>NC_064648.1:175942424-176567424 GCF_023864345.2 Schistocerca serialis cubense
GCTAATGTATGGAAGAAAACTGTGAAATTCCGAAGGAATGTAGTATGTGAAATACGGGTGGAACTAGGGCTGTCACGACGACCCGTGTGTTGTGCTCCGTGGCTCAGTCAGTGGAACACTTGCCCAGGAATGACAAATGTCCCAGTTTTAGTCTCGGTCTGGCACACTGATTTAATCTGCCGGGAAGTTTCGTATCGGCACACTCTTTGCTGAGCTATTTGCCCTCTATCGGGCTGTTCTTTACATCTGCCGCCACAGACATTCTGCTTATGTCCTCTGCTCCAATTCCCCGAGTGCCATCCAGAGCCTCAGTGATCCGTATGCAGTTCACCCTTTCGTGCACCGGATCCGACGCTCTCTTCGGCAGCTGGCGGACGACGATTCTCGGGTTACCTTTATTTGGGTTCCTGGCCGTGTCCGTATCCCCGGGAATGAAGCTGCAGATGCCGCGGCCGAGGCTGCGGTCCTCCGGCCTCGGACAGCTTCTGGTTGTGTGCCTTAGTCTGATTTTAGCAGGGTCATTTGTCAGTGCATTTTATCGCTCTGGCATACCGATCGGTCTACACTTACCGAAAACTAGCTTCGGGCCTCGAAACCACTCCCCACGGGTCGGACGACCTCTTCGCGCCCTTCTCGGCAGGAGGTTGTTTCGGCCCGGTTACGGATCGGACACTGCCGGTTCGGCCACCGCCATCTGCCGACGGCTGCGCCGGCACCACGGTACGCCACATTTTAACGTCCTGTCCGAATTTTAATACACTGCGCATTGATCTTGACCTGACGTGTACGCTGGATGAAATTTTAGCAGATGACTCGGGTGCAGCTGCTCGCGTTCTTCGTTTTATCCGCTTGACAAACCTGTCTGAGGACATTTGATTATGCTGTTTTCTTTTAATCCCTTGCCCCTATTAACGTGCCTTTTATAGTGTTGTCCTTTTTAGTTGCTGTTTTAACATTGTGCCTCACAGTGCGTTCATAATGTAGTCTGGGCGCTAATGACCACTGAAGTTGTTCGGCCTATACTCACAACAAAAAAAGAAGAAAAGGCAGCTCTTTGCTGCAGAGTGAGAATTTACTTCTAGAATTCGGATGATATCTCGAGAAGATATCGGCAACCTACATTATTTTTCACGTTCAGTTGCAGTGTGTGTGTCTCAGTGTGTACTTTGATGACGTGCACACCAAATAATTATTGTCCGTCGGTTGCAGACCCGCAGTACGAGGACATGTTCGAGAACGGCAAATTCCGCCGCCGTCAGCGCACGAATTGGCCGTTCGGCAGTTGCCCGTCAGCGGCGGTCGAGGTGGCAGCGGACCGTGGACACGCGCACCACATTCGACACCGAAACCGCACTCACCACCCCCGACAGCAGCAACGGCACTCCGGCCTGTCGGAACACTGCCAGCTGCCGAGCACGGCTACCGGGCCTCGGCACGGGTCCCCGGTGCTCCACGCTGCTGCCGCCACCGATACTGGAGACGGAGGAGGAGGTGGAGGCAGCGGGGGCGGCGACCTGTCATCCACCACCGACTTGCACTGCGCCAGGTACAAGAACAGCTGAGCACCTTGTCAAGTGACCACGTCGTCAAAAATATCAGATCTCCCCTCACATTGTTATTACTCTCCATTTCATTAAAGGTCTTTATACGCAATTACTTCAAAAAGTATGGAGACTGGATTAATAAAAAAAGAAAAAAGTTAAGGTGTCAGTTTTAATGCTTCAGGTTTCCTACGTAGTCTTCTCCCACCACCCCTCTCCCCCTCCTCTGCTCCCCACCCCCCACACTACTAGAGTACAATGCACAGAATGTTCGTACTGCTGTGTGAAACTGTCATAAAAGTCCTTCTTTGGAATATTGTTAAACTTGTACCTGACATTGGCTTGAATGTTTGCTTATGTCACCATAGTATTGAATTCCTTTTGAATTTCTCCACTTTGCCTGAAACAAATTGTCCATGTTTGCTATTTCAGTGAAGTTGTTGTAGGGGTCAGGGCATTTCTGTTGCCATTCTCTCCCAAACCTGGTTTTTACCCCCCCCCCCCCCCCCCCACCCACCCCCGCCCCACCCCGCCTCCCCTCCCCAGTCGCCCCCATCCCCTCCCACAGGAGAGTCAGTGTGCTGCAAGAACTTTGAGCAATCTTTTTCTCTCCTGCATAACATTCTAGACATTGTTTCAAAAACATGTTTTGTAGATAATGTTGCATTGCAATTTCTGACACAACAGTGTTGACGTACCATGACTGCACATTCTATACGTAACACTGCGTTCTCACAAGTGTCTACTTGAATCCACATCGGTTGTTTGCAGTTGTTAGTTTGAGCCACCACTGTAGCTATTGTGCTGATTTTGCTTTATACGTCAGGAAAAACAAAAGCAGCCTTGGAACTTTTTTGATGGATTTTGTACGTTTCCTGCCAGTATCTCAAGCTGTGACCAGTTAGTCATAAGCTTCCTTAATTCTGTTTTAGAGCAGACAAGTTATTAAAAAGCAATCTGTGGAAATCTAATGGAAAGAAGTGACATTTTACAGTCCGTGGTATTACATTTCTGTGAAAATTAAGTTGATACATCAACAATGCCATTGTACTTGGCTAGTGTCATATTTGACAGATCATTTGCACAATAAATGATAATTGTGTGGAATGAGTCATTTTACTTCACACTGCAAATTAATTTGTAAAAACGGCTACATGCTGAACAAGTATAGGATATTTTTTTTTTTTTAACATTCACAAGTGAGTTAGTAATTGTTACCCACTACCTTTTACACATTACTATAATAGAAATTCTTCTACAGAATAGGAAGAGTTGTCAAGGAAAAACTGTTTTAGTCTGCTTTCAAAATTTACTTTCCTCTCTGTCAGCCATTTTATATTAGTGGATAAGTTATCAGAAATATCAAATGTGCCATTAAGCACCCCCTTTTTCTACTAAAGGCAACCTTAATGTGGAGTAATGAATTTATCTTTTCTTTCTGGTACAGTAATTATGCACACCATGGTTACTTTTCAACTGCAGTGGATTATTTACAACAAACTGCCTGAGGGAATAAATATACTGTGAAGCAGTAGTCAGAATGCTCAACTCCTTAAATAGGTGTCTACAAGAGGAACATGGGTGAGCAACAAATATTATTCTTATAGTGCGGTTTTGAGCTGTGAAGACCTTCTGTCTTAAAGATGAGTTATCCCAGAATGTTATTCCATTGACATATGTTGCATATTTTATGCAATTATGTCACATTTACAGATTTGTCTCTCCCCACGATTTGCATTGATTCTAAATGTGTATGTGGCTGAACTAAGTTTGAAGAGTTGCAAAAATCCCTTTTAAATTGTCATCACTATGCACACCTAATAATCCATTCAGTTAATCAGTGATGCTACCCTGCTCTATGGCTTATTGTCCTGTCTCTCTGTTCCATATGGCCTTAAGTCTGTTGTCAGAATTACCGATTTCTGACATTGTGTGTGTGTGTGTGTTCCTCGATTCTTTAACAACTTTTCTTAGGAAATTTTTGTAATGTGCTACTACTGCAGGATCTCTAATTGTTTTTCCCAACAGGTATGTTTACCTTTTCCTTTCTCATGACACTGTAATCCCTCTAGCGGTACTATTTGATGACCTTTCTGATTAGCCTACAGTAGGATAAGATTAAATTTAATGTTAGCATTTGGTTCATTATAAATTTAATCCCAGGTTCCCTCGTGTAAGCTATTCTTAAAAACTTTTGTGCTGGAGTAATTAATCATTCTGACTGCTTTGCACTGGGCCGTATCAACACTGTAAGGCAGTATCTTATTCATCCTAACTGTGCATCGTGAGTGGAGAAAGCATTTATTACTGAGTAAACAGTTATTTTCGTGCTTTGAGCATCACGGAAGAAAACATCATCGGTTAGGATCCTGTTGGCTTTGTCCACTTGTGTTGTAAATTTAATTATTGAGATCAAATTGTAGGATCCAAATCAGGTTTCCAGCTAATTTTTCCTGTCAGAATTCTTTAGAAGTTTTTCTCCGAAGCCATCACAGACTGTTACTGCCTGTTGCTGTTTGACGAATAGCTTAGCAAGGAATTCAGATTCTTCATAAAAAAAATTACAATTAAAAGTGGACTATTTTTCAGTATTAATTCACAAGCACACACTTCTGTTTGCTGATCACTACGAAATCTACGTGTATCAGTGTTTTCGGATTTGCTTTCCGTCTTAATATATGTAACAATTCCTCCTTTCCCCGTATTACTTCTGCATGAGAAAGATGTTACAGTGTAATCTTTTATATGTCACTTGGCTAACCCTGTGGTTATGTGGTGTTCAGGAAGGTACAGAATACCCTTATAAAGGAAAGTTGCCTTTTAGGACCTCTGTTCGGATATTCCAGAGAATAGAGACTCCAAAATAGCATCGCACAAAGGTCGGTAATGGTCTAATGTTGGTGGCACGCAGTCAAAGATGTGCACGGGCTTGTGCTCGCGATTATACAATTTAATCGGTAATCGGGCTTACGGTGATGTATGAGGAAAGGTGTACATAGTACAAGACCGTATTCTATTGTATTTCACTTGTGAGTTGTTAATTTACAATGTTTGTGATGAAATGTGGTGCACATTACACAATGGTAATACATTTAAAAAAATGTTATTGCATCCCTGACAAGTATGCAATCGTTACTTGCCGACAATACAGTCGTCCTCTTTGATGTCGAGGTGAGTGTCATCGTGACTGTGCAATATGTCCCGTGACGGGTACACAAACAGTAGGAGACACGAGGTGAATGGACAGAATATTTGCAACGTGTGCCCGAAGTGTTCATGTCGACTGCAATGCCTTGCACGAATTGTTTCCAACTGGCCGACCTGCAGTCGGCTGTTCTCATACTTTGAGCTCTGCCAGTCGTCGTGTCTCAAATGTGCCACCGACTACAGACAGAGCGCCTCCACAGCTGGCAAAACACACTTTCTCGGCTGTCGTAAAAGTTGCTGATTGAGATGCGTGCATTACAATTGGACATGTGCTCACGGTCACACCTCTTGTTAAAGTTTGTGGGAGCTACCATCTCGGGAACGTAAGTTTACTTCAGGTGAAAAGGGTGAATAGTTACAGCTGTGAATATACAGTGTTCTTCGTATATTTTCTTTGTAGAGACAGTCGCTCTGACTGTCAAAATCAGAGTTGTGGGCACTATCACTTAACCTCAAACTGATGCGAGTCAAACTCGCATATTTCTGACAGTCAAAAGCATCCGTAAACAATAAATTTCATTTTGTGTATGTACACCTAACACAGGAATTTGGACAAGTTTTCTTGTAGCTTTAATGATTTTCTCACAAATATTGTTTTTGTTCATATGAATGCTATTTTTTGTCATTGTATCACTAATAAATATTAACCAGTTACAGTCTTACATCTCTAATTACTCTATTTACTAATGCTGTAGCCACTTTCACTATTTCATGTTTTAAGAGAAAATTCACGTTTTCATGCACAGCATGTGCGCGTAATTTGAAATACGTAATACTCGCAGAAAATCTATTAGAACAGTTCGACAGTACTCACTGAGACCTATCTACTGGCACTGTTTGTATGACTCGCTTAAAGTGTAATGAGGAGGTATTGAATAGAATTGGGGAAAAGAGGAGTTTGTGCCACAACTTGACGAGAAGAAGGGACCGGTTGGTAGGACATGTTCTGAGGCATCAGGGGATCACACATTTAGCATTGGAGGGCAGTGTGGAGGGTAAAAATCGAAGAGGGAGACCGAGAGATGAATACACTAAGCAGATTCAGAAGGATGTAGGTTGCAGTAAGTACTGCGAGATGAAGCAGCTTGCACAGGATAGAGTAGCATGGAGAGCTGCATCAAACCAGTCTCCGGACTGAAGACCACAACAACAACAAAGTGTTAGTGGGCTATTTATTTTTAAGATCATTTTATATCCAAAACATTTAATAACTTGTAAACCAACTCTCATAATGAGGGTGCATCTACACACACACATCTAATTTTTGTGTTTAAAATCATGTGACTGGCTTCTCTGTCACTGGTTTGGTTTAGTTTTTATTTAGAGTTTCCCTTATTTAATATTTTCTTTATACACGTAGTTCGGCCACGGCAACTACCCTCCACTCTCCATTCAAATGATCGGGTTTTTCCCGCCACACGGCCCGTGTCTCCATGTAGCCGGCTCGCATTCGGCATTTCTCGCTCTCTGAGCATTGCCGATCGTCACGCGTCAAATGTACCGCTACCCACTGACAGAGCTGCGGGGCTCACCCGACTCAGCATTGCCCTTCCACAGTTGTCAAAACACGCTCTTTCTGCAGTTGTAACATTTGCCGATCGAGCTGCTAGCGTTACGACAGGACACGCGGTCGCGTCTCCCGTTAAAGTTTTTCGTAGCCATTTCCAAAATGTACCGTCTCTGGAGTATAGCTGCAGATTTAACTACAGTTAACATAGTGGGGACTGGTCAGATTCCTACCTTCTACAAAGGGCGATGAAAAAATGTTTTCCGATTACTGTTTGTTAGTAAATAATTTAGTTGCACTGTTTCTTGGGCACAGAATCCACACCTGACCTCAGTTTTTCATCTTTTTAAAGAATTTGAGTGGCTGTGGACACCCATCCCACACATGTGGGCAGAGAAGCAGTCACCTGAAGATTTAAAAGAAATCCCGCGGCAGTGCATCGATGATGCAAGAACATCGAACAAAACTACACTCTGAACAGCTGTAGGAGCATTGAAGCCAACACCCGTACAATTCATATTTGGCGGAATGATCAGTCTTCGTGAACTCGCAAGCAATATTAATCAAAATCTTAATGTGGGGGGGCTTGTGAATGACTGGCGAAAGTACCCAAGAATTGTTTCCACAGATTTTTTCCTTGGAAACTCTATAACTGATACTGCTATCAAAGCTTGTATGGATGAAGCAAATAGTTTGGCTCAGGCTCTATTAGCAGAATAATAATGCTGACTCCACTCAGATTTTAGATTGCCATATCCATCTAATGCTTTTAGAAATTGACGAAACTTTATATGATTATGTACTTAAAAGATATTAAGATGTGCTAGATGAAGCTACAACAACTCAAAAATAAATTATATTTTTAATGCAAGTGCTGAAACTATGGCTATCAAGAAGAGCTGACACACACACACACACACACACACACACACACACACACACACACACACAATAATGAATAAATTGAAAAACAATATTGTATGTAACCACTATGTAATAATAATAGTATCTCAAACAACTTAAAGTATAACTGAATAATGTAAACGTGATTGTTTTCTCAACGATTTATGTTGTTTTCACATTGTGACGTGTATTTAAAATAGATACAATGAGTAATATTTTCTAAATACCTGCTGTTATGTAGACAAAATTAATTACTACAGTACTGCAGATCTTTTGAAAATAACCATCAACACTGTTACATAGTTGCTCTAAAGTCATAGAGTTCAATAATCCTTTCCACTTCCATACAAACCACGAAATGAGAGATGTATAAGATTTTTGTATTTCCGATTCAGTAAACTGTACAGTAACGTTTTTTTTTTTTCCTTCCCCCATGTCCTTACCTCTTAGCAGCAATGTGAACTAAGAGCTGTTTATTAAGTGCTGTGCACAAGAAATCATTAGGATGGGATATTTTATTTGATTTAATTGTGAGAAATATGTGCTTCTCGCTACATCCGCATTTGACATCACTGCTGAAAATGTGACGATGTGGACTGTTCGCGACAGCCAGACACTTCATATGGGCGTTGCAGTTGTCACGAACACTTCAGGCACATGTTGCAAACATTCTGACCATTCACCTCGCGTGTTCTATATCTGCTTCCCCTTCACGGGAGATATTGCACAGTCATCAGTCTGTTGACGTTACTTACATTGACGTTGAAGAGGATTACTATGTTATTGACAAGTAATGATTGCATAATTTACAGGTATGCTGTTACATTTTTTATTAGTTGTCATTGTGTAATATGTATCACATTTCATCACTCGGTGAATTAATGACAAACAACAGAAAAAATACAACTCTCTCTCTTATACTAAGTACATCTTTCTTCATACATCATAATTGCAAGACAAGTCCACGCATGTCTTTCACCACATGCTACCAACATCAGACTGATGGAAACCCTTTGTGTCATGTCATTTTGGAGTGTCTTTCCCCAAAAATATCCAATTAGAGGTTGTAAAAGACAACCCACCTCCAGAAGGGTATTCTATACCTATCTGAGCGCCACATGATCACACGTTTAGCTGAGTGACATATAAAAGATTACACTGTAGCATCTTATCCCTGGAGAACTAATATGGGAAAAGTTGTTATGTATATTCAGACAGAACATAAGCTCTAACACATTGAGACAAGTGTTTTTTGCAGTGATCGGCTCGTAGAAGTCTGTGCTTGTGAATTAATACTGAAAAACAGTTCAGCTTTAATTGTAAGTGTGTGTAGATCCACACTGGGAAATTTTGAACTGTTTATGAGGAATCTGTATTCCTTACTAAGCTATCTGACAGACAGCAGCAAGTAGTGACATATGTGGTAACTTTATTGAAAATAGTGTAAATGATTCTGATAGGAAAAATGAGCTGCAAACCTTATTTGGATCCTACAATTTGATCTCAGTAATTAACTTTCCATCACCAGTTGACAAAGGCAGTAGGTCCCTGATTTATAAGGTTTTCTTTTGTGAAGCTCATAGCAATAAAATAACTGTTTATGCAGTAGCAAATGCTCCCTCTGATCTCATGCAAAGTTATTTAGGATAAATAAGATAGTGCCTTACAGTATGGACACTGCTCAGTAGAAAGCAGTCAGAATAATTAATCACTTCAGGAGAAATATTTTTAAGAATAGTTTATAAGAGAACCTGGGATTAAATTTACAATGAACCAAATGTTAACATAAAATTTAATCTATTCTGTGATAAATTAGTATCACCATTTGAAAATAACTTTCTGCATGAACTAGTCAGAAATGTCATTAAACAGGACCACTAGAGGGATTGAAGTACACTGTGAAAGGAAAGAGGAAATGTATTTGCTGGCAAGAACAATAAGGAATCGTGCAGTAGTTGCACACCACAAAAATTACTAAGAAAATTTGTTAAAAAATCAAGGAACTTGAACATATCAGAAATCAATACTTCCAATAACAGATTTATGGCTATATGGAATGTAGACAAATGAGTCGGGACAACCAGCCACAGAACAAGGTGACAACACTGTCAGACTGCCTGCAAGGACTGTAAATTAGGAGTGACAGGTAACAGATGCATTTAATAATTATTTCTTAAATGTAGTAGAAAGTATTGGGGCAAAGGTTTAAAGAGAGAAATGTTGAAAAAGCATCTGTTATAAAATTCAGTTGTATGCTTATATCACCAACTTGCCCTTGTGAAATTACGATATTTATGCATTCTCGCAAAAATAAAAGCACATTTGGTTTTGATGGTGTTTCCAATAGAGTACTAAAGATTCATTCCCATGCAACAAGCCCGGTCTTATCTTAAATATGTAATTCGTCGATAACTTGGTAAACCTTTCCTTTATATTTATTGTTGATGATGAATTTGTGGTACCTTAAGTTCTTCTTAAGTTACAGTCAGGAGTGTAAGTATTAGTTCGTTGAATACAAAAAGTTGTCTGTCATAGTAAAAGTGGACACGGAAATATTTTGTACGACAGTGAAATTAACAATAAAACTATCCATTGAAGTTTAATCAAAAATTGTTCGTTAAAAAAATGTTTGCTACAGATTTAAAATGAAACTATAGTAGAATCTACGTATAAGTAGTGAGCAGAATTTGCAAAATTTACACGTAATTAAAAATGGTGGCTTTACAGCTGCTATGTAACAGTGTTTGTGGTTATTTTTCAAAAGATCTTCATGTTGTAGCACATATATTTTGTTTATATAACAGCCTGTATGTAGGAAATATTAGTCATTGTACCTATTGTAAATACATCTGATGTTGTGGAAACAACATAAACTGTTGTGAAAGTCATTCTGTCCATTAACTCATTTATGTTTAATTGTTTTACATACTTTTATTATTACATAGTGGTTACATACAATATTGGTTTTTCATTTTACTCATTGTTGAATGAAAAATATTTATGTATATTGACATCTCATGCCCTCTTTATCTTTTAATTGTTTTACTTACTTTTATTATTAAACAGTGGTTACATACAATATTGGTTTTTCAGTTTACACATTGCTGTGTGAAAAAAAATAGTAACTTGTCAGCTCCTCTTGATAGACATAGTTTCAGAACTTGTATTAAAAATATAATTATTATGTGCCTTTTTGTAGCTTCGTCTAGCACCTCTTGATATCTTTTAAGCAGATAATCATTCAAAGTTTCATCAATTTCTAAAAGCATTAGATGGGTATGACAGTCTAAATTCTGAGTGGAGTCAGCGTTATTAGTCTTCTAATGGAGCATGAGCTAAATTATTTGCTTTATCTATGCAAGCTTTGATAGCAGTATCAGTTATAGTATTTCCAAGGAAAAAATCTGTGGAAACAACACTTGCGAACTTCTGCCAGTCATTCAGAAACCCCCCTCGTTAAGATTTTGATTAATATTGTTTGCAAGTTCACGAAGACTGATCATTCCACCAAATATGAATTGTACGGGTGTTGGCTTCAATGCTCCTACAGCTGTTCAGAGTGTAGTTTTGTTCGATGTTCTTGCATCATCGATGCACTGCCGCGGCATTTCTTTTAAATCTTCAGGTGACTGCTTCTCTGCCCACATGTGTGGGATGGGTGCCCATAGCCACTCAAATTCTTTAAAAAGATGAAAAACTAAGGTCAGGTGTGGATTCTGTGCCCAAGAAACTGTGCAACTAAATTATTTACTAACAAGCAGTAATCGGAAAACATTTTTTCATCGCCCTTTGTAGAAGGTAGGAATCTGACCAGTCCCCACTATGTTAACTGTAGTTAAATCTGCAGCTATACTCCAGAGACGGTACATTTTGGAAATGGCTACGAAAAACTTTAACGGGAGACGCGACCGCGTGTCCTGTCGTAACGCTAGCAGCTCGATCGGCAAATGTTACAACTGCAGAAAGAGCGTGTTTTGACAACTGTGGAAGGGCAATGCTGAGTCGGGTGAGCCCCGCAGCTCTGTCAGTGGGTAGCGGTACATTTGACGCGTGACGATCGGCAATGCTCAGAGAGCGAGAAATGCCGAATGCGAGCCGGCTAGATGGAGACACGGGCCGTGTGGCGGGAAAAACCCGATCATTTGAATGGACAGTGGAGGGTAGTTGCCGTGGCCGAACTACGTGTATAAAGAAAATATTAAATAAGGGAAACTCTAAATAAAAACTAAACCAAACCAGTGACAGAAAAGCCAGTCACACGATTTTAAACACAAAAATTAGACGTACGTGTGTGTGTGTGTGTGTGTGTGTGTGTGTGTGTATACGCACCCTCACTATGAGATTTGGTTTACAAGTTATTAAATATTAAATGTTTTGTATATAAAATTATGTTTAAAAATTAAATTAATAGCCCACTAACACCTTACGCAAGTCATACAAACATAGTGTCAGTGGATAGGTCTCAGTGAGTACTGTCAAACTGTTCTAACAGATTTTCTGTGAGTATTACGTATTTCAAATTATGCGCACATGCTCTGTATGAAAAAGTGAATTTTCTTTTAAAACGTGAAATAGTGAATGTGGCTATAGCATTAGGAAATAGAGTAATTAGATATGTATGACTGTAATTGGTCTAATTGGGTAGTATTTATTAATTATATAACAAAGAAACATAGCATCCATGTTAACAAAATAAATTTTGTGAGATAACCATTAAAGCTACCCATGAACTATGAGCAGTATTGAAAAGCTGGTGAAACAAGTGTCAATTTCCTGTGTAATATGTATGTATGTGTATATATATTTAATGTTGTTGGTTGTGTATGCTTTCCAAAGTCGCGAATATGAGAATTTTAATAGTGTCAGTGCAAGGGTGTAAGTAACAGTGGCCATTTTCGTACGGGGACTTGGATTTTAGCAATCGGTTTGGAGCAGAGTTTGGATGGACATCACCTTGTGCGTGGGTTAGAAATATTTTCTAAAAATTTGGTTGTGGGCTTGTAAAAATTTCATGTGTGTGCTAGGAACTCTGAAATATCTGTAGCCTGTGTGGAGATAGAAAAATTTGCGTCATAGGAGCGGGTTGGTTGGGACATGTAAATATGCCGCACGTGTCACTCCTTGGGACTAGACGACTCTGTATAAATTTTTATGAACCGTTCTGCACTAAATTTTTATTGTCATCTACAGTTAAAATATCATTAATTTGTGATCACAGTAGTTCGGCTTATAAGTATGCTGAATCACTTCAATAATTTTTTTGGATTTTGAAAAGGTCGAGCAAACACGTGATGCTGGTCACCTTACTTAGGTTCTCGCACTGATGAATATGTTAATAATAATCTATTGTGAAAAGTGTAAAGGATATTCCATTTGTTTTTTGTGCAATAAACTCAGTTTTTGAAAAGAAAAAAATCAGTGTGAAAAGTGAGCATTGTTTCACCACAAATCCCTGCTTGCATATTTATTATCTTGTGGCTGATTTCATTTTAGGTTAACGTGACGGATGCGTCGGTTGGTCCCTGGACAATGACGTAGCCAATATTTTGAAGTCTAATGATGCATTAGGAGGCCTTGCAGACAGTGTTTTTCTTGCTTTATTTTACTTTTATTCATACCGATGCACGTAGGGGCTCACAAGTCTATCTCTAGTGGAGGCAACAGTGGTTAACTTTATCTTTAACAGCAAGCAGCAAGAAGAGCAGTGTGAAAATTCATTATCATTTTACATTCACAAATATTACCCTACTGTGTCACATTCTGCAAATCACATTGTGGGGTCTATTGGAGGCTAGTTAGTGTAATCACTTCCCACATTTCACGTTCCTGTCGCAAATGGTGTGTAGGAAGAACATTTGCTGGTAAGGACCCTTATGATCTAAAAGCTCTCTAATTTTACCTTCACGGCCCTTTTAGGAAGTAGAGAAGAAGTAATATATTAGTTCGCTCTACTAGGAACATACAATTTCAGAGATTTGGTAGAAAACTTCACTGTGATGCACAAAGTCTTCTTTTTAGCGTCTGTCACTGGAGTCACTTGAGCACCATCGCGATGCTTATTGTAAAAATTTATCACAGAACGTGGTGCTATTCTTTGGATCTTATATGTTTCCTCTATCAATCTTATGTGATACAGATTTCAGCGTGATGAGCGGAGCAAAAGTTTTGTCTCAAGCACAGATAGTGTTGAGGATCAGTGGACAGAGTTCAAAACCATCGTACAATATGCATTAGATGAATATGTGTCAAGCAAGATCATAAGAGATGGAAAAGAGCCACCGTGGTACAACAACCGAGTTAGAAATCTGCTGCGGAAGCAAAAGGGAACTTCACAATAAACATAAACATAGCCAAAGCCTTGCAGACAAACAAAAATTATGTGAAGCAAAATGTAGTGTGAGGAGGGGTATGCGAGAGGCGTTCAATGAATTCGAAAGTAAAGTTCTATGTACTGACTGGCAGAAAATCCTAAGAAATTTTGGTAGGTGGATCAAAACAAAATGTCCAGACACTCTGTGACCAAAATGGTACTGAAACAGAGGATGACAGACTAAAAGCCGAAATACTAAATGTCTTTTTCCAAAGCTGTTTCACAGAGGAAGACTGCACTGTAGTTCCTTCTCTAGACTGTCCCACACATGACAAAATGGTAGATATCGAAATAGATGACAGAGGGATAGAAAAACAATTAAAATCGCTCAAAAGAGGAAAGGCCGCTGGACCTAATGGGATACCAGTTCGATTTTACGCAGAGTACGCGAAGGAACTTGCCCCCCTTCTTGCAGCGGTGTACCGCAGGTCTCTAGAAGAGCGTAGCATTCCAAAGGATTGGAAAATGGCACGGGTCATCCCTGTTTTCTAGAAGGGATGTCGAACAGATGTGCAGAACTATAGACCTCTATCTCTAACGTCGATCAGTTGTAGAATTTTGGAACACGTATTATGTTCGAGTATAATGACTTTTCTGGAGACTAGAAATCTACTCTGTAGGAATCAGCACGGTTTTTGAAAAACACGATTGTGTGAAACCCAGCTCGCGCTATTCGTCCACGAGAGTCAGAGGGGCATAGACATGGGTTCCCAGGTAGATGCCATGTTTCTTGACTTCCACAAGGCGTTTGATACAGTCGTTGGACTATCAGACCAATTCTGTGATTGGATTGAAGAGTTCCTAGATAACAGAACGCAGTATGTCATTCTCAATGGACAGAAGTCTTCCGAAGTAAGAGTGATTTCAGGTGTGCCGCAGGGGAGTGTCATAGGACTGTTGCTATTCACAATATATATAAATGGCCTTGTGGATAACATTGGAAGTTCACTGAGGCGTTTTGCGGATGATGCTGTGGTATATCGAGAGGCTGTAACAATGGAAAATTGTACTGAAATGCAGAAGCATCTGCAACGAATTGACACACGGTGAAGGGAATGGCAATTGAATCTCAATGTAGACAAGTGTAAGATGCTGCGAATACTTAGAAAGAAAGATCCTTTATCATTTAGCTCCAATATAGCAGGTAAGCAACTGGAAGCAGTTAATTCCATAAATTATCTGGAAGTATGCATTAGGAGTGCTTTAAAATGGAATGATCACATAAAGTTGATCGTCGGTAAAGCAGATGCCAGACTGAGATTCATTGGAAGAATGCTAAGGAAATGCAGTCCAAAAACAAAGGAAGTAGGTTACGGTACACTTCTTCGCTCACTGCTCGAATACTGCTCACCGGTGTGGGATCCATACCAGATAGGGTAGATAGAAGAGATAGACAAGATCCAACGGAGAGCAGCGCGCTTCGTTACAGGATCATTTAGTAATCGCGAAAGCGTTACGGAGATGATACATAGACTGCAGTGGAAGACTCTGCAAGAGCTCAGTAGCTCGGTACGGGCTTTTGTCGAAGTTTCGAGAACATACCTTCACCGAGGAGTCGAGCAGTATATTGCTCCCTCCTACGTATATCTCGCAAAGAGACCGTGAGGATAAAATCAGAGAGATTAGAGCCCACACAGAGGCATACCGACACTCTTTCTTTCTTCAAACAATACGAGACGGGAATAGAAGGGAGAACCGATAGAGGTACTCAAAGTACCCTCCACCACACAACATCAGGTGGCTTGCGGAGTATGGATGTAGATGTAGATATAGATATTTATGTGGATATTGAAGTATTGTTGAGTTGAGCGTTTTGTAAGCTAACTCCTTTGTGGGGGTGGGCTACACTTCCTAGGATTCTTTGAGTAAATCTCAAGTCTCGGATCTGCCTTACCTGTGGTCGGTTTTGTGTAGTCATTCCATTTTTAATCACTACGTTTCTGGACTCCTCGGTGTGTAATGGGAAGCTTCTTGGACGTTCTGCCATTATCCATTAGGTCATTTATCTGTATTGTGAAAAGTGACGGTGCTGTAACACTCCCTCGGGTTACGCTCAGTCACTAGCATATTTGGAGATCCCACTGTCTACAATATTATAAAAAGAAAAGTTGCTACTTACCATATGGCAGGGATGCTGAGTCGCAGACAGGGACAACAAAAAGTCCTTTGTCGAAAACACACACACACACACACACACACACACACACACACACACACACACACACACACACCTGCAGCCTCTGGCAGCTGAAGCCACACTGCGAGCAACAGCAACAGGGCACGGGAGTGGCAACTGGATGGCAGTAAGGAGGGGGAGGAATAGATTGAGGGGGGGGGGGATGCGGGACAGTGATGTGCTGCTGGGGAGTACGGACGAGGTGGAGAGAGGGTAGGGGCTAGGTGCAGTTGAGAGGTTGTCTCACCATCGTTCCCCAAATCCCTCAACATGCAAACTAACCTTACATCCGCAGAAAGAACCGCAGTTCACCATCTAAAAACTGTTCCCGACCTCACGGTCCTACCTGCACACAAAGGCTGTTTCACTACACTGGTTGGGGGACTGATGACCTTAGCTGTTTAGTCCCCCTTAAACATCCCAACAACCACCACCACCACCACTACACTGGCAGGAGGAGTCTGCCAGCTGTCGGGTACGTCCACCTACGAACCTTGCCACATTGACCCTGTTCTGGAAATCCAGCAGGATCTCCAGTCACTACTCAAATCCTGAGGCCCATCCCACAACCTCTCCCCAGAGTCCATCCCTCTCACCCCTACGACTCCACACACTCCTGCCTTCTACACACTTCCTGAAGTCCACGAACCCGACCACACTGCATTGTGGCTGAATGCTTTGCCCCCTATTGGGAGTATCTCTGCTCTTGTAGACAGACACCTCCAGCCTATTGCCCAGAACCTACCCTCCTGTATAAAAGATTCCAACCGTTTCCTTCAGCAACTCCCCACAGTTGCTGTTCCTTTACCCACACGGTGCCCTGCTCGTCACTGTTGATGCCACCCCCCTTTACACTAACATCCCTAATGCCCCTGGTCTTACTGCTGTTGAACACTACCTTTCCCAATGCTTGAAAGATTCCAAACTGTCAACCTTCTTCCTAGTTGCCATGACCAACTATATCCGCGCCCACAATTACTTCTCCTTTGAAGGCAATACTTACAAACAAATCAGAGGTATGGCTATGGGCACTTCTTGGCACCATCCTACGGCAATCTATTCGTGGACTGTCTAGAGGAATCCATCCTAAACACCCAGAATCCTAAACCCCTCACCTGGTTCAGATTCGTTAATGATACCTTTGTGATCTGTATCGATGGTGAGGGCACCCTATCCTCATTCCTCCAGAACCTCAACAACTTCTCCCCCATTTGCTTCACCTGGTCCTACTCAACCCAACAAAGCACCTTCCTAGATGTTGACCTCCACCTCGGAGACGGTTATGTCAATATCTCTGTCCATATCAAATCTACTAACCACCAGCAATACCTCCACTTCGACAGCTGCCACCCGTTCCGTACTGAGAAGTCCCCTCCGTACAGTCTAGCCACCTGTGGTGGTCACAGATGCAGTGGTCCTTCTCGAAATATAGCGAGGGTTTCACTGAGACCTACACAGACCGTAATAATCCTCCCATCGTTGTACAAAAACAAATTTCCAGTGCCTTATCTTTCCGATCTCCCACAGCCTCCCAAAGTCCGACCGTCCGGCCACAGACGAGCATTCTCCTCGTAACTCGGTACTACCCGGGACTGGAGCAACTGAATTACGTTCTCCACCTGGCTTTCAATTACCTCTCGCCGTGCCCTGAAACGAGAAATGTCCTGCCCACTATCCTTCCCACACCTTCGACAGTGGTATTCTACTGTCCAGTGCACCTACACAGTATACGTGTCCATCCCTACGTGAAGGGGCCGATGACCGTAGCAGTATGGTCCCTTTAATCCCCCAAACCAACCAAATCCATCCCTACATGACCCCAGCTCCCAACCCCTTACCACATGGCTCATATCCCTGTAACAGCCCTAGATGCAAGACCTGTCTCATACATCCTCCTTCCCCCACCTACTCCAGTCCGGTCACAGACATCACCTATCCCATTAAAGGCAGGGCTAGGTGTGAAATTAGTCACATAATCTTCAAGCTAAGCTGCAGCCACTGTGCTGCATTCTACGTGCGACCGACAAGCTCTCTGTCTGCACGAATGGCCACCGACAAACTGTGGCCGAGAAACTAGTGGACCAGCCTTTTGCTGAGCACTGCTCAAAACAACATCCTTCATTTCAATGACTGCTTCACAGCTGTATGGATGCTTCCCACAAACACCAGCTTTTATATCTAAAACAAAGATGATGTGACTTACCAAACGAAAGCGCTGGCACGTCGACAGACACAAACAAACACAAACATACACACAAAATTCAAGCTTTCGCAACAAACTGTTGCCTCATCAGGAAAGGGGGAAGGAGAGGGAAGGACGAAAGGATGTGGGTTTTAAGGGAGAGGGTAAGGAGTCATTCCAATCCCGGGAGCGGAAAGACTTACCTTGGGGGAAAAAAGGGCGGGTATACACTCGCGCGCACACACACATATCCATCCACACATATACAGACACAAGCAGACATATTTAAAGACAAAGAGTTTGGGCAGAGATGTCAGTCAAGGCGGAAGTGCAGAGGCAAAGATGATGTTGAATGACGGGTGAGGTATGAGTGGCGGCAACCTGAAATTAGCGGAGATTGAGGCCTGGTGGATAATGGGAAGAGAGGATATATTGACTGTATCTCTGCCCAAACTCTTTGCCTTTAAATATGTCTGCTTGTGTCTGTATATGTGTGGATGGATATGTGTGTGTGTGCGAGTGTATACCCGTCCTTTTTTCCCCCTAAGGTAAGTCTTTCCGCTCCCGGGATTGGAATGACTCCTTACCCTCTCCCTTAAAACCCACTTCCTTTCGTCTTCCCCTCTCCTTCCCTCTTTCCTGATGAGGCAACAGTTTGTTGCGAAAGCTTGAATTTTGTGTGTGTGTTTGTTTGTGTGTCTATCGACCTGCCAGCGCTTTCGTTCGGTAAGTCACATCATATATATAAAAAGGAGAAAAACTGTATAATTATCATTGACTGTTGGTGTCAAGCAACCAAAACTGTTCATCAAAGGGTTTCGGTGAATGAGTGGTGAATGCGAAATAAAACTGTGAACAAAGTTATGTTAAATAAAACGGAAGAAATAAGACAGTTTGGTCGTATCTGTTATTATTCCATAAACTGTATCATTTCTTATTGTTGAACGAAGCCTTTATAGACAATTGTTATGACAATTTGATTCGAAGGGACTTCGTTACGAGTTAAGTTTTGGGTACCAGGTCCAGAGGGGGTAGTTGGTAGATCCTAACTACTGCAGCTATTCTGGAATCAGGCGCTACCATGACCGTTGTGTGTTGTCAGTGACTTAAGGTTACCATATCTCACGCTCTACGATCGACGCACCTTTCCACTTGGTATAACGGTGCCTCACAGTAACGACGACAACACTGACGACGAAGGAAGATACGGTAGACCTGCTCAGTAGAAACATTCCACGCTTTACCTGAAAATCGGTGATCGTGCCCTTTTGGACACGAGATAAATCACTCCTTTTCCGCATTAGGGCAACGACCGCACTGTTTTGCGCATTATCCTGACCCCAGTGTGCTTTATATACTGTCCACTGCTAGTGTTGCTATCTAGCGTGTGTGAGTGGCACACGTGGTAGCCCTATTAATGTGAATGGACCGTGTCATATCGTGACAGCAGTTAAATGTCCTGTTGAGTGTTTTTTGTTTGTTGTTGAACTTCTTTTTCCTTTAGTCCTCCTCAGACCTCGCAACAACCTTGTAAAACTGTCACGGAAAATACAGTACGGGCGAAATAAAAGCCGCTCGTAAAGTAGTTGCCGTAAGACTGACGTGGCACGGATCCTTCTTAACGATCGTAACATAAGATGCTAAAAATGGCCACCGTTGATGTCAGTGCAGCTGTGTGCTCAGTTTTGTCCATCTGAGGGATACGTGTAGCAGTTCTGCACGAGGGGCCATTAGCAGTAGTGTCTTCAGTGTCCTGCAGCAGCTCTTTCATTGCATTACGATTATCTGAGTACACCTGCCCCCTCCGTATTCCCCACGGTAAAAATCGCAAGGGGGGGGGGGGGGGATCAGACTCTCATGGTGGGCAGCAAATTGCACTACCTTTGTAGAATGTTCTCTCAAGCCAACACCTCTTGTGACAGTAACCGATTGCCCCATCACAGTCACAATTTGCACCATTATCTGTGATGGGCAGCTTACCTGCTACAAAAGAGGGTCAGTTAATCAGCCTTACAATTCCACCATCCTCGCAAGTATAATTCACTGCCAGAAATTCATGTTTTTTTAGCCTCTAAAATGCCTTTTTCTAAATAAACAAATTTTATCATTAGCAAAAGATGCAAAACAACCTGCACTGCCCTCGGTCACTACTCTTCACCAACACCAGCCTTTTAAATAAGAAATTCCCTGTCTGAAGATGACGGTGTGAACTATCGAAACCCGGAGTGGCAAAATAAACAATTGACAAGAAACTGTTTTATGTGCATTTATCGACAGCCGCAGACATCGTAATGCCGCCCCTTATAGACAAAATATTCCATGTGACATTGTCGTCCGATCGTATCTTCTCAGTGCTTCTCTCTTTCCTCAGGTGTTGTAATAATGCTGGTATTTGTTCTACAGACTGTAGGAGTAAAATTGATACATTTCCAAATTTTGTTCATTTATTAGGGTACATCTAAACTACAGAAGGTTGTCTCCCCTACAGCTGTTACCTGCTAGATTCCTCAGGCATCAGCAGCATTTGCTCAGCATAAATAGATTACACTTTCACAGCAACTTCTTCAAATCCACAATTCCGTAATCACTCGCACCAGTGTGACGGACAGTCTTAAATATTGTTTTATTCGGTGGTTGCCGATACCAGTTTTCTCTTGTTCACCCGTACGGCATGTTGTATTCCCAGGGTGTGGGTGAGCTGACTTGTGGTTGAATTCCCCGTAAAGTACTCCCGGGCCTCCCCGCATACTGTGGCTGCTGTACCTTCACAGGCACACCGGGTCGACTCATTCCTCCGTGGTGCTCCGGAACTCGTTACCTGCAATGACTGGGGCGTTGTTACTGCCTTGCTGGGAGTAAATGTCAGCAGAAAATAATCCAAAGTAAACATCATTACATAGTGTTAACTTCATCAGTGGTAGCTGAAATAAATGTTTCTGATTGGTGAGTGTTACTCAGTTCGTTGAAAATTAGCTTCATTTCGTTGCTTTGGTGGAGTTCTTTTTTCAAATTTTAGGTGAAGAATGGCCAGAGAACACAGTGGTTCTCAAAAGACATCAAAAGTTGGTTATTGTTTTAGGTGTAAAATTTATTACATCACATAGGTTGCCGAAGATCTTACATTGTACTGTTGCTCTCTCCCCCCCCCCCCCCCCCCTCCATCCCCCCCCACACACGATTTCTTGCAGGTCTTATACAGGGTGTTACAAAAAGGTATGGCCAAACTTTCAAGAAACATTCCTCACACACAAATAAAGAAAAGATGTTATGTGGACATGTGTCCGGAAGCACTTAATTTCCATGTTAGAGCTCGTTTTAGTTTGTTCTTCCACCTACGCTCAATGGAGCACGTTATCATGATTTCATACGGGATACTCTACCTGTGCTGCTAGAACATGTGCTTTTACAAGTACGACACAACATGTGGTTCATGCACGATGGAGCTCCTGCACATTTCACATTTCAGTCGAAGTATTCGTACGCTCCTCAACAATAGATTCGGTGGTCGATGGATCGGTAGAGGCGGACCAATTCCATGGCCTCCACGCTTTCCTGACCTCAACCCTCTTGACTTTCATTTATGGGGGCATTTGAAAACTCTCGTCTACGCAACCCCGGTACCAAATGTAGAGACTCTTTGTGCTCGTATTGTGGACGGCTGTGATACAATACGCCATTCTCCAGGGCTGCATCAGGGATCCCGTGCGATGGAGGGTGGATGCACGTATCCTCGTTAACGGAGGACATTTTAAACATTTCCTGTAACAAAGTGTTTGAAGTCACACTGGTACGTTCTGTTGCTGTGTGTTTCCATTCCATGATTAATGTGATTTGAACAGAAGTAATAAAATGAGCTCTATCATGGAAAGTAAACGTTTCCGGACACATGCCCACATAACATATTTTCTTTCGTTGTATGTGAGGAATGCTTCCTGAAAGTTTGGCCGTACATTTTTTTTAACACCCTGTATAATTTTCAAAACATTTGATGGATTGTTTTGTATAGTAAATTTGCTAGCTACAATTGCAGCAGTTGTTGTTGATTATAAAAAAAGTTGTCATCAAATGTAATCTGAAGACAATTAAATAGCTCTTGTTTTCGTAGAAAAATAAGTGAAATGGTACGAATAAACAATTCTGATTACATTTTTGTTAATTACACAGAAACTGCTTTATATCGAGTATTCCTACTATGTTTTCTGTATCAAATATGAGCAGATCAATTTTTAGTGTGGACAGAATTTCAATAAATAATACAGCATCCCTGATAGACCCTTTGTGTACATTGTTAATCTGGTTTTGTTTTATGAATTATAGTACTTATGAGCTAATTAGATGTTATGTTAGCCAATACCTTAGCAAGCTGATAGTATGATAAACAGAGTTGCTACGGGTTTCAAACATTTTAATTACAGTATATTTGGTGGCATCTCCATTGTTATTCTATTGCTCATAAATGAAAGGTGCTAGTTGCAACTGAACAAATTGACAATGTGTGTTCCTGCCAATGGATGGACGTAATATTAGCAAGTACTTTGACAGGAAGTTGTTGAAAATTACATTACAGAACTCAAAAGGCAAAATTATTTATACGGGTCCTACCTGATGACATAACAGTTAACCATGTAATCCGTATTAGCTTCAAAATTGTATGAACAACGAGCTGTTATGTTTCAATAATCCCCTTCCTCTCCAAAAGAAAAGAGTTGTACAACCACAGGTTTGACAAAACTTTTGCAGGCAGCCTAAGAAACAACAGTCAAAGTACAACAACTTAAGCACTCGCACATATGATCATAAATGCAGTACAAAAAGCTTTAGTAGCAGTTGGTCTTGTGAAATCGTAGTACTATGTATAGAACAAAACTTTTTCAATTTTGCCCTACAAACTACAAAATTAGACTTTTTTTCACAACATAACTCATTTTTCAATAGTGTTCGAATGAGGCAGACAAAACTAAGATTCACTATATGATAAAAAGTATATGGACACCCCCAAAAACGTACGTTTTTCTTATGAGGTGCATTGTTCTACCAGGTACTCCATATCGGTGACCTCATTAGTCATTAGACATTGTGAGAGAGCAGAATTTGGCACTCCGCGGAACTCACGGACTTCGAATGTGGTCAGGTGATTGGGTGTCACTTGGGTCATATGTCTGTATGCATGATGTCCACACTCCTAAACATCCCTAGGGACACTTACAGCACAAAAGCATACAGGCCGACCTCGTCTGTTGACAGACAGAGACTGCTGACAGTTGAAGAGGGTCATAATGTGTAATAGGCAGACATCTATGCAGACCATCACACAGTAATTACAAACAGCATCATGATCCACTGCAAGTACTATGACAGTTAGGCGGGAGGTGAGAAAATTTGGATTTCATGGTCAAACGGCTGCTCATAAGTCATGTATCACGCCAGTAAGTGCCAAATGACATCTCGCTTGGTGTAAGGAGTGTAAACATTGGACGATGGAAGAGTGCAAAAACGTTGTGTACTTGTCTGGAGTGACTAATCGCGGTACACAATGTGACGAATCTGATGGCAGGGCGTGGGTATGGCGAATGCCCGGTGAACGTCATCTGGCACAGTGCGTAGTGCCAACAGTAAAATTCGGAGGCGCTGGTGTTACGGTGTGGTCGTGTTTTTCGTGGAGGGGGCTTGCACCCCTCGTTTTGCGTGGCACTATTGCAGCACAGGCCTACATTGATGTTTTAAGCTCCCTCTTGATTCCCACTGTTGAAGAGCAATTCAGGGATAGCAATTGCATCTTTCAACACGATCAAGTACCTGTTCATAATGCACAGCCTGTGGCGGAGTGGTTGCACAATAGTAACATCTCTGTAATGGACTGGCCTGCAGAGTCCTAACCTGAATCCTACAGCACACCTTTGGGATATTTTGGAACACAGACTTCGTGCCAGGCCTCACCGACCGACATCGATACCTCTCCTCGGTGCAGCACTCCGTGAAGAATGGGCTGCCATTCCCCAAGAAACCTTCCAGCACCTCATTGAACGTATGTGTATGAGAGTGGAAACTGTAATCAAGGCTAAGGGCAGGCCAACACCATATTGAATTCTAGCATTACCAATGGATGGTGCCACGAACTTGTATGTCATTCTCAGCCAGGTGTCTAGATACTTTTAATCACATAGTGTTCTTCCTAACTTTAATTTTGTAGCAGACAGGCACAACTTACATCTCACTTTTTCACTTCAAATGTAACACTTAGTGATAGTTCCATAGATGTCCCTACACAAATAATCAATTTAGTGTCTCTCTCTCTCTCTCTCTCTCTCTCTCTCTCTCTCTCTCTCTCTCTCTCTCTCCCCCCCTCTCTCTCCCTCCCTCTCTCTCCCTCTCTCTCCCTCTCTCCCTCCCCAGTTATGCAATTATGTAACAAATCATCAGTAGTGTATATTTCAACTTGAATGATTCCAGTATGTGTAAGTAAACATAAAATAAAGAGAGGTTCCCTCAGTTTGTGTAATCCAATAAAAGTCTAATATCAGTTTTATATATACAAGGTAAGTAAGTAAATCGGTAGTGTTCATACCAGCTATGTTAGTACGCACTGCAGATATAAATGATAATTCTGAATTCAAAAAATCTCGTGTACCTAGCCCCCGCAACACTTCTGTATATTGACGTACTAGTGTTAATGCACGCAACATATGTTGAGCAACGAAAAAGTCATTTCATCAATATCATATTAAAGCATATACATACATAAATATCTAAAATACCTCTTGCATCTAAACCTTTTGATACACTGTCTACTACTAAACGTGGTGATGTGAACTGCATCTAGAAATTAGTGGTGTTGCTGCACGGTTGCTAAATCAATAAAAGCTCAAGCTCTGAACGAAAACCAAAAGTAAGCCTATCCTTCTCTCCCTTCCTCAAAACACACTTCAGACAGCGTGGCTATAGAATTAACAAAGCCTACATTCCTTATCCCAATGTTTCAGCATCATCAGTGTGCAAAGACAATTACAGAGTAGTGTAGTAATGTGAGTGGTCGACTTTGTATCAAAGAATGAGTCAGTACGGCTGTGTTATACATCTGGTTGTGTGTCGTAGTGCCTTTCTCCTAATGTAAAAGTTTCTCAGCACAGCATAATCAATACCTCTCCTCCTCAATATTATACACAGCCAGTAATGCAGTTCATAAAAGCAGATATGTCTGTACACATTTCTGGTTATAAATGTATCAATTCATCAAAGTTACTAGCAAGTGCTGAATATATAATCATAAAAATAATGTCAAAATGTCTATATCAGTTTCATTCTCACATTTTGTTGTGGTGAAACGAACAATTAACATAACTACAATGTGTCATCTGTGTTGGTCATATATTGCAACTTGCAAAAAAGAAGCATGCCCTTCACGATAATTGTGTAAAAAAAATCTGGAATAATTGTATTGGTAGGTAGTAGCACGAACCTACCTTCTCTATCTATATAAATGAAATGTGAAGCAATGTGTAGACTGGTACACTTTAAACTAAGCCAACCGTTAATGTGAGCAATATTGCATTGTAATCCATTATGAAGTCAGCTACAGTTCTGACTTGCTAAGAGATTCCTACAGTTGTTCAATTATAATTTCTCTTCCATATAACACTACGAATCTCAAATTGTAGCAGAGTAATTCACAACTTCATCGTCAGTAGCTCTCCTGTGTGTTAATGCTATAAGCCATAATTCATAATCTCTAAAACAAGTGTAAAATACTTTCAATTTTATCACATTTGACAGTATAAGAGGTGAGTGCAATAATGTTCTGAACAAATAAGCATAGCATCGCCTCCTGCTTCACATAATGAAAGTACCGTAGTGTAGTGTAATAAACAATACCCACTATCTTCGGTGTCTCATCACACTCAACATAACTAAATAAAACTTCGACTCGTAAGTAACTTTGTGCTCAAGGTATGTATGTAGAATCGGCGCCATAGGTGCTGAGCTTTAAGTAGTTACAATAATTAATTATCTGTGTGTGTAGCACGGTTTGAACCAAGGCTTAAAAAGACAATTGCAGTAAGACTTCGTGGTTACTGGTCTAATACTGTGTATCATCAAGGTAAAAGGTGTTGAAGTCTCAGATGGATGCACCAAGTAGTTTGCAGAAACATAGCAGAGTACAGCTAGTCCACAAGCGGGAAAAAACTTGCGGAAAACAAAAGATATGTATATAGGTGTGTGTAAGCAAAATCATCTCAACGTAACATGGCAAAATTATTCCTAGTACAAATTTTATAAGTGCAGTATGTGTATGTAGGGGGGAAAAAAAGTACATTATCATAATCAAAGTTCCATCTTCTGTCAAGTATATGCCTGTCCATAGATCAAAATGTATAAATTAAATAGTGAAGTGAACATACATAGGTTTGTAAGTTAGAGATAAAGGATGGCCTAAGAAAATATGTCACATGAGAAATGTGTTACTGTGGAAGAAAATGCCTGACTGGGGCCCTCGAGTTTTCCACATGCACAATGCACAAATGAGTGAGAATCCCCTGGAGGGATTGAAAAAATGTAGTATGTTGTGAAATTTCAAGTAAACAAATTAGTATATCTGAATCATTTGTTCAGTTTGTATGTGTATATTATCTCAACTGTGTCAAATTGCTAAGTCCATGAAGCTTCCTAGATTTTGCATAGATAAGTCTGTATAAGTCTGTATGCCCCCCTCCCCCCCCCCCCCCCCCCCCTCCCTCCCTCCCTCCATGAACCTTCCCGTTGGTGGGGAGGCTTGCATGCCTCAGCGATACAGATAGCCGTACAGTAGGTGCAACCGCAATGGAGGGGTATCTGTTGAGAGGCCAGACAAACGTGTGGTTCCTGAAGAGGGGCAGCAGCCTTTTCAGTAGTTGCAGGGGCAACAGTCTGGATGATTGACTGATCTGGCCTCGTAACACTAACCAAAACGGCCTTGCTGTGCTGGTACTGTGAACAACTGAAAGCAAGGGGAAACTACGGCCGTAATTTTTCCCGAGGGCATGCAGCTTTACTGTATGGTTAAATGATGATGCCGTCCTCTTGGGTAAAACATTCCGGAGGTAAAATAGTCCCCCATTTGGATCTCTGGGCAGGGGCTACTCAAGAGGATGTCGTTATCAGGAGAAAGAAAACTGGCGTTCTACGGATCGGAGCGTGGAATGTCAGATCCCTTAATCGGGCAGGTAGGTTAGAAAATTTAAAAAGGGAAATGGATAGGTTAAAGTTAGATATAGTGGGAATTAGTGAAGTTGGGTGGCAGGAGGAACAAGACTTTTGGTCAGGTGAATACAGGGTTATAAATACAAAATCAAATAGGGGTAATGCAGGAGTAGGTTTAATAATGAATAGGAAAATAGGAATGCGGGTAAGCTACTACAAACAGCATAGTGAACGCATTAGTGTGGCCAAGATAGATACGAAGCCCACGCCTACTACATTAGTACAAGTTTATATTCCAACTAGCTCTGCAGATGACGAAGAAATTGAAGAAATGTATGATGAAATAAAAGAAATTATTCAGATAGTGAAGGGAGACGAAAATTTAATAGTCATAGGTGACTGGAATTTGTCAGTAGCAAAAGGGAGAGAAGGAAACATAGTAGGTGAATATGGATTGGGGGTAAGAAACGAAAGAGGAAGCCGCCTGGTGGAATTTTGCACAGAGCACAACTTAATCATAGCTAACACTTTGTTCAAGAATCATAAAAGAAGACTGTATACATGGAAGAAGCCTGGAGATACTGACAGGTTTCACATAGATTATATAATGGTAAAACAGAGATTTAGGAACCAGGTTGTAAATTGTAAGACATTTCCAGGGGAAGATGTGGACTCTGACCACAATCTATTGGTTATGAACTGTAGATTAAAACTGAAGAAACTGCAAAAAGGCGGGAATTTAAGGAGATGGGACCTGGATAAACTGAAAGAACCAGAGGTTGTACAGAGTTTCAGGGAGAGCATAAGGGAACAATTGACAGGAATGGGGGAAAGAAATACAGTAGAAGAAGAATGGGTAGCTTTGTTGGATGAAATGATGAAGGCAGCAGAGGATCTAGTAGGTAAAAAGACGAGGGCTAGTAGAAATCCTTGGGTAACAGAAGAAATATTGAATTTAATTGATGAAAGGAGAAAATATAAATATGCAGTAAATGAAGCAGGCAAAAAGCAATACAAACGTCTCAAAAATGAGATCGAAACGAAGTGCAAAATGGCTAAGTAGGGATGGCTAGAGGACAAATGTAAGGAGGTACACGCTTATCTCACTAGGGGTAAGATAGATACTGGCTACAGGAAAATTAAAGAGACCTTTGGAGAAAAGAGAACCACTTGTATGAATATCAAGAGCTCAGATTGAAACCCAGTTCTAAGCAAAGAAGGGAAAGCAGAAAGGTGGAAGGAGTATATACAGGGTCTATACAAGGGCGATGTACTTGAGGACAATATTATGGAAGTGGAAGAGGATGTAGATGAAGATGAAAAGGGAGATATGATACTGCGTGAAGAGTTTGACAGAGCACTGAAAGACCTGAGTCGAAACAAGGCCCCCGGAGTAGACAACATTCCATTAGAACTACTGACAGCCTTGGGAGAGCCAGTCAAGACAAAACTCTACCATCTGGTGAGAAAGATGTATGAGACAGGCGAAATACCCTCAGACTTCAAGAAGAATATAATAATTCCAATTCCAAACAAAGCAGGTGTTGACAGATGTGAAAATTACCGAACTATCAGTTTAATAAGCCACAGCTGCAAAATACTAACACAAATTCTTTACAGACGAATGGAAAAACTGGTAGAAACCGACCTCGGGGAAGATCAGTTTTGATTCCGTAGAAATATCGGAACACGTGAGGCAATACTGACCCTACGACTTATCTTAGAAGCCGGATTAAGGAAAAGCAAACCTACGTTCCTAGCATTTGTAGACTTAGAGAAAGCTTTTGACAATGGTGACTGGAATACTCTCTTTCAAATTTTGAAGGTGGCAGGGGTAAAATACAGGGAGCGAAAGGCTATTTACAATTTGTACAGAAAGCAGATGGAAGTTATAAGAGTCGAGGGACATGAAAGGGAAGCAGTGGTTGGGAAGGGAGTGAGACAGGGTTGTAGCCTCTCCCCAATGTTATTCAATCTGTATATTGAGCAAGCAATAAAGGAAACAAAAGAAAAGTTCAGAGTAGGTATTAAAATCCATGGAGAAGAAATAAAAACTTTGAGGTTCGCCGATGACGTTGTAATTCTGTCAGAGACAGCAAAGGACTTGAAAGAGCAGTTGAATGGAATGGATAGTGTCTTGAAAGGAGGATATAAGATGAACATCAACAAAAGCAAAACGAGGATAATGGAATGTAGTCGAATTAAGTCGGGTGATGCTGAGGGAATTAGATTAGGAAATGAGACACTTGAAGTAGTAAAGGAGTTTTGCTATTTGGGGAGCAAAATAACTGAAGATGGTCGAAATAGAGAGGATATAAAATGTAGACTGGCAATGGCAAGGAAAGCATTTCTGAAGAAGAGAAATTTGATAACATTGACTATAGGTGTAAGTGTCAGAAGTCGTTTCTGAAAATATTTGTATGGAGTGTAGCCATGTATGGAAGTGAAACATGGACGATAAATAGTTTGGAGAGAAGAGAATAGAAGCTTTCGAAATGTGGTGCTACAGAAGACTGCTGAAGATTAGATGGGTAGATCACGTAACTAATGAGGAAGTAATGAATAGGATTGGGGAGAAGAGAAGTTTGTGGCACAACTTGACTAGAAGAAGAGATCGGTTGGTAGGACATGTTCTGAGGCATCGAGGGATCACCAATTTAGCACTGGAGGGCAGCATGGATGGTAAAAATCGTAGAGGGAGACCAAGAGATGAATACACTAAGCAGATTAAGAAGGATGTAGGTTGCAGTAGGTACTGGGAGATGAAGAAGCTTGCACAGGATAGAGTAGCATGGAGAGCTGCATCAAACCAGTCTCTGGACTGAAGACCACAACAACAACAACAACAAGTCTGTATGCATTTTGAAAACATTGATTATGTGAAACCCAGCTCACACTTTTCTCACTTGATGCACTGAAAGCTTTGGATCAAGGCAGTCGGGCAGATGATGTATTTCTTGATTTTTGAAAAGAATTTGACTCGGAACCACAACTACGCTTATTGTCAAAAGTACGATCATATGGGGTGTCTAGTAAAATTTGTGACTGAATTGAGGACTTTTTGATAGGAAGGCCACAGCATTTTATCTTGGATGGAGAGTCATGGTCAGGAAGAGGAGTAATTCAGATGTGCCCAGGGAAGTGTCTTGGGACCCTTGGTGTAGATGTTGTATATTAATAACCTTGCGGACAATGTTAGTAGTAAAACCACACTTTTTGCAGACCATGCAGTTACAAGATTTCAAAGTGGTGCAGAGATTGGCAACTTGCTCTAAATGTTGTAAAATGTAAAACTGTGCACATCACAAAACGGAAAAAATGTAGTATCCTGTGATTATAATATCAGTGAGTCACTATTGGAATCAGCCAATTCATACAAATGTCTAGCTGTAACATTTTGTAGGGATATGAAGTAGAATGATTCCATAATTAGGTTTCTTGGTAGAATAATGGGGAAGTGCAGTCAGTCTACAAAGGGGATTGCTTACAAATCACTTGGGTGCAACCTGTTCTAGAATATTGCTCAAGTGTGTGGGACTTGTACCACATAGCGGTAACGGGGGATATTGAACGTAGGCAGGGAAGGGCAGCACAAATAGTCACAGGTTTGTTTAATCCATGGGAGAGTGTCACAGAGATACTGAAGGAACTTGTTGTGACTTGACAAGAAAGCCAAGCCGCTATGATTGGTAGCCGAAAGGCACGCGTTAAGCTCACGCAGGCTGGCGTGAGGTCTAGAACAGTTAAAGGAGTTGAGTCTAGTAAAAATAATATGTAGCTGCTGGAATACTTAACTTTAGTCCATAATTGGTGAACATCGGTCTGACGGTACATGCATCACAAGATAAATAGCAAATGATAATGGCGCCTTGCTAGCTCGTAGCAAATGACGTAGCTGAAGGCTAGGCTAACTATCGTCTCGGCAAATGAGAGCGTAATTTGTCAGTGAACCATCGCTAGCAAAGTCGGCTGTACAACTGGGGCGAGTGCTAGGAAGTCTCTCTAGACCTGCCGTGTGGCGGCGCTCGGTCTGCAATCACTGACAGTGGCGACACGCGGGTCCGACGTATACTAACGGACCGCGGCCGATTTAAAGGCTACCACCTAGCAAGTGTGGTGTCTGGCGGTGACACCACAGAACTGAACCGGAAGACTTGTGAAGACAAACATAAACTATCCCGGGAAAGTCTATTAACAAAGTTTCAATAACCAGCTTGTAATGATGATTCTAGAAAATGACTACAACTCCCTATGTGTCACTCACATAGGGATCTTGAGGATAAAATTAGAATAATTACGCACAAACGGAGGGATTCAGTCAATCATTCTTCCTGTACTCCATATTTGAATGGAACAGAAAGAAACCGTAATAATTGCTACAGTGGGATGTACCCTCTGCCATGCACCTCACAGTAGTTTGCAGAAGATAGGTGTAGAGGTAGATGTAGATTTGGATGTGTATTTTCTGAGGTTTCAAATATGTTGTTCAGAAAACTTCTTAATATCACTGTTTATAAACTTTTATTTGTTACAACTCATAGTTAATACGAAGCCTTCAATTTTAAACCGTGTGTGTTTCACTACATTGTCACGTCTCTGCTTTTTTCTACTACATTGTTGTTCCATGGGATTCCTAATTATGTCTTCTCTCCCAGCTGCAGAAATATTCTTACTTAATAGAAATTCAACTAATTCATTGATGAGGTTGGCAGGTTTATTATTATATAAAATTTCATCTGGAGAAAATCCAGTTGTGGTGTGTTTTAAACTGTTTAGTACATCTGTGAAGCAACCAACATAATCTTTCCAATCTGAGTGACCCAAGTCTTGCACAAATGGCCTATCTCCCTCATATGTCCTTCAATAGAATTACTAGATGGTAAACAAACAGAAATAACTCCATGTTTCGTGTTATAATCATTAGTAAAATCTATCCAGGTTTTTGATGTAGATTTAATTCCATTGTCAAAAAGAATAGCATTTGGGGTACCAACAGTGTGAAAATAGTCTTGTGTAGCCTTGGTTATAATTATTCTATTAGTAGCTTTCTTTAAAGGATGAAGTTTAATGAAGTTAGAAAATAAGTCTACCTTTACAAGTATATTACAGTATCCTCCTTTTGTTTTGGGCAATTTGCCAAATAGATGAATACCAACTAGGTCCATTTGTCTGTTGGAAATTAAACTTTGTGTATAACCTGTATGCATTTGTTGACTTTGACTCTCTGACTTCTGTCACAAGTGGCAAGACATTTCCTGATGCTCCTATCAGTATTATGGAAATAAACAGCTCCCTGGATTTTCTCTTTGCATTTTTTAGAACCACAGTGGCCAAAACTTTCAGGTGTACATCTAATGAGTGTGCGAGTGTACTGCTCAGGCCAACATACTTTCTGTTTGTCACAATCGTGACTGTGTCCATAGAATAATATATCTTTGTAAGCTTGATAATGTAACTGTACTTTCTCATGTCCTTTCTTTCCCAAATAACTTTTTAACTAATTTCTGATGATGTTCATGATTTTTGTTTCTCCTGAATTGACTGCAAATTCTTCTATTATCTTTTCATCTTCTACTCCTTTCATTTTCAAATTTCTCTCTCGATTTCCATTTCTCTGTTCATAACCCCCTGCCCCCGTCCCCACTGGTAACATTAGATGCATTAGTAATACTATTGTCTTTCCCTTTCTTGTCTCTTCTGTGTAATCAAACTGTTGTAAATAAACTGACCACCTGGTGATCCTCCCATGGGATAATTTACATTCATGAATATAACACAAGACATTATGGTCTGGATAAACTTTTAACTTTATGGCCAAGTAAATAATTCCTGAATTTTTGAAGTCTTACACTATTGCTAAAAGCTCCATTTCTGTGACGATGTAATTCTTCTTATGTTTCTCAAAAGTTCTGCTAACGAATGCAACTGAATGATGTTCTGTAACCCCATTTAGTACATTTTCCTGAAACAAGTGAATACCTGAACCTGAATCATTCCTGTCAGTCAGTAAACAGAATGGCAAAGAAAGATCTGGTTCATGTAGAATTTCACTCTTCCTAAGTTGTTCTTTTATCTCATAAATGGCAATTTGTTACTCTTCACACCACTCCCATATTTTCAACAGATTGTTTAAGCAAGGTACATTTAAAGCTTGAGGTCTGACATACTTTCTATAGAACCCTGCAAGATCAAAGAATGATAATAGCTCTCTATAGACTTAAGCTTAGAAAATTTTACAACGGCTTGGATTTTATTGTTGTCAGGCAAAGTTCTCTCATCTCTTTCATTCAAATCCTCAGTCATTAAAAATCCCTGCAAAAAAGAAACCAATTATTTTGAAAAACAATAATACTTGTCTGGTGATCACTTTACTGCTTTTTCCAGTAGGACCTTTCAATTTTTGACTCCAGTTACTAGAAAACTCAGCAAAATTCTCCTCATCTGTTGTTCTATATCTTACCTTTTTTGATATTCCACAAACAGAACTTACAGTGTCAACCAGGGAATTACTCCTCCAATTATCAGTTTGAACACACACATATGGACTCCCCTGTGTATCACAATGTTTTCATCTTCATGTAACAAGTCCCCTTCTATCTCTCTGAAACCTGTACCTTTTTCTTTCTCTGTAGATTCACCATTTTCTACAGGCTGCAAGCACTCCAAAAGTACGTTGTAATCTACTGACTCTTCCTTAGGCTCAAAATTGGCACCCTACTTTTGATTTATATGCTGCCAAATTCCCTCCAAAACATCATGCTTTTCGCTATCGTTACTAACATTATCAAAGTAACCACAAGCTGCTTTCAAAGTCTCATCACTAATCAGCTCACTTTGCTTACTAATGTCAGAACAAGTGGATGCTATTTCACTGATATTAACTTGTATAAGCAGAGCATCACGTACATCTACATACATACTCCACTAACCACTGTACAGTGTGTGGTGGTGGGTCGCCCAAAACCACTACTTGTCATTTCCTTTCCTGTTTCACTCGCAAATAGAACGAGGGAAAAACAAATGTCTATATGCCTCTGTGTGAGCCGTGTGCCTCCATATGAGCCCTCATTTCTCATATCTTATCTTTGTGGTACTTACGCGCAATTTATGTTGGTGGCAGAAGAGTTGGTCGGCAGTCAGCTTCAAATGTCAGTTCTCTAAATTTTCTCAATAGCGTTTCTTGAGGAGAATGTTGCCTTCCCTCCAGGGATTCCCATTTGAGTTCCCAAACATGTTGTTTGAACCTGCTGGTAACAAATCTGACAGGCCACCTCTGAATTGCTTTGATGTCTTCCTTCAGTCCAACGTGGTACGGATCCCAGGTGAACTACTCTTTCCTAAGATTCTACCAATAAACCGAAATCGATCATTCGTCTTCCCTACCACAGTTCTCACATTCCTTCACTAAATCATCATCAATACCTGAAATTGTACTCTTACCATCAGCTTTCATTAACCTTTCCTCTTTAAGCTCACAAATTGTCCCATCTAATTTTCCATAAAGCATAATATCATCATGACTTTCAATATCAGATGATGATGATGATGATAATCATCATCATCACTATCACTATCTGTCCTATCTTTTCCCCCTCAGGTACATGATTTTCAGTCTCAATACATTCAACCTCAACACAAACAGGTTGATCACTCTCTTCTGTGTTTTTGCTGTTAATTAACCTCACAAGCCCAAACTCATCACTGTTATCATCAGTATCTTTATTAAAAACTCTGTTACAGCTAGAAAATTCATGAAATAAGTTTAAGACTTCGTCGTCGAGATCAACTTCAGCCCTCTGCTTCCGTTTTCTTCCTTTTTAATTTCTCTTAATATATCTTCCCAAAATTCCATGCAAAACTCTATCATATTTATCTGGTGTGAACTACTGTGATTTCTGCAGTGTCACCACCTCTATAAATTACTTCTTCCTCTCCTAAAATTATTAGCATGATTTTGGTATCTATTTTGTCTCACCCCAAACTGACAGGCTGGGGCACAGTTTAGTTTTCCGATCTGATCCTTCTGTTTTCAAACTTCTTGTCATCAGACCTTTCATCATTATTTTCTGAGTGCCTGTTTCTTTGCTCATGACCCCTTTCATCGCTCTCATGTCTGTCATTCCAATTATTGTTTCTTCTGTCGTCATTCTTGTGTGTGTCATCCCAGTGATTATCTGTCCTGTTACTACTATCATGACAACAGTTCTTGTTCTCTCTTCTTTATCTCTGTCTCCATGATGATCATAGGGCCACCCTCCATTCTGATAAAATCCGTATTTTCTTTTGCTAAGTATCTGTGTAACATTTCTTTCCCAAGCCATATCTAGTTCGTAAACTTATTTTTAAAATTGTTCAGTAGAATTATATGGTCCATATACTAACCCCCACTATACTTCATGCGACAATTACTTCTTTAATTGAACTATTTTTACTGTCTCGTGTTATGATTTATCTACATGTGCAAGTGTTTTAAGTTGCTGTTCACAAAAGTCTTTCATGCAAATGCTACCTTCTCTGAAACACGGTCCATTCAAAAAGTCTGATTTGATCGTAGCTTGCTTCATTCAAAAATTGTTTTTCAAATTCTGCAAAAGCCATGTCTGTACATATATTGTAATTAGCCCACGAAAGTGCCTCCCCATCTAAAAATTTCTGACAGATTTAATTTTCAAGTTGTCTGACATACTACTTCCCCCAAGGAAGTTGTTTACATTAAGTACTACTGTTTTTACTACAAACATTTCTGGTTGCAACATTTTCCTCAGTTTCATCTGCTTTTATCATAACACTTTCATGTTTAAGCATAGAATGTAAGAGTTTTAGGCTCCTGGCATTGCTTTTTATCTCATTGATCGGATGGTGTTACGCCTTCTCAGTTTTGTCTTTAACAGTGGTAATGCTATGCTATGTGTTTACAAATGTTTTGAAATCATTTAAGTCTACTTCTAATCCCTCAGTTGTGTCTGCAGTTTTCTCTACACGAACTCTATCATCGTCTAAATCTTTTCTGATACATGTTAGTGCTTGATCTTGTTTCTTCAAGTTTTTATCCAAACAATTTAATTTTTTGTCTAATTTATCACTTTGTTTTTCAAGTGTTTTTCCAATTGCCACTATCACCAGCCATTTCCTCACGACTGAGACCTTGAATGGGCGAACAAATGCAGTCTAAATCTCCATATACCTCTTCTTCTGATTGTATGTCACCAACATTATTTCCAAGTGCCTCCTCATTATCGTATATCGAATTTTCTACCTTTTCCACCTCTTGATTGCCAACCCTATCATTGTCACACACAATGAAAATATTTTACGAGAACACACAAAACAAAAAGAAAAACACTCCCTAAACAAAAAGTTTTCCACGCAGCATACTGAACTGACAACATGGAAGAAAAGATGAAGTAATTGTAGATGATATCCTTCGATAGCTCCAATGTACTCGTTTCAAAGTACACTTTCCTCATCCTCATAATTTTTTAATTCTAAACTGTTCTACCATGCAGTCCCAAAAATGTTGCTTCCCAAAAAAGAAAGTTGTGTTAAAATTGGTACACTGAAACACACAGGTTGGCTTTAGCTTTTTCACTTGAATTAAATCACTATTCCAGCTCATTCCGCCAATTCCAGTGTAACTTCAGTGAACAGTGGGATAAATGTTATAAAAAGAAGATAATTCAAAGGAAACAAATTTACTAAATATTAATTTTGTTGATAGTTGCTGAAATGCACTATGTGATCAAAAGTATCTGGACACCCCCAAATACATACGTTTTTCATGTTAGGTGCATTGTGCTGCCAGGAACTCCATATCAGTGAATCAGTAGTCATCAGACATTGTGAGAGAGCAGAATAGGGTACTTTGCAGAACTCACGGACTTCGAACATGGTCAGGTCATTGGGTGTCTCCTGTGTCATAAGCGTGTACGCGGCACTCCTAAACACCCCTAGGTCCACTGTTTCCGATGTGATTGTGAAGTGGAAACGTGAAGGGATACGTAAAGCACAAAAGCGTACAGGCCGACCTCGTCTGTTGACTGACAGAGACTGCCGTCAGTTGAAGAGGTTCGTAATGTGTAATAGGCAGACATCTATCCGGGCCATCACACAGGAATTCCAAACTGCATCAGGATCCACTGCAAGTACTATGCCAGGTAGGTGGGAAGGGAGAAAACTTGGATTTCATGTTTGAGTGGCTGCTCATAAGCCACACATCACACTGGCAAATGCCAAACGATGCCTCGCCTGGTGTAAGGAGCATAAGCATTATACAATTGAACAGTGGAAAAACGTACAGAGTGAAGAATCACAGTACACAATGTGGCGATCTGATGGCGGGGTGTGGATATGGCGAATGCCTGCTGAATGCCATCTGTAGTGCCAACAGTAAAATTCAGAGGCGGTGGTGTTATGGTGTGGTCGTGTTTCTCATGGAGGGGGCTAGCACCCTTTGTTGTTTTGATTGGCACTATCACAGCACAGGCCTACACTGATGTTTTAAGCACCTTTTTGCTTCCCACTGTTGGTGAGCAATTCGTGGATGGTGACTGCATCTTTCAACACGATCGAGCACCTGTTCATGATGCACAGCCTGTGGCGGAGTGAATACACGACAATAACATCCCTGTAATAGACTGGCGTGCACAGAGTCCTGACCTGAATCCCACAGAACACCTCTGGGATGTTTTGGAACGCCGACTTCGTGCCAGGCCTCACCGACCGTCATCGATACCTCTCCTCAGTGCAGCACTCCGTGAAGAATGGGCGGCGATTCCCCAAGAAACCTTCCAGCACCTGACTGAATGTATGCCTGTGAGAGTGGAAGCTGTCATCAAGGCTAATGGTGGGGCAACACAATATTAGATTCCAGCATGGAATCCAGATGGAGGGCGCCATGAACTTGCAAGCCATTTTCAGCCAGGTGTCCAGATACTTTTGATCACATAGTGTATCATACAGCAGCCAAATAAACATTTTGTTTACATTGTTAGTCTGGTTTTGTTTTGTGAATTACAGTAAACACAAGGTAATTAGATGTTGTTATGTTAGCCAGTAGCATAGTGAGCTGACAGTATGATAGACAGAGTTGTTACAAGTTTCTAACATTATAATTAAAGTATATTTGTTATCTCTTTTGTTACTCTATTGTTTTTAAATGAAAAGATATAATGGCTACAACAGAATTGACAGTGCATATTCCTACTAATGTGTAGATGTAATGCCGGCCGCTGTGGTCTCGCGGTTCTAGGCGCGCAGTCTGGAACCGTGCGACTGCTACGGTCGCAGGTTCGAAACCTGCCTCAGGCATGGATGTGTGTGATGTCCTTAGGTTAGTTAGGTTTAAGTAGTTCTAAGTTCTAGGGGACTACTGACCACAGCAGTTGAGTCCCATAGTGCTCAGAGCCATTTGAACCATTTTTTTGTAGATGTAATATCAGTGAGTACTTTGACATGAAGTTGTGGAAAATTACATTACAGAACTCAAAAGGCAAAATTACTTATACCAGTCCTACCTAATGACATAACAGTTAATGATGCAATCCAAATTAGCTTCAAAACCGTATGAAAAATAAACAGCTCGTTTCAAGTAATGTGCAAAGTGCCCACGGTCTTCAAAGTGGAAATACCCTGGTGTGTTTTCCTCTGTTATCCGAATATCTCTTCTTTTGCGAGACAGTACTGTTGGTGGGAGCACCGGTTGTACCTGCACTGGTCAGGTGCCGGTTTGTCGTTTGGCGGCTGCAGTGTTCAGTCTGAGAACGGTGCTAGCGATTGACACAGCTCTTCTCCAACATTTTCTGTTGCCTCGTGACGTACGGAGGAGACTCTCGTGGCCGTTATTTTCTATTTACTCGTTTTGACAGTTCTGGGGGCCATAAAACATTGTATCTTGACTCTCACCGTCTGGTGTGTGAGGCAGCTGTGGACATGCTGGTGTTCCACAACTGTCCTGGGGACCGTATTCAGGAGTCGGTTACATTTCTATTGTCTGACTCTTTTTCTGTAGAACTTCCTATACATGCTGGCAACATTTGATGAGTTGCTCAGTTGATGTGGCATTCTTTACCAGAAGGGTTGGGTTGGAGTTGAATTGTTTGGGGAAGGAGAGCAGACAGCGAGGTCATCGGTTTAGGAAAGGACGGGGAAGGAAGTCGGCCGTGCTCTTTCAAAGGAAGCATCCCGGCATTTTCCTGGAGCGATTTAGGGAAATCACGGGAAACCGAAATCGGGTCGGCCGGATGCGGGATCGAACCGTCGTCCTCCCGAATGCGAGTCCAGTGTGCTAGCCACTGCGCCACTTTGGTCGGTCCAGAAGGGCTCGGTACATGTCTTCTGCAACTATTTTCACCGAGTGTGTGTCTTTGTCGGCTACTGTTATACACTGACGGAAAAAAAAAATCGGAACACCGAGGAGGAGATATGTGACATAATAGAAGTTGGTAGATGTGTTTCTACATCCTAAAGATGATGTCTACTATAATTTCACGCCAGTCGCGTAAGACTGGGGCTAGTAGCAGCACTGTGAGGGTGTAAATCAGGTTTGCTTTAAAAACACGCTGTAATGGTTGTGAGCATTAGTTACCTTTGGTATTGCAGAGGGCGACTTGATGTTAGTGGACAGTGCCTTCGAGGTGACAAAGATGCCATTATCAACACCTCACGGAGTTTCAAAGAAGTCGTGTAGTACGGCTACGGGAAGCTGGATGTGCCTTCTGCGATTCTGTAGAATGACTTGGCACGAATGTAGCCACTGTATGCGCTTGCTGGAAGCTGTGGACACGAGAATGTACGGTTGCAAGAAGACCGGGCTCCGGACGGCCACGTGGCACTATGGAGAGGGAACCTCCCCATCGCACCCCCCTCAGATTTAGTTATAAGTTGGCACAGTGGATAGGCCTTGATAAACTGAACACAGATCAATCGAGAAAACAGGAAGGAGTTGTGTGGAACTATGAAAAAAAATAAGCAAAATATACAAACTGAGTAGTCCGTGCACAAGATACGCAACACCAAGGATAGTGTGAGCTCAGGAGCGCTGTCGTCCTGTGGTTAGCCTGAGCACCTGCGGAACGGTAGATCCTCGGTTCGAGTCTTCCCTCGGGTGAAGAGTTTAATTTTTTATTTTCAGACAATTGTCAAAGTTCAGGCACTCACACATAATCAACTTCGCTCTCCAAAATTCCAGGACATGTTCAGATTTGCTTGGACGTATGCAGGATTCGACGGTCTACACACGAAAAAAATTGAAAACGTTAAAAACGTATGTTTTGACAGAGCACAGGGATGTTTTGACAGAGCACAGGGAAAACTGTGCGACTGTGAAACTGTTGCATTCATTTGTTGCAGTTTACGTGACAAACTCATACATATTCATCACTTTTTTGGGAGTGATTATCACATCCACAAGAAAACCTAAATCGGGCAAGGTAGAAGAATCTTTTTACCTATTCGCCAAGTGTACAAGTTAGGTGGGTCGACAACATATTCCTGTCGTGTGACGCACATGCCGTCACCAGTGTCGTATAGAATATATCAGACGTGTTTTCCTGTGGAGGAATCGGTTGACTTATGACCTTGCGATCAAATGTTTTCAGTTCCCATTGGAGAGGCACGTCGTTTTGTGTACTAATCACACGGTTTTGCGGTGCGGTCGCAAAACACAGACACTAAACTTACTACAGTGAACAGACGTCAATGAACAAACGGACAGATCATAACTTTTCGAAAATAAAGAAAGTAATCTTTTCGCTCGATGGAAGACTCAAACCGAGGACCTCTCGTTCCGCAGCTGCTCACGCTAACCACGGGACCACGGTGCTCCTGAGCTCAGATTATCCTCGATGTTGCCTATCTTGTGCACGGACTACTCAGTTTGTATATTTTGCTTATTTTTTTCATAGTTCCACACAACTTCTTCCTGTTTTCTCGATTGACCTGTGTTCAGTTTTTCAAGGCCTATCCACTGTGCCAACTTATAACTAAATCTGACGGGGGTGCGATGGGGAGGTTCCCTCGTGAGAGGGAAGACCGTCGTGTTCAGTGTACGGCTCTGGTGCGTCGTACTGCATTTTCAGTAGCAATTTGAGCAACAGTTGGCACCCCAGCAACACTACAAACTGTTACAAATCTGTTACTTCGAGGACAGCTTTGAGCCAGTCAACTTGCAGTGTGCATTCCACCGACACCAAAATGCCACCATTTGCGAGTTCAGCGGTGTCGAGCTAGAGCTTGTCGGAGGGCAGGGTGGGGGACTGTTGTTTCTTCTAACGAGAGCCGGTTCTGCCTCGGTGTCGGTGATGGCCGTGTGTCGGTCAGGAGGAGGCCAGTTGGGGGCCTGCAACCGACCCGTCTGCGTGGTAGACACACCTGACCTACACGCCGAGTTACGGTCGGAGGTGTGATACCGTATAACAGCAGGAGCACTGCCGTGGTCGTCCTACGTAACTTGTCTGCACATTTGTACGGTAACCTGGTGATTCGACCTGCTGTGCTGCCATTACAAACGGCACTCCAGCTGGCGTTTTCCGACAGGATAACGATCGCCCACACGTCTCTGTTGTAACGAGGCATCCTCTGCGGAGTATCGACACGTTACCTCGGCCTGCTCGATCGCCAGATCTTTCTGCAATCGAGCACATACGGGATGTCGTCGAATGACAACCCTGTCAGACGTGTGCGGCATTAACTGTCCCTGTATTGACCGACCGAGTGCAACGGCGTGGATCTCCTTCTCACATACTGACATGCAGCACCTGTACAACACGATGCCTGCACGTTTGCATTCAGCATTCTGGTGGCTACACCAGTTATTAACCTAACAGCATTTCACATTCCCGATGGCTTATTTCGCACTTATATTAATTAACCTGTGATCCTGCAGTACTAAACACTTAAATATGTTATCTAGACAAATGTATTTTCATTACTCTACATAATAAGTTTTTGGTGTTTCAGTTTTTTTTTCTGCCATTGTATTTGGACTTATAATGTGTCATAGCCTGAAAACATCTGGTGTGTAAGGCGATGTCATCTCCCCGTGGTGTTTGGTCCTTCTCTTCACTTGTTTTTCTTCTGCGTGGACTTTTTGCTTATTGTTGCCTTCTTCTTTTCAACCGTGAAGCTGTTCCAGTGATCAAGCTTCTCCTCATTGTTCTCAAATCACTGCTGGGCTCTGCTGCCCAGGTAAAATTAGTAGCAAATCAGTGAAATACTTCCAGCCATTTTTTTCCGGTTCTGACTAGCGTCTCTGAAAAACGCAGGTGGATGTCTGATGTACAGCTGACTCGCAGCGTTACAGCTTTCTTCTTCTTCTTTTTTTTTTTTTTAATCTGATTCCTAAATTTTCGGATCTTAGGATGATGTAATATTTGTATTCCAGCTCCAGTTTGTGGTGTAGGCAATGTAACACAGTGATGTAAATGTTGTGAAATACCCAGCAACTCCACCAGACACTGTCACATTGTAACTACTCTCGAGCTCAAATCTGAAGGCAGGACATGAAAAGGCACCAAAACGGGCATTCCTGGCAAAAGGAAGTCTACTAGCATGAAATTTACACCTTAATTTTAGGAAGAAATTGCCACGAATGTACATTTAGAGATCAGCATTGCATGTTAGCGAATTATGGTCTGTGGGAAATCAAGAAAAGATGAGAATCAAAGTATTTGAGAGGTTGTGATGTGGAAGGATGTCAAAAATTAGGTGAGCAATAAGATAAGAAATAAGGCGGTTATTCACAGAATTGGTGAGGTCAAGTACATGTGGAAAAGACTGGTGTGAGAAGCAACTGAGTGATGGAACTCGTGTTAAGACATGATGCGAAAACATCTGTGGTACTAGAGGAATCTGCACGAGGGTAAAAACTGTAGGGGAACATATTTTTTTTAGAGGTCTGGCAACCGCAGCTAAAGTTGCACGTGACGAATAAAATCTCCCACATTGGCTGTTAAAATACTTTTACTGAAAAGTCATAAACTGTTTTGCATCAATAAGGCTCCACCTTCAGGTGATCTGTACAAGAAATTGAAACATTACAGAATTACAATGATTTTAAAAATAAATGTGTCATACCACAAAAATTCATATATCAATGAGATCTGAGTAGTAACAAGTTTATTCTTTTAACAGTCACAGCACAGCAAAGTAAATGCTATGATCTCAGTCACATCATTTGTCATCAAGATCAAATTGATAGCATACTAAAAGCAGATATTTATGACTGGCACTGCACTGCACCTATAAGTGAGATTAAAGTCAGATAAAATTCTTTAAATTTCTGACTGCAGTGTAGTTGTGGTGTCCGACTAAAAACACCACATTAGCATGCCTTACCTCTGACAGAGGAATATAATGTAGCTTTTAAAGCCTCACTCTGTCACAGAGATGAGAGAAGAGCGCACAGCACCAGCATAAACTGTACCTACGGCTCGTTGTTTCAAGCCAGGTAAGCGAGGTGGCGCTAGGGCGAGTCTGACACTGAACTGGTGCTGTCTGTGACAAGAAAGGTGGGGATTGCCTTTGCAAGTTATATTGTCATTGCAAACTTCTTTTTTAAAAACATTTAGTTAAAAATGGTTAAAGACATTAAAACACAAGTTAACATGCCTCTGGAAAAAACCTGACTAATAACATGAAGTTTTTAATACTAAATTGCACTATTTTTAGAACCAGCAAAGCATCTAGTGTATCCATATTATTGCAAGGCACATAAAGAGGTGTTTTTTGGAAAGCCAGTTACATTAAGTGACTATAAAACTAAATAAAATGAAGTCTTATGAAAACAAAATCAGAACGAAGAAGAACAGTGTTGTGTATGGAAGTAATAGTTAGGTGGGCTGACTATTATCTACCCTTTTCACAGTGCAGCACAAGCAAATTTGAGTGAAAGCTAGTAACCAAATGACCTGTTTCACGTGAACGGGCACTTAAAGTTGACCTCGAGTCTGAGTTGTTCCTATGTTCTCTAAAGCGGACCTCAAAGCTTCTTCCTGTCTGGTTATATATTTTAAGTTATCCCAAATTTTATCTACTCTATGCCTGAATTTTAGGCCATTATTGTTTGGGACAAAATAGGCCAGAACTATTTTCTTTACTTTACTGCACCATGACCGTTTAAAAGAATATACTTGTAAGTACTGGGCTCTCATTGATAGATGGCACTTTATGGTAGATCTGTTTTTAAAACCATTGTAATTCTCTAACGGTTTCAATTTCTTATACAGACCACCCGAAGGTCCAACTCTGCCGATGGGAAACCAGTCGTGACTTTTTAATAAAAGTATTTTAACAGCCAGTGTGGAAGATTTTATTCATTGCTGCAAGGGAAAGCAGAGACTAAGATACATCCAGCAAGTAATTGAGTACATAGGCTGGAAGTGCTACTCTGACAATAAGAGGTTCGCCCAGATGAGGAGCTTGTGCAGGGCCACATCAAACCAAACAGAAGACAAAATAATAACAATAATAATAATAATAATAATGAAATAAGGAGATGAAATCAAATTTTTTTAGTGACTTACATTATATTCAGTTTATTTAAAGTTGTTCGTGACCTTCATGAGTGCAACTTCTATTCTACCTGCTTATTAAGGGGACCATGACTTTGCTGGAGTTGATAATCAGCTCTCTCAGCCTGCGATAAGCTTCAGTCAGTGGATGAAATTTTTTCCACCCAGCAAGTGGCTGTACCCTTCAAATGTAGAAACTTATTAAGAGATTTCATAGATGCCTTCCTCTGCTTTGGTGTTTAAGCTTTTCCCTTTCTCGCTCATGATAACTATCGTATCGACATTACGAGGATCAGTTGAAGACGTATTGGTAGCACAAGCAGCCACTATGACACACCGTATAGTGGCTCGTGCAATGTAGGTGGAGGTGTGGATGATACTATATGTGGTTGTTGTTGTTGTGGTCTTAAGTCCTGAGACTGGTTTGATGCAGCTCTCCGTGCTACTCTATCCTGTGCAAGCTTCTTCATCTCCCATTACCTACTGCAGCCTACATCCTTCTGAATCTGCTTAGTGTATTCATCTCTTGGTCTCCCTCTACGATTTTTACCCTTCACGCTGCCCTCCATTACTAAATTGGTGAGCCCTTGTGCCTCAGGACATGTCCTACCAACCGATCCCTCCTTCTAGTCAAGTTGTGCCACAAACTTCTCTTCTACCCAATTCTGTTCAATACCTCCTCATTAGTTATGTGATCTACCCATCTAATCTTCAGTATTCTTCTGTAGCACCACGTTTCAAAAGCTTGTATTCTCTTCTTGTCCAAACTAGTTATCGTCCATGTTTCACTTCCATGCATGGCTACACTCCATACAAATACTTTCAGAAACGACTTCCTGGCACTTAAATCTATACTCGATGTTAACAAATTTCTCTTCTTAAGAAACGATTTCCTTGCCATTGCCACTCTACATTTTATATCCTCTCTACTTCGACCATCATCAGTTATTTTACTCCCCAAATAACAAAACTCCTTTACTACTTTAAGTGTCTCATTTCCTAGTCTAATTCCCTCAGCATCACCTGATTTAATTCGACTACATTCCATTATCCTTGTTTTGCTTTTGTTGATGTTCATCTTCTACCCTCCTTTCAAGACACTGTCCATTCCGTTCAACTGCTCTTCCGAGTCCTTTGCTGTTTCTGACAGAATTACAATGTCATCAGCGAACCTGAAAGTTTTTATTTCTTCTCCATGGATTTTAATACCTACTCCGAACTTTTCTTTTGTTTTCTTTACTGCTTGCTCAATATACAGATTGAATAACATCGGGGAGAGGCTACAACCCTGTCTCACTCCCTTCCCAACCGCTGCTTCCCTTTCATGCCCCTCGACTCTTATAACTGCCATCTGCTTTCTGTACAAATTGTAAATAGCCTTTCGCTCCCTGCATTTTACCCCTGCCACCTTCAGAATTTGAAAGAGAGTATTCCAGTCACCATTGTCAAAAGCTTTCTCTAAGTCTACAAATTCTAGAAACGTAGGTCTGCCTTTCCTTAATCTTTCTTCTAAGATAAGTCGCAGGGTCAGCATTGCCTCAAGTGTTCCAACATTTCTATGGAATCCAAACTGATCTTCCCCGAGGTCGGCTTCTACCAGTTTTTCCATTCGTCTGTAAAGAATTCGCGTCAGTATTTTGCAGCTGTAGCTTATTAAACTGATAGTTCAGTAATTTTCACATCTGTCAACACCTGGTTTGTTTGGAATTGGAATTATTATATTCTTATTGAAGTATGAGGGTATTTTGCCTGTCTCATACATCTTGCTCACCAGACGGTAGAGTTTTGTCAGGGCTGGCTCTCCCAAGGCCGTCAGTAGTTCTAATGGAATGTTGTCTACTCCAGGGGCCTTGTTTCGACACAGGTCTTTCAGTGCTCTGTCAAGCTCTTCACGCAGTATCGTATCTCCCATTTCATCTTCATCTACATCCTCTTCCATTTCCATAATATTGTCCTCAAGTATATCACCCTTGTATAGACCCTCTATATACTCCTTCCACCTTTCTGCTTTCCTGTCTTTGCTTAGAACTGGGTTTCCATCTGAGCTCTTGATGTTCATGCAAGTGGTTCTCTTTTCTCCAAAGGTCTCTTTAATTTTCCTGTAGGCAGTATCTATCTTACCCCTAGTGAGATAAGCCTCCACATCCTTACATTTGTCCTCTAGCCATCCCTGCTTAGCCATTTTGCACTTCCTTTCGATCTCATTTTTGAGACGTTTGTATTCCCTTTTGCTTGCTTCATTTACTGCATTTTTATATTTTCTCCTTTCATCAATTAAATTCAATATTTCTTCTATTACCCAAGGATTTCTACTAGCCCTCGTCTTTTTACCTACTTGATCCTCTGCTGCCTTCACTACTTCATCCCTCAAAACTACCCATTCTTCTTCTACTGTATTTCTTTCCTCCATTCCTGTCAATTGTTCCCTTATGCTCTCCCCGAAACTCTGTACAACCTCTGGTTCTTTCAGTTTATCCAGGTCCCATCTCCTTAAATTCCCACCTTTTTGCAGTTTCTTCAGTTTTAATCTACAGTTCATAACCAATAGATTGTGGTCAGAGTCCACATCTGCCCCTGGAAATGTCTTACAATTTAAAACCTGGTTCCTAAATCTCTGTCTTACCATTATATAGTCTATCTGATACTATTTAGTATCTCCAGGGTTCTTCCATGTATACAACCTTCTTTCATGATTCTTGAACCAAGTGTTAGCTATGATTAAGTTGTGCTCTGTGCAAAATTCTACCAGGCGGCTTCCTCTTTCATTTCTTAGCCCCAATCCATATTCACCTACTATGTTTCCTTCTCTCCCTTTTCCTACTCTCGAATTCCAGTCACCCATGACTATCAGATTTTCGTCTCCCTTCACTACCTGAATAATTTCTTTTATCTCATCATACATTTGATCAATTTCTTCATCATCTGCAGAGCTAGTTGGCATATAAACTTGTAGTACTGTAGTAGGCGTGGGCTTCGTGTCTATCTTGGCCACAATAATGCGTTCACTATGCCGTTTATCGTAATTTAGCCGTACTCCTATTTTTTTATTCATTATTAAACCTACTCGTGTATTATCCCTACTTGATTTTGTATTCATAACCCTGTATTCACCTGACCAAAAGTCTTGTTCCTCCTGCCACCAAACTTCACTAATTCCCACTATATCTAACTTCAACCTATCCATTTCCCTTTTTAAATTTTCTAACCTACCTGCCCAATTAAGTGATCTGACATTCATGCTCCGGTTCGTAGAACGCCAGTTTTCTTTCTCCTGATAACGACGTCCTCTTGAGTAGTCCCCGCCCGGAGATCCGAATGGGGGACTATTTTACCTCCGGAATATTTTACCCAAGAGGACGCCATCATCATTTAACCTTGCAGGAAAGCTGCATGCCCTCGGGGAAAATTACGGCTGTAGTTTCCCCTTGCTTTCAGCTGTTCGCATTACCAGAACAGCAAGGCCGTTTTGGTTATTGTTACAGGGTCAGATCAGTCAATCATCCAGACTGTTGCCCCTGCAACTACTGAAAAGGCTGCTGCCCCTCTTCAGGAACCACACGTTTGCCTGGCCTCTCAACAGATACCCCTCCGTTGTGGTTGCACCTACGGTACGGCTATCGGTATCGTTGAGGCATGCAAGCCTCCCCACCAACGCAAGGTCCATGGTTCATGGGGGGGCTATATGTGGTAGGGGGAAAAAACTGTGATCAGATGGGGATTCTGTGCTCAAGAAACAATGGGACTAATCTGTTTTCTAATAAAAAGTAATCAAACAGTATTTTTTCATTCACCTGGCTAGGAGGTAGAAACCTGACTAGTCCACACTGAGCTACTTACATCTATATCTACATACCAGAAGCCATGTTGCAGTGTGTCATGGAGGCTTTTTTGTGTACCTTTGTCACTACCCACATTTCATGTTTCAGTCACGAACACCATGTGGGATGAACGATTGCTGGTAAGTCACCTTGTGATCTTGAATCTCTTTGATTTTACGTTCGCGGCTTGTTTGCGAGATACACTTAGAGTGGAAGCAATTTATCGGTTGACTTTCCTACGACTATACATTTTTAAGTCCCTACTTTGATGAACTTTTTTTTTAAACTAGTTTCTGAATCACTGTCATATACTCGAACAAACAGGCTGCCACCATGAAGGTAGTCACAAAAAGAAAAACTTAGTACAGCGTAGGCAAAGTAGAAACGACCAAGGAAATACACTGCCTGAAAAAGAATTTGTACGCCTGGAAAGGCGCCACCAATTTTGATCTGATGATGGTGTATGCCACCTGGGGGACAGTAGATGTACTGATAATAGTTTAGCGTCGTCTGCCAACAGGTAGCACAGTTACTACACCGACATATGTGTCTACCCGTTTATAGGGTATGCTCACAGCCAGATGGCAAAGTGTGGTACACACATGTGAAGCAAGTAGAGAACCAGGCCACGGAGGCATGCTCGTGCTTCCCACAGCCAACTGAGAGAGTTTGAAACTGGTCAAATTTGGCCTTCTGAGTTGCAGTATGGGCGTTTTGGAGAATTGCCGCACAGATTAGACGTGTTATGTCAGTTCTGCTACAATTCTGGTATCAGAGGTCACATGAACATTCCCACACCTGTGGGATTCTTACCAGGTAGGACTGATGGAGTACATCGAAAAAGTTCAAAGAAAGGCAACACGTTTTGTATTATCGCGAAATATGGGAGAGGGTGTCACAGAAATGATACAGGATTTGGGCTGGAAATCGTTAAAAGAAAGTCGTTTTTCATTGTGACGGAATCTTCTTACGAAATTCCAATCACCAACTTTCTTCTCCAAATGCTTAAATATTTTGTTGACACCGACCTACATAGGGCAGAACGATCACCACGATAAAATAAGGGAAATCAGAGCTCGTACGGGAAGATATAAGCGTTCATTCTTTCCGCACGCTATACAAGATTGGAATAGTAGAGAATTGTGAAGGTGGTTCGATGAACCCTCTGCCAGGCACTTAAATGTGATTTGCAGAGTATCCGTTTGGATGTAGATGAAGTTATGGATGTCGATGCAGCACAAACACCTACTGGATCATCATTTTGTAAGAGCACTAAAGTGCGTGTCATTTATGACGGCGGCCGAGTTTAGGTTCGTTCTGCGCATCTGATGTCACAAAACACAGTCAGCCAATGAACAGAGAACGACGTTGCCAGAGCTCGACTGCAGTGCAGAGCACGGACGAGTGTCTTCAGTTTTAGAAACGTTCAGTTATAAATAAAGTAACTGAACAAAAGCAATGTCTTGATAGCAGGATTTCTTTTATAGAAAGTTTGGAAAAAGCATTCTTTATACCAATTGCTTCATATTCTATTAATTAATTAAACCAAACAAGCAACAAGCCTCCTAATTCAGGCGATAGCAAGGAAAGGTGTTTGTATCATTCTCACTAACCACTTTTTCGCAATAAAGAACAGCGGTAATTGTTATTTCCTATTGTACTTCGACGAAACGTGAGTAATTCATAGTCATACCTACAGTGTTTGTCGGTATTTTGCGTGATATTTTAAAGCCCTACGGGAGACACATTGAATGACAAGCTGCGTTAGCGTAATGGTTAAAGTGTACGGGTGCTAAGTGAAAGGTTCTGAGTTCACACCTTGTTTGGTGCATAATATTTTCTTTATTTAAAAACAACCACGGGACCACGGCGTTCCTGAGATCACACTATCCTTGATGTTGCCTATCTTGCGCACGGACTACACAGTTTGTATATTTTGCTTATTTTTTCATAGTTCCACACAACCTCTTCCTGTTTTCTCGATTGATCTGTGTTCAGTTTTTCAAGGCCTATCCACTGTGCCAACTTATAATTAAATCTGAGGGGGGTGCGATGGGGAGGTTCCCTTGTCAGTAGCACACCTACACTTATTGTCAAAAACTGATGATATGGGGCAGTGGTCAAATTTTTGACAGGATTGAAGACTTCATAGTAGGGAAGACACAGCATGTTATCTCAGATGGAGAATCATCAGGCGATGTAGAAGTAACTTCGGGTGTACACCAGGCAAGTCTGTTGGGACCTTTACTGTTCATGCTGTCTATTAATGACCATGGAGACTATATTAATAGGAACCTCAGTCTTTCTGCAGATGGTGCAGTTATCTATAATGAAGTACTGTCCAAGAGAAACTGCATAAATCTTCCGTCATATATTGATAAGATTTCAAAGTAGGGCAAAGATTGTGTGCTTCACAAAACGAAAAAACGTAGTATCCTATGACTACAATATCAATGAGTCACTGTCAGAATCGACCAATTCATACAAATAGTGTGGAGTAACACTTCATTGGGACACAAAATGAAATCATCTCTTAGTCTCAATTGTGGGTAAAGCAGGTTGTAGAATTCAGTTTATTGGTAGAATACTGGGCAAATGCAATAAGTCAACAAAGGAGACTGATTACAAATCCTTTGTGCATCCCAGTCTAGAATATTGCTCAAGTGTGCAGGAGTCGTACGAGGTTTGACTAACAGCGGATATTGAACGTATACAGACAAGGGCAGCACAAATGGCCACAGGTTTTTTTAATCCATGGGAGAGTATTACAGAGATTCCGAAGAAACTGAATTGGCAGGCTCTCGAACATAGACATTTGGGAGGACAATGGTTCATGCAGTTTGGTCATATGATGACATGATGGAGACCGTGGCTGTTGTTTGAAAACAAATGTTGATGGTGTTAGGACAGCAACCAGCCACATACAAAGAGCTCTTTGTATGTATCAAAACATGTGGTGCATGGTAGAAATGATCTCAGCGACAAATGCTGTTAACTTATGTTTGCAAAAAACCACACTATAACAACTTTAAGTTAAACAATGAAACTATAGAATGTGTAGACTACACAAAATTTCTTGGTATGCATGTTGACAGTCAGTTAAAGTGGGAAGAACATATTAAAATACTTAGTAACAGAATCACTATAGCATGCTATGCTCTGAGAATTCTGACTGCAGTTTGTGATACTACATGTGTCAGATCTGTATATTTTTCTTATATCCACTCTGTTATTACCTACGGAATAATATTTTGGGGAGTCAACAGTAAAAATATTCAAATAGTTTTCAAATTACAGAAAAGAGCAATTCGTATAATAACCAAGAGTGGCAGTAGGGCTCACTGCCTTGAACATTTCCAAAAGCTGGAAATCCTAACTGTCCCCTGTGAATACATTTTTCAAAGTGTTATGTATGTAAAAAAAAATATTGACTGCTATATGAAAAATTCTTTAGTACACAGCTATGAAACTAGAAACCAATACAATCTGCATCTAGAGAGGAAAAATAAAGTTAAAACTCAGCAGAGCTTGTTGTGCAATGCTGTTAAATTATATAATAAATTACCCCAAAAAATAAAAGATATTGACACAATCGGACAGTTCAAAACAAAACTAAAATTTTTTTTATTAAATAAAAGTTATTACGCAGTAATGGACTATCTGAATTAAAACATGTAGTGTAATTAAGCCTGCATTGTAATACATGAGGAAATAATTATAATATGAAATCAAAAATTGTACAGTACTATAAGAAAATTACAAATTACACAAGGATATAAAACTAATTTAAGATACCTCAAAAATGTGTGTAAATACAAATTTTATGTGTATAATTGTAGGTATATTGTATTGTATATGATTTTGCTGATGAAATCCACACAATGTAAATTGTTACATGGATTAATAAAGAAATCAATCAATCAATCAAAAAACTATTTACGTGTGCAACAACGAGGATGCAGTGGGAATGCATTTACATCTGTTGGACGAATGTTATGAAAACAAACACTCGAAACCGACGTTTCATGACAATTAATCTGTAAAAACACACCACATATCATAAAGAAAGCATGTAAACCATCTAAGGATGAATCACAATGGTAACAGTATCCTTTGAATAAAGGAATTGAAAGTAAATTTGTGGCTGGTTGCTGTCCTAACACCATCAACATTTGACAATGGTTCAGTCTAGCCGAGCAGATTTAGGTTTTCCGTGATTTCCCTAAATTGCTACAGGCATTGTCAGGATGGTTCCTTCATAATCACCATAACTTTAGGCCGCTCCACTCACACCATCAACAGAACAGGCTCTGCTAACGGTATACTATGCCTTCCACATCACTGGCAAAGGGTTCTACACAACACTGGTGACTACTTTGAAGGACAGTAACAGATGCAAATACATAACACTTTTCTATCGGTGTGAATAAATAGTTGTCACTATTTAAGTTCCAACCCTCGTATATGCCCTTTTCATTTTGCTCTGTCCGTCTGCTACGAGTGTCCCTTGACGAGTGGCATCATGACCATTATTTTGCATGTCAAGGTGCTGTGGTACACAGCAGATCTCTGAAGTGGGTTGACATTTTCACGGAATAACTGTCCCCACAATCAGGTGTCTCCGTATGGCAGGAACCCAGGTGCTCATTGCTCCGACCTTGCAGATATGCTGCGTGCACTTTTGCTCTCACAACGTGCAGAAAAGAAACAAAATTTCCCACGCAGTATGTGGCCCAAAACAAACACATACTTGTAAACAACAAAACAGTTTGTTCGAGGCCACGACTGTCCTTCGTCGGGTAGAGAGACAGAGGAAGTAACACACCGCTTTCTTCAAAGTGATATGTTACCCGTCAAGTCTTACAGCATGTACTTCGGAGTGCCCACACTGCTTCAAGTGCAAGTTTCATTCATTTGCCTCACAGTTTTTTTCAGATACGTGGTATATGGTCCAGGATTGGTCAGGTAATGTATTACTCTGCTCAGTGGGTGAAAAAAATCTAATTTTTAATCACTCCATGATTTTGGGGAGAACACCGTATTTTCCCCTGCCTCTGCTGAAGTTTCTCAGTCATTTTAGAGTCTTGTAGTAACTCATTCATTTTGGCCTCAGTTCCAAGTATTCTTCATATTTCCACTTGAACATCTTACTGTAACCAGTATAGAGCTTCTTATACCTTTAGATCAGATTTACTTTTTGTTCCAACTGATCCATAGTGAGGAGATCCTCTGGGATGTCGAACACGTCAGAAAACCAGAATACGCAATAACTATTTACAAAATAAGAACAGATATGCTAATGTACCTTCCACAGAGCCCGAATGAAATCTCCCTTGGGGAAAAAAAAGAAAGAAAAAACAACAACTTAGGCAGTGTTACATTTAAAAGTATATGAAACTTGTCACCAAATATTAAATGTTCACTACACATAGGTGCATATGATAATTTTTAGGCTATTGTAGTCACGCATGATCAAACAAAAACATTTTACAGCACTTATTTTCGAGGATCACATTACTGCACAAAATTTGTACAGAAATCATATTGTACACAACATTCATATTATGGTGATGTTAAAAATAGCATACAAGCATCAGTCAGTTCTGCTAAGAAATATGTCAACGGAGTAGAATGTGTTCGCAGGATTTGAACAATTTTGCAATTTTCCTGTTACATTGTAATATTCTAATTTGCTTAAAAGGATATTGTTATTTGACAGTTCACAAAATATACCTCGGAAATATTTTTTTGTGGTCAAGAAGTTAAGGAGATGACTGTATATTATATTTTCTAAAATTCTGGAGAGTGTGGGCAAAAATGAAACTGGACAGAAGTTTGATGATGGTATTTCTTTATCTCCTTTCTTGTACAAAGGCATAACTTCAGCATATTTAAGCCATTCAGGAAATGTTCCACTACAAAAAATAGGTCACATAAATAACTTAAAATGTCACTAAACTCAGAACTGCACTGTTTAATCAAAGATGTTGATATGTTGTCGTAACCACTACAATTGTTTGTTTTAATGATTTTATGATGGACATTACTTCCGCTGGTGTTGTGGTGATCATTATTATTGTAGTTATGATTATTATAAATTATTGTAGTTATTTGTAGTGACTGGTCTGGGATATTCCATGGCAGCATCTACTGAACATTACAATTCCACTGAACACTGTCTCTGTTATCCTAAAACAGCACTGCCCCCCTGACCACACCCAGTCCGTCAGTCTCCAATGTTGACAGCACTGGCAAGGATGCTGCCAACTCGCTCCACACTGACAACGGCCACAGCGAGGGCTACACCCCGGCACTGGACGAGACGGTGTCGACGAGCACGGCCGCCACTTCGACCTCCGGATCCGACGGCACCGCGAACGCCGACGGCAGCAGCACCGGTATAAACGGTGGTGGCACCACGGTGAGCGATGCTGCCACCGGAGTGGGAGAGGAACAGCACACGGGAAACACTGACTCGGCCAGCACTGCCGAAAAGAGGCCGCCGTTCTCGTACAAGGCACTCATTGCTATGGCCATAGCACAGTCACCTCACAGGTTGGTAGCAATGCAACATAGTGCTAAATCTCTTCATTAAAATACACTATATCTTCCTTAAAATTTGCTATCATAGTTCAGCACTACCCACAGTACCGTATATCAGCAAAGTCTCCACTCAGCAGGGAGGATCACGGGTCTCACCTTACAGGTTGACAGCACATTCGAGTCTTTGTCTGCACATTCGAGTCTTTACTGCACGTTCTGTGGCCCTGCAGTAGTGGAGTGGGGGCAGTCATGTTGCATGTGCATAGCAGCTGTTAGTTTTGTTTCTGTCTAGGTCTTGCGTAAGTCGAGTGAGAATGTTTACTGTGCAGAGAGAGTGTTTTCAGTGGAAGACGTTTCCCGTACAGGAGGAAACTTTTGGAGCCTGTGAGGCAGCAATTTAGTTTGCATTTTCCTGCTTTGAGGTGACTGCATTGTAACACTGTATGTGGTTTCATTCACAAATTCCCGACAACAAGTTCAGTTCGTGATGCACCACAAACTGGTGGGCCCAAAATTTTAACAGAATGGGACCTTGGCAGCATTTTAGATATCACCTCATGGAGTCCAACAAAATCAGTGAGGGGATGATTACAAGAGGCTAGAGTCTCTTGTACAACAGCACATAAGGCTGCAACCGAAGAAGTGGGGATTTATCCGTGTAAAATTACTCCTGCGCAACATTTACATTGCTCGGACCGTGCAAAGAAAATAGCGTATTGTGAGTGGTTTCGGCGATTTGTTAAACTGTATGGAGTTAGTGTTTCAGATTGAACCTTTTTCACTGATAAGGCATGGTTTTACCTATCTGACTACATTAATCCCATAAATGCAAGAATTTGGTCACAATAAAATCCATATGCCTTAAGGGAAATGCCACTCTACATTGAGAAAATCAGCGTGTGGCTTACCATAATGTGAGCACTAATTATAGGGCCAATCATTTTTGATACTGGGGACCCATTCCATTGGCTACTGTTCCCATATAATTTATCTATTTATTGTCCTGCTGAATGAAAATGAGACCAGTGATTCAGTTTTCCGAAAAGACAATGCTACTGCTCACACGGCATACTAGTTCCTATGATTTTTAGATGAAGTGCTCGGAGACAGAGTAATTTTGAAAGATCTCTGCTCACCAGATCTGTCTCCGCCCAACTATTTCCACTGCGGTGGGTGAAACATTTCCGTATCAATTTAACCCAAAGACAACAGATGAATTGAAGACGGCGATAATTGATTGTCTGAAGTCGGTTACATGTGAAACATTGGTAAAGGTATCCGCAAATAAATGTAAACGTGATAAACTGTGGTTTCAAGAAAGAGAAAAACATTTGCAGCACTTAATGTGATACTGGTGAGTACAGTGTATTTAGTTGTAATTAATATAATTAATTTTATTGTTTTAATTGTAATACTGTTGAATCCCGTCTCCCACCGTGACTGCAGCCACTAGCAGTGAATCCCAGCCCCTAGCTCAGAGTGACATAAACGTGCTGCCAGTCTTACACGCCCCGCAAGGCGAGATGTGCCGAGCTCGCTGCTGCAGAGACTTTGCCGATGCACTGTATCGTGCTCATACGGTAGACATAAGTTAATGGTGTTTGCATCATCAACCATAATTTTGGGTCGATCCTTTTTTTCTGTCTTCAGTCGTCTGACTGGTTGAATGTGATCCTCCCGACTTGCTCTCCTGAACCGTCCTCTTCATTTCAGAGCAGCACGTCCACCCAATGTCCTCATTTGTTTAGTGGAAATATTGGAATTTCTTTTTTCCCATTTACTTCTAACCATTCACAAGTCCCTCCAGCACCATCAGAGCTACCCCCTTTATACTTAATATGACTTATCATCGTGTTCTTCCTTCTTGTCGACATTTTCCAAATGTATCTCACTGATTCTGCACAGGAACTCCGCATCTCTCATCCTTTCAGTCTACCCAATTTTCATCATCCTTCTACAGCTCCACATCTCAAATGCATGTGTTCACTTCTTCTGTACCAGTTTCCTCACTGTTCATTATTGACTTCCATGCATGCTTTGTTTCAAATGTGCGTTCACATAAATTTCGACCTCAAATTAAAACTTATGTTTGATACTATCATTGGTCAGGAATGACCCTTTTGTCTGCTTTTTTATGTCCGTCATTCTTTGTCCGTCATGCGATATTTTGATTCAGAGGTAGCAGAATTACTTCACGTCACCTTCTTTGTAGTCCCCAGCTTTGATGTTAAATTTACTGCCGTTTTTGCAGCTGCTACTCCTCATTACTTTCTGTCTGCCTTGCATTCTCATATCTAGGCCTACCTGTATGGCTCCACCATCCCATCAACTGCAGTTTTCCCCAATGACCCGTGTAATATGTGGACAATCATTCCATTTTGTTTGTCTACATCTACATTCACATTTATACAAAAAACAAAGATGCTGTGACTTACCAAACGAGAAAGTGTTGGTAGATAGGCACAATAAAAAACACAAACACTCACACAAATTTCAAGCTTTCGCAACCCGAGGTTGCTTCATCAGAATACAGGGAAGAAGAGGGAAAGACGACAGGATGTGGATTTTAAGGGAGAGGGTAAGGAGTCATTCCAATCCCGGGAGCGGAAAGACTTACCTTAGGGGGAAAAAGGACAAGTATACACTCACACACACACACACACACACACACACACACACACACACACACACACACACACACACATATCCATCTGCACATATACAGACACAGGCAGACATATGTAAATTCAAAGAGCTTGGACAGAGATGACAGTTGAGGCGGAAGTACAGAGGCAAAGATTTTGTTGAATGACAGGTGATGTACGAGGGGCGGCAACTTGAAATTAGCGGAGGTTGAGGCGTGGTGGGTAAGTTGCTGTCCCTCGTACATCACCTGTCATTCAACATCTTTGCCTCTGTACTTCTGCCTCAACCGACATCTCTGCCCAACCTCTTTGAATTTACATATGTGTGCCTGTGTCTGTATATGTGGGGATGGGTGTGTGTGTGTGTGTGTGTGTGTGTGTGTGTGTGTGTGTGTGTGTGCGCGCACGCGCGAGTGTATACCTGTCCTTTTTTCCCCCTAAGGTAAGTCTTTCCGCTCCTGGGATTGGAATGACTGCTTACTCTCTCCCTTAAAACCCACATCCTTTTGTCTTTCCCTCTCCTTCCCTCTTTGCTTATGAAGCAACCTTGGGTTGCGAAAGCTCGAAATTTGTGTGAGTGTTTGTGTTTTTTATTGTGCCTATCTACCAGCACTTTCTCGTTTGGTAAGTCAGAGCATCTTTGTTTTTTATTTATATTTTTCCCGCATGGAATGTTTCCCTCTATTATATTCTACATATATATATACATACTCTTGCAAGCCTCATTATTGTGCACGGCAGAGGGTACCCTTTACCACAGCTGGTAATGTCCTTTCCTGTTCCACTGACAGATAGAGGGAGGGAGAAACAACTATCTGTATGCGTCTGTATGAGCCCTAATTTCTCGAATTTTATTTTCGTGGTACTTACATGCAATGTACGTTGGTGGCAGTAGAATAGTTCAGCAATCAGCTCCAAATGCCAATTCTCTAAATTTTCTCAATAGTGTTTCTCAAAAGAAACGTTGCCTTCCCTCCAAGGATTCCCACTTGATCTCACAAATCATCTCCGTAACACTTGGTTGAACCTACTGGTAACAAATATAGCCACCCGACTCTGAATCGCTTCAGTGTCTTCTTTCAGTCTGATCAGGTACTGATCACAAACACTTCAGCAATACTCAGCAATAGGTTGCACCAACATCCTGTATGTGATCGCCTTTACAGATGAACTACACTTCCCTAACAGTCTCCCAACAAACCGAAGTTGACTATTCACCTCCACTACTACAATCCTCACATCCTCATTCCATTTTATATTGTTTTGCAACATTACGCCTACATATTTAAACAACCTGACTGTGTCGAGCGGGACACTACTAATCCTGTCTCCGAACAATACGGGTTAATTTTTCCTATTTGCCTGCATTAACTTACATTTTTCTACATTTACAGCTAGCTACCGTTCGTGACACCCACTAGAAATTTTGTCCAAGTCATACAACTTTGACACTTTCATGTACACCACAGCATCATCAGAGATGATTGTACCCATCCTGTCTGCCAGGTCATTTAAAATACAGAAAATAGCAATGGTCCTATCATATTTCCCTGGGGCACCTCTGTGCCTGATAAACACTCGCTGTCAGGGACAACATACTGGGCTCTGTTACTCATTATTTCTTCCTACTCTTTATTAGACATACTTTCTCACCGACTTGTTACGGCCTGTCATAATTCCTTACTTGATCAGTCTGTTTGGTCTTTTACTCCCCCAGTATCATTCGTTTTTCGCACATACGCAGCGTTTCTCTAGACTTGGCAGCTTATTAATCCTTTTTTGCTATACTGTTGCATCTGTTTCCTTTTATAGAAGTCATCTTGCTGTATGTAATTCTTGCAAGAAAGTGTGATGATCTCACTGATTGCATTAATATATATCTTCCTTGTGTGGATATACATTAAATTTATACCACTTCTGAAGTTCCTTTATGGATACTGGCAAATGTCATGGCTACCAGTTATTTTCAAAGTTTTTTGAAAGCGACATACAAGAGAGCAATGCACATAATTTGCTGTTGACTTCAGGAAAGGAGTATGCACAAAAACTGAAACTTATTCTTTCGTACGTGAGGCTCTAAAAGTGGTAATCGAAAGGTTGAGCGGAGTGTGAGGCACATACAGAACATAAGAGTGCTGAGTGTTTCACACTCAAAGGGACTTTTCAAGTTTGCAGCATTGTATTTAAGGACAATGTGTTTACAATATAACAAATTCTTGTTTGTCTCAGTCGGCTGAAAACTCTCACTGTTGGGCCACGCTGAAATGAGTGTATTCCAAATCTCGTCAACTCTGAGTGTAGGAATGTAAACTGGTTTCATCTTACAAAGGTAAACTCATTGTTCCCAATATATAATGAAACTGAACTGTTTAAGGGGCTGATATGATGAATTGTACACTCAAGTTCAAAAACGCAGAACACCTTGCATGACTGGAGCTAGGATGTTCGTATTCACAGAACATGTACAATAGTATGTTCTGCAGAAATGATTATCATTTCAGTCACCTCAGGCCAGCATGTTGTCCTATTGCCTAGCAGGCACAAGGACGAACATAGACCCTGATAGGTTGTTCCATATGTGGTGGCATTGACGTGTATAAGGTGCCAATGGCATCTTGTGGTATAGCCCTCCGTCCTGCATTCACCTGGTTCCAAAGTTCACCTGTGGTGTTGGGATTGGGACACAGCACTGCACCCGTTGTTTCACTATGTCCCATACATTTTCAATTGGCAAAAAGTCTGGCAATCTGGAGGGCCAGAGGAAAACACTGACTTCCTGTGACACCAAGAAGGCACATGTTTGTGCAGCAACACGTCTTCGAGCATTGTCTTGCTGAAAACTGGGGTCTGGGATGTTGTGCAGGATATTATTCACATAGCTCACATCGGCCACAGTGCCCTGAACGCGCACCCACTGTGATTTGTTATTGTACCCTATAGCACCTTACACCGTAAGGCCTCGATATGGCGCCGTACGTCTTTTGCGAATGCAGTCACTGTGATGCCGCTCCGCCCGGCAGTGAAGCAAAATGTGGCCGTCATTTCCAGACAGAACCTGGATGTGACAGAAAACACTATCTGATGCCATTTCTGTCCCCAGTGATGCCATTCCTTACACCGCTGCTGTGTAGCATGTTTCGGCACGTTGATCAAAGGTAGGCAGAGAAGTGGACAAAGTGCACATAACCTGTGCCATAATGAATGGTGATGGATTTTCACCCCTGATAGTGTGCAATGTGTTCCACTAGAGCCGAGGAGGCTGCAGATCTGTCCTGCAATGCTCTTTAGATGATGTGTTTATCTTCTCAGAAGGGGTGAGGGGTGTGGGAGGGAGGTAGACTGGACTGGGTGGTTCGATCTGACCCATCTTGTCATGTTCTGTGGCCTTCTGTGAACCATTCTGCACACACACATTGCACTGCTGAAAATCTTTGTCCCACATGAGCAACAGTTTCCTGGATGGATGTATCACATTCTCTCATGTCAGTAATGTGCCCTGTTTCAGCTCTGTGATTTGACAGTACGGTTCGCACATATGTCTGCGAGACATCCTGCAAGTCTGCCCGTGTCACACTGATCCATTACCTTTGGTTTATTCTGACAAGAGCCGCAGCTGTTTTTTACTGGTAGGTGCTGTTGTGCCACAGTATCTGTGTAGACGTTGAACAACTGGGCTGATGTGATTCAAATGATAATCATTTCTGCTGAACATACTAGTGTACATCACCTGTGAATGCCAAAGTCTTATCTGTAGTCGTTCAAGTGGGTTTTTTTTTTTTTTTTTTTAAATCTCCTAAATTATTTGTTGAACTTACTCCAATCTGTCTTCTCCTACAGTTCTTTCCTTCTACCACACAATCATTGCACATATCTTTGTGTTGGTGTGTTTACGAGCCAGCCATCTACCAGGATGAACAGTCACCGCTAAACTGAGGCCGAGAGCAAAGTAGACCACACAGTGGCACAACATGAAGCTGAACACAATGTATTTGAATTCGATGGCTGCTTCACTATCTGAAACATCTGGATCCTTCCCTCCACCACCAGCTTTTCTGAACTGCGGATTTGGGAGTTGTTCTTACAATACAGTCTCCGCTCCCGTAATTATCCCGGCCCCAACCTGTGGTATCGTGGTGTCCCCACACCCTCCGTCCAACAGTTTCCACCCTCTCTGTCCTATCACCTCCTCCCCATTCTCATCTCCCACCCATCTTTCCCACTCCTCACTTTTATGCTCCTTTTTTCCCCACCTCTATGCCTCACAACTTCCTGTTTGCATTCTAGTCGCTGCACACTCCACCAGACAGCACTTACTTCTCTCCCCCACCTGTACACTGCTGTCACTCCCCCTTCTCCTCCCCCTCCAGATTGCTGCTTTCTTTCCATGTGAGAGCTGCATTTTGGCCAGAGATGCCGGAGGTGGTGGTCATGTGTGCGTGTGGTGTGCTTGCTTGTGCGAATGGATGTATGTGGGGTTCCTCTCCTGAAGAAGGTTTTGGCCAAAAGCTAAAGTGTAACTGTCTTTTTGTTATGTCTGTCTGCAACTCATTGTGTCACCTTTAAGGTGAGTAGCAATCAATTTTTTTTTTAATATTTTCTCAAAAACTGATATTCTGACTTTGTGGCTGTGTACAAAATACAGGTTTACTCTTACAGAGAAGATAACCCCAATCAACCACTTTTTATAATGCTATTTGTCTATGTAAATAGCATCATTACAGGTTTCTAAGCAACAGGTTCGTAATCAGATGGCTTGTTCTGTTAACATACATTTTTCATTACTTTATATTAGCTTTCACTTTTGTTCTCCCAGATGATGAAAATTGGGGTGGTGGTGCTGTCGAAAATTCTGTGCCATTATGTTCCAGTGCAGACTGCCTCTGATCGTGCACCAACGAGCACTGCATGAAGCACTTTCTTTATGTATATGTACGCACATAATCTGAAGCAGCACTCACACACCAATAGGTTTGGTCACATATAAGTATGTATACAAAGATGCCAATATCACAACAATAATAATACCAAAGATATTCTGTTTCAGGCATATTTTGATATATACATTGATGTGACAGTAGGAATTTACAGTCTACAAACATTCCATTGCTTACTGTTGATTTTAAAAGAGAACTGATTAAAATTAAGATAAATGAATAAAACAGCCAGTTTCTTATAAAGTATTACTTCAGTGATAAGGAACAGATGTACAAAAATAAATGTTACAACATTGCACAGTGGACCACTCCCAGGAAATTTCATCATGTGGGGGAATAAAAAGTGAAAGCTAATACAAAGTAACAAAGAAATTTACAGTGAACAAGTCGTCTGATGATGAACCTGTCAGTTCAAAACCAGTAACAGTCTTATGTATATAAATAAATAACATTATAAGAAATGGGTTGTTACTGTTATCATCTTTTCCTTGTATTTTTAAATATGATTTTGAAAGTGACATGTCAGACACCCATATCGAATGTGGCAAAAATCGCCCTTCGCCAGTACTTCCGACTCGGTGTCTCTTTCAGATGATGCGCTCTGAGCCGTGTGCTGTTGTCTGTCTGACAGGAAGGCGAAGCTGTCCGAGATCTACGCCTACATCACGAGCCGCTTCCCTTACTTCGAACACAGCAAGAAGGCGTGGCAGAACTCGATCCGGCACAACCTGTCACTCCACAAGTGCTTCGTCAAAGTGCTGCAGAAGGGTAGAAAGGAGAAGGGCAACTACTGGGTGCTCGGTGAGTGGTGGGGCGGCCGGACGTGACGTCGCCTCGTTCTGTCTTCTGGAACTCGTCACTCATAAAAATATAAAATTTCTTGGGCTTCTAGCTGCATCAAATGGTTGGAAAACCACAAGCTTTCAAATGAGTGCACATTCGCCATTGTCGAGTGGAATGACTGTTGGTGGCCTGCTGATATACCCTTACATAATCTAGCTAATGTCTGGTGAAATGTTTTTATACCCTTTTCTTACATGTTTGAGCTTAGTCGGAACACTCACATTTGGTCTGTCACCTGTCTTACCATGCATTAATGTAACTCGCTCACTGTTAATTATCTTGTTTATGTGGAAGTCAATAATGAATAAAAAATAAGAGTGCAGGTAAGCTACTACAAACAGCATAGTGAACGCATTATTGTGGCCAAGATAGACACGAAGCTCACGCCTACTACAGTTGTACAAGTTTATATGCCCACCTAGCTCTGCAGATGATGAAGAAATTGATCAAATGTATGATGAGATAAAAGAAATTATTCAGGTAGTGAAGGGTGACGAAAATTTAATAGTCACGGGTGACTGGAATTCGAGAGTAGGGAAAGGGAGAGAAGGAAACATAGTGGGTGAATATGGATTTGGGGGTGAGAAATGAAAGAGGAAGCCGTCTGGTAGAATTTTGCACAGAGCATAACTTAATCATAGCTAACACTTGGTTCAATAATCATAAAAGAAGGTTGTATACATGGAAGAATCCTGGAGATACTAAGAGGGATCAGATAGATTATATAATAGTAAGACAGAGATTTAGGAAACAGGTTTTAAATTGTAAGGCATTTCCAGGGGAAGATGTGGACTCTGACCACAATATATTGGTTATGAACTGTAGATTAAAACTGAGGAAACTGCAAAAAGGTGGGAATTTAAGGAGGTGGGACCTGGATAAACTGACTAAACCAGAGGTTGTACAGAATTTCAGGGAAAGCATAAGGGAACAATTGACAAGAATGGAGGAAAGAAATACAGTAGAAGAAGAATGTGTAGCTCTGAGGGATGAAGTAGTGAAGGCAGCAGAGGATCAAGTAGGTAAAAAGACGAGGGCTAGTAGAAATCCTTGGGTAACAGAAGAAATATTGAATTTAATTGATGGAAGAAGAAAATATAAAAAATGCAGTAAATGAAGCAGGCAAAAGGGAATACAACTGTCTCAAAAATGAGATCGACAGGAAGTGCAAAATGGCTAAGCAGGGATGGCTAGACAACAAATGTAACGATGTAGAGGGTTATCTCACGATGGATAAGATAGACACTGCCTACAGGAAAATTAAAGAGACCTTTGGAGAAAAGAGAGCCACTTGTATGAATATCAAGAGCTCAGATGGAAACCCAGTTCTAAGCAAAGAAGGGAAAGCAGAAAGGTGGAAGGAGTATATACAGGGTTATTAGAAATGATTGAAGCGATTTCACAGCTCTACAATAACTTTATTATTTGAGATATTTTCACAATGCTTTGCACACACATAAAAAAACTTAAAAAGTTTTTTTAGGGATTCACAAATGTTCGATATGTGCCCCTTCAGTGATTCGGCAGACATCAAGCTGATAATCAAGTTCCTCCTACACTCGGCGCAGCATGTCCCCATCAATGAGTTCGAAACCATCGTTGATGCGAGCTCACAGTTCTGGCACGTTTCTTGGTAGAGGAGGTTTAAACACTGAATCTTTCACATAACCCCACAGAAAGAAATCGCATGGGGTTAAGTCGGGAGAGCGTGGAGGCCATGACATGAATTGCTGATCTTGACCTCCACCACGACCGATCCGTCGGTTTTCCAATCTCCTGTTTAAGAAATGCCGAACATCATGATGGAAGTGCAGTGGAGCACCATCCTGTTGAAAGATGAAGTCGGCGCTGTCGGTCTCCAGTTGTGGCGTGAGCCAATTTTCCAGCATGTCCAGATACACGTGTCCTGTAACGTTTTTTTCGCAGAAGAAAAAGGGACCGTAAACTTTAAAGCATGAGATTGCACAAAACATGTTAACTTTTGGTGAATTGCGAATTTGCTGCACGAATGCATGAGGATTCTCTACCGCCCAGATTTGCACATTGTGTCTGTTCACTTCACCATTAAGAAAAAATGTTGCTTCATCACTGAAAACAAGTTTCGCACTGAACGCATCCTCTTTCATGAGCTGTTGCAACCGCGCCGAAAATTCAAAGCGTTTGACTTTGTCATCGGGTGTCAGGGTTTGTACTAGCAATTGTAAACGGTAAGGCTTCTGCTTTAGCCTTTTCCGTAAGATTTTCCAAACCGTCGGCTGTGGTACGTTTAGCTCCCTGCTTGCTTTATTCGTCGACTTCCGCGGGCTACGCGTGAAACTTGCCCGCACGCGTTCAACCGTTTCTTCGCTCACTGCAGGCTGACCCATTGATTTCCCCTTACAGAGGCATCCAGAAGCTTTAAACTGCACATACCATCGCCGAATGGAGTTAGCAGTGTGGTGTCACCACCAGACATCACACTTGCTAGGTGGTAGCCTTTAAATCGGCCTTGGTCCGTTAGTATACGTCGGACCCGCGTGTCGCCACTGTCAGTGATTGCAGACCGAGTGCCGCCACACGGCAGGTCTAGAGAGACTCCCTAGCACTCGCCCCAGTTGTACAGCCGACTTTGCTAGCGATGGTTCACTGACAAATTACGCTCTCATTTGCCGAGACGATAGTTAGCATAGCCTTCAGCTAAGTCATTTGCTACGACCTAGCAAGGCGCCATTACCAGTTACTAATGATGCTGTAAAACATGTACCGTCAAGAGCGATGTTCACCAATTATGGATTAAAATTAAGTATTCCAGCAGCTACGTATGTTCTTTGTTAGTCTCATTTCCTTGACCTGTTCCAGACCTCACGCCAGCCTGCGTGAGCTAAAACGCGTGACTTTTGGCTTCCTCTCATAGTAGGTTGGCTCTCTTGCCAATCCACAACAAGCAGTTGGTGGATCTTTGTTGAACTTCGTCTTGAATGAAGTGTTGTTGCACTGTTATGACTGACTGATGTGAGTGCATTTCAAGCAAGACATACGCTTTCTCGGCTCCTGTCGCCATTTTGTCTCACTGCGCTCTCGAGCGCTCTGGCGGCAGAAACCTGAAGTGCGTCTTCAGCCGAACAAAACTTTATGAGTTATTCTACGTATCTGTAGTGTGTCGTGACCATATGTCAATGAATGGAGCTACAGTGAATTTATGAAATCGCTTCAATCATTTGTAATAGCCCTGTAGAGGGTCTGTACAAGGGCGATGTACTTGAGCACAATATTAGGGAAATGGAAGAGGATGTAGATGAAGATGAAATGGGAGATACGATACTGCGTGAAGAGTTTGACAGAGCATCGAATGACCTGAGTCGAAACAAGGCCCCGGGAGTAGACAACATTCCATTAGAACTACTGACGGCCTTGGGAGAGCCAGTCCTGACAAAACTCTACCATCTGGTGAGCAAGATGTACGAGACAGGCGGAATACCCTCAGACTTCAGGAAGAATATAATAATTCCAATCTCAAAGAAAGCAGGTGTTGACATGTGAAAATTACCGAATTGTCAGTTTAATAAGTCACGGCTGCAAAATACTAACGCAAATTCTTTACAGACGAATGGAAAAACTGGTAGAAGCCAACCTCGGGGAAGATCAGTTTGGATTCCGTAGAAATTTTGGAACAAGTTAGGCAATACTGACCCTACAACTTATCTTAGAAAATTGATTAAGGAAAGGCAAAAACCAATGTTTCTAGCATTTGTAGACTTAGAGAAAGCTTTTGACAATGTTGACTGCAATACTCTCTTTCAAATTCTAAAGGTGGCAGGGTAAAATACAGGGAGCGAAATGCTATTTACAATTTGTACAGAAAGCAGATGGCAGTTATAAGAGTCGTGGGACATGAAAGGGAAGCAGTGGTTGGGAAGGGAGTAAGACAGGGTTGTAGCCTCTCCCCGATGTTATTCAATCTGTATATTGAGCAAGCAGTAAAGGAAATAAAAGAAAAATTTTGAGTAGGAATTGAAATCCATGGAGAAGAAATAAAAACGTTGAGGTTCGCCGATGACATTGTAATCCTGTCAGAGACAGCAAAGGACTTGGAAGAGCAGTTGAACGGAATGGACAGTGTCTTGAAAGGAGGATATAAGATGAACATTGACAAAAGGAAAACGAGGATAATGGAATGTAGTCGAATTAAGTCGGGTGATGCTGAGGGAATTAGACTAGGAAATGAGACAATTAAAGTAGTAAAGGAGTTTTGCTATTTGGGGAGCAAAATAACTGATGATGGTCAAAGTAGAGAGGATATAAAATGTAGACTGGGAATGGCAAGGAAAGTGTTTCTGAAGAAGAGAAATTGTTAACATCGAGTATAAATTTAAGTGTCAGGAAGTCGTTTCTGCAAGTATTTGTATGGAGTGTAGCCACATATGGAAGTGAAACGTGGACGATAAATAGTTTGGACAAGAGGAGAATAGAAGCTTTTGAAATGTGGTGCTACAGAATAATGCTGAAGATTAGATGGGTAGATCACATAAATAATTAGGAGGTATTGAATGGGATTGGGGAGAAGAGAAGTTTGTGGCACAACTTGACTAGAAGAAGGGATCGGTTGGTAGGACATGTTTTGAGGCATCAAGGGATCACAAATTTAGCATTGGAGGGCAGCGTGGAGGGTAAAAATCGTAAAGGGAGACCAAGAGACGAATACACTAAGCAGATTCAGAAGGATGTAGGTTGCAGTAGGTACTGGGATATGATGAAGCTTGCAGAGGATAGAGTAGCATGGAGAGCTGCATCGGGCCAGTCTCAGGACTGAAGACCACAACAACAACAACATGTCTTGTATCTGTTTCGGTGGGTATACAGATAACCATTACTTCGTAACGGATACAATATAAATTAAATACAAAGTCCGCCATGGAGGCTCAACGAGAAGTAATTAACTTTTCATTTTAGAGCTTCCTTTGTTCATTGCTGTTTACATTCTTGGTGAGACTGTCTGCTCGTTGACAGTCAAGACACCACTGAGCTGTGACATCAAAACACAAGAGGCTCCGCCCACAGCAGGTGAAGGTGTCACTTGCCGTCACACCTTGCCAATTACTCAAATCGCACACCTCTCTGTTCAACAGTGCACAAAAGTGAAACAAAACAACAGTGTATGGTATGTGTTTGGTGACTTAATCCCTGTTTAATGCTACTTTACTATTTTATCGTGATCATATTTCCTTCTCATAAATGGGAAGTGGGCAGTGACATTTGTTTAAATGTAACACGACTTTGGAACATCATCTGTGGTCCATGTAGAAATATATGCTATTTCTCCTGTTTCCTGGAAACTGTGAAAGACCAATGTCACATTCACTTGTAAAAGGGATTTTTCTCACATTTATTCTTAAGGATAATGTTTATGGTGTTATATGGACAATATGTGTCACTAAGTGCAAAATTGGTGTGTTTTTACAGCAGAAAACAGAAGCACCTTGTTGCCATCACACTATAGGTGTATCCCAGTAACCCCTGTTTATTATAGTATGTTAGTATGCTGGTTAATAGCTATGTTACTTTCTATCAGTTGTTGGAATCAACCGTTGTAATTCATGTTTACATGTTTCAATATTCACAGTTGCAGCTGAGTTTTAATTTGTAGCCACAGCAGATGAGGGTGGTCATAATTACCCTGTTGAGAAACACTTAGCGACAAATTTGTGGTTGGTCGAACGACAACACACGGAGCAGGCAATCAGACAGATTATGGGAGCATTCCAAGAAAGATTTGATGAGGCTATTTTTTGGCAGTTTTGTAAAGATACGCTGCTGAGCGGAAGAAAGGAGACACGAGAAGAAGTAATGTGCCGGAGTCTCTGCTTCAGTTAAACAATCTCCTGTGAAATCGACATGTAAATGTCGGTATACCGAGGACGACAGTGCAAGATGACATGAAAAAAGACCTTAATATTAGACCTTTTTGACCGATGCTCGTAAACAAGTTATCAGATAGAGACCGGAATGAGTGCGTCTTAGCGTGCTGTGCTTTGTTTACTCAGTTTCCAAATGCAGTGAACCGTGCAAAGGATATGCTTTCAGATGTATGTATTGTGTATTGCAACTAATGTGGTAGAAATATTGTCGTTTGGGCCAAGAGAATCTTCTTCATACAGTTGAGTTGGAAAGGAACCCACCTCACAGAATGATACTGCCAGGTATATCATATCTACTTTTGTTAAGTGACTGTGAATGGTGCAAGTTATTTACACATTTTACAAACATGGTTAATACCTCAGCCTGAGGAAAAGGGGCCCAACATCTCCATTGAAATATCTACCAAGAGGTACTGACCTCACCACACCTAATAACTCCTTATGGGGAGTCAATAATGCGTACGTATCTCCACATTGTTATGCTACAAGGGTCAAATGAAAAGTAATGCCTCCATCTTCATTAATTGGGTTTGGATGGGAATATTTTAATAAGTCAAATGCAGAAATAATCCCTAGTATGTGATCTTTAATTACCAATATTCACTTTTCCACATAATCACCACCCAATTGGACACATTTCTGCCAATGATGAACAAGTTTTCTGAAGCTGTCACGGAAGAAGTAGACACAGAAGGTAGGAGACGAGATACTGGCAGAAGTAAAGCTGTGAGGACGGGGCGTGAGTCGTGCTCGGGTAGCTCAGATGGTAGAGCACTTGCCCACAAAAGGCAAAGGTCCCGAGTTAGAGTCTCGGTCTGGCACACAGTTTTAATCTGCCAGGAAGTTTCATATCAGTGCACACTCTGCTGTAGAGTGAAAATCTCATTCGAGAAGTAGACACTGCATTTCCACAACCACAGTCTCACAGTTCTCTCAATGTCTCGATCAGAAGCATAATGATGTCCCCGCAGATCATCTTTCATTATCGGGAACAGTTGGAAGTCAGACGGTGCTAAATCTGGCCTGTATGCAGGATGCTGTACGGTGGTGAGATTGAGTCTCTGAAGTTCTGCTGTCGTGGCATCCGGGGTACCCACCGTGCACAGATTATCCGATAGCCGAGCAAAGCAATAATGTGACCCACACGTTCTTTTGAAGTGCTGGTTGTGCTTGCAATATCTCTCTGAGTGATACGAAAATAGTCCCGAATCAACCTGTCAACATTTTATTAGTTAAACTCGGTGGTTGCTGTCGCAGGATGTCCAACTCTTTGTTTGTCACGCAGGTCAGATGTTCGCTCCTCAATGTCTTTAAACTTACTCACCCGATGACGCACGGCACTTACATCGACACAATCACCAAAACTGCTTTCATTCTCTGATGAATCTCCTTTGGGGTGTCACCTTCTGCTGTCAAGAATTCAATGACTGCACATTGCTTAAATCGCATTGACTGACCATCTGCACAGTGTTCCATACTTTACACTGTAACGACACAGCCGTTCAATGCCGAGGCTTCCCGCCAACTGGAGCTGTAGAGAAGAGGCTACGTAATGAGCTGGTACCTGCCGCATACCGATGCTACCGACTGTTGAAGAGTTACAAAGGTGGAGGCATTACTTTTCAGTTAACCCTCGTACAAACGGAGACCTGCGCAATGGTGTTGAGGCTGCAGTTCACACTGTAACACTGGACATGCTCGAAAATATGTCAAGAAGAAAATGGAGGTGTGTGGAAATGTGTTTACAACACAATGGGGTACGTACTGATATGTTGAACTTATAATATAGAAGTAGGTACTTGTGCTAAAACAAATCAAATCACAAAAAGATAAGGCCAAACTTTCAGGAAACATTCCTCACACACAAATAAAGAAAAGATGTCATGTGGACATGTGTCCGGAAACACTTAATTTCCATGTTAGAGCTCATTTTAGTTTCATCATTCCAACGTGATCAAATTGTAAATTTTCACAATCAACATGTGTGGGCTGATGAGAATCCACACGCAATTTTCCAATTACGTCATCAACACAGATTTTCTGTGTACGTTTGGGCAGGCATTGTTGGTGATGTCTCGATTGGGCCCCACGTTCTTCCACCTACGCTCAATGGAGCACGTTATCACGATTTCATACGGGATACTCTACCTGTGCTGCTAGAACATGTGCCTTTCCAAGCACGACACAACATGTGGTTCGTGCACGATGGAGCTCCTGCACATTTCAGTCAAAGTGTTCGTTCGCTTCTCAACAACGGATTCGGTGACCGACGGATTGGTAGAGGCGGACCAATTCCGTGGCCTCCACGCTCTCCTGACCTCAACCCTTTTGACTTTCATTTATGGGGGTGTTTGAAAGCTCTTGTCTACACAACCCCGGTACCAAATGTAGAGAGCCTTCGTGCTCGTATTGTGGATGGCTGTGGTACAATACGCCATTCTCCAGGGCTGCATCAGCGCATCAGGGATTCTGTGCGACGGAGGGTGGATGCACGTATCCTCGCTAACGGAGGACATTTTGAACATTTCCTGTAACAAAGTGTTTGAAGTCACGCTGGTACGTTCTGTTGCTGTGTGTTTCCATTCCATGATTAATGTGATTTGAACAGAAGTAATAAAATGAGCTCTAACATGGAAAGTAAGCGTTTCCGGACTCATGTCCACATAACATATTTTCTTTCTTTGTGTGTGAGGAATGTTTCCTGAAAGTTTGGCCGTACCTTTTTGTAACACCCTGTATAGGCGAAACTGTGAGGACAGTAAAAGAACAGGTCGAAGAGGACAAGTGCAAAAGATGGTCAACACAAAATGTGAAATCTGTGGTAGATGTAACACCACTATTTAAATTTGATTATCAGTAATTGATTGGCCAACAGCCTTGCTGCAGTGGTATCACCAGTAGCCATAAGATCAGCCAAGTTAAGCACTCCAGGCTCGGTTAACGCCAGAACGGGTGACGGTCGGGTCTGTCGAGCACTGTCGGCAAGCGGGGTGGACTCGGCCCTCGTGAGACAAATCGAAGGTCTACTTGTTTGAGAAGTAGCATCTCTGGTCCCGAAAACTGACAACAGCTGGGACTGTGGTGTGCTGACCTCACACCCTTCCATATTACCAGACAGTGGTGCCCGCAGGCTGAAGATGACACAGTGGTCGGTCAGTACCACCGAGTCCTCCGAGACCTGTTCGCACAGAGTTAGTAATTGATTGAATACTGTAGCAGCCTAACCTCTGGTTTAAATGACTGTATCCTAAGGTTGAAGGTGATAGATTTTTCTGCTACTGGAGTTCTAATAACTGCACTTTTGGCTGCAAATAATTAGTATTCAGTGTGTGATATAGCTCCTTCAATCAATCCCGGTTGCCACGTTAATCAGGTTTTTTTTCATAGAAAGCAGTATTCCCTTAAAAATCGTAGGAGGATAGCAACCGTGTTCATCTTACAGTCTGCAGCTCACGGTCTTGCGGTCGCATTCTCACTTCCCGAGCACGGGGTACCGGGTTCGATTACCGGAGGAGTCTGGGATTTTCACGTGCCCCGAGATGACTGGGTGTTTGTGTAGTCCTCATCATTTCGTCATCATTCGTGAATGTGGCGAGACTGGATTGAGCAGAGGTTGTGAATTTGTACGGGCGCTGTTAACCACGCAGTCGGGTGCCCCCACAGACCAAACGTCATTGTCATTCGTCTTACAGAATGAGCTTATGTCTGTCTCATCATTAGTCACATGCTGTATACGGTTGTAATTCTGTGTACTCCACTCTGCAAGACATCGCCTGGAGTGGTCGACACAAACAATGCTGAGCAGTAAACGGTTTAATTGCACTGCCGGAGGGGAAAAAAAATAGTATACTGGAAAGATTGGATGCTGAAGATTAGATGGGTAGATCACATAACTAATGAGGAGGTATTGAATAGAATTGGGGAGAAGGTGGCAGGGGTAAAATACAGTGAGCGAAAGGCTATTTACAATTTGTACAGAAACCAGATGGCAGTTATAAGAGTCGAGGGACATGAAAGGGAAGCAGTGATTGGGAAGGGAGTGAGACAGGGTTGTAGCCTCTCCCCAATGTTATTCAACCTGTATATTGAGCAAACCTTGAAGGAAACAAAAGAAAAATTCGGGGTAGGTATTAAAATACATGGGGAAGAAATAAAAACTTTGATGTTCACCGATGACATTGTAATTCTGTCAGAGACAACAAAGGACTTGGAAGAGCAGATGAACGGAACGGATAGTGTCTTGAAAGGAGGATATAAGATGAACATCAACAAAAGCAAAGCGGGGATAATGGAATGTAGTCGAATTAAGTCGGGTGATGCTGAGGGAATTAGACTAGGAAATGAGACAGTTAAAGTAGTAAAGGAGTTTTGCTATTTGGGGAGCAAAATGACTGATGATGGTCGAAGTGAGAGGATGTAAAATGTAGACTGGCAATGGCAAGAAAAGCGTTTCTGAAGAAGAGAAATTTGTTAACATTGAGTATAGATTTAAGTGTCAGGAAATTGTTTCTGAAAGTATTTGTATGGAGTGTAGCCATGTATGGAAGTGGAACATGGACAATAAATGGTTTAGACAAGAAGAGAATAGAAGCTTTCGAAATGTGGTGCTACAGAAGAATGCTGAAGATTAGATGGGTAGATCACATAACTAATGAGGAGGTACTGAATAGAATTGGGGAGAAGAGGAGTTTGTGGCACAACTTGACAAGAAGAAGGGATCGGTTGTTCTGAGGCATCAAGGGATCACCAGTTTAGTATTGGAGGGCAGCATGGAGGGTAAAAATCGTAGAGGGAGACGAAGAGATGAATACACTAAGCAGATTCATAAGGATGTGGGCTGCAGTAAGTACTGGGAGATGAAGAAGCTTGCACAGGATAGAGCAGCATGGAGAGCTGTGTCAAACCAGTCTCAGGGCTGAAGACCACAATCTCAGTCCTCAGAAAAGGACCGAATTTCACCCCTGTCCCCAGAATGATCCCAAAACGAGACATTATTGGCGACGTGGAAGAAGCAGTATGAGGGCTTCTGAAGGAGGAAGCAGGGGAAGTCGGACAGGAAACTTGCAGAACCATCGACAGATCTCAATTACCTAAAATGAACGTATCTGCGGAAGAACGATCAGCCCTCCGGTCCCTTAGAGGTGACCCCGATATAACGATCCTACCAGCGGACAAAGGGAATGCTACGGTGCTATTGAGCACTGCCGATTACCGGCAGAAGATAAACCTGCTGCTACGAGATGAGGCCTACGAGAGGCCGAAGAAGGATCCGACCCTGATAGTGAGTAGAAAGATGACAGCTCTGCTGAAGAAACCTGACTTACCTGAGCCAATGAAGATGCGGCTGTACCCCACAGTGCCAGCGATACCACGCCTCTGTGGACTCCCCGAGATCCGTAAGGTTGGGGTACCTCTCAGACCGATTGTGGACTCCACCGACTCTCACAACTACGGACTTGCTAAATATCTAGCGACGCTGCTCGAACCCCTTGCAGGACACTGCTGCCACCGTGTGAGAAACTCAGCCGAATTCGTAAAAATACTCGGGGAGACGCGACTATGGAGGGAGGACGTATTCGTGAGCTTCGACGTGACGTCGCTTTTCACGAAAGTGCCCCTTCGAGACTGCTTGGCACTTTTATCCCAGCACTTTGAACCACAAACAGTCAGCCTTTTCAAACACGCACAAACGACCACCTACTTTCGGTGCGACGGGGAATTCTTCGAGCAGATCGACGGTGTGACCGTGGGCTTCGCAGTGGCTCCTGTGATTGCAAACCTCTGTATGGAAGGTGGCCCTTCAAACTGCCAGACAGAAACCGAAGCACTTCTTCCACTAAGTCGACGACTCTTTTGTCGTATGGGGACGCGGCAAACAGGTGCTAGATGGGTTTCTGGAACACCTAGTCAGCATCAGTCCGAACATCAGATTTACAATATAAATGGAGGAAAATGGATGCCTCCCCTTCCTTGATATTTTAATTAAGAGGAAGGCAGATGGTTCACTAGGCCATGCAGTACGTAGGAAGAAGACACACACAGACCTATACCTTCATGCTACAAGCTACCACCATCCGGCACAAAGACAAACAGTACTGACCGCCCCGGTACATAGGGCGCACGCCGTCTACGGCAAAGACAGCGTGTCGTCTGAGCTGCAACACCTGAGGGAAGTGTTCCACGAGAATGGCTACAGTGAAATGCAGATCGACAGGGCCTTAAAAGGAAGAAGGAAGCAGTGAGAACCCCAGAAGAAGGTGATGACGAAGAAAAATAAAACAAATGACCTGCGCTCCTTCCGTACGTGGGTCCGCTCTCGGCCAGAATTGCACGACTTCTGGGCAGATACAATATCAAAACCGTTCTCCGACCACCACCGAAGACGAGGGAGCTCCTAGGTCCCGCCAAAGACGCGCTGAACCTCAACACACCGGGAGTATACAGCATCCCACGCGAATGCGGTAAACGATACGTCGGGCAAACACAGCGCTTTATGTCTAAACACTGCAAAGAACATATCAGTTGTGTGCTACTAGGTCAAACAGAAAAATCTGCCATAGGAGAACACTGCATAAATGGAGAGCACACCTGCAGCTTAGAAAACACGGAGGTACTGTGCCGAGCATCTGGCTTCTGGGAAAGCATTATCGAAGAAAATAAACAATTTTTTCAGCCTTCAGTTGCAAGGTAATTTTTTACTCGTTTACCTAGGTTTCGATTCCAGTAATGGAATCTTCTTCAGAACCTATAAATTAAACCACATACGGACATATATTACTCACTGAAATGCATTATCAGTCTAATGATTGAATAATAAAGAGATCGTAATACTTACCAAAAAAAATTAAATTATTTTGAGAGCCAAACACTGGCCATGTCACAGATTAAAAATTAAAACAATAAAGACGCATAATCATAAGATTATGTCTGTCAAAATGAAAACCATTAAGGCGAACGTAGACAGAGCTACGTCGGCCAGAAATAAGGACCACACGTGAGCGGCTCGGAAACTAGGCATCGTGAGCAGTTCCGCGGCGAGGCTCGGCCGCGTGCGAGCGCATGCACGAGCGCAAGCGCATGCGTGAGAGACAAACTGTCTCAAAATTATTTACAGCAAATACACATATAAACAAAATGTGACTGAAAGCCGTCCTACAAATGGACAAACCTATCTATTGGTATGGCAACATTAAACAATTTACCTGAGAACAAACTACAAAGCCAAGGCATAAAAGTTTTTTTACATTTAAATGTTATAGTAAGAGGGCAAAGCCCCACTACAGTAACTACAGTAAGTAATGTTGAGACAGTTTGTCTCTCACGCCTGCGCTTGCGCTTGTGCTCCTGCACGCGCTTGGCTGCAGCCGAGCCTCGCCCGCTGCCTAGTTCACATGCCGCTCATGTGTGGTCCTGATTTCTGGCCGGCGTAGCTCTGTCTACGTTCGCCTTAATGGTTTTCATTTTGACAGACATAATCTTATGATTATGCGTCTTTATTGTTTTAATTTTTAATCTGTGACATGGCCAGTGTTTGGCTCACAAAATAATTTAATTTTTTTTTGTAAGTATTACGATCTCTTTATTATTCAATCATTAGACTGATAATGCATTTCAGTGAGTAATATATGCCCGTATGTGGTTTAATTTATAGGTTCTGAAGAAGATTCCATTACTGGAATCAAAACCTAGATAAACGAGTAAAAATTACCTTGCAACTGAAGGCTCAAAAAATTGTTTATTTTCTGTACATTGCACAGTTGCTGACGCGCTGCATTATCTTAAAGATTTGTACATTATCGAAGAATCTGTAGAAATAAGGATTCACGACAGTCTGGTCAACAGAGGTGAGGGCTACCGACTCGGCGCCACACGGAACCCTGCAGTAGCGGCAATCTGTGGGGAGCACGCCTGTCGACATCCTCAGCTGCAGATGCAGACAGAATTCTTACACCGAGAACTGAACGCGACTGCCGGGGGAGACCGCTATCCCCCCGACCACCGTGCACACGCTCCAGGTCCACCGCAGCCACGCGAGATCTAGTGGAGGGGGGTGACTGCGCATACAAATAGCCCGCTCTCTGCGAATCTCGACACTCTTGCCAGAAGACGGGTAGTACGACACTTCCCGAAATGTCGCGAGACATCGACGCTACCACCCTGCTGGAGACCCGAGAAATCTTCATCGGCTACTACTCGCGTTCACCTCTGTCGTTTCTGGAAGGTACGCTAACTGGTGCTCGGTAGTTGCAGAATGTTTTTAGACCCATTCTTTTGCCCTTCTTGCAACAGCGAGGTCACGTGTTGTTCCGACGGGATAATTCCCGCCCACACATTGGCTGTGAATCTCGGTGTGCTCTGCAAGGCACGCAGCAACTTCCCTAGTCGACCCAATCTGTGGGCGTAACTCCAATCGAGCACGTGTCGGATGTGACGAGACGCGAAGTGGCTTACGTGACTCGTCAGCCGATAACTCTTACAGAACTAAGTGAACGTGTCGAGCAGGCACCGAATAATGTATTGCGGGACGGTACTTGTCATCTGTACGATCGACTGGGTGGCAGAGACAGCACCTGCTTTACCGCACGTAGAGGGCGTACCACGTACTAATACGGGTGTTTCAAAATGGGTCGATACGTATTACCTCTGAAGAGGTTCTGCTATTGATGTGTAAATGTAATCATTTCATGCACTTCGTATGCAGTGTTGCGACAACAAATCCTGAGTGAATTGGAAACCTTTAACAGGGCGTAGTTTTTTTTTGTCAGTGTTTATTCACTCTCAATGTAGTAATTGCTCTTTTCTCACTAGCAATAATTGTACTGATTCGGTGAGGATCCAGCCCGTGGGGAAAGTGTGCACACTCAGCTACTACGTGTCCATAACAACTCGACTCACACTCTAGTGAGCTACAATAATGTCACAGATCCCAGTCCAGTTTTCTTATGTAACCTGGGTGGGTGCGTAATGTATGTATATCTGAGTAAGAGGTTGTAACAATACGAAAGCATGAAAGTTGCCACTCACCATATAGCGGAGATGCTGAGCTGCTATAGGCACAATAAAAAGATGCACACAATCATAGCTTTCGACCATTGAGGCCTTTGTCAGCAGTAGACACACACACACACACACACACACACACACACACACACACACACACACACACTCACGCAAGCGCAACTTGCACACACATCTGCAGTCTCAGAGAGCTGAAACTACACTGTGATCAGCAGCACCAGTGCACGATGGGAGTGGCGACTGGGTGGGGATAAGGAGGAGGCTGGGGCGGGAAGGGGGAGGGATAGTATGGTGGGGGTGGCAGACAGTGAAGTGTTGCAGTTTAGGAGGAGGGCAGGAGAGAAGCTGTGGAGGGGGGAGGGGGTAAGTAGCGGATAGGAGAGAAGTAAAAATAAAATAAAAATAAAAGGAATTAAAAGACTGGGTGTGGCGGTGAAATGATGGCTGTGTAGTGCTGGAATGGGAACGGGAAGGGGGCTGGATGGGTGAGGACAGTGACTAACAAAGGTTGAGGCCAGGAGGGTTACGAGAATGTAGGATGTATTGCAGGGAAAGTTCCCACCTGCGCAATTCAGAAAAGCTGGTGTCGGTGGGAAGGATCCGTACGGCACAGGCTGTGAAGCAGTCATTGAGATGAGGGGTATCGTGTTTGGCAGCGTGTTCGGCAACAGGGTGGTCCACTTGTTTCTCGGCCACAGTTTGTCGGCGGCCGTTCCTGGGGACAGACAGCTTGTTGGTTGACGTGCCTACATAGAATGCAGCACAGTGGTTGCAGCGTAACTTGTAGATCACATGACTGGTTTCACAGGTAGCCCTGCCTTTTATGTGGTAGGTAATGTTAGTGACCGGACTGGAGTAGGTGGTGGTAGGAGGGTGTATGGGACAGGTCTTGCATCTAGGTCTATTACAGGGGTATGAGCCGTGAGGTAAGGGATTGGGAGGACGGATTGTGTAAGGATGGACGAGTATATTGTGTAGGTTCGGTGGACGGCGGAATACTGCGGTAGGAGAGGTGGGAAGGATAGTGGGCAGAACATTCTTCATTTCAGGCCACGATGAGAGGTAATCCAAACCCTGGCGGAGAATGTAATTCATTTGCTCCGGTCCCGGACAGTACCGATTTACGAGGGGAATACTCCTCTGTGTCCGGACTGTGAGACTTTGGGAGGTGGTGGGAGACTGGGAAGATAAGGCACGGGAGATTTGCTTTTGTACAAGGATGGGGGGATAATTGAGGTCAGTGAAGGCTTCAGTGAGACCCTCGGTATATTTAGAGAGCGACTGCTCGTCACAGCAGATGTGAACAGGCACGGGTGGCTAGGATGCACGGAAGGGATTTCTTGATATGGAATGGATGGCAGCTGTCAAAGTGGAGGTATTGCTGGTGGTTAATAGGGTTGATATGGACGGAGGTACTGATGTAGCCATCTCTGAGGTGAAGGTCAACATCTAGGAAGGTGGCTTGTTGGGTTGAGTAGGACCAGGTGAAGCAAATGGGGGAGAAGTTGTTGAGGTTCTGGAGGAATGTCAATAAGGTGTCCTCACCTTCAATCCAGATAGTAAAGATGCCAAAGATGGATTGAAGGTGAGGACACCTTATTGACATTCCTCCAGAACCTCAACAACTTCTCCCCCATTTGCTTCACCTGGTCCTACTCAACAAGCTACCTTCCTAGATGTTGACCTCCACCTGGTGGATGTTTCCACAATGAGATTTTCACTCTGCAGCAGAGTGTGTGCTCATATGAAACTTCCTGGCAGATTAAAACTGTGTACCGGGCCGAGACTCGAACTCGGGACCTTTGCCTTTCGCGGGCAAGTGCTCTACCATCTGAGCTATCTGAGCACGACTCACGCTGTGAGGTTGTGGCTAAGCCGTGTCTCCGCAATATCCTTTCTTCCAGGAGTGCTAGTTCTGCAAGGTTCGCAGGAGAGCTTCTGTGAAGGTTGGAGGTAGGAGGCGAGTTACTAGCAGAAGTAAAGCTGTTGGGACAGGGCATGAGTCGTGCTTGGGTAGCTCAGTTGGTAGAGCACTTGCCCGCGAAAGGCTAAGGTCCCGAGTTCGAGTCTCGGCCCGGCACACAGTTTTAATCTACAAGGAAGTTTCATGTCAGCGTACACTCCGCTGTAGAGTGAAAATCTCATACATTCTCTCTCCATTAACAGATTTCAATTGAATGTATCTGTGTAACAAGTTTTCACTTGACCCCAAGACATCATAGGCATTGCTGTGGCTGCTTTTCTTCTGTGGTGGACACCGTATCTCCAAGGCAGGAACCGACAACATAGAACAAACTGACTGACCAGCAAGTAACATGAATGTGGTACAATGTTTATTGTCGTCCCGGCTTGCAAGTACACTGCGTCCATCCACCTCGTGATATGTACACATGAATTGAGGGAAGATCAGAAAGTAATGCCCAATATTTTTATTACCAACGAGTTCAATAGATAATAAAGCAAAAAAAGTCACATATGAACTTACATCTTTTCTATGTAGTCACCACCGTCATCGGCACATTTGTCCCATTGTGGTACCAATTTCAGTATGCCCTGTTCGTAGAAGTGTACTTGGTTGGAGTGTAGCTATCTGCAGACTGCTTGTTTCACTTCCACGTCGATCACAAAACATTGGCTGGCCATGAATTTCTTCATGGGACCAAACAGATGGAAGCCTGATGGTTCTTTATGGTGGATGCTGGAGCCTGTCAAACCCTGATATGGCAATTTTCTCATGAACAGAAATAGCGCCAAGGGGGTGAGCATTGCCACGAAGACGTTTGACACCGTCAGTTTTGTGGTATCTGTCACGGAGAGCGTGACGGAACTTAACTGAAGTTTTAATGTAGGCTGCAGTATTAACAGTGATCCTGTGTTTGGCAATGTCCAACAGTAACACACCGTGTGTGTCCCAGAACAGTCACGAGCACTTTCCTTCCAGATAGAGCTACTTTCAATTCTTTTCTCACTCAGGAACCAGCGTATTCCTGTTCCATAGAGGACTACTCAGTTTCGGACATGTTTTGTTGTGTACGCCCGTGACTCATCACCAGTGATGATTCCTTTCAGAATGTTGAGCTCTTCTGCAATGTAATGTTTAAGTGATCCGAGGTTGTCATCATTCGCTGGCCCTTGTGGTTGTCTGTCAGGTTCTGAAGTACCCAGCGAGCACTGACTTTACGAAATTTCAACATGTCACCAACAATATCGTATGCTGCACCGTAGGAAACATTGAACTGCTGTGATAACATTTGCAACTGCACATGCCGATCATTTAAAACTGCTGTCTCGATGGCTCGAACATGCTGTGGGGTTGCAGCTGTTACCGGCCACCCGGAGCGTGGTGAATCGCTATAGTCACACAGCCCTCTCAGAAGAAGACACACACCTGCAGGCATTGCTACAGTCTATGCAATTGTCCCTATACATGCTACGCATGTAATGGCAAATTACACTCAGTTTATGCCCTGTGGCCCATAAATATCAAACAACATTTCACTGCTCTTTACAAGTTCACGACAGTAAAATCCGTGCTGTGTTTCTTTTGTAGTTAAGGATTCTGTCGCTAGAGCTGGAAAAAAAGAAAGAAAAAGAAAATAAATAAATATGTACATACTTTCTGTAACACAAACTTCAAACTTTATTGTTGTGAAATTTCAACTTTCCAGCTACAACACCAGCAGAGAGAAAAATTACTGTGCGTTACTTTCCGCACCTCCCTCATAAAATGTATGTCCAAACAGAAGAATATCTAATACATTACAAAAATAAACTTATTATCGTGGCAATCATCATTTGTTGGTTTGAAACATCCTTGTGCAGCATATCACCAGGAAATGCCAAAGAAGATCCGAGCAGGGGAGTTGCAACACTAATTGTGTAAAACCTGGTAAACACTGCTGAACACACCAGAAAAATGTGTAAATGGTAGGCAAGTGTGAGCTGACTGCCTTCAGTCCCATCCCATTCGCCTCTGCTCCTATCTGATCCTGTTCCATTGGTTGTCTATCTTGCAGAGAACTGTCTATGAAAGTTTGCATCCTATCTGACTCTTCCCTAGCAATAGAGAAACCTTTCCTCTGTCTTGCCCACTTCTGTTGTTGGCATGAGTTGAGAAGCAATAGACCATTCTGAAGAGAATATAATGTTGCTGATAGGAGAATATAGTAGTCATACACGTTTCTGGGATCCAAGACATCCACAGTGCAAATGCCAATGTAAAAGAAATAATATTTGCAAAAAATTCCCAAAGCAGACGTCCATCCAGGAATATGAAAAGAATAAATTCATTAGATGCTTGCATCAGCAGGAAATAGTCAGTAAGTCTTGTATGTGTTTTTATCAGAAAGGAAAAGCACAATAAATCTTGTAGAAAATCAATAAGTGCACATATCCCGTTCAGACCCACTGGCCACAATTGTGTTCATTAAATTTTACTGTCTCTTAGCTGCAATAGAAATATTTTTGCCCAGTGTAAGCCTTATGTACATATTTGTTAATGTTCTATCTTTTTTATCATATACGAGTGCTGCCAACTGTTGGAATTCACTATAAAAATATCAACAAGTCGATACAGTGCACAGCAGATTTTGAATTGCAGAATACGTGGAAGAGGTCAGTTAGTTATATTCTACTGTACAAATTACTATTATTATTGTTATTTTGCATGATAATTATAGACTGGTCATTTTTTATTACCACAGTGAGTATTTCAAAATTAGTTGTTTTAGTCCATAGAAAGAAGCCAAGTATACAAAGCATGGTTTTAAACAGGCACAATTTTTGTATAAATCTTGCATCTAAAGTGACTAAAAATCATGTAAGAGCATTGCAGTATATAGAAAAAGTTTTCTTACTCTGGAAACAAAAATTCTGCTCTGGAAGAGTTACTCAGGGTGGTCAGCAACAGTCAGATAAGTGTGTAAAGCTGTTGCAGTGTAAGTTATTCTGAGAAATAACAAATAAGAAAAAAATTCAATACTTGGCACCATTTCCAAATAAATTACCATTCAGTTTAGGCAATCAGGCTTTTGTGTGCGCTCCATCACATTTGAACCCCACCATCAGCTCTTACTGACTGAAATCGGGACTCATCTTGTCAGGCCACAGTACTGAAGTTGTTTAGGGCCCCCACCACTGTGGTCAGGAGCCCAGGAAAGGTGCTGCAGGGGATGTCGGTCGTCTGCTACCATAGCCCATTAATGCCAGATTTCGTTGCACTGTTCTAACAAAAAAAATTGTCATCTGGAGCTATTTCATGCCGTGTTGCTTGTCTGTTAGCACCGACAACTGTATACTGCTCTCGGTCGTGAAGTAAACACTCTCACCCACTGCATTGTATGGGGTGACAGGTAATACCTGAAATTTGGCATCTCGTCACATTCTTAACACTGTGGATTTCAGAATATCGAATTTCTTAATGATTTCTGAAGTTAAATGTCTCACACATCTAGCTCAAACTACAAGTCTGCATTCAAATTACCTTAATTCCTGTCAAGTGGCCATAATCACACCAGACCCTTTTCACATGAATCAGCTGAGTACAGAGGCCATCTCCACCAATGCGCTGGACTTTTATACCTTGTGAATGCGTACTACTGCCACCTGTATACGAGCATGTTGACACCCTGTGACTTTTGTCATCTTGTTGTATTTCGACTGAAGATGACAAGTAAGAAACTTGTCTAAATATTGTGACACTGTGACGCTACAGTTTGGCAGAAAACACAGAAAGGTTTTATAAACCTAAAAGATTTTATGTTTTACGATGGTGAATGTTCTAGTGTGTGCTCAGATGACCTCTCAATCATAAAATTACTTTCAAAATGATGGAGAGCAACAATCAGTCGTATCCTTTGTAACTTTATTAAGGCAAATCCAGATATTGGCTAGTAACTAGCCATTATCAATGTACTATTTCAGAGTTTTACTACATGCCCTAGTACGTCAAACCCCGTTTTTCAGCCTCCTGTCATTGTCATTCATTGAGTCTTGGATGAACTGTGACAGGAGCTCAAACAACAGGGGTTGAAGTACCAGAGCATGTATTAAAACTCTGACATAGTGCATTGATAATGGCTATTTACCAGCCGAAATTGGGATTTGCCTTAAGGGGGGTAGGACGTCAAACAGGCCGACTTGGAGCAGGAGAGGCACCACAGTACATTTTAATTTCCACTGTCTATACTTTTACAAATAAATTCATAAAACTTTGTCAGCATGACCAGGAAGGACTCTGGATTCACACTCATAGCAGTGGAAGTTCAAAAACATAACAAAATAAATTTTTTTTTTTTAGATATGAAATTTCATCTTTTTTTACTTACTGTTGGCTGCATTTGTTGCTATAGGTACATTTTTCTTCACAAATAAGAGAGGTTCTTTGATGAATTTCGCACAGCATACAAACCATACTTACAGGTGTATGAAACTCTAGACTTTTCCAAATCTATTAAAAACTGGGGTAAAAATTGAGATAATTAACTACAAAATTTGATTTTTTTCTAAACATAAAGTTTAAAACGTAGTAGCTCATTCATTTTTTCATAAATTAAATAGATTCTAGAGTTTCAGACACCTGTAAATATGGTTCGTATGCTGTGGAAAATTCATCGAAGAATCTCTCTTACTTGTGAAGGAAAGTGTACCTATAGCAACAAATGCAGCCAATAGTAAGTGAAAAAATGATGAAATTTCATATCTGAAAAAAAATTTATTTTGTTATGTTTTTGAGCTTCCACTGCTATGAGTGTGAATCGTGAACCCTTCCTGGTCATGCTGACAAAGTTTTATGAATTTACTTGTAAAAGTATAGACAGTGGAAATTAAAATGTCCTGTGGTGCGTCTCCTGCTTTAAGTCGGCGTGTTTGATGTCCTACCCCACTTAGTAAGGAAAGGGTATGACTGATTGCTGCTCTCCATTTGGAAACACAAATCGCAGTCATTGAATGCATTCCACATTCCTAATGGAAGGTAATTTGATAAAATTATTTTGTTTCCCGGTTGCAGACCCGCAGTTCGAGGGCACGTTCAAGGACGCCAAATACTGTCAGCGACAGTGCAACAGGCAGCCATTTCACAGGGATGTGGGGGCGGTTGCAAACTCCGCAGTGCCCGGTGACCTTGCAGCTGCCGACTTGCACTTTGCCACAGATGAACACAGGTCAGTACCTCGTGAGGTCATCGTGTCCTCAGCAACTTCAGCTGTCACCTCCCATTATTATTAATCTATGAGTGATTTTATGCCCCTCCAGTCCAAAAAGTTTCAGGCCCATATTAATAAAAAATGGAGAAAGTTAGGGTGGTGGTTTTAATACTTCAGGTGTTCTCCATAGTTTGCCTCCCCCCCCTCCCTCCCCCCGCCCCCCCTCCATTATGCGGCCATGAGACACTGTTAGAAAAGTCCTCATTTTGGACATCGTTCAATTCGTGTCTCACAATGGCTCGAATGTAATTGCATGGATAAACAAATCTAGTCAACAAGACATGGCAGGAAAACGAACGTACAAAAGGTAGGTAGTTTGCAAGCTTTCAGAGCCAGTGGCGCTTCCTTCCGGCAGAAGGGTTGAGAGGGAAGGAAGACGGGTTAATGAAAATGACTGGCGAGATTTAGTAAATGTGGAGCATTCAGAAAAATTGCCCGGAACTCCTAGTCAGGGGAGGTTTACCAGACAGTATGAGAAGGAAAGGGGGACTGCGCCAGATGAGATTTGAAAACCTGAGAACTTAAAGCTGGAAGCCAGGGTAAGTTGCAAGACAGGTCTGCACGAGTTAATAAAAGTGAGAAGCTAAGTGCACTGTATGGGATAGTGATGGGATTGGGGCAGCGAAAAATAGACAGGTCAGAAAATGAAAGTTGTAGAAAACTAAAAGGGAGTGAAGAAAGGAATAGTTACTGTGAAGAAATTCTGAGACTGAAGAAATTAACGTAAATTAAGGTCGCGTGAGTGGCAAGAACAGAGGAGTTGCTGTAGCACCAGTTCTCCCCTGCGGAGTTGTGAGAAACCGGTGCCTGGGGGAAGAATCCAGGTGGCGCGTGTGGTGAAACAGGCACCGAGGTCTCGATGTCGTGTTGTGGAGCACGTTCTGCGACAGGGTATTGTATGTCACCAGTTCACACCCTCTGCCTATGCCCGTTCATCCTAACTGATAATTTGGTGGTGGTCCTGCCGATGTAAAAAGTCAAACAGTGTGCACCTGACAGCTGATACATAACGTGTCATTTCACTGGTGGCTCTCCCTTACATACCATCTGGTAAGTCTCCCCTGACCTGGGTTTCTGGGCAACTTTTCCAAATTCTGCCCTTTTACATGAACCTCACCAGTCATTTTTCTTCACCCCTCTTCCTTCCCCTTCAACCCTTCTGCCAGAAGAAGGACACACTGGCTCTGAAAGCCTGCAAACTCCAATACCTTTTATATTGTACTCCCGTTGCCTCTTTGTAAGTCAATTTTTTATCTATCCATTTTCTTATATTTTCAAAAATTGATTATTTGCATTGATGTATTGGCTTGACTGGTTGGTTATGTCATCAGAGCATTGACCCTTCATGTGAATTTCTGCAGTCTCTACATCTACATATATACTCCACAAGCAACTGCACAGTGCATGGTGGGGGGTACCATGTATCAGTAGTAGCCATCTCCTTTCAGAAAGAGAGAGGAAAAAAATGACTGTCCAGAATCCTCTGTGCAAGCCCTAATTTCTCTTATGTTCATGGTTCTTATGCAAATTGTATGTTGGTGCCGGTAGAATCATTCTGCAGTTAGGCTCAAATGCCAGTTCTGGCAATTTCTGCAACAGTGCATCGCGAAAATGGTGTCGTCTTCTCTTGTCAGAGGTCACGAAGCATCTCTGTAATACTCGCCTAACTCATTTGAGACTAACTACGAAACTGGACAAAATAAAAAATGAGCTGACAAATAAAATGCATGAAAATCTATAAGTGAGCATACATGAAGCTGAAACTGAAGCGTCTGGAGAAAAAATGGGACCTGAAAAGTATAGGAAAGATTCACATGGTGGAGTGAAGAGATAGAAAACATTGTAGATGAGAAGAAATGTGCTTATGAGTAATGGTTAACTATCAGGTGTACCGGTATGAAATGAGCGTTAAGATACAAATGTGTCAATAGGGAACATTTGTTGTGAATGAGCCTTCTGTTTTTTTTTTTTTTTGGATTGGTATGACATCTGTCAAAGATATTTAGTATACATCAAGTCATGGAACAAACAACATCATATGTTTTCATTGTGTAAACAATGTCGAATTTTGTACCAGAAACTGATGATTTGCGGGAAGCATTAATTTTTTGTTTTCATTCGAAGAAAAGGGCTGCAGAGTTCGAGTATCGATCCAGCACGCAGTTTTAATCTGCCAGGAAGTTTCATGTCAGCGCACACTCTGCTGCAGAGTGAAAATCTCATTCTGGAAACATCCCCCAGGCTGTGGCTAAGCCAAGTCTCCACAGTATCCTTTCTTTCAGGAGTGCTAGTTCTGCAAGGCTCGCAGGAGAGCTTCTGTAAAGTTTGGAAGGTAGGAGATGAGATACTGGAAGAAGTAAAGCTATGAGTACCGGGCGTGAGTCGTGCTTCGGTAGCTCAGATGGTTAGAGCACTTGCCCACGAAAGCCAAAGGTCTCGAGTTCGAGTCTCAGTCGGGCACACAGTTTTAATCTGCCAGGAAGTTTCATATCAGCACACACTCCGCTGCAGAGTGAAAATTTCATTCTGGTATTCTTGCAATGTTTGTATCATCTGCAGACAAAACAATCTTGGCATTTGGTAACATTACTGGTGAAAGGTCATTGATACACACAAGAAAAAGTAAGGACCCTGAGGGGCCACCATATGAAATTTGTTCCCAATTGCGTGATGCCTGACAGCTGAATACATGTCTCTTTCCTATTGATACCCTTTGTTGACTGTCAGAGATACAGGATTTGAACAATTTTGCGCCTTTTCCTGTTACACCATAATATTCTAAATTGCTTGAAAGGATATTGTGATTTGACAGATCACAAAATATACTTTGGGTATTACTTTATTTGTGATAAAGTGGTTAAGAAAATGAGTGTTTATTATCTTTTCTAAAATTCTTGAGAATGTGGGCAAAAATGAGACTGGACAGAAGTTTGACGATAGTATGTCTTTATCTCCTTTATTGTACAAAGGCATAACTTCAGCATATTTCAGCCATTCAGGAAATGTTCCACTAATAAAAAATAGGTCACACAAATAACTTAAAAAATCACCAAACTCAGTACCACACTGTTTAATCGACCTTGTTGATATTTTATCATAGCCGCTAGAATTGTTTGATTTAATGATTTTATGCTGGTCATTACTTTTGCTGGTGTTGTGGTGATCATTATTATTGTAGCTACTATTATTATATATTATGTTATTGTAGTTATTTGTAGTGACTGGTCTGAGGTATTCCATGACAGCATCTACTGAACCTTGGAACTCCACTGAACACTGTCTCTGTTATTCTGAAACAGCACTGCCCTCCCGACCACACCCAGTCTGTCAGTCTCCAATGTTGACGGCACTGGCAAGGATGCCGCCAACTCGCTCCACACTGACAACGGCCACAGTGAGGGCTACGCCCCGGCACTGGACGAGACGGTGTCGACGGGCACAGCCTCTGCTTCGACCTCCGGATCCGAAGGCACTGCGAACGGCGATGGCAGCAGCACCAGTATAAACGGTGGTGGCACCACGGTGAGCGATGCTGCCACCAGAGTGGGAGAGGAACAGCACACGGGAAATACTGACTCGGCCAGCACTGCCGAAAAGAGGCCGCCGTTCTCGTACAAGGCACTCATTGCTATGGCCATAGCACAGTCACCTCACAGGTTCGTAGGACTGCAACAAAGTGCTAAATGTCTTCACTAAAATACACTACATCTTCCTAGATATGTACTATCACAGTTCAGCACCACCCACAGTACCGTATATCAGCAAAGTCTCCACTCAGCAGGGAGGATCACGGGTCTCACCTTACAGGTTGACAGCACATTCAAGTCTTTGTCTGCACATTCGAGTCTTTACTGCACGTTCTGTGGCCCTGCAGTAGTGGAGTGGGGGCAGTCATGTTGCATGTGCATAGCAGCTGTTAGTTTTGTTTCTGTCTAGGTCTTGCGTAAGTCGAGTGAGAATGTTTGCTGTGCAGAGAGAGTGTTTTCAGTGGAAGACGTTTCCCGTACAGGAGGAAACTTTTGGAGCCTGTGAGGCAGCAATTTAGTTTGCATTTTCCTGCTTTGAGGTGACCGCATTGTAACACTGTATGTGGTTTCATTCACAAATTCCCGACAACAAGTTCAGTTCGTGATGCACCACAAACTGGTGGGCCCAAAATTTTAACAGAATGGGACCTTGGCAGCATTTTAGATATCACCTCATGGAGTCCAACAAAATCAGTGAGGGGATGATTACAAGAGGCTAGAGTCTCTTGTACAACAGCACATAAGGCTGCAACCGAAGAAGTGGGGATTTATCCGTGTAAAATTACTGCTGCGCAACATTTACATTGCTCGGACCGTGCAAATAAAATAGCATATTGTGAGTGGTTTCGGCGATTTGTTAAACTGTATGGAGTTAGTGTTTCAGATTGAACCTTTTTCACTGATAAGGCATGGTTTTACCTATCTGACTACATTAATCCCATAAATGCAAGAATTTGGTCACAATAAAATCCATATGCCTTAAGGGAAATCCCACTCTACATTGAGAAAATCAGAGCGTGGATTACTATAATGTGAGCGTGAATTATAGGGCCGATCATTTTTTATACTAGTGTCCCTTCCATTGACTGCTGTTCCCAGGTAATTTATCCATTTATTGTCCTGCTGAATGAAAACAAGATCAGTTATTCGTATTTCAAAAAGACAATGCTCATATGGCAAACCAGTTGCTATGACTATATTATGAAAAAGAAAGTTGCCACTCACCATATACCAGAGATGCTGAGTCGCACATAGGTGCAACAAAAAGACTGTCACAAATAAAGCTTTCAGCCCACAAGGCCTTCATCAAAAATAGACACACACACACACACACACACACACACACACACACACACACACACACACACACACACACCTGACACACATATGTTGCGTGTGTCTGAGTTTTGTGTGTGTGTGTGTGTGTGTGTGTGTGTGTGTGTGTGTGTGTGTGTGTGTATGGTCTATTTTTGATGAAGGCCTTGTGGGCTGAAAGCTTTATTTGTGACAGTCTTTTTGTTGTGCCTATGTGCGACTCAGCATCTCTGCTATATGGTGAGTGGCAACTTTCTTTTTCATAATACTGTTATATTCCATTCTGGATTTTCCATTGTCGGATTCAATTCCTATGAAGTCCTGGGAGACAGACTAATTAGGAAATACCTCTGGCTCCCATGCTCACCAGATCTGTCTCCGCCCAACTATTTACTTTGGGGTAGGCAAAAGATACGTGTATCAAAATAACGAAACACATAGTGTACAGTTTCCGACAGAGAACTCCTGCAGAAGCAAAATTTTGGTGTCCTAAGATGATCAAACAGTTGAGGAAATCAACCATTTTAAATTTTTATACCTCAGGGTAAATGAATGGCTTTTTTGGAAGTACAACATTCCAGTTCTTTTGCAGAAACCGAATGCTGCTATATTTACAATAAAAATAATCTCCATTTCCCTGACACTCAAATGCTAAAGCTTCTTTACTTTGCCTCACACTATTGTGTCGTATTTTGTTATATATTGGGGGCACCTCTGTGCATTCACCAAGAATATTCCCAACGAGAGAAGGGCAGTCACACAAATTAGCAGTGGCAATTCACGAACTTCGTGTAGACCTTTGTCGAGGTGTCTAAGAATTCTAACGCTGCCACCTCTGTACATTCTGTATACACTCCCATCACAGGATTTTTTTCCATAATATCAACTCGTTGAACACTGGATGGAAAAATGTGCATTTTGATGACAATCCATTAAGTTCTGTATGAAAAGTTGAGCACTATTCGGCAGTAACCATTTTCAATAGGCTTCCAACAGAACTGAAAATGTCGATTGCCAAACCCCCAGTGTATGAATGCAGGTCAAAAAGTACATTGCACATTTCTTTGTGTTGGTACGACTACCAACTAGCTGTCTACCAGGACGAACAGCCTCCGCTGAACTGTAGCCGAGAGCAAGGTAGACTTCCCTGTGGCGCAACATGAAGCTGAACACAAATGGCTGCTTCACTATCTGAAACATCTGGATCCTTCCCTCCACCATCAGTTTTTCTGAACTGCGGGTTTGAGAGTTGTTCTTACAATTCAGTCTCCGCTCCCAGCCCCAACCTGTGGTATCATGGTGTCCCCACACCCTCCGTCCAACAATTTCCACCCTCTCTGTCCTATCACCTCCTCCCCATTCTCATCTCCCACCCATCTTTCCCACTCCTCGCTTTTTCGCTCCTTTTTTCCCCACTTCTATGCCTCACAACTTCCTGTTTGCATTCTAGTCCCTGCACACTCCACCAGACAGCACTTACTTCTCTCCCCCACCTGTACACTGCTGTCCCTCCCCCTTCTCCACCCCCTCCAGATTGCTGCTTCCTTTTGTGTGAATGGATGTATGTGGGGTTGCTCTCCTGAAGAAGGTTTTGGCCAAAAGCTAAAGTGTAACTGTCTTTTTGTTATGTCTGTCTGCAACTCATTGTGTCACCTTTAAGGTGAGTAGCAATCAATTTTTTTTTAATATTTTCTCAAAAACTGATATTCTGACTTTGTGGCTGTGTACAAAATACAGGTTTACTCTTACAGAGAAGATAACCCCAAACAACCACTTTTTATAATGCTATTTGTCTATGTAAATAGCATCATTACAGGTGTCTAAGCAACAGGTTCGTAATCAGATGGCTTGTTCTGTTAACATACATTTTTCATTACTTTATATTAGCTTTCACTTTTGTTCTCCCAGATGATGAAAATTGGGGTGGTGGTGCTGTCGAAAATTCTGTGCCATTATGTTCCAGTGCTGACTGCCTCTGATCGTGCACCAACGAACACTGCATGAAGCACTTTCTTTATATATATGAATATAATAGAAGGAAACATTCCACGTGGGAAAAATTATATATAAAAACAAAGATGAGGTGACTTACCGAACAAAAGCGCTGGCAGGTCGATAGACACACAAACAAACACAAACATACACACAAAATTCTAGCTTTCGCAACCAACGGTTGCCTCATCAGGAAAGAGGGAAGGAGAGGGAAAGATGAAAGGATGTGGGTTTTAAGGGAGAGGGTAAGGAGTCATTCCAATCCCGGGAGCGGAAAGACTTACCTTAGGGGGAAAAAGGACGGGTATACACTCGCACACACACACACACACACACACACACACACACACACACACATATCCATCCACACATATACAGACACAAGCAGACATATTTAAAGACAAACAGTTTGGGCAGAGATGTCAGTCGAGGCAGAAGTGCAGAGGCAAAGATGTTGTTGAAAGACAGGTGAGGTATGAGTGGCGGCAACTTGAAATTAGCGGAGATTGAGGCCTGGTGGATAATGGGAAGAGAGGATATATTGACTGTATCTCTGCCCAAACTCTTTGTCTTTAAATATGTCTGCTTGTGTCTGTATGTGTGGATGGATATGTGCGTGTGTGCAAGTGTATACCTGTCCTTTTTTCCCCCAAAGGTAAGTCTTTCCGCTCCCGGGATTGGAATGACTCCTTACCCTCTCCCTTAAAACCCACTTCCTTTCGTCTTCCCCTCTCCTTCCCTCTTTCCTGATGAGGCAACAGTGTGTTGCGAAAGCTTGAATTTAGTGTGTACGTTTGTGTTTGTTTGTGTGTCTATCGACCTGCCAGCGCTTTTGTTCTTTATATATATGTACACACATAATCTAAAGCACCACTCACACACCAATAGGTTTGGCTACATAGAAGTATGTATACAAAGATGGCAATATCACAACCATAATAATACCAAATATTTTCTCTTTCAGACATATTTTGATATATACATTGATGTGAGAGTAGAAATTTACAACCTACAAACATTCTATTGCTTACTGTTGATATTAAAAGAGAACTGATTAAGATTAAGATAAATGAATAACGCAGCCACTTTGTTATAAAGTATTACTGCAGTGATAAGGAGCAGATGTACATAAATAAATGTTACAACAGTGTACAGTGGACAAGCCCGAGCAAATTTCATTACATGGGGAAATAAAAAGTGAAAGCTAATACAAAGTAAAAAAAAATGTATTTTTAATGTGAACAAGCTGTCTAATGAGGAACCTGTCAGTTCAAAACTGGTTACAGTCTTATTTATATAAATAAATAACATTATAAGAAATGGGTTGTTACTGTTATCTTCTCTGCAAGAATCCACGTGTAGTCTGTCTTTTCCTTGTGTTTTGAAATACAATTTAAAAGTGACTTCTCAGACACCCATATCGAATGTGGCAAGAATCGCCCTTCGCCAGTAGTTCCGACTCTGTGTCTCTTTCAGATGATGCGCTCTGAGCCGTGCGCTGTTGTCTGTCTGACAGGAAGGCGAAGCTGTCCGAGATCTACGCCTACATCACGAGACGCTTCCCTTACTTCGAACACAGCAAGAAGGCGTGGCAGAACTCGATCCGGCACAACCTGTCACTCCACAAGTGCTTCGTCAAAGTGCTGCAGAAGGGTAGAAAGGAGAAGGGCAACTACTGGGTGCTCGGTGAGTGGTGGGGCGTCCGGACGTGACGTCGCCTCGTTCTGTCTTCTGGAACTCGTCACTCATAAAAATATAAAATTTCTTGGGCTTCCAGCTGCATCAAATGGTTGAAACACCACAAGCTTTCAAATGAGTGCACATTCGCCATTGTCGAGTGGAATGGCCGCTGGTGGCGTGGTGATATACCCCTAGGTACTCTAGCTGACGGCTGGTGAATTGCTTATTGACCCTCTTCTTACGTGTTTGGAGTCGAGGCAGAACTCACATTTGATACATCACCCGGCTTATCGTACATTAATTTACTTTGATGTAACTCGGTCACTGTTAATTATCTTATTTATGTGGAAGTCCTGCAAATCAGTATCTCTGTGGAACCATCTGTAGCCCTAGAAAGACTTCACTTCCTCTCCTTTGCCCCCATCATTGATGGAAGGAGAAACAATATCTACTGTAATTACAAAGTGACGTCAACATTTCATCATTGTATGTCTTGTATCTGTTTCGGTGCGTATACAGATCACCATTACTTCTTAAGGGATACAATATAAATTAAATACAAAGTCCGCCATGGAGGCTCAACGAGAAGTAATTAACTTTTCATTTTAGAGCTTCTTTTGTTCATTGCTGTTTACATTCTTGGTGAGACTGTCTGCTCGTTGACAGTCAAGACACCACTGAGCTGTGACATCAAAACACAAGAGGCTCCGCCCACAGAAGGTGAAGGTGTTACTTGCCGTCGCACTTGCCAATTACTCAAATCGCACACCTCTCATTTCAACAGTGCAGAAAAGTGAAACAAAACAAACGTGTATAGTATGCAGTTGGTGACTTAATCCCTGTTTAATGCTACTTTACTATTTGATCATAATCATATTTCCTTCTCATAAATGGGAAGTGGGCAGTGACATGTGTTTAAATGTAACACGACATTGGAACATCTGTGGACCATGTAGAAATATATACGGGCACACACGTACTACTCATTTGATGTGCCAACTTTAGTCTTCAGGATCTTTGGTTTCTCTTGTTTGCCGGAAACTGTGAAGGACCAATGTCACATTCACTTGTAAAAGGGAATTTTCTCATATTTATTATTAAGGCCAATGTTTATGGTGTTATATGAACAATATGTTTCAGTAAGTACAAAATTGAGAGTTTTTCCGGCAGCAAACGGAGGCACTTCTTTGTCGTCACACTATAGGTGTACCCCATTAACCCCTGTTTAGTATTGTCTGGTAGTATGCAAGTTAGTAGCTATGTTACTTTTTGTCAGCTGTTGGAATCAATTGTTGCAGTTCGTGTTTACATGTTTCCACATAGATAGTTGAAGCTGAGTTATAATTTATAGCATATTACTTTTACTATCTCGTAGCTGCAACAGAAATACTTTTCCCCAGTGGAAGCCTTATGTGCATATTTGTGAATGTCCAGTCTTTTTATCATATACGAGTGCTGCCAACAGTTGGGCTTCTCTATAGAAATATCAACAAGTCAATACAGCGCACAGCAGCTTGTGACTCACAGGATACGTGGAAGAGGTCAGATAGTTATATTCTACTGTATAAATCAATATTATTATTTGAATATAATAGAGAGAAACATTCCACGTGGGAAAAATATATCTAAAAACAAAGATGATGAGACTTACCAAACAAAAGTGCTGGCAGGTCGATAGACACACAAACAAACACAAACATACACACAAAATTCAAGCTTTCGCAACAAATGGTTTCTTCATCAGAAAAGAGGGAAGGAGAGGGAAAGACGAAAGGATGTGGGTTTTAAGGGAGAGGGTAAGGAGTCATTCCAATCCCGGGAGCGGAAAGACTTACCTTAGGGGGAAAAAAGGACAGGTATACACTCGCGCACACACACACATATCCATCCACGCATACCCAGACACAAGCAGACATATGTAAAGGCAAAGAGTTTGGGCAGAGATGTCAGTCGAGGCAGAAGTACAGAGGCAGAGATGTTGTCGAATGACAGGTGAGGTACGAGGGACAGCAACTTACCCGCCAGGCCTCAACCTCCACTAATTTCAAGTTGCCGCCCCTCGTACATCACCTGTCATTCAACAACATCTCTGCCTCTGTACGTCCGCCTCGACTGACATCTCTGCCCAAACTCTTTGCCTTTACATATGTCTGCTTGTGTCTGTATATGTGTGTGTGTGTGTGTGTGTGTGTGTGTGTGTGTGTGAGCGAGTGTATACATGTCCTTTTTTACCCCTAAGGTAAGTCTTACCGCTTCTAGGACTGGAATGACTCCTTACCCTCTCCCTTAAAACCCACATCCTTTCGTCTTTCCCTCTCCTTCCCTCTTTCCTGATGAAGCAACCGTTTGTTGCGAAAGCTTGAATTTTGTGTGTGGCTGTGTGTGTGTGTTTGTTTGTGTGTCTATCAACATGCCAGCGCTTTCGTATGGTATGATATGGAGTTCAGCCGTAACACATGTGACAGCTGTAGTGCACGAGTCACAGAAAGCAATTCCCACACGGTCCGTAGCAGCCACGTGGGATTTTGATGTATGCCCTCAGATCAGCAGGGGGCACACCAAAAGCTACAGAGCACCAGGTACCTCACCAGGCATAAGCGGGAGGTCACTGGCTGCATCACAAAACTGTGCCGACATCCGGTCACGAGTTACTGAGGGTCACCACATCTCTTCACAGAGAACAGCTATTTAAGGAAACCCGGGGATCACTGCGGACAGTTCCTTATCGATAAGAGTCGGCCGACTCGGGCACTGACTGATTTCAATCTCTCAATTGAGCTCTCGTCGATGTGCCGTCAGTTATGGCAGTGTAATGCCGAGAAGTAGGCTTTTCCGTTGGAAAGTAGCTCTCTTCGAGCCTTGGCCATTTCGGTGTTTAGTTCCAGCTCCAGGGAGTCAGATGGACCCAAATCCAGAGGACTGTACTTTGTTTGGAACCGCATAAGAGGTGGAGTTAATTTGTAATTATAAACTGCAATGAACATATTTTTACATTAAATCTATTTGCTATTGTGAATATGGGCAGCCATCAGCTCTAGAAAGGAATGACGACAAGGAAATTTGTCTCGGACTGGGAATCGAACCTGGATTTCCCACTTGTCGTGAGCAGTTGCCGTACCGTTTGGCTCTCCGGACACGACTCGGAGCCAGACCCGAACTTCCGTACGTCATTAACTGTGTGTCTACAACCTGTACTTGTACATCCACTGTGTATATTTCCTTACAGGAGAGACACATGGAAGTTTGTGTTGACGGTGATTCGTGCAATGAGAGCCAAATGGTGAGGCAACCGCTTGCGATTAGCGGCAAATTGGGGTTCGTTGCCTGGTCTGGCACAAATTTTCATTGTTGTTATTCCATACTACAGCTGACGGTTGTCCGTACGCGGAATAGCAAATACATTTATGTATTTCATAATGGCTGTAGTCGCCACAGTACTTGTTCCTTTGGATATGCGTGTGTGTCCGTAGAAACTTTGCATCGTGATTCAGAATATCACAGGCACTACAATATCAAACAGATTTTTGGTTTTTTGAAGGAACATAAAGAAGCTATTGTACTTCTACTGGGACTTCTTTCAATTAGGAAAAATAAACGGATTTTGCGTTATGGAAGCATTTATTACAACTTAGGATGTGCTGTTTTATGTCAGTTGACATGGAATTTGTCCTGTTAATATGAGACCCCAGGTGAACAAAGTTCTGCACTGTACAGGTTCAGAAATGAATGCAGCTACTGATAGTTCATCCAAGTTATTATTCCTCTTCTTTGAGAAATTCGTTTATCTAGTCTTCTTTTCATCAACAGTAAAGCTTTAGAGTGGTTTAGGTCATACCTCACGAACAGAAAACACAGGGTAGTTATATCAACAAGTAAGGGATATTCCTTCTCTGAATGGATGATTATTTTGGAAGGTGTTCCACAAGGCTCAGTTCTGAGTCCTTTTTTTTATGTAAATAACCTACCCCTGAACATAAATTCACACTGAGTTTTATTCACCGATGATACTTCTGCCCTTGTTCAGAGCTATGGCCCCAAACAAATTCCTTCAACTGTCACAAAACTATTAGACAGTTTGGAAAACTGGTTCCAACTGAATGGGCTAAAATTTAATATTGGGAAAACACATTTGTTGCAGTTTAAAACTAAAAACTCTAAGCTAAAAGAATTCCACATTAGTCGTAGAAACCAAGAACTGAGAGAAGTGGACTGTATTAAATTTTTGGGCATTCATTTGGACCAAAATCTATCCTGGTCTTCACACACAGCGATTTAGCAAGTAAATTAAACTGCCTGACATTTGCAATGAAAATCCTGTCATATTCAACTAGCATGGAGATAAGAAAAATAGTTTACCACAGCCATTTTAAATCAGTGATAAGGTATGGCGTTATCTTTTGGGGAAGCACAAGCAAAATGAATAGAATCTTAAAATCACAGAAATCAGTTGTTAGAAATATGTCCAATGCAAAACTAGAAGTATCCTGTCACTCACTGTTAAGAAATTTAAAAATATTAAGTGCTCCATGTTTGTACATTTATGAACAGATTATTTTTGTATACGGTCACCCCAAGTTGTCCATAGATGATACCTTTAAACATCAATAGTTTACTAGGAACAAGGAGAATTTCTCTGTAAATTACAAATTAATAATTATTGTTTGCGTAATACACCCAAATTGTAATGTCAATATTGACAAGTCCCCTGTACATTAAATCTTGTGATTTAACTCTGTATGTTGTGGGACAATAAAAATTCTGATTCTGCCTCTAGGTGGGGTGGCTTCTTTCAGCTCAGCTACTCTTCTCTTCTGTGAAATTCTTATTCTACTAATAACTGCTACATCATCAGCATACGCACACATTTACTGAGTTCTCCATCCATTCGCACTGCAGTCTCGGAACCGATCAGTGTTGCTCGGATAAGTGAAACGTACTTAGGCGGTATATCAGACAGCAGCTAATCAGTTAGCATTTTTGCCCTATCGAGACTATCGAAGGTAAGCTCAAAGTCTACATAGAGGTTATGAAGCTCAGTGGTATACTCACACACATTTTCTCATATTTGCCTCATCACGAATGTCCGATCTGTTGTTGACCTATTAGGCTGAAATCTACTCTAACATTCCCCCAGAACCTCTTTTACATATAGAACTACCCGGCTGTAAATAATATTAGAAAGAATCTTACAGGTTACATTCAACGGAAAATTCCCCGGTAATTTGAACAAGAAGTCTTGCCTCCTGTTCTGTTGACTGGTACGATTACCCATAAGGTCCACTTTTCTGGGATTCTTTCCTGATTCCATTGCTGTTGTTGTTGTTGCTGTTGTTGTGGTCTTCAGTCCTGAGACTGGTTTGATGCAGCTCTCCATGCTACACTATCCTGTGCAAGCTTCTTCATCTCCCAGTACCTACTGCAACCTACATCCTTCTGACTCTGTTTAGTGTATTCATCTCTTGGTCTCCCTCTACGATTTTTACCGTCCACACTGCCCTCCAATACTAAATTTGTGATCCCTTGATGCCTCAGAACATGTCCTACCAACCGATCCCTTCTTCTAGTCAAGTTGTGCCACAAACTCCTCTTCTCCCCAATTCTATTCAATACCTCTTCATTAGTTATGTGATCTACCCATCTAATCTTCAGCATTCTTCCGTAGCACCACATTTCGAAAGCTTCTATTCTCTTCTTGTCCAAACTATTTATCGTCCATGTTTCACTTCCATACATGGCTACACTCCATACAAATACTTTCAGAAATGACTTCCTAACACTTAAATCTATACTCGACGGTAACAGATTTCTCTTCTTCAGAAACGCTTTCCTTGCCATTGCCAGTCTACATTTTATATCCTCTCTACTTCGACCATCATCAGTTATTTTGCTCCCCAAATGGCAAAACTCCTTCACTACTTTAAGTGTCTCATTTCCTTATCTAATTCCCTCAGCATCACACGATTTAATTCGACTACGTTCCATTATCCTTGTTTTGCTTTTGTTGATGTTCATCTTATATCCTCCTTTCAAGACACTGTCCATTCCGTTCAATTGCTCTTACAAGTCTTTTGCTGACTCTGACAGAATTACAATGTCATCGGCGAACCTCAAAGTTTTTATTTCTTCTCCATGGATTTTAATACCTACTCCGAATTTTTCTTTTGTTTCCTTTACTGCTTGAATAACATCGAGGAGAGTCTACAACCCTGTCTCACTCCCTTCCCAACCACTGCTTCCCTTTCATGTCCCTTGACTCTTATAACTGCCATCTGGTTTCTGTACAAATTGTAAATAGCCTTTCGCTCCCTGTATTTTACCCCTGCCACCTTTAGAATTTGAAAGAGAGTATTCCATATCAACTTGATAAGTGCTAAGGAAAGCTGGAAATGCAGTTCAGTTATAAGTGCACCACATTCACGTACTTCATGCTTATGTACATATTCAGACACGTAGATTCTTCAGTTTTCCTTACTTGGCCAAAAACAGTGCGCCAGCCACACAGAATAATCCTCTCTGAATATCAGAGACTGGCATCAGGGATCTATCTGCATAGTGGTGTATCCTGTGTGCCAATTACTACCACCGGAAAACAATAATGCAGCATTCCTAGGCCATGTCAGGAGCGTTGTGTTCTCTTCGGTTTCTGCTAGTGTAAACGCTTTTTCACAGACACGAGAAACTGGCACCGAACACTGACAAACTGTCCGCAAATTGTCGTTTGCTCGTGTTTGCTTCCGTTCGGTCCAATGTAAACCGGGCTCGAGAAGAAACTTGAGAGGACCGTCGTGTCGCCTTACAACCTGCGTGACGTGAATGCGTACTTATTAGCAGGAACAGAAAAATTTCGCGAAAGTGATAATGCAGAATTAGTGGCTTCTATTTCACTGTGATGTGGGGTAGGAATTCTTCGTTCTGTCTGCCGCCAGTGGTGTTAGTTCATTTAGCGTTACCCAGGGTGCACCACATGGAGGCGAACTAACTTTACACCCCGGAAGACGGAAGTATCTGCCTTGCATTTCAACAACAAAATGGCCAACAGAGAACTACATGTATATCTAGATGGGGAAATACTAAATCAAAACAAGCACCCAAAGTACCTTGGGGTTACCCTAGATAGGACACTAACATTCAAGGAAACCGACTCCGGTCTAGGCATCCTCCACTAAAGACCGCACAGGCTCTGCACCGAACCAACTTTAAAATAAATGACTGGTGGAAAGAGGAATGGGAAAGTAGAACAGCTGCAAACTGCCACAGTATACCAAGCATCTTTAGTAAACCAAAAGGATTTAATTGCCCTCGCAGAGTTTGGTCAACTCTTAATCGCATCAGAACCAACTATGGGAGATGCGTTGACAGATGCGACACAGATAGGGTAAACTTCCTTCGGCCGCTTGCGACTGTGGCGCTGAGAGACAGACGGTCAAACACATCGAGCAGGAATGCCCACTAAGAGCATACGAGGATGACCCACAGGATTTCCTAATGGTGACCCAAGAGGCAATCGACTATATATTATCTAAGCTGGACGGTTTGTTTGTGATTGCTCTTCTGTGAGTGTAAATTTACTATTGGTGGTGTCCTTATATACAAACTGTTATTTATTGTTCTGTTTATACATACGAGATTTTTTTTTTTTTAAATCATATTGTTTCTGTAATTTTTACTGTGATGTGATGAGCCATATGCTAAATAAATAAGTGGCTTCTAGTGAAATAACATGAACCAGCTTCCTTAGATTTTACAAAAATTTGTTATTTTGCTGTATAAAAATTTTATAAATTTGTGAATTTAAGTTTACTAATAGTTGTGACTGATAGTTATTGAATGTTAAAACTGCACTTTGACTTCTAATTTTCTCAAAAGTAAGACCGAAACTGTTCAGAAATGACATCGAATAACTGACTGTATGAAATCTTCTGCGATTCTCGATTGAGTCCTGGTGACACTTTCTCACAAACTTTTGACGAAATCTGCAGTGCCATTTGAGATTTCTCTACCGAGGGCCTAAAGGGTGGGTGCAATCGTGTGCCTCCGGAAGAGGCGTCACGGCTGGCTACGGTGAGGGTTGACCTAGGTGTCAAGTTCTGGTGCTGCCTACCTGTTCTGCCACCTGCATCTGCTGCTTTCACATCACAGAGGTCCCGACATACTTTTGCTATCTCAACAGTCCCGGTTGTCATGTACTCGTATATCCACTATGTCTCTGAGGACCGGATCCCAGAACCCACTGCCATGTGGCACAGAACCTTTGTCTGTTCGCGTCTGCGATGGCAGAGCACGGTGTCGACAAAGGCTACGTACATCTTTTTTTCTTTAGGCTACATACATCTTTTTTCTTTGTTCCTATTTTTAAAAAAAAAAAAACAGAAAAATAAAATCTTGTGTACCTGTACAGTAGTGCATTCTGTCTGAACTTTGGCATTAACAAAAATGTGTGTAGAACACACCGATCTGAAAGTGGAGTGGTGGCAGTGGGTGGATTAGGTAAGCAGTACCAGGACTGCCCCCCCCCCCCTCGCCCCACACTCCTCTTACTAGGTGTACCGGTATGAAATGAGCGTTTTTTTTTGTGAAAATGTAACACTAATTATGAATTGAAAAGTAAAAACATTTTATCAAAGTACTGACCTTTGCTTTCTATACATTTTGACCACCTTTCTGGCAATTTGTGGACACCACACCAATAGAAATGTTCGTCTTTTGAAGTAAACCAATCAGACACCCAATTTTCGACTTCTTCATAGGAATCGGAAGCGTTCCTCAGCCAATGCGTGTCCCATTGATGAAAACAAATGGTAGCCGGAAGGGGCCGAGTCTGGTGAATACGGCGGGTGGGGTAGCAGCTCCCAGCCGAGTGTTTTGATTGTATCCTGAACCAGTTTTGTTTTGTGTGCAGGTGCATTGTCGTGTAAAAAAATTACTTTGCCATATCTTCTGGCCCATTATGGTCTTTTTTCGATCATTGCGTAGTTCAAATTGATCATTTGTTGTCTGTAGCGATTAGTATTCACAGTTTCACCGGGTTTTGGAAGCTCATGATGCACCACACCTTTCTGACTCCACCAAACACAGAACATTGCCTTCTTGCCAAATCGATGTGGTTTTGCAGTCGATGTTGACGGTTGTCCCGGATTAACTCATGATTTTTCTCATTTAGGATTCTTAAAATAAATCCAGTTTTCATCGCCAGTAACAATTCAATGCAATTCATGTCTTTGAAGCAAAATTTGACAAATGGTTTTTCGGTTTTCCATCTATCTTTCATTCAATTCATGTGCCACCCATTTACCACACTTTTGGATCGTTCCCATAGCTTTCAAACGATCAAAAATTGTTTTTTGTGCAACATTTAGCATTGCTGCAATTTGCTTCTGAGTCAAAGTATCATCTTCATCCCATATTGCTTGCATTTCGGCATCTTCAAACTTTTGTGGTGGTGACAAACTGCCTATTGGCTTCTGTTTCGGGTTCTTCGGCCGACGTTCATCTAATGATTTTTGTGACGTTTCGCCAGCATGAGTGGCTGGCATTGTCAAAGCTTCACCCTCCATTGCCGGTGGTGAATTGGAGCCGAGCTCGCGGCCGCAGACTGTATGTACCTGGCGCGCCAATGTCCGAGGGCTTCTCCGCGGTCATTTCCGGTGCGGTTCTCTTCTTGCTACCTGCGGCGGTCGTTCGCTGCAGTACGGGAAGCCAGGATCCGTTTACCTTAAGGCTTTCCTCTTTCTTGTTGAAACTGTTCGCGTTTTTTTGGATTTCTACAGCTTCTCTGAACAAGCGCGTGTGACAGTGCTTCTCTACAGCCAGAACTTCCGTGTCGGCGAATTTTATTACATGGTCGGTCTCATTCAGTGCGTGCTCAGCCACGGCCGATTTCTCCACCTGCCCCAACCTGCAATGTCGCTTATGCTCTTTGATCCTAGTGTTAATGGATCGTCCAGTCATTCCGACATAAACTTTTCCGCATGTGCAAGGTATACGGTATATTCCCGACATTGCAAGTGGGTCTCTTTTCTCCTTCGCCGATCTAAGACACTCTTTGATCTTCCTTGTTTGAAAATCGTCTTTCTGCCATATTTGCGCAATATACGGCCGATTCTGTCCGTCACTCTGGGAATGTACGGCAGAAAGGCCGTACCCGACATTTCTTTTTCTGGTTCCTTACTTCGCCGAGTGTTTGGCTCTGTTACACTTCTAATGTAATTTGTGGAGTACACATTGCCCCTCAGAACAGTTTCCAGGTGTTGCATTTCTCATTTGAGGTGTTGAGGCTCACATATTCGTCCTGCTCTCATTACGAGCGTACTAATCACGCCTCTTTTCTGGCTCGGGTGGTGGTTTGACAGTTTGTGCAGGTATCGGTCCGTGTGTGTCGGTTTTCGATACATGCTGTGTCCCAGGTTTTCGCCGTCCCTTGTGACCAGCACATCTAGAAATGGCAGTTTCTTGTCCTTTTCTACTTCCATGGTAAATGTTATGTTGGCACGGAGGCTGTTCAAGTGTCTCAGGAATTCACCGAGCTGTTCTTCACCATGGCTCCACACCACGAAAGTATCATCGACGTACCTGTACCACACCTTAGGTTTGCAAGTCGCCGAGTCCAGTGCCTGTGCTTCGAATTCTTCCATGAAGGAGTTGGCCGCCACTGGACTGAGAGGACTACCCATGGCAACGCCTTCCAGCTGTTCGTAAAAATCGCCATTCCACGTGAAATAGCTCGTGGTGAGACATGCATGGAAGAGCTTTTTGATGTCCTGCGGGAACATGGAACCGATGTTCTCCAGAGCGTCGCTGAGTGGCACTTTCGTAAATAACGAAACAACATCAAAACTGACCAGGATGTCGTTTGGCGCAAGTTTCAGTTTCTTCAGCTTCTCAGTGAAATGTCCTGAGTCCTTAATGTTTGTGTCGGTCTTTCCCACGTGTGGCTGGAGCAGAGAGGCCAACTGCTTCGCCAGTTTATACGTCGGTGAGCCAGGAGCGCTAACGATCGGTCTCAGTGGAACGTTGTTCTTATGGATCTTGGGTAATCCATACAGCCGAGGTGGTAGGGCCTCTGTGTTGCGCAGGTTTCTCTGTATGTCCGCCGGCAGAGAAGACGCCTTGATTAATCGATTCGTATTCCGAGTGATACGCTGCGTCGGATCTGCACTTAGTTTTCGGTACGTCGTCGGATCTAATAGGTCTCGGATCTTTTGCTCATAATCTTCGGTGTTCATTACGACGGTCGCATTCCCCTTATTGGCAGGCAGTACCAATATACCCTTGTCGGCGTTGAGATTCTTAATGGCTTGTACCTCTTCTTTCTTCAGGTTGCAAGCTGGTGGTTTTGCTCGGCGCAGTATCCTGGCTGTTTCAGTGCCTATTTCCTCTGCCCTTTCACATGGAAGGGTCCAAATGGCTGCTTCGGTGTTGGCAATGATGTCCTCCATAGGTATAGTTCTCGGGATGATGTCCTCTCTCGCCGACGCTCTGGAGAACATCGGTTCCATGTTCCCGCAGGACATCAAAAAGCTCTTCCATGCATGTCTCACCACGAGCTATTTCACGTGGAATGGCGATTTTTACGAACAGCTGGAAGACGTTGCCATGGGTAGTCCTCTCAGTCCAGTGGCGGCCAACTCCTTCATGGAACAATTCGAAGCACAGGCACTGGACTCGGCGACTTGCAAACCTAATGTGTGGTACAGGTACGTCGATGATACTTTTGTGGTGTGAAGCCATGGTGAAGAACAGCTCGGTGAATTCCTGAGACGCTTGAACAGCCTCTGTGCCAACATAACATTTACCACGGAAGTAGAAAAGGACAAGAAACTGCCATTTCTAGATGTGCCGGTCACAAGGGACGGCGAAAACCTGGGACCGATACCTGCACAAACTGTCAAACCACCACCTGAGCCAGAAAAGAGGCATGATTAGTACGCTCGTAACGAGAGCAGGACGAATATGTGAGCCGCAGGACCTCAAACAAGAAATGCAACACCTGGAAACCGTTCTGGGGAGCAATGGGTACTCCACAAATTACATTAGAAGTGTAACAGAGCCAAACACTCGGCGAAGCAAGGAACCAGAAAAAGAAATGTCGGGTATGGCCTTTCTGCCGTACATTCCCAGAGTGACGGACAGAATCGGCCGTATATTGCGCAAACACGGCGTAAAGACGATTTTCAAACTGACAAGGAAGATCAAAGAGTGTCTTAGATTGGCAAAGGAGAAAAGAGACCCACTTGCAATGTCGGGAATATACCGTATACCTTGCACATGCGGAAAAGTTTATGTCGGAATGACTGGACGATCCATTAACACTAGGATCAAAGAGCATAAGCGACATTGCAGGTTGGGGCAGGTGGAGAAATCGGCCGTGGCAGACCATGCACTGAATGAGACCGACCACGTAATAAAATTCGCCGACACGGAAGTTCTGGCTGTAGAGAAGCACTATCACACGCGCTTGTTCAGAGAAGCTGTAGAAACACAAAAACACGCGAACAGCTTCAACAAGAAAGGGGAAAGCCTTAAGGTAAACGGATCCTGGCTTCCCGTACTGCAGCGACCGACCGTCGCAGGTAGCAAGAAGAGAACAGCACCGGAAATGACCACGGAGAAGCCCTCGGACGTTGGCGCGCCAGGTACATACAGTCTGCGGCCGCGAGCTCGGCTCCAGTTCACCACCGGCAATGGAGGGTGAAGCTTTGACGATGCCAGCCACTCGTGCTGGTGAAACGTCAGAAAAATCATTAGATGAACGTCGGCCGAAGAACCCGAGACAGAAGCCAATAGGCAGTTTGTCAAGAAGTGGCCACGAAAGCCTTAACAATTGTGTTTTTTGGCGGTCTTCCACATTCTTCATTTCTTACAATAAAATCATTATTTCTGAACCGTTGAAACAATCTTTTGCACATTGGTTCTGATAGAGCACGATCACCGTATGCCTCGACAAGCATTCGATGTCACTCTGCAGCACTTTTTTTCAAATGAAAACAAAAAATTAATGCTTCCCGCAAATCATCACTTTGTGGTACAAAAGTTGACATTTTTAACACGGTGAAAACACATGATGTTGTTTGTTCCATGTCTTCATGTATAATAAATATCTTTGACAGATATCATACCAACCAGACAAAGAAGAAGAAAAAAAAAATTAAGGCTCGTTCACGACAAATGTTCCCTATCGACACATTTGTATCTTCTTGGTCATTTCATACCAGTACACCTGGTACACTCTACCGTATGTTCCCACCACCACCAGCTACAAAACTTCTACCTGAGTGATTGGTCCACCTGCTGGGTTCTAAGCAGAGGAGTCTGTGGTCCAACAACTATAAAGGAGCAAACTGGACGCAGACCATATACACTGTGGTAACAGAAGTCACGGGTACCTGCTAATGTCACGTCGGACCTGCTTTTCCCTGGCTCGGTGCAGCATAGACTCGATAAGTCGTCGGAAGACCCCTGACGAAATATTGAACCGTTCTTCTTCTCTAGTGTTGCCGGTGCAGGATTTTGTGCACAAACTAGACTCTCGATTATGTCCTATAAACGTTTGACAGGATTCAAGTAGGGCGATACGAGTGCCACATCACTCACTCGAATTGTCATTCAAACCGTTAACGAACAGTTGTGGCGCAGTTGGTACGGCACATTGTCATCTGTAAAAAATCTATCATTACTTGGCTGCAAATGGTCTCCAAGTAACTGAACTTAACCATTCCCAGTGAATCATTGGTTCAGTTGCACCAGAGGACTCAGTCCACTCTGTGTAAACACAGCCCACAACATTACGGAGCCACCATCAGCTTGCAAAATGTCTTGTCGACAACTAGAGTCCATCAATTTGTGAGTCTGTGTTACCTCATCACATTTGAACCATACCATCAGCTCTTACTGACTGTAATCGGGACTCATCTTGTCAGGCCACAGTACTGAAGTCGTCTAGGGCCCCAACCACTGTGGTCAGGAGCCCAGGAAAGGTGCTGCAGGGGATTTCGTGCTGTTAGAAAAGGCACTCGAGTCGGTTGTCTGCTGCCGTAGCCCATTAATGCCAGATTTCGTTGCACTGTTCTAACAAAAATATTTGTCATCTGGAGCTATTTCATGTCGTGTTGCTTGTCTGTTAGCACCGACAACTGTATACTGCTCTCGGTCGTGAAGTGAACACTGCCACCCACTGCATTGTACGGGGTGACAAGTAATACCTGAAATTTGGCATCTCGTCACATTCTTGACACTGTGGATTTCAGAATATCAAATTTCCTAACAATTTCTGAAGTTAAATGTCCATACATCTAGTCCATAGTCTGCAAGTCTGCATTCAAATTACCTTAATTCCTGTCAAGTGGCCATAATCACACCAGAACCTTTTCACATGAATCAGCTGAGTACAGAGGACAGCTCCACCAATGCGCTGGACTTTTATACCTTGTGAATGCGTACTACTGCAACCTGTATACGAGCATGTTGACACCCTGTGACTTTTGTCATCTTGTTGTATTTCGACTGAAGATGACAAGTAAGAAACTTGTCTAAATATTGTGACACTGTGACGCTACAGTTTGGCAGAAAACACAGAAAGGTTTTATAAACCTAAAAGATTTTATGTTTTACGATGGTGAATGTTCTAGTGTGTGCTCAGATGACCTCTCAATCATAAAATTACTTTCAAAATGATGGAGAGCAACAATCAGTCGTATCCTTTGTAACTTTATTAAGGCAAATCCAGATATTGGCTAGTAACTAGCCATTATCAATCTACTATTTCAGAGTTTTACTACATGCCCTAGTACGTCAAACCCCGTTTTTCAGCCTCCTGTCATTGTCATTCATTGAGTCTTGGATGAACTGTGACAGGAGCTCAAACAACAGGGGTTGAAGTACCAGAGCATGTATTAAAACTCTGACATAGTGCATTGATAATGGCTATTTACCAGCCGAAATTGGGATTTGCCTTAAGGGGGGTAGGACGTCAAATAGGCCGACTTGGAGCAGGAGAGGCACCACAGTACATTTTAATTTCCACTGTCTATACTTTTACAAATAAATTCATAAAACTTTGTCAGCATGACCAGGAAGGACTCTGGATTCACACTCATAGCAGTGGAAGTTCAAAAACATAACAAAATAATTTTTATTTTTTTTTAGATATGAAATTTCATCTTTTTTTACTTACTGTTGGCTGCATTTGTTGCTATAGGTACATTTTTCTTCACAAATAAGAGAGGTTCTTTGATGAATTTCGCACAGCATACAAACCATACTTACAGGTGTATGAAACTCTAGACTTTTCCAAATCTATTAAAAACTGGGGTAAAAATTGAGATAATTAACTACAAAATTTGATTTTTTTCTAAACATAAAGTTTAAAACGTAGTAGCTCATTCATTTTTTCATAAATTAAATAGATTCTAGAGTTTCAGACACCTGTAAATATGGTTCATATGCTGTGGAAAATTCATTGAAGAATCTCTCTTACTTGTGAAGGAAAGTGTACCTATAGCAACAAATGCAGCCAATAGTAAGTGAAAAAATGATGAAATTTCATATCTGAAAAAAAATTTATTTTGTTATGTTTTTGAGCTTCCACTGCCATGAGTGTGAATCGTGAACCCTTCCTGGTCATGCTGACAAAGTTTTATGAATTTACTTGTAAAAGTATAGACAGTGGAAATTAAAATGTCCTGTGGTGCGTCTCCTGCTTTAAGTCGGCGTGTTTGACGTCCTACCCCACTTAGTAAGGAAAGGGTATGACTGATTGCTGCTCTCCATTTGGAAACACAAATCGCAGTCATTGAATGCATTCCACATTCCTAATGGAAGGTAATTTGATAAAATTATTTTGTTTCCCGGTTGCAGACCCGCAGTTCGAGGGCACGTTCAAGGACGCCAAATACTGTCAGCGACAGTGCAACAGGCAGCCATTTCACAGGGATGTGGGGGCGGTGGCAAACTCCGCAGTGCCCGGTGACCTTGCTGCTGCCGACTTGCACTTTGCCACAGATGAACACAGGTCAGTACCTCGTGAGGTCATCGTGTCCTCAGCAACTTCAGCTGTCACCTCCCATTATTATTAATCTATGAGTGATTTTATGCCCCTCCAGTCCAAAAAGTTTCAGGCCCATATTAATAAAAAATGGAGAAAGTTAGGGTGGTGGTTTTAATACTTCAGGTGTTCTCCATAGTTTGCCTCCCCCCCCCCTCCCTCCCCCCGCCCCCCCTCCATTATACGGCCATAAGACACTGTTAGAAAAGTCCTCATTTTGGACATCGTTCAATTCGTGTCTCGCAATGGCTCGAATGTAATTGCATGGATAAACAAATCTAGTCAACAAGACATGGCAGGAAAACGAACGTACAAAAGGTAGGTAGTTTGCAAGCTTTCAGAGCCAGTGGCGCTTCCTTCCGGCAGAAGGGTTGAGAGGGAAGGAAGACGGGTTAATGAAAATGACCGGCGAGATTTAGGAAATGTGGAGCATTCAGAAAAATTGCCCGGAACTCCTAGTCAGGGGACGTTTACCAGAGAAGATGAGAAGGAGACTGATTGTTAGGGACGGCACCGGATGAGATTTGAAAACCTAAGAGCTTAAAGCTAGAAGACAGGGTAAGTTGCAAGACAGGTTTGCACACATTAATAAGAGTGAGAAGCTAAGTGCATTGTATGTGATAGTGATGGGAATGGGGCAGCAAAAAATAGACAGGTCAGAAAATGAAAGTTGTAGAAAACCAAAAGGGAGTGAAGAAAGGAGTAGTTACTGTGAAGAAATTCTGAGACTGAAGAAATTAACATAAATTAAGGTCACGTGAGTGGTAAGAACAGAGGATGTGCTGTAGGGCCAGTTCTACACTGCGGAGTTGTGAGAAACCGGTGCCTGGGGGAAGAATCCAGATGGCGCGTGTGGTGAAACAGGCACCGAGGTCTCGATGTCGTGTTGTGGAGCACGTTCTGCGACAGGGTATTGTATGTCACCAGTTCACACCCTCTGCCTATGCCCGTTCACCCTAACTGATAATTTGGTGGTGGTCCTGCCGATGTAAAAAGTCAAACAGTGTGCACCTGACAGCTGATACATAACGTGTCATTTCACTGGTGGCTCTCCCTTACATACCATCTGGTAAGTCTCTCCTGACCTGGGTTCCTGGGCAACTTTTACAAATTCTGCCCTTCTACATAACCCTCACCAGTCCTTTTCCTTCACCCCTCTTCCTTCCCCTTCAACCATACTGCCAGAAAAGGAGCATGGCAAGACTTGAAATCAGACAAAACACACACACACACACACACACACACACACACACAGCCAGTCACTGGCATCCTGGCTTCAGCTGCCAGAGACTGTGGTCATGTGTGTGTGTGTGTGTGTGTGTGTGTGTGTGTGTGTGTGTGTGTGTGTGATTTGGCTAATTTCAAGTCTTCCCGTGCTGATTTTTCCCAGAACATTCGGGAGGACGACGGTTCAATCCCGTCTCCAGCCATCCTGATTTAGGTTTTCCGTGATTTCCCTAAATCGTTTCAGGCCAATGCCGGGATGGTTCCTTTGAATGGGCACGGCCGATATCCTTCCCCGTCCTTCCCTAATCCGAGCTTGCGCTCCGTCTCTAATGCCCTCGTTGTCGACGGGACGTTAAACACCACTAACCTAACTAACCTTTTTCCCAGAAACAATTTGTCTGTGTTTTGCATTTCAGTTTATGTCTGACAGATGTCCATGCATCACCATTTTTGTACAGAGTCAAAAACTTCACACACACATTACTCTTCTTCAAAACATTCTCAAGAATGTCTCGATCACTCGATTTATTGATGTTCCTCCAGCACAGCATATGACACAACGCCTTGACAGACTACAGCTGCACAGCTTAACACCGCACGCTAACAACTCACAGTTTGAATGCAAATCTATTGTTTACAGCTGTTATTTCATGAAGCCACAGTAGTTAACTGCATTAAAATTTGCTTATAACTCAGGAACAAAATCATTCTCAGAACTTTTTTGAAGGATGGTGTATGTTTACTGCCAATATCTTATGGTATTGCTGGATAGTTGTAAGCTTTCTTATCTTGCCTAGAAAACAGACAAGTGATTAAAAAATAGCCAGTGGAAAGCTTTTGGAAACCTCAAAATGCACTCAAAGAAAGTGACATTTGGTGGTCCTAGTTATTCATTTCTGTGAAAATAAAGTGATGGATTAACAGTGCCCTAGTAGGACTGCACAAGAGCTTTTGCACTTACAAGAGAGTAGGGGCATTTGTAGAACTTTACACCTTCTCTGCCCAAATGCACTCTCTTTCCTTCTCATCCCATCCGGTACATCTCCCCTGACCCGTGATTTTGGATGACTTACCCGAAACCTACCCCTTTTCCTAGACCTCTCCAGTCCTTTTGCTTCACCCCTCTTTCTTCCCCTTCAACCCTCTTTCTTCCCCTTCAACCCTTCTGCCTGAAGAAGGAGCCACTGGCTCCGACAGCTTGTCTATTAAAACCTTCTTTTATGTATGTGTCCTGCCGCTGCTTAGTGAGTAGATTTTTTGTCTATCCAATTAAACTACCATTATGTACTAAATTCAAGTTTATTTCTTTCCAGTACCTCTCTTGCAATAACACACTCAAAAAAAAAAAAAAAAAAAAAAAAAAAAAAAAAAAAAAAAAAAAAAAAAAAAAACACACCTGCCTCACTGAAATTGTGTGAACGGGATGGATATCAGTAGCTGTGGTGTACAAGTACAGACAAGCAAATGATTGATTACAGTTTCAGATAAATTGGATGATTTGTTCAAGAGAAAGATCTTCACAAATTGAGCAAGTCGGTAATGTGTTGGACCACGTCTGGGCCTTCTGCAAGCAGTTATTTGGCTTGTGTAGCGGGACTTTGAATTTCGCCGCGCTACACTCGTTCCCTCAGATAAAAAATATTCCGTCGCAGCGGTATGAGCGCTCGACGGCAGAGAAAATACTAAAATTATAACGCTCTTTTTTTTGTTTTCTATACGTTTCTGAATTGTCTCTTGTTAGCCGAAGCTGAAGACAGGCGTGATCTGATGCTGACGTAAAAAACTTAATGGCTAATCTTGATCTGATTGTAATGTGTAGACATTGTGGAAGTTGTTAAGAAATTAGGAGGATGGAAGTAGCAAAGTAAATTAAATTGCATACAGTATCAAGATGATTTTAATTGGTATAAATTTGAAATTCCTGGACTATTGCAAGATTTCGGAGCAGACTTTTCACACAGAAATGAAGGAGATTTTTGAAGACCTGGACGCCGCACGAAAGAAGACAAGTTAACCTGGTAAAGGATGATTTATTTACGCCACTTCCCCATGTCAGTTACATTTTGTTATTCTCTGTTTCTTTTCAGTAAGTTTTGTAGTGGAAATTGGTTTAACTTCTGCTCAAAAACACCACAAGGACCACCCCAACAATAGCTTTTCCGAATAACGAAGTCCGATTTGCTTTTCATTCTTTCCCTTTTTCACGGTCTCTCTCTTCTCCATTTATTTTTTTATTAACCACTACACTTGACATTTATTTATAGAATTTTTGGGTGTCCTCCTAGGAGTATCCTGCCAAATTCTGTCCAATTTGCACGATATACTGTTAAAATCCCAAACTGGTTGGAGGGCCCTACTCATAATGCTCCAAACGTATTCAGCTGGGGAAAGACCTTGCTGGCCAAGGTAGGCTTTGGCAAGCACGAAGACAGGTAATAGCAGGCATTGTCTTGCTGAAATGTAATGTGAGGATGATCTTGGCACGAAGGGCAATAAAACAGGTACAGAGCTATAAGAGTGCTATAGATGACAACCGAAGGGGTCTCACTATGGAAGGTAATGGCACCCCCACCATCACCCCTGGGTGTCCCGCTGTTTTTTTTTTTTTTTTGGTCATCAGTCTACTGACTGGTTTGATGCGGCCCACCACGAATCCCTTTCCTGTGCTAACCTCTTCATCTCAGTTTAGCACTTGCAACCTACGTCCTCAGTTATTTGCTTGACGTATTCCAATCTCTGCCTTCCTCCACAGATTTTGCCCTCTACAGCTCCCTCTAGTACCATGGCAGTCATTCCCACATGTCTTAGCAGATGTCCTATCATCCTGTCCCTTCTCCTTATCAGTGTTTTCCACATATTCCTTTCCTCTCCGATTCTGCATAGAACCTCCTCATTCCTTACCTCATCAGTCCACCTAATTTTCACCATTCGCCTATAGCACCACATCTCAAATGCTTCGATTCCCTTCTGTTCCGGTTTTCCCACAATCCATGTTTCACTACCATACAATGCTGTACTCCAGATGTACATCCTCAGAAATTTCTTCCTCAAATTAAGGCCGGTATTTGATACTAGTAGACTTCTGTTGGCCAGAGATGCCTTTCTTTGCCATAGTGAGTCTGCTTTTGATGTCCTCCTTGCTCCGTCCGTCATTGGTTATTTTACTGCCTAGGTAGCAGAATTCCTTAACTTCATTGACTTCATGACCATCAATCCTGATGTTAAGTTTCTCGCTGTTCTCATTTCTACTACTTCTCATTGCCTTCGTCTTTCTCCGATTTACTCTCAAACCATACTGTGTACTCATTAGACTGTTCATTCCGTTCAGCAGATCATTTAATTCTTCTTCACTTTCACTCAGGATACCAATGTCATCAGCAAATCGTATCATTGAAATCCTTTCACCTTGTGTTTTAATTCCTCTCCTGAACCTTTCTTTTTTTTCCATCATTGCTTCCTCGATGTACAGATTGAAGAGTAGGGGCGAAAGGCTACAGCCTTGTATTACACGCTTCTTAATACGAGAACTTCGTTCTTGATCGTCCACTCTTATTATTCCCTCTTGGTTGTTGTACATATTGTATATGACTCGTCTCTCCCTATAGCTTACCCCCACTTTTTTCAGAATCTCGAACAGCTGGCTGTACTGTGGGTGAAAGCCAGGTTGCTGTCCGACCACTATCCGGGGCATATCCAGATATGCTTAGGCCTGGAATCTTATTGGCTAGAGTAGAGTTGTGTTTAGTGATGTGTCTGGAGATGCACTGGACAGCAGTAGGGTATTGACCTGACTGCCACCTACCACAAAGTTCGACAACCAGTTCTTTTCACAGCAGGACCCCTTTGGTTGTCATAGACAGAACCCTTACAGCACAGCACTACACTGACGATATTCTACTACCAATTTGGTGCCCTTCACGGCGAGCCATCCTGGGCGTACATTTCAGGAAGATAATGGGCCACCTGCACATGCCGAGAGTTTCTACCGCTCGTGTTCGTGCTGGCCAAATCCTACCTCTGCCAGCAACATTGCCGGATCTCTCGCTAGTTGAGAACATTTTGAACAGCTCGGGAGATTGACGATCTGATGTATCAGTTGGCCAGAATTTGGCACAATATTCCACAGGAGGACATCCGACAACTCTTATCGATCGACGATAAGCCAAATAACTGCTTTAATAAAGGCCGGTGGACCAATGTGTTGTTGACTCGCTCAATATGTGAAGCTCTTTTTTTCGAATAAATCGTCCAGTTATTCTGAAACTGTAACCATTTGCTTGACTGTACGTGTACTCCACGCCTACCAATTTCCACCCCATTTTAATCATATGTCTGTAGTTTGTTGTAGTAACTAAATCATTTCTTATGTTCATGCTAATCTGTTTCTTCAGCAGTTAATGAGGAAATTATTATTAACTATCAGTACACTCTGTTTTTCTGTTTATCTCTATTTGTTTGATTTTCTCAATGTTTCAGGTCTACCGAAATTCCTTCATTTGAAGAAAGCTATCTTCAAAACGTGTCCAGTGGTGAGGTAGCGATGAAGGAAGAAAAATCGATCCATTTCGTCAGTTGTAGTGCTCCGACACGAGGAATTACCTTACAGTTGGATAATTCCTTCTGCAGTACAGCTTATATGAGCATGGTGGACAATATCTTTTCTGTCTTCACCTGCAGTTCATGCCTACAGAGGTTTTCATCAAAATACAGCCTCATAATGCACGTGTTCATTCACATTGATTGTGTACAGCCACCGTTACACGTTTGTAGATACTGTGGTGAAGTGTTTCTCACTTATCGTGGCCTGAATAAGCATTTGAGGACGAAAGACGACGACAGGACTCTGATCGCACAACCATTTTCTGATACCGGAAAGATGTGTCACTCTAGTGATGTAGTCAGTTCCGAAGACCACGCGCTTGTTTCTTTCGACTCAGTCACTGGTAACAGTTCAAATGAACAAGTCACTAACACGGATCTTGTGGAAAGGGCAGATTCTACTCGACGTAAAGATGACAGCTCGAGCTGCATACAGGCACAACAAAAAGACTGTTACACTTGAGCCTCCAGCCGAAACCTTCTTTAGAAAAGGAAAAACGTCCACACAGTCCCACAAGGGAGCACATCTCACGCACATGCGACTGCTATCTCCCGCCACACTGGCCGCTCGGTAACTCGTGTCAGACGGGAACAGAAATCCGGAGTGGGGCACGGAAGTGGGAGGGATAGTAGGCTACAGGTGGGGTGGGGGGGGTGGGGGGGCAAGGGAGAAGTCAGCACTGCTTGACGGAGCATGCAGGGGTTAGAGGTGGCAGAACAGGGCCGCCAGGCGCCGCGTCGGGAGGGAGTGGGCGTAACGGGGAGTGGAAAAGGGGAGGAGCACGGACAGGGAGGGAAGAGTGGCGTCGGTGGAGAGCGGAGCACAATGAGGGTGGGGGATGTGAATTGGGAGGAAATTACAGGACAAAAGGGGCGGAAACTGTTTCATCTACATCTACATGGATACTCTGCAAATCACATTTAAGTGCCTGGCAGTGTGTTCATCAAACTTCCTTCACAATTCTCTATTATTCCAATCTCGTATGCCGTACGGAAAGAATGAACACCTATATCTTTCTGTACGAGCTCTGATTTCCCTTATTTTATCGTGGTGATCATTTCGCCCTTTGTAGATCAGCATCAATGAAATATTTTCGCATGCAGAGGACAAAGTTGGTGACAGAAACTTCGTGAGAAGATTCTGCCGCAACGAAAATTGTTTTTGTTTTGATGATGTTCACCCCAAATCCTGTATAATTTCAGTGACGCTCTCTCCCCTATTTCACAATAATACAAAATGTGCTGCCCTTCTTTGTACTTTTTTAATGTACTCCATCAATCCTATCTGGTAAGATCCCACACTGTGCAACAGTATTCTAAAAGATGGAGGACAAGCATAGTCTAGGCAGTCTCTTTAGCAGATCTGTTACATTTTGTAAGTGTCCTGCCAATAAAACGCAGTCTTTGGGTAGCATTTGCAGTGTTACGTGGCTTTATGCTTAATTACAGACTTACTATTCTGTCAGTTGATTTGTTTTCACCACGTAACGCCCGCTGTTTACGTCCTCCTTCGTTGCTGAGCGATGTATCACTTTTTGTTCTGACGCCGCAACTCTTCCTTTCCTATATCTTTACTACTTTTTATCTATATAAATGGTGAACTATTGGTTTTGCCGTTTAACAACTTTTTAATAACTGTGGAAGTATTACAGGCATCGGGTCCCACCTAATGTGTCACCCGCCTATACGTTTTACACGAACCTTTTGAGACTCTATCGATCTGTTTACAAAGAGAAAGCAGAATGTCTCTTCCTTTGACATCGTCCAACAACGACCTAGGAAGCTGGACGCCCTCGCGGCCCGGGCTCTTCCACAGCTTGCGGTAGTTTGCAGCATTCGTTTTATTCCTCGCCCACTTGCCACTACGTCGAACTTTCGTGGTGATCGTTGGGCAACGTCTTCCACGTTATCGGCAACATAAATAAACTTTCTTCCCACAGTATTTCTGAAAACCCAAAAACAAACTTAAAGAACATAATAGTAATAATAATAATAATAATAATAATAACTGTTCTTACAATTATTCGTATAAGTCTTGGTCGAATTAATGAGAGGTGGGACAGGTATAAGCCTTGTGACACCACAACTCCATCACTCCTATCTGGTAAGACCCCACAGTGTGCAACAGTATTCTAAAAGGTGAAGGACAAGCGTAGTGTAGGCAGTCTCTTTAGTAGATCTGTTACATTTTCAAAGTGTCGTACCAATAAAATGCAGTCTTTGATTAGCCTTCCCCACGACATTTTCTGTATGTTCCTTTCAATTTAAGTTGTTCATAATTGCAATTCCTATGTAATTAGTTGAATTTATGACCTCCAGATTTGATTTATCTTGTAAATGAAGTTTAATGGATTCCTTTTAGTGCTCATGTGGATGACCACGTACTTTTCATTATTTAGGATCAATTGCCAATTTTTGCACCATACAGGTATCTTTTCTAAATCATTTTGCAATTTGTTTCGATCTTCTGATGACCTTACTAGTCAATAAATGACAGTGTCATCTGCAAACAACCTAAGACGGCTGCTCAGAAGGTCCCCAATGCTTTTCACATAGTAAACACCATTTTATTGCAAAACCAACTACAGAATCAGAAAGCTTGGACTTTTAGTTATTTTTGAGCCTACTTTCTGTCACGATTGATGCATTTTTGGAGCCATTCTAGAAGCTTTTTCATACCTGCATCATACCATTCTCTTGCTGCAGACTCGTGCAGGAAGGAATGGTCAGCTTCCTTCAGCTCTTCATCGCTTGACAATTTCGTTCCCCCCAAGTGTTGTTTCAAGTTCGGGAACAAATGGTAGTCACTGGGAGCCAAATTAGAGCTGTATGGAGGATGATCAACGATTTCCCACCCGAATTTGGCGATGAGATTTGTCGTGATGTGGGCGACATGAGGGCGGGCGTTGTCGTGGTTCAACTGAACTTCCTTCGTGAGCTGACCCCTCCTTTTGTTCCATACAGTCCAGCATAGCTTTGTTAGTGTTTCACAGTACCTTGCCGCATTGATTGTTGTACTTCTTTCCAGGTAGCCTATAACCCTCCTACCTCTCCAGCTAATCAGGCTTTTCTATATGACTGTGTACCTAAAGCCCCTAATCTGTGGGGAAAAGGCATCTACTCTGAAGAATAATGCAAAACTGAGAGAAGTAGATGAAGATATAATCAAATTGCCATTGCTCAGTACTTCAGCAGTGACGATTAGAAACAAAGTTTGGTTAAATTTATGTATTTTTAAAGAACCAACGGTAACCAGTTCGTCACCAGAACAAGAATAATTGAATTGAAACTAAACTTAATACTCGTAAGCAATCTTACGTAAGAAAAGTTTATTGGCGTCATATCGTAGGAACAGTACCTAATGCACACTTTCAAGTACTTCACACCACACATGTCACAGTAATCAAATAATAATCAAATAGCAAACAAATACAATATATTATATTAATTTTCAGAGATCAATTACAGTTAAGATTGTTTACTGGTTGTGGACAGAAACTTTTTGCTACGTTACTCACCGTAATACTGATTGTCGTAATTGTAGCAAGCAGGAAGATTGTTTGAAATTAACTCATTGGTAAGGATTGTCATTTACCTAGCAGTTACTCTGGTATTTCTTTGTAATGAAAGTTTTAAATTATTCCACAAGCTATAAATTAGAAACTGTGCTTTGACAATGAAATTAAGTGTCCAAGTTACATAAAGTTTTACTACCAATTTTTTACTATAAAAGTTACTCTATTTTTAGCGAATTAATACTGGCATTTGCGTCATTCTATTTCTGACATTATTCGTGCTAAATCCAAAGATTTCATTATTACGTAATTGTCCAAAAGTTGTAAAAATTATGTTTTGATAATGTAATAAATTAATATTCATTTCATTTTCAGTTAATTTTCTGATTATCTCAGTTCATACAACAGGATAGAATGGATACTACTTGGATAATGACTCAGGAAAATTATTTACGTGACAATATGCACGAAAACAGTGTTATTTAAGCAATAAAATTTCAACTATGCTGTTCGTCCTATTACACATCTAGTTATAAAAAGTCCAGATCTTACTTCACTTTATGATACCGTTCATTTAGCAGTAACACAGGGCACAGGTTGATCTTCTTGCCCTACAATAGCCAATAACAAGGGCCCACAATACTCTAGGTGTTTTGTGAATTACTCTTGTTGCATCTGTACTGTGCCCAATAAATGCCATACACATAGGTTGCCCATATTAAGCATCCGCCAAAACAACCATTTCAGTTGTCACTGCTCTCCACTTTGGAAACAGACTTTCTATCTCCGCACTTTTGCATAGACACACGGGCGAATACACACAGCCGACGACACCAATTGTCTCCTCGCGACTCCCGACTGCTTCTTTTTTGGCGCGCTTGCAGCGCCCAGCAATAATGCATTTACAATTTATTACACTCTTTGACAATAGCTTTTTCCCTGACTAGGCCAGCGTGTCATCTTACAAAATGTTAACATTCCATGCGTATTCTCTTTCTGAAATAAAAAAAAAAAGCATTTGTAACTTGACAACACATTTACAAAAATGATATCGAGCACAACTAAGAAAAGAACCTTCATAAAACGTGTAGAAAATGTACGATCATCCACAGAGTTGTACCGTTATAAAAGTCGACCAGCAGAAAGCCTTTCCTATCCCAGACTACTGACGCCATTACCTTCGCTGCTGATGGCATTCGCTTGAACTTCTTGACATTGGGAGAACGGGAATGCTGCAATTGTTGTGATTGTTCCTTAGTCTCTGGCTAGAAGTCCCCATTTACAACTGAATTCAGAAATTCCCCATCCTCTTCCCAGTAATGATGCAGAAACTGGCAGGCACTTTCAGTGCGCTTATTTTTGTGTTCGTTACTGAGCGTCTGTGGCACCCACCTGGCACACACTTCATGATTCTTCAAAATGTACATCAAAGTCGTGTCCACAGTAGTCTTAGAGACATCCCCTATCAGTTCAGCAATCTCTTGACAGTCGCACACCAAGTTTCGCCAACACCAACTGAATTCCAGCATTACCGATGGAGGGCGCCACGAACTTGTAAGTCATTTTCAGCCCCAGGTGTCCAGATACTTTTGATCAGATAGTGCATCTCTGCATTTGAATGTGCATGCCTATACCAGTGTCGTCGGCGTTTCAATGTCGCGCACGCACTGTGCGTTTGGTTAAACACAATTGAAATGCAAAGAAAGGAAGTTCTCTTCAACAGCAGTAGAACAATAACAGTCGGAAATAGTTCCAGCTTGCTACGTTTCGAGGTCTAGCGGAACTTCCGGACACGTTACAGAACCACGTGACCGACCCGTCGGACCGTCAGACGGAGGTAGACGAGGCTCGTCGAACCTGGAAATGTCACGAAGTGGATGAGTTCTGGGTGTCTGAGCGCAAGTGATGCAGATGTGGAGTGGGTGCGACTGGTGTTTACCCGGAGCCCGACTGAAGCACAGGGTGCAGTGTGAGGGACTGCGGTCCTGTGCTGCAGCCGCTCCAACCTGATGACAGACCGAGCTGCAAAGTGTTTGCAGTTCAGATTCCAAGCTACACTACGATATCCCGAGCTCTCTGTAAAAGGTGATGTTCACAGATGAAACCTACTTTCATGTGTCCATGAAGGTAAAACAACACAATAAGTGTATATTTTCAAAGTCACCCTTCAGATTCCTTCAGGATTCCGATATTACTGTTTCTAGTATCTTCGCATACAGCGAGAATGTACGTAATTTGTTAGACAGTAAATTACAGGCTACTGGTATATTCTGTGATCTGTCGGAAGCATTTGACTGTATAGATCATAAGTTACAATATTATGAATATCATTGTTATATATATTACGAATAATGTTACATTCCATCCTCAATTTCCAATTTTTTGATTTTATCTTTTTTTAAGTAAATTATAATATTATGGTGTACCTGGAAACACTGCTAGATGGTTCAAATCACATGTCTCTGACAGGAAGCAAAGGGTGTCAATAATCATCATGTGGGACTAATTACATGTGGTGTTCCACAATGTTCAATCTTAGGACCCATACGAGTTCTTGGGTGTATCAATGGCCTTACATCAGTAACATTACCAGACACCGAGTCTGCTTTGTTTGCAAATGACACAGACATTGCAATAAAGAACAAATCAAGTATATTTTATGATCAGTTAATGAAATTTTCATGGACATTAGTGATTAAGCTTTATCATTATATTTTGTCAAAACACAATACATAAATTTTAGAACTTTTAAAGAGATTTATTGCCTAGGTCACAGAGATTTGCCTCATCAAGGCAAGCTATAGTTTTCTGCATCCAAAAACATGTAGTAAGTATTATTTTTGGTGTGAACCCAAGGTCATCCTACAGAGGCCAGTTTAGTAAATTAGGGATCTACATCTAAATCTATATATCCATCTATACAGGGTTATTACGAATGATTGAAGCGATTTCACAGCTCTACAATAACTTTATTACTTGAGATATTTTCACAATGCTTTGCACACACATACAAAAAGTCAAAAAGTTTTTTTAGGCATTCACAAATGTTCGATATGTGCCCCTTCAGTGATTCGGCAGACATCAAGCCGATAATCAAGTTCCTCCCACACTCGGCGCAGCATGTCCCCATCAATGAGTTTGAAAGCATCGTTGATGCGAGCTCGCAGTTCTGGCACGTTTCTTGGTAGAGGAGGTTTAAACACTGAATCTTTCACATAACCCCACAGAAAGAAATTGCATGGGGTTAAGTCGGGAGAGCGTGGAGGCCATGACACGAATTGCTGATCGTGATCTCCACCACGACCGATCCATCGGTTTTCCAATCTCCTGTTTAAGAAATGCCGAACATCATGATGGAAGTGCAGTGGAGCACCATCCTGTTGAAAAATGAAGTCGGCGCTGTCGGTCTCCAGTTGTGGCATGAGCCAATTTTCCAGCATGTCCAGATACACGTGTCCTGTAACGTTTTTTTTCGCAGAAGAAAAAGGGGCCGTAAACTTTAAACCGTGAGATTGCACAAAACACGTTACCTTTTGGTGAATTGCGAATTTGCTGCACGAATGCGTCAGGATTCTCTACCGCCTAGATTCGCACATTGTGTCTGTTCACTTCACCATTAAGAAAAAAATGTTGCTTCATCACTGAAAACAAGTTTCGCACTGAACGCATCCTCTTCCATGAGCTGTTGCAACCTCGCCGAAAATTCAAAGCGTTTGACTTTGTCATCGGGTGTCAGGGCTTGTAGCAATTGTAAACGGTAAGGCTTCTGCTTTAGCCTTTTCCGTAAGATTTTCCAAACCGTCGGCTGTGGTACGTTTAGCTCCCTGCTTGCTTTATTCGTCGACTTCCGCGGCCTACGCGTGAAACTTGCCCGCACGCGTTCGACTGTTTCTTCGCTCACTGCAGGCCGACCCATCGATTTCCCCTTACAGAGGCATCCAGAAGCTTTAAACTGCGCATACCCACGCCGAATGGAGTTGGCAGTTGGTGGATCTTTGTTGAACTTCGTCCTGAAGTGTCGTTGCACTGTTATGACTGACTGATGTGAGTGCATTTCAAGCACGACATACGCTTTCTCGGCTCCTGTCGCCATTTTGTCTCACTGCGCTCTCGAGCGCTCTGGCAGCAGAAACTTGAAGTGCGGATTCAGCTGAACAAAACTTTGAGTTCTTCTACGTATCTGTAGTGTGTTGTGACCATATGTCAATGAATGGAGCTACATTGAATTTAAGAAATCGCTTCAATCATTTGTAATAGCGCTGTACTCTGCAAACCACAATTTAATACATGCCAGAGGGTACGTTCTATTCTGAACCTCACGATCCCTCTCTCAGCAATATGTAGGTGATTGGAGTATATTCTTACAGCCACTATTTAAAGTTGGTTCTCGAAACTTTGTTAATAGACATTTTTGGGATAGTTTACGTCTGTCTTAAATAGTCTACCACTTCAGTTCTTTCAAGTTGTCTGTGACACACTCCCACAGATTAAACAAACTTGTGACCATTTGTACTGCACTTCTCTGTATATGTTCAATATGCCCTGTTAGTCCTGTCTGATATGGGTCCCACACACTAGAGCAATAATCTAGGATGAGTAGCACAAGTGATATGTAAGCAATCTCTTTTGTAGACTGATTGCACTTCCCCAGTCTTCTACCAATAAACCGAAGTCTTATCACCTGCTTTACCCACAATTGAACCTATGTGATCATTACATTACATGTCCCTACAAATGTTGCACTCAGATATTTGTATGAGCTGGCTAATTCCAACAGTGGCTAATTGATATTACAGTCATAGGATACTTCGTTTTTTCATTTTGTGAAATGCAAAATTTTATATTTATGAACATTTAGAGCAAATTTCCAATCTGTGCACCACGTTGAAATCTTATCAAGATCTGACTGAATATTTATGGAGCTGCTCTGAGATAGTACATCATCATAGATAGCTGAATCATCTGCAAAAAGCCTGATTTTACTATTTACATTGTCTGCATGTTCATTAATATACAACATGAACAGCTAGGATCCCAACACACTTCCCTCGAACACACTGGAAGTTACTTGTACATCTCACAATGACTCTCCATCCAAGATAGTATGCTGCATCCTCCCTACCAAAAAGTCCTCAATCCAGTCACAAATTTCACTCGATACCCCATATGCTCGTACTTTTGATAACAAGGGTAGGTGCGGTAATGAGTCAAATGCTTTTCGGGATTCAAGAAATACTGCATCTACCTGGTTGCCTTGAGCCAAAGCTTTCAGTATGTCAGACAAGTGAGAATCGGGTTCCACACGATCGATGTTTTTGGACTCCGTGTTGGTTGGCATTGAGGAGGTCATTCTGTTGATGATAGCTCACTATGTTTGAGCTCCGAATCTGTTCTAAGATTCTACAAAAAATCTATGTCAAGGGTACTAACTACTGCTTGCTAAAATATCATTTAATTCCTTGATTAAATTTGTCATTAAAAATATATAACTTTTCCAGAACAGCAGTTCAGATTATGGAATAAATACTAGAAATAAGAACAATCTCCACAAAGGTATAAAAGGTGTCCATTATTCAGGGACACACATTTTCAATAACTTGCCAGCAGCCATAAAAAGTTTAATTAATAATAAAGCTCAGTTTAGGAGGAGCCTAAAGGATTTATTGGTGGACAGCTCCCCCTACGTCACTGATATATTTCTAAGTAGAACCAAATGTTGGGCACATGTTACTTGTAATATCAAATAATGCAGTTATTAATAAAATTGACTTCTGCACAAACTGATGAGGGGAGGGAGGTGGGACCAAACACTGAAATCATCACGCCATCTTCTGTACAAATTCAGTGCAACAATGTGATCATTGTAAATAAGTGTTGCAAAACAATATTTATCTTTGATGATACTCAGCTACATATAGCCTAAGAATTATCATACATACTTCATCATATTGAACATTTATATTTTTTGTGTGAATTTTATGATTATCTTTTAAATGAAAATATGTTTAAGGTGTTTTTTTTTTTTACTTATTCTACAGCCACAAGGACTATTTCACTCAGTATCTCAGGAAGATATATTAACATTTCTGTTCTTTGTAAATATTTATTGTGTGTTCTCATTCTGCTGACATGTTCCACATTCTGGGTAATCTCCTCACTATTTCTTTTTTGGAAACAAAAGTACATCTGATCTGAAGTGAGGATCTGGGGCTCTGAGAACCCCACTTTTATCCTGAAATGTTGTGCGACAGTCCAAAGGTAAATGAATTGTGCGGTCTACTTTCTGAACGGTCTACGGAGCTAATTTTCTTTCTAGAGGCATCAGTAATGTGGACTACTTGTATTGCCGTGTTGGGACACTCTGCATCTCTACAGGTTGCAGAACTGCAGCGGAACGTCGGGCCTCGACCGTTGGGAGGTTCCGGGTGGCACATTTCCAGATCGCTGCATTATCGAGGGAGGATCCATTTCCTCGCCCCCTGATATTTCCAGACAATTTGGATTTACTCTTTTGGGGTTTGTGAAGGATGCCGTCTACCTGACCCACGAGCACGATCTGCAGGAACTGTGAGCTCACATCACAGTGGCGACAGTGTGCGTTAATGCGGATGTGCTAGGTTGGGTCGGGAGCACGACGGTTCAATCCCGTCTCCAGCCATCCTGATTTAGGTTTTCCGTGATTTCCCTAAATCGTTTCAGGCAAATTCCGGGATGGTTCCTTTGAAAGGGCACGGCCCATTTCCTTCCCCATCCTTCCCTAACCCGAGCTTGTGCTCCGTCTCTAATGACCTCGTTGTCGACGGGACGTTCAAAAAAAAAAAAAACACTAACTAACTGCTAGGTTGGGCCTGGGAAGAATGGAACTATGGGCTCTATTATATAGCTAAGAAGACTTCAGGTGAATGTGAATATTATGCCACAAATCGCACCTTTCTACCTATCTCCATCTCTGCAATAAAGATCTTTTTGGTACATCCTGTATAACTTAGATTCGTGCACAATTTGGAAGCACTCTCGGAATGGCAGTGAGGCAGATTAATGTAGAAACTCTGGAAGATTTTAAAGAAATCCTGAAAAACGCTAGCTGGGATGAAGTTTACAGTGAGCCTAATGCTAACCCTAAATTCAATATATTTCTTAATGAGGTTCAATCCAGTTTTAAAAGCAGTTTTCCTAAACACATAAATAAATGTAATAATGACAAGTTGTTAAAGAAATCTCGGATCACTATACGTTCTTCACAACACAAAAAGACTGATACAAAACAGCCAAAACACGTAATGACCCAGAAATACTTCCTTATTATAAACGCTACTGTAGTACTGTTCTATGTACATAATAAAATCTTTAACTGATGAAATGTCACCGACTAGGATCTAATCTTCTGTCGCTTATTGAAGACTTTTATCGTGCCAGTCACAATATTCTATTTATGGCATACATAGCTCTGCAAATGCCTGGTTCAGTTTTTATTTAAGAAATAGAGTGCAGAAAGTTACCCTAGGCCATTCAAGTAACATAAAGTGGGAGACCATGTTGTCTGTACGGGGAGAAATTACAGTGGGAGTCCCCACAGGTTTCCACCATTAGCCCGATACTGTTCATTCTTTATGTTTATGGTCTGACATTTTATTTGAATCAGGAGGCAGAATTAGTTCCGTTTCTGGCGTAAGCTGTTGCCAGCGCACCGGTCAGCAAAGAGGTTGCAAGAAGATACGTAATAGGCACCGAATCGAGTGCGACTGTCTGGAGAGAGGCCAAACACGGACCTGCGAGCAAAACACCACCGATGCCTTCTCGACCGCCAGTATTTAGATCACTGTCGTGGACCGGAGGGCCCAGCAAATCATAGTCAGTCAGAGTCACCATTACAGAGGCACTACTCTAGTCGGTGTCTGTCAGTTTACATCACCGGCTACGAGATTGTAGTGTTTACAGCGGGACTTGTCCTCCACCAGCAGTGAGGCCGATGTGGACTACTTCGGAAGAGCTTGAACCACAACAACTCGCTTTGAGGTAAGTAGCTTTTTGTTCTTACGAATAAAGCACCCTATTAATACAAGTGTGCAATTGTGTTGTAGAAAGGCAATACCAGCCACCAAACAACATCCTCTCCTCGTTTCCCGATCTACAAGACTCCTACAGCGTCGATGACGACACAAAAACAAGCGTTGTTGCGAAGCCAAATAAAGAAGCAATTGAGTACTCTATGACAAAGCACAGACAACTCCTGTATATGAGAAGGGTAAAAGTATGGACCTGCAAAATTACAGACCAATATCCTAAATGTCAAACTTTCTGGCAGATTAAAACTGTGTGCCGGACTGAGACTCGAACACGGGACCTTTGCCTTTCGTGGGCAAGTGCTCTACCATCTGAGGTACCCGAGCACGACTCACGCCCCGTCCTCACAGCTTTACTTCTGCCAGTATCTCGTCTCCTACCTTCCAAACTTCACAGAAGCTCTCCTGTGAAACTTGCAGAACTAGCACTCCTGAAAGGAAGGATATTGCGGAGACATGGCTTAGCCACAGCCTGGGTGCAAAGGTCCCGAGTTCGAGTCTCGGTCCGACACACAGTTTTAATTTGCCAGGAAGTTTCATATCAGCACACACTCCGCTGCAGAGTGAAAATCTCATTCTGAATCCTTAACGTCAGTTTGCTGTGGAATTTTAGAGCACATTCAGAGTTCGAATGTAATAAATTTTGTAGAGACCAGAAAGCTCATGTCCACAAATCAGAACTACTTTAGAAAGCATTGCTTGTGTGAAACCCTCCTTGCTCTTTTCTTACATGATATACTGCAAACTATGGACAAATTTGCAGTTGTTAAACCACTCTTCAAAAAGGGTGACAAAGCAGAGGTTTCTAACTACCGCCCAGTTTCATTGTTAACAAGTCTTTCAAAAATCCTTGAGAAAATTATGTACAATAGAATCATGGCTCACCTCAATAAATATAACTTCTTTAATAAAAATCAGTTTGGATTCCAAATGGGTGTTTCAACTAAACAAGCCATTTTCTCATTTGTCAACCAACTCCTTGAATCAGTAAACAAGAAAATGTCACCAGTTGGAACCTTTTGTGATCTGTCAAAAGCATTTGACTGTGTAGATCACAAGATTCTACTAAGAAAAGTAGAGCATTATAGCTTAAAAGATAAAATAGGGAAGTGGCTTAAGTCGTATCTAGATGACAGAAATCAGGGGGTAGTATTAAACAAATGTGCAAAGGCGCCTGCCAGCTCTGACTGAGGTTCATTAAAATGTGGAGTGCCACAGGGCTCGGTGCTTGGTCCCTTACTTTTCTTAATCTTTGTAAATGACCTCCCATGAAACAAGATTTGTCAATAATTCCGTCGCTTTATCACTGTCATTTTCACACTGGAAAAGAAGTAATCTATTGAGCCATGAAATTGAATCACCAAGAGTATAATAATAATCCCACACAGTGTTACATGTTGTATAAAACACATTTGTTTCTGATGAGGAACACAGTAAAGTTTCAATACCTTTAAAATCAAAATCATTTACTGTCTTTTTGTACAACTCTAAACCCATGTCAAAAAACCTTCTAAATTTAGGATCAATTAAATTTAAAAAATAACCATGAGTTATCGGAATAGCATTAGTTATATTTTCCGGCGGAATGCAGTTGTACTGCATCAATAGGGAAAGAATCTTCTTCGTGATACTTGTAGGGTTGCACCCTTTGCCTGTAATGATGAATTGGCGTCGCGAATGAGGTTGTTTACATGTTTCATTAGTGGACTGTTTTTGTTCGATGTTATAAGTAGATCCACTAGCTTCCCTTTCCAATATTGCTTTGTATCCTTCGAGGCAATTTTGCCATCGTATAATTTCAGTTGTATTAGGTAATCGTTTACTGGTTCCTCTAATCCATATTTGTCCCCGACCTGGCCCTTTTGACACAAAGAAGTATAGAAATACATTGAGCCAGTCGAGGTCAGACATGGCTGCGATTGCTCTTGTTCTTTTACTGTACTTTTTGAGGCGTGCGGAAATAAATGGATCAATTCTAAACCTGCATCCGCATCGTCGGGATGAATAGATGCAATCGTGGATGAGGTGGAAGTGATTTCCGTCCTCTCTCCACATGACAATTTCTCCAGGATACTTAGATGTGAACTCAAGCAATCGTCGATGGAGCTCGTCAGATTCGTCCTTTGTTCGGGTGACAATGACATCACTGTAATACCAACGGCTTGAGACTTCACATAATCTAATAAACTGTCCAAACCATAAAAACATTTTGAGGAAGTCATTTCGAATGTTATCAAAAAGTTCAGAATCATGCTGAACTATTTTGCTGAAAGTCCATCTTCTGGTGCCAGTGATGATTGGATAGTTGTTACCAGGTAAATGAGCTGCCGGAGGGATGGTGGTTTGTTCAAGGCCGCTTCCATCATCGAGTGTATCAATGTGATGACTTCCAGTATGTTCTCCATCATTAAAAGGCTGCAAATAAATTGTGGACAATCATTTCATGATCATCGTCTGAATCGGATACTGCACCTAGAGAACCTCCGTTACGTACACTACGGAACAATGGCGTTTTGGCACATAACGCGCACCAAAAGTTAAATTTCGTTACAAGTGGTGGTGCAAATACACCTTCATATAATTCAGTTGGCATTATAATTAAAGCCAAAGAATCGATATTAAACATTGTACGTATTAATTCTCTAGGTTTAGTTTCCAACATTTTATGCAGACATGGTTCACAAATATTGATCTGTTTGACATTATCTGTTGGTATATATAATTTGATACGATAATATTCAACATGAACTTTAAATGTGCTAGTAAACCAATTAAATGGTTGCATATCTGCCATAGCTAAATGACATATTATGGACCAGTTCATTGGTCTGTTTAATCTAAATTTCCGTCCAAACACAGTGGTATCAACTACAATTTCACGTAGCATAGGGACATTTACACTACTTTCAAAAATATAATTGTTCGGTAATCTATATTGAGACAATTGATACGTAATTTTCTCATTTCGGAAAGGTAATATAATATCTTGTACTATAGTGTTTGGAAGATGCAATTGCAAACAATCTAATGCATTCTCTAAGTGTCCAATCACAATAATTCTACATAAATTATATAATGAAGCCATTGTTCCGTAGTGTACTTACAAACAATTCTTCCAATGTACAATCCCTTGAAGTAGTCACAACTGGTTGTATATCAGCCGAAGACATTGTGCAGTACACCGATTTCGTGTCCCTTATATACAAGTCGCGGCGCTAATGCCTGCAAAGATAACAGCTTTGCCTGACTGCAACTTTTGGCTGGCATGGGTGCTTGCCGAGATAGTGTCTGAAAGACAACTATCTTGCAGGGACAGCCACGGCCGCCACGGCGACCTTGGGACCCAGTGACCCGGAGGCCCGGTGCCTCATGAAACGTGAAACATGGCACAAGTGCCGTTTCGTTTCGAGAAGCACACTTCACCCTATTTGCAGATGACACAGCCATTATGACTGACAAGGTACCCAACTGCATTCTAGAGAACACTGCGACCACTATATTCCAAGAAGTTCTAGAGTGGTTCACTGCAAATGGTCTGTCCCTCAATGTTAATAAGACTAATTTCATTGTCTCAAAAGTAAACAAAAATTGTAAAATATTGAAATAAAATGCGGAGACAAAGAAATAGTGAAAGTTGTATCTTCCAAATTTCTGGGTTTACATATTGATAACAAACTAAACTGGTCTGTCCACATCACTGACCTATGTAAAAGACTGAATTCAGCAGCATTTGCCATTCACTCAATTGCGTCTGTTTGTGACATGGAAACAATCAAAACTGCATGTGCTGGTTATTTCCATTCACTTATGACATATGGCATCATAATCTGGGGAACTCAACCACAAGCAAATAAAGTCTTTGTTCCACAGAAGAGAGTTATCATGATCATGGTTAGAGTGCATGCTAGATCTTCTTGCAGAAATTTATTCAAACAGCTAGGGATCCTCACCACGCCTCGTCAATACATCTTGTCACTAATGTGCTTTGTGAACAAAAATTGTGCAATTTACACAATGAATAGTGCATACCATGATCACAATGCAAGAAGAAAACATTATCTTCACAATGATTTAAAAAATCTCAGCATGGTACAGAAAGGAGTTCATTATTCAAGTGTAAAAGTTTTCAATAAACTTCCTGTCCATATCAAATCAGTCATTGGCGATCTTAGAGCCAAAACTTTATCTTTTGGATAATTCTTTCTATTCTTTACAGGAATCCTTTGATAATGTGTAATACTCTTGAATTTGTGTTTGATTTCATGCATTTCTAATAGAACTTATTATGCAGATTAGGATATCACTTGTTGGCAGAATATTTTTTAGGTGAATTACTTTAAATTTATTTACGTAATCATCTATGTCATTACTACACTATTATTTATGCAATCATCTCTGTCATTTCTGTACTATTATCTGTGTTGTTATCTGAATTTGAAATGTGGATGTCCTTTTTCACGTATCTGCTTATATATGTCAAATTGGTTGCCTCACGATCATCTACATGTGGCTATTACTGTAATAACCCGACACGTTCTACATCCTAGCGATACATTCGCGTCAAGGATCCACGGAACTCGAAAATAAATAAGTAAATAAATAGGCAGATCCCATACTTCTAGATTTCCGAAAACCATTCAACACGGTGTCCCACTGCAGACTGTTAATGAAGGTACGAGCATATGAAATAGACTCCCAGATACGTGAGTGGCTCAAAGACTTCTTAAGTAATAGAATCCAGTATATTGTCCTCGAGCGTGAGTGTTTGTCGAAGACAGGGGTAACATCAGGAGTGCCCCAGGGAAGTGTGAGAGGACTGTTGTTATTTTCTATACACATACACGATCTGGCAGACAGTGTGGGCACCAATCTGTGGTTCTTTGTGGTGTACGGGAAGGTGTCGAAGATCAGTGATTGTTGGATGGTACAAGATGACCTAGACAAAATTTTTAGTTGTATGATGATTGGCAGCTGGCTCTTAATGTAGAAGAATGTAAGTTAATGTGGATGAATAGGAAAAACAAATGTGTAATGTTTGGGTACAGCATTAGTGCTGTCCTGCTTGATATAGTCACATTGTTTAAATATCTGTGTCTAACATTGCAAAGCAATACGAAATGGAATGAGCATGTGAAGATTGTGGTGGGGATGGAAAGTGGTCGATTTCGGTTTATTGGGAGACTGTTCATCTGTAAAGGTGCCAGCATGACCTGTTCTTAAATATTGCTCAAGTGTATGGTATCTGCACAAGGTCGGTTTAACAGAAGTTATTGAAGCAGTTCAGAGGTGAAACTGCTAGGTTTGTTACCGGTAGGTTCAATCAGCGTGCAAGTGTTACAGATATGTTTAGGGAGCTCAAGTGGGAATCCCTGGACGGAAGAAGGACATTCATTTCGAAGAGCACAACTGAGAACACTAAAGAAGTTGACTGCAGAGCAATCCTACTGTTGCCAAAATATATTTTGCATAGGGACCATGAAGATAAGATACGAGAAATTAGGGCCCGTAAGAAGGTACACAGGCAGTCATTTATGAGGGATCCTGATCACTCATCTTTTATAGGGTGCCTAGGAAGCTGTTTACTCGAATAGCTAGACGACGTACAAGCAAATGATATTTACCCCGGAACAATTTTTTCCTCGCTCTATCTGTGAGTGGAACGGTAAAGGAAATGACTGGTTGTGGTACAGGGAACCGTGCACCGTGGGGTGGCTTGCGGACTATGTATGTAGACGTAAATGTAGAAGGGCAGAACTTTTTTTGTGAAAGTTACTGAATGGTTTTGCAAAAATGGGCCGGCTTTAAAGTTTGATAACACACTCGCTTTTTCGCTGTCAGCAATATCCCCCCTCTTTCTAACCTAGGAATAATTAACAGAGTAGGAAATTCTAAGTTCTCTGGTGTTCATACTGACAAAAACTTGAACTGGAAAACCGTATAGAAGACTTCCTAAAAGTTGAAATCTAGCTACTTTTATCATAAGAATAATTGCAAAGTCTGGGGATATATATTAATCAGTAAATTAACATATTTTGCATGTTTGCATTCACTGATGTCTTATGAGACAATATTCTGGGGTAACTCACTCCTCACTATGGTTAAGAATATTCACTACGCAAAAGAAAATAATTAGAATTATTTGTGGGGTTTGTTGTGTATGGGGCAGAACAATGGGCCTCATGGAAAAAGGGTGACCCGGCTGAGCCATGCAGTTTGACTCTTAGTCTGATCACAAGGGGTGGCCATTAATGGCACATGTTGATCACGTAGGCTGACGTGAGGGCCGATGAACTATACTTGATGGGATGTATCTGGAACATCTTAGGTGATTAGAAAGTTAGTAGACAGGAATACAAATAAATACTCAGCTTTAATTCGGCATCAGTGACGCATCTCGATCTTGACTTTGTACAATAATATTTACAAGTGCAGTTATAGAATGAACTGCGAATACCGCTTTACAATTCTGATTGCTTCACACATATAGATCAATTGGCAATGCATAAACTGTATGTGGCGCCCGGCCAGGTCATAGCTACCGACTTAACTGAAGGCTATGCTAACTAGCGTCTCTGCAAATGAGATCTCTGAAGCTATAACGAGTGAACCAATCCTATTAAAGTCGGCTGTAGAACTGGCCAGCGCGCCAGCTTGTCTCGTAAGACCAGCCGAGTGGCGGCGCTCGGTCTGCTAGCATCGACAGTGACGACTCGGGGGTCCGATGTGTACCGTCGGACCGCGACCGATTTGAAGCTTACAACCTAGCAAGTGTGGTGCCTTGCGGTAGCACCACAGGGTTTATGTATGTACATTTTGCAGGCACCCCTTTAAGTACTTTGAGACATTAACCAGGGCCTCACAATATTTTTATTCACTTATAAAATTTGTTACTAACAATCCTAAGTTTGAGAGTAACACAGATATTCACAAGAGCAACACAAGAAGTAAAAATGATCTGTATTTCCCTTTATAATGACTCTAAAATTTGGCACAGAAAAGGGTGAAATACACAGCAATAAAAGTATTTGACGAACTATCCGTGGAAATAGAATGTCTGACAGAAGACAGAAGTGTTTTCAAATTTAGATTAAAGATGTTACTCTGTAACAACATCTTTCATGCCATAGAGGGTTTCTTGAACAGAGATATTTAGCCATTGAAAAAACCTGTAAATGGCTATCATTTAGCAATACTGGATGTTTCCATAAGAACGTGCACAAATGTAACAGGACGTAGAGAATGCTCCACTGAACAATCTGAGATAGGGAATCTGGGCTTAGAGAAGCCAACTTAACGAGATATGGAAGTAAACTTGTGTACCGCTTTGTGTAACATTAATTTTTCCAGCTTATTTACAACTAACATCCATACATGTTTATATGTTGTAATGGATCTGGGAGATATGTTATTTTCTACTAGATTTATCGATACCAAATCTAATGAGGGCGATTCTAAATGTTTTCTTATATTTTTATCATAATATTTTTTGTGAATTGTAATTTGCCTTATTTTATGCTAATTTGCTTACATGTTCGAGAAATATGAAAAAAATTTCGTCAACCATTTTGAGGTGTTTGCAATACCTTTTGCAAAATATGCTTTACCATTTGGCATTCGGACTACCATGAATAGAACTTGCTAGACCATATTTATGACGTTCATACTACCATGGGCAAAAGTTAATTGCGTTCGTAATACCATGGACGAAAGTTGCACGACCATTCAGAGTTGCAACTACCTTGAATTAAATGTCATCTACCATTTCGAGATGTCTGCAATACCTTTTTCGCAAATATGCTTGACCATTTGGCATTCGGACTACCATGAATAGAACTTACTTGACAATATTTATGACGTTCGTACTACCATGGGCCACTGGGCAGACGTTGCTAGACCATACACCGTTCTAACTACCGTGGTTAAAACTGAAGGCTCCCTATAGCGTTCGTAATACCATGGACGAAACTGGCACGAGCATTCAGAGTTGCATGTACCTTGAAAAAAATTTCGTCTGCCATTTTGAGGTGTTTGCGATGTTGTTGTTGTTGTTGTTGTTGTTGTGGTCTTCAGTCCTGAGACTGGTTTGATGCAGCTCTCCATGCTACTCTATCCTGTGCAAGCTTTTTCATCTCCCAGTACCTACTGCAACCTACACCCTTCTGAATCTGCTTAGTGTATTCATCTCTTGGTCTCCCTCTACGATTTTTACCCTCCACGCTGCCCTCCAATACTAAATTGGTGATCCCTTGATGCCTCAGAACATGTCCTACCAACCGATCCCTTCTTCTGGTCAAGTTGTGCCACAAACTTCTCTTCTCCCCAATCCTATTCAATACATCCTCATTAGTTATGTGATCTACCCATCTAATCTTCAGCATTCTTCTGTAGCACCACATTTCAAAAGCTTCTATTCTCTTCTTGTCCAAACTATTTATTGTCCATGTTTCACTTCCATACATGGCGACACTCCATACAAATACTTTCAGAAATGACTTCCTGACACTTAAATCAATACTGGATGTTAACAAATTTCTCTTCTTCAGAAACGCTTTCCTTGCCATTGCCAGCCTACATTTTATATCCTCTCTACTTCGACCATCATCAGTTATTTTGCTTCCCAAATAGCAAAACTCCTTTACTACTTTAAGTGCCTCATTTCCTAATCTAATTCCCTCAGCATCACCCGACTTAATTCGACTACATTCCATTATCCTTGTTTTGCTTTTGTTGATGTTCATCTTATATCCTCCTTTCAAGACACTGTCCATTCCATTCAGCTGCTCTTCCAAGTCCTTTGCTGTCTCTGACAGAATTACAATGTCATCAGCGAACCTCAAAGTGTTTATTTCTTCTCCATGAATTTTAATACCTACTCCGAATTTTTCTTTTGTTTCCTTTACTGCTTGCTCAATATACAGATTGAACAACATCGGGGAGAGGCTACAACCCTGTCTTACTCCCTTCCCAACCACTGCTTCCCTTTCATGTCCCTCGACTCTTATAACTGCCATCTGGTTTCTGTACAAATTGTAAATAGCCTTTCGCTCCCTGTATTTTACCCCTGCCACCTTTAGAATTTGAAAGAGAGTATTCCAGTCAACATTGTCAAAAGCTTTCTCTAAGTCTACAAATGCTAGAAACGTAGGTTTGCCTTTCCTTAATCTTTCTTCTAAGATAAGTCGTAAGGTCAGTATTGCCTCACGTGTTCCAGTGTTTCTACGGAATCCAAACTGATCTTCCCCGAGGTTGGCTTCTACTAGTTTTTCCATTCGTCTGTAAAGAATTCGTGTTAGTATTTTGCAGCTGTGACTTATTAAGCTGATAGTTCGTTAATTTTCACATCTGTCAACACCTGCTTTCTTTGGGATTGGAATTATTATATTCTTCTTGAAGTCTGAGGGTATTTCGCCTGTTTCATACATCTTGCTCACCAGATGGTAGAGTTTTCTCAGGACTGGCTCTCCCACGGCCGTCAGTAGCTCCAATGGAATATTGTCTACTCCGGGGGCCTTGTTTCGACTCAGGTCTTTCAGTGCACTGTCAAACTCTTCACGCAGTATCATATCTCCCATTTCATCTTCATCTACATCCTCTTCCATTTCCATAATATTGTCCTCAAGTGCATCGCCCTTGTATAGACCCTCTATATACTCCTTCCACCTTTCTGCTTTCCCTTCTTTGCTTAGAACTGGGTTTCCATCTGAGCTCTTGATATTCATACAAGTCGTTCTCTTATCTCCAAAGGTCTCTTTAATTTTCCTGTAGGCGGTATCTATCTTACCCCTAGTGAGATAGGCCTCTACATCCTTACATTTGTCCTCTAGCCATCCCTGCTTAGCCATTTTGCACTTCCTGTCGATCTCATTTTTGAGATGTTTCTATTCCTTTTTGCCTGCTTCATTTACAGCATTTTTATATTTTCTCCTTTCATCAATTAAATTCAATATTTCTTCTGTTACCCAAGGATTTCTACTAGCCCTCGTCTTTTTACCTACTTGATCCTCTGCTGCCTTCACTACTTCATCCCTCAAAGCTACCCATTCTTCTTCTACTGTATTTATTTCCCCCATTCCTGTCAATTGCTCCCTTATGCTCTCCCTGAATCTCTGTACAACCTCTGGTTCTTTTAGTTTATCCAGGTCCCATCTCCTTAAATTCCCACCTTTTTGCAATTTCTTCAGTTTTAATCTACAGGTCATAACCAATAGATTGTGGTCAGAGTCCACATCTGCCCCTGGAAATGTCTTACAATTTAAAACCTGGTTCCTAAATCTCTGTCTTACCATTATATAATCTATCTGATACCTTTTAGTATCTCCAGGGTTCTTCCATGTATACAACCTTCTTTCATGATTCTTAAACCAAGTGTTAGTTATGATTATGTTGTGCTCTGTGCAAAATTCTACAAGGCGGCTTCCTCTTTCATTTCTGTCCCCCAATCCATATTCACCTACTATGTTTCCTTCTCTCCCTTTTCCTACACTCGAATTCCAGTCACCCATGACTATTATATTTTCGTCTCCCTTCACTATCTGAATAATTTCTTTTATTTCATCATACATTTCTTCAATTTCTTCGTCATCTGCAGAGATAGTTGGCATGTAAACTTGTACTACTGTAGTAGGTGTGGGCTTCGTATCTATCTTGGCCACAATAATGCGTTCACTATGCTGTTTGTAGTAGCTTACCCGCATTCCTATTTTCCTATTCATTATTAAACCTACTCCTGCATTACCCCTATTTGATTTTGTGTTTATAACCCTGTAGTCACCTGACCAAAAGTCTTGCTCCTCCTGCCACCGAACTTCACTAATTCCCACTATATCTAACTTCAACCTATCCATTTCCCTTTTTAAATTTTCTAACCTACCTGCCCGATTAAGGGATCTGACATTCCACGCTCCGATCCGTAGAACGCCAGTTTTCTTTCTCCTGATAACGACATCCTCTTGAGTAGTCCCCGCCCGGAGATCCGAATGGGGGACTATTTTACCTCCGGAATATTTTACCCAAGAGGACGCCATCATCATGTAATCATACAGTAAAGCTGCATGCCCTCGGGAAAAATTACGGCTGTAGTTTCCCCTTGCTTTCAGCCGTTCGCAGTACCAGCACAGCAAGGCCGTTTCGGTTATTGTTACAAGGCCAGATCAGTCAATCATCCAGACTGTTGCCCTTGCAACTACTGAAAAGGCTGCTGCCCCTCTTCAGGAACCACACGTTTGTCTGGCCTCTCAACAGATACCCCTCCGTAGTGGTTGCACCTACGGTACGGCTATCTGTATCGCTGAGGCACGCAAGCCTCCCCACCAACGGCAAGGTCCATGGTTCATGGGGAGGGTGTTTGCGATACCTTTTGCAAAATATGCTTGACCATTTGGAATTCGGACTACCATGGATAGAACTTGCTTGACCATATTTATGACGTTCGTACTACCATGGGCAAAAGTTGCTTGACCATACACCGTTCTAACTACCATGGGTATAACTGAATACCCCCTATGGCGTTCGTAATACCATGGACTAAAATTGCACAACCATTCATAGTTGGAACAACCTTGAAAAAATTTCGTCTACCATTTTAAGGTGTTTGCAATACCTTTTCCAGAATTTGCTTGACCATTTGGAACTCGGACTACCATGGATAGAACTTGCTAGACCATATTTTTGACGTTCGTACTACCATGGGCAAAAGTTGCTTGACCATACACCATGCTAACTATCATGGACGAAACTGAATGCTCCCTGTGGCGTTCGTAATAACAAGGACGAAAGTTGCAGGAGCATTCAGAGTTGCAACTACCTTGAATTAAATTTCGTCTACCATTTTGAGATGTTTGCAATACCTTTTCCAAAATATGCTTGACCATTTGGCATTCGGACTACGATGAATAGAACTTGCTAGACCATATTTATGACGTTCGTACTACCATGGGCATAAGTTACTTGACCGTACACCGTTCTAACTACCATGGATGTAAGTGAACGCTCCCTATTGCGTTCGTAATACCATGGACGAAAGTTGCACGACCATTCAGAGTTGCAACTACCTTGAAATAAATTTCGTCTACCATTTTCAGGTGTCTGCAATACCTTTTCCGCAAATATGCTTAGCCATTTGGCATTCGGACTACCATGAATAGAACTTGCTTGACCATATTTATGACGTTCGTACTACCATGGGCAAAAGTTGCTTGACCATTCACCGTTCTAACTACCATGGGTATAACTGAATACTCCAATTGGCGTTCGTAATACCATGGACGGAAATGGCGTGATCATTCTGAGTAGCAAGTACCTCGAAAAAAATTTCGTCTACCATTTTGTGGTGTTTGCAATACCTTTTGCAAAATATGCTTGAACATTTGGAATTCGGACTAACATGAATAAGAACTTGCTTGACCATATTTATGACGTTTGTACTACCATAGGCAGAAGTTGCTTGACCATACACCGTTCTAACTACCATGGTTAAAAATGAAGGCTCTCTATAGCGTTCGTAATACCTTGGACAAAATTTGCACGAGCATTCAGAGTTGCAAGTACCTTGAAAAAAATTTCGTCTACGATTTTGAGGTGTTTGCAATACCTTTTGCAAAATATGCTTGACCATTCGGAATTCGGACTACCATGAATAGAACTTGCTAGACCGTATTTATGACGTTCATACTACCATGGGCAAAAGTTGCTTGACCATACACTATTCTATAAAGGGCAAAACTGAACGCTCCCTATTGCGTTCGTAATACCATGGACGGAAGTTGCACGACCATTCAGAGTTGCAACTACCTTGAATTAAATGTTGTCTACCATTTGCAGATGTCTGCAATACCTTTTCCGGAAATATGCTTGACCATTTGGCATTCGAACTACCATGGATAGAACTTGCTAGACCATATTTATGACGTTCGTACTACCATGGGCAAAAGTTGCTTGACCATACACCATGCTATCTATCATGGACAAAACTGAATGCTCCCTATGGCGTTCGAAATAACAAGGACGAAAGTTGCAGGAGCAGTGACAGTTGCAACTACCTTGAAATAAATTTCGTCTACCATTTTGAGGTGTTTGCAATAACCTTTCCAAAATATGCTTGACCATTTGGAATTCGGACTACCATGGATAGAACTTGCTTGACCATATTTATGACGTTCGAACTACCATGGGCATAAGTTACATGACCATACACCGTTCTAACTACCATGGATAAAACTGAACGCTCCCTATTGCGTTCGTAATACCCCAGATCACGTAAGAAACAGATTGACCGATCGCTTGGTCTAGCAGGCAACACTTGTCAGGGAACGGCCACCAGGCGGCAACAGCATCACACCCTTACTTCTGGAATTAACCAGTAGATGGCCCTCCGTTCTGTGAAATATGTGGCAACATCGGCCGAACGCGTGCAGCTTTCCACTATTTGGCGTTTTTGAAGTACAGCTGTTTCTGACATACCGGTGGTAGAGGTTCGAGTCGTCATACCGAGGACCTACGAGTATATCAACTGTGGAAGGAGTAGACGAACAAATCCTGAGCTAAAAATGTTCAGATTTCCCGTCAAAGATAAAGAAAGGTTACGCGAGTGGATTTTAAATTCAGGTAAATCAATAAATTAGTTACGAGGTAGAATTAATAAAGATCCATAAGCATTCGATCCTATTTAAATTTTGTCGATGTTATGTTCGATATAACGTGGCAGCCCTTCTTGTACAAGAATCATATCATATAATTTTTAAATGAAATCTTTGCTGCTATTTGGACTTTAAAACTGTTTATTCACTTCACTATCGTAATTTTGGGTGTAGAGGCATTTTTGTGTGCAATGTGAAAACTGAAACCAATATAACATATGGATAACAAAATGCAAAGCATAGTGTGGTAACATTTGGTAAACAACTTAAGAAGCATAACCTTACAAGACCTTTCCCTTGGTACATGAAAATGACTTTAGAGCTGAAATCGCAACAGTGAAATAAATGAATAATAGTCATCATCTAACTGCTAGATCATCGGTCCCTCTAAATCCTGGTATATACTAGAGCGAACGAAGTGAACGAGTGTAAAACCTCGTTTACACTGCTGCAAACGAGTAGTTTATTCATAGGTAATTCGCCAATGTTCACTGCCATTCGTTTATACTTGTGAACAAGCGTTTATACTGGAATGAAGGGAGGAGAATAGAAGAGGACGAGCATAACATGCAAACTATAGACGCTGCCTATTTTAATTTTTTTTATCTGTGCGCTAATAATCCTCACACGGCTTTCACTTGAAAACAACACTACTTACAGTAACAGGTCTGCGCGAGTGCGGATATCCCAAGTAATAACTGTGTTAGAGATAAAAGCGTACGTCTGTTGCGAATATTTACGGGTTATCTTTAAACTGTACAAAGTAAATTTTTAATATAATTATGGTTTGCCGTCTGTGGCTCTTCAAAGTTGACACCGCCAAAATATGCTCGAATAACACGCTTTCACTTGTATATTACCGCGCTTGCAGCCCCCTTTCAACAACAATCCAAAATTCATCGTTTTGTGCCACACTCATATCATTTACGATAAGTTACATGCAAAGTAAAAGAATTTCAATTTGAAATGACTGTCACTGAAATATGTCCAGCCTTATTTCGCATCATAACCGAGTGCGCATTTTGAAAACTTTCTAGTGTTAACCTGCACGTGGAGATCTTTTTTACCACCATAATCCGTATCAGAAGAGCTGTATGGCAAAAAGGAAATAGACGGCATGGAAGGCGAGTGTAAAACCCTTGCGACTGCAATACAGTCTGCATTTAAACAGTAACTCGCGAGCAATGTTTGTGTGTTACTTTTCGTTTCTTTCATTTCGCATGTGATTGTGAGAAATAAACTTGGTTTGTAGAATTACAGGAGCTAATCTACATTCTTAGATTGAAATCTCGGGAAAAACCACAGCCGATCATGAGCTACAGTCAGCAGTGTGACGAATGCATTTCGCGCGCAGCGCTCTAGCCGAACGCAAATCAGCGTCATTCACATCAGCGAAGATACAGCGTTGCCAATTCCACGACGTGGACAGGTCAGTTAGCATTGTAGCGTCGCCTGCGACATCTGTTGACCGACGGGAAAACTATTTTTACGGTTGCCTGTTCCGCCGTAAGGATGGTCAATCTGTTTCTTACGTGATCTGGGGTAATACCATGGACGAAAGTTGCACGACCATTCAGAGTTGCAACTACCTCGAAATAAATTTCGTCTACTATTTGGAGATGTCTGCAATACCTTTTCCACAAATATGCTTGACCATTTGGCATTTGGACTACCATGAATAGAACTTGCTTGACCATATTTATGATGTCGTACTACCATGGGCAAAAGTTGCTTACCATACACCGTTCTATCTACCGTGGGTAAAACTGAAGGCTCCCTATAGCGTTCGTAATAAGATGGACAAAATTGGCACGAGCATTCAGAGTTGCAAGTACCTTGAAAAAAATTTCGTCTGCCATTTTGAGGTTGTAAGTAGGCTGTTTATGTTTTCTTATTGGCAACGTTCTGTAGCGCCCTGTATGAAAATCACTGGCTATGCTGTGTGCAGTCTGTGGCTAGTTTGCATTGTTGTCTGCCATTGTAGTGTTGGGCAGCGGCAGCTGGATGTCAACAGCGCGTAGCGTTGCGCAGTTGGAGGTGAGCCGCCAGCAGTGGTGGATGTGGGGAGAGAGATGGCGGAGTTTTGTAATTTGTCATGAACTGCTATATATATTATGACTATTAAGGTCAATACATTGTTTGTTCTCTATTAAAATCTTTCATTTGCTAACTATGCCTATCAGTAGTTAGCGCCTTCCATAGTTTGAATATTTTATTTAGCTGGCAGTAGTGGCGCTTGCTGTATTGCAGTAGTTCGAGTAACCAAGATTTTTGTGAGGTAAGCGATTTGTGAAATGCAGAGGTTAATGTTAGTCAGGGCCATTCTTTGTAGGGATTTCTGAAAGTCAGATTGCGTTGCGCTTAAATATTGTGTGTCAGTTTAAGCACAGTCTTGTATAATTGTTCAAAGGGGACGTTTCATATGTCGACTCTTAGCCGAGGATACCTCACTGGAATCTTCTGATTTTTTCCTTGTAGTTTGTGTAATTAGTGTAGATTTTGTTTATTGCTACCGCGTAATTGTAGAGAGAATCTCCTTTGTAGTTGCAGTCTTTCATTGTTGTACAGTAAAACAGTTGTGACATGCATGTAGATTTGCACCAAGTATTTAAGTAGACATTATTTCCATTTCTATGTTAATGTGTTATCTTATTTTGCTCTTGAAATTGTGCTTTTCTGTGTTATCGTGTGAAATGTTGTGACAATAATGGCGTGTGAAAAACGTAACACTAGGCTCCAAAGTAAACTGAGAAATAATAGTGACGACGAGCGTAGCTTATCAGCGCCGCCGGGTAATGAATTTACTAATGTTCAAAGTAGTAATTTGGTAATTGTGCATAGGGAAATGGAGCGGGCGTCAAATAATGGTGTAGACAGTGAAACAGGTTGTGAACAGACGACACAGTGTTGTTATTTGTACATTCTTGCTTGTTAGTTGCACGATTACGTAACGACTATAAGGCTCACATACTTAGAACATATACCGGTAGTGCTAATGAGATTTTAATGAAACATTTTGGTTAACTTGAAAATACATTCTGGATTTGAAGTACTTTCTGACAGATATCAGATGACACAGTGGTTAGTTTATTTGACAGCTACACGATTATATCACGTTGCTACTAATGAGTGACACAATTTACAATGTTGCTTTTGCGGTGTATCTGTTTTATATCTGCACAGTTTTTCTGAATTATTCTGGAAAGTAAAACATGTTTTATTAGTAACTTTTGTGGTATAGCTACAATGAGACAGCCTTTTCCGTAGCACAACGATACGTTACAGCACGGTACTTTCTTCATCACGGAAATAAGCATAATAACTAAGATATCTATACGCAAAGCATTTCACTTTTGTTTATCGTGAGGTAAGTACATTGACTTCTGCAGAACTTGCTTTCAGAGGACGATAACTACGACACTTCCACAGAGATTATCTTACAACAAGACGCACAGTTTAGCGCTACAGTACACGTATTTGAGTGATTAATTTTGTACTTATAACATTTATTTTTAAAAATATTTGAAGTACAATGATACAAAGCTTTTCTGTGATACATTTCATTCCATTGCAATAATCTGTAACACCTGGGGGTATAATTACATTAATCCTCAGGGGGGTACACGCTCACTTTGTGTACCATGTGTTTGGCAAGCACAAGGAGCCCTAGCTATTACGGTATTTGCTTATACAACTTTACACATCGGTACCATATTTCTCTAACACATAAATTACACAGCTATCTGATCATTTAACAGAGAAAGAAACTTTTTTTTACTACATCAGTGACACATGTTTACGCAATTACACAGTTGGATAACTTCACACTTATGAAATTGTATTTTGTCTGTACTTTGTGAAATGCTCATATTTTTCCGGAACCATTGTGATACTATGAGAGCTTTGAATGAAGTATTTGGTAAGGGAGCATGATTTTTAAAGTAAGTTTGAGGTAAATGACACTTTTGACATGAGCAGAGAATTTTTTTTAGGTTTTGAAACTATTGGAGGAAGGTACGACGATTTTGGGATTTGACTCAGGTGTTATGATGTTATTATTATGACGACGATGTGTATTATGCTGTTGAGGTATGTTTATGATCAATGAGATGATGCTATATGAGGAATTTGATTATGCTACATATTTATTATAATGAAATATTGAAGAATGTCTATGAATACGTATATGTGTAATAAGGTGAGAAATAATGAGTAGTGGTTAGGGACGCTGATTTGTGAAAAAGGTTGTTGGAAACCAAGAATCGTACTTTAAGAGTTATGAAATGTGTGTAAATGCATGAATGTATCACAATGCCGACGAAAACGTTTTGAACACTGTTATATTCATAGGATTTCGCTTCTACACATATGCAACGCAAATTCTCGACCGGTGAAATTTTTTATATGAGACTGTCACTGTAATCCAAACTGGTGTCGTAAATATTTCAGTGAGAAAGTTAAGTGACCACCTGCACGTAATGTGTCATGGGCACCCAGCTGTGTCAGACGCCTGGAGAAAAAGCCATTAGTGTGTGTGCCATTTCAGAGGCACATGTAGAAAAAAAAAAGGGAGGCCATTATCCTCGCTATTGACATTCCTTTGTAGAAAGCACCGCAAATACGACACGCTCATTACTTGGAAAGATACTTACATCTGCACACCTGATTATGACAAGCATCTTTCTCGAGAATTGAGAGAATTTTTACTGCCTTATGAAATGCCATATGGCTAATGAATGATGTTTCATGCCGTCCTTTGTACATACTTGCTCATTTTCTTTAATATCTAGTTTCTAGCTGCACTGCAGCATTGGTTAACATAAAATTTAATATATGTACAAATATAGTTATTTTATGCCTACAGATCCAGTCAATAAGAAATTTATGATCTACTTCCAAGAATACGAGGGCACATAAATAGACATTTCCCTTCACAGGAATTGCATAAATAATTTCTTTACGATTTGGTAACTTATCTGCTAGTGTAAGTTCTCATGATGCATCACTCTAGTGTTAAGATGTGACATAGGTATTAGACATGGCCATTTTTAGTGTAATATTTTTTTCTGCTTGAGCTATGTCATGTTTAGATATAAGTTTTTGCATTTATTGCTGCTGTTTGCCAGGCATAGTGCTACTAAATTTCACTTTGTATTATTCTTTTAAGCCAGTTTTACTACTGATTTATTTTTCTTGTTTGCTGCTCATTGCCTTATATTAGTTGTAATTTATGCTGCTTGCTTTGCCTTTTGTATTTTTTGTCATTGCTGTTTGTGTTAATTGTTTTGTGCTGCTGCATTGCCTCGTCCCTTAGTTTAGCGTCTGAGCTCAGTAGATTTAAGTTAGCTTAAGAGGGGGTAGACTATATAAGAAACTGATTATGGACAACAGGGAAAAAATGCATTGAGAAGTTATATGAAAAAGATTTGGGCCAAAATGAGTATTGTACACTGAGAAATAATTATTTTGAAAGAAATATGAATAGAATACAGAAAGCAGGTATAGATAGCACTTTTTGAAATAATGATGAATGAAGGGAGATCTCCAAGAAGTAAAGAAAGTTTTGTTTGCAAGATACTGCAGTAAAACAAACCCTGTCCTTTCCCTTTCTGTTATTCTGCTGTGTTTGTGTACTCTTGTATATTTATGTTCTTCCTGTCTTTATATGTTTGCCTCATAAGACTTATGTTGTAGAATTTTTCTCATACTCAGCTACATGAACTATGATGAGGAATACTGTTATCCTCAAATATAATTTGCATTAATGATATGTTATTTACTTTGTAAAGATGTTAGACATTATTAATTCTGTTCTGTTTTAATGCTCATGTGTGAAGTTGATGTTTCAAAAGTTATTCTGATCTTTTATGTAGGTACTTATAATTCCTGTAACACTGATGTATATGTTTATTTCTATTCTTTTGTAAAGTCCCTATTACTACAAATGTTATCTGTATTATTATGTTTTTAATGATGTGTTTTGTACCTTTGTTATTGTGTTCTTATGTTATAAAATTGTACTTGACACCAGTTCATCAAATTAAGTCACTTGTAAGTTACATTTCACTGCACACGTTTCTGTTGGTCATAGTATATGGACAATATGTGAGAAGTAGGGACTGATAGTGTTTGCATGTGTGTTAATAATTCAGCAAGGGACTGGATAACAGCATTGCTGGTTCTAAGGACATTTCAAAAAAAATTTTCTGTGCATGCACAAGTGGTGGTTTATGGACTTGCTATATTGTCCGCAAGAATCTTCGATGGTGATTGTGCACCTGCACAGTCGCAGCGGATGGCTGCTGGCCATCTCTATAAGGATTACAGTGGGTCTGCTTCTTTGATGACCCACTAATACCGTTATTTCTACAAGGACTGCAGTGGGTCTGCACCTCTGGGTGGCCCACCTATACCATACTCTCTACCAAGACTATAGTGGGTCTGCTCTGTGATGACCTACCTACCAATAGTCTTCAAAACTTCGAATGACTCTGTTGTGGGTTTCCTCTGTTGTGGCCCATGTCGAGCGTCAGCACTGTCTTTCCGTTGGAAGGACAGCACTACTTCTTCAAGACTGCATGGAAATCCACTACTTCCGTGTGCATTTTATTTTACTGCTCAGACTTCGAGAAAAACACTGGAATTTTACTGTGATGAACAATCTGGACTGTCTTTATGGACTGTGAGAAAATTTTAGCTTTTGACCAACATTGTATGAATAAGTGTGTGCATTTGATATCTTTGTTATTGTAATTATGAAAAATTTTATCAAATCATTGTTGGCCACTGCCCAAAACAATTTGTAAAATTTTTTGTGGGGAGCATGGGGGCTACGTAAGTAGGCTGTTTATGTTTTCTTATTGGCAACGTTACGTAGCGCCCTGTATGAAAATCACTAGCTATGCTGTGTGCAGTCTCTGGCTAGTTTGCATTGTTGTCTGCCATTGTAGTGTTGGGCAGCGGCAGCTGGATGTGAACAGCGCGTAGCGTTGTGCAGTTGGAGGTGAGCCGCCAGCAGTGGTGGATGTGGGGAGAGAGATGGCGGAGTTTTGTAATTTGACATGAACTGCTATATATATTATGACTATTAAGGTAAATACATTGTTTGTTCTCTATTAAAATCTTTCATTTGCTAACTATGCCTATCAGTAGTTAGTGCCTTCCGTAGTTTGAATCTTTTATTTAGCTGGCAGTAGTGGCGCTCACTGTATTGCAGTAGTTCGAGTAACCAAGATTTTTGTGAGGTAAGCGATTTGTGAAATGCAGAGGTTAATGTTAGTCAGGGCCATTCTTTTGTAGGGATTTCTGAAAGTCAGATTGCGTTGCTCTAAAATATTGTGTGTCAGTTTAAGCACAGTCTTGTATAATTGTTCAAAGGGGACGTTTCAAGGTGTTTGCGATACCTTTTGCAAAATATGCTTGACCATTTGGAATTCGGACTACGAAGGATAGAACTTGCTTGACCATATTTTTGACGTTCGTACTACCATGGGCAAAACTTGCTTGACCATACACTGTTCTAACTACCATGGGTACAACTGAATACCCCCTATGGCGTTCGTAATACCATGGACTGAAATTGCACAACCATTCAGAGTTCCAACTACCTTGAAAAAATTTCGTCTACCATTTTAAGGTGTTTGCAATACCTTTTCCAGAATTTGCTTGACCATTAGGAACTCGGACTACGAGGGATAGAACTTGCTTGACCATATTTTTGACGTTCGTATTTCCAGGGGCAAAAGTTCCTTGACCATACACCATGCTAACTATCATGGACAAAACTGAATGCTCCATATGGCGTTCGTAATAACATGGACGAAAGTTGCAGGAGCATTCAGAGTTGCAAGTACCTTGAAAAAAATTTCGTCTACCATTTTGAGGTGTTTGCAATACCTTTTGCAAAATATGCTTGACCATTTGGAATTCGGACTACCATGGATAGAACTTGCTATACCATATTTATGACGTTCGTACTACCATGGGCAAAAGTTGCTTGACCATACACCATTCTATCATGGGCAAAACTGAACGCTCCCTATTGCGTTCGTAATACCATGGACGAAAGTTGCACGACCATTCAGAGTTGCAACTACCTTGAAAAAATTTCGTCTACCATTTTAAGGTGTTTGCAATACCTTTTCCAGATTTTGCTTGACCATTTGGAATTCGGACTACCATGGATAGAACTTGCTTGACCATATTTTTGACGTTCGTACTACCATGGGCAAAAGTTGCTTGACCATACACCATGCTAACTATCATGGCCAAAACTGAATGCTCCCTATGGCGTTCGTAATACCATGGACGAATGTTGCACTACCATACGGAGTTGCAACTACCTTGAAATAAATTTCGTTTACCATTTTGAGGTGTTTGTGTCAACTTATCCAAAACATGCTTGACCATATTAATGACGTTCGTACTACCATGTGCAAAAGTTACTTGACCATACACCGTTCTAACTACCGTGGGTAAAACTGAAGGCTCCCTATAGCATTCGTAATACCATGGACAAAATTTGCATGAGTATTCAGAGTTGCAAGTACCGTGAAAAAAATTTCGTCTATTATTTTGAGGTGTATGTAATACCTTTTACAATATATGCTTGACCATTTGGAATTCGGACTACCATGGATAGAACTTGCTTGACCATATTTTTGACGTTCGTACTACCATGTGCAACAGTTGCTTGACCATACACCGTTCTAACTACCATGGATATAACTGAATACTCCCTATGGCGTTCGTAATATCATGGACTGAAATTGCACGAGCATTCAGAGTTGCAAGTACCTTGAAAAAAATTTCGTCTACCATTTTGAGATGTTTGCAATATCTTTTGCAAAATATGCTTGACCATTTGGAATTCGGACTACCATGGATAGAACTTGCTAGACCATATTTACGACATTCGTTCTACCTTGGGCAAAAGTTGCTTGACCATACACCGTTCTAACTACTGTGGGTAAACTGAAGGCTCCCGATAGCCTTCGTAATACCATGGACAAAATTGGCATGAGCATTCAGAGTTACATGTACCTTGAGAAAAATTTCGTCTGCCATTTTCAGGTGTTTGCGATACCTTTTGCAAAATATGCTTGACCGTTTTGAATTCGGACTACCATGGATAGAACTTGCCTTACCATATTTATGATGTTCGTACTACCATGGACAAAAGTTGCTTGACCATACACTGATATAACTACCATGGGTATAACTGAATACCCCCTATGGCGTTCGTAATACCATGGACTGAAATTGCACAACCATTCAGAGTTCCAACTACCTTGAAAAAATTTCGTCTACCATTTTATGGTGTTTGCAATACCATTTCCAGAATTTGCTTGACCATTTGGAATTCGGACTACCATGGATAGAACTTGCTTGACCATATTTTTGACGTTCGTACTACCATGGGCAAAAGTTGCTTGACCATACACCATGCTGACTATCATGGACAAAACTGAATGCTCCCTATGGCGTTCGTAATAACAAGGACGCAATTTGCAGGAGCATTCAGAGTTGCAACTACCTTGAAATAAATTTCGTCTACCATTTTGAGGTGTTTGCAATACCTTTTCCAAAATTTGCTTGACCATTTGGTATTCGGACTACCATGAATAGAACTTTCTTGAGCATATTTATGACTTTCGTACTGCCATGGGCATAAGTTACATGACCTTTAACCGTTCTAACTACCATGGATAAAACTGAACGCTCCCTATAGCGTTCGTAATACCATGGACGAAAGTTGCACGACCATTCAGAGTTGCAACTACCTTGAAATAAATTTCGTCAACCATTTGGAGATGTCTGCAATACCTTGTCCGCAAATATGCTTGACCATTTGGCATTCGGACTACCATGAATAGAACTTGCTTGACGATATTTATGACGTTCGTACTACCATGGGCAAAAGTTGCTTAACCATACACCGTTCTAACTACCATGGGTATAACTGAATACTCCATATGGCGTTCGTAATACCATGGACGGAAATGGCATGATCATTCAGAGTTGCAAGTACCTTGAAAAAATTTCGTCTACCATTTTCAGGTGTTTGCAATACCTTTTCCACAAATATGCTTGACCATTTGGAATTCGGACTAGCATGAATGAGAACTTGCTTGACCATAATTATGAGGTTCGTACCACCATGGGCAGAAGTTGCTTGACCATACACCGTTCTAACTACTGTGGGTAAAACTGAAGGCTCCCTATAGCGTTCGTAATACCATGGACAAAATAGGCATGATCATTCAGAGTTGCAAGTAACTTGAAAAAATTTCGTCTACCATTTTAAGGTGTTTGCAATACCATTTCCAGAATTTGCTTGACCATTTGGAATTCGGACTACCATGGATAGAACTTGCTTGACCATATTTTTGACGTTCGTACTACCATGTGCAACAGTTGCTTGACCATACACCGTTCTAACTACCATGGATATAACTGAATACTCCCTATGGCGTTCGTAATATCATGGACTGAAATTGCACGAGCATTCAGAGTTGCAAGTACCTTGAAAAAAATTTCGTCTGCCATTTTGAGATGTTTGCAATACCTTTTGCAAAATATGCTTGACCATTTGGAATTCGCACTACCATGGATAGAACTTGCTAGACCGTATTTATGACGTTCATACTACCATGGGCCAAAGTTGCTTGACCATACACCATTCTATCATGGGCAAAACTGAACGCTCCCTATTGCGTTCGTAATACCATGGACGAAAGTTGCACGACCATTCAGAGTTGCAACTACCTTGAAAAAATTTCGTCTACCATTTTAAGGTGTTTGCAATACCTTTTCCAGATTTTGCTTGACCATTTGGAATTCGGACTACCATGGATAGAACTAGCTTGACCATATTTTTGACGTTCGTACTACCATGGGCAAAAGTTGGTTGACCATACACCATGCTAACTATCATGGCCAAAACTGAATGCTCTCTATGGCGTTCGTAAGAACAAGGACGAAAGTTGCAGGAGCATTCAGAGCTGCAACTACCTTGAAACAAATTTCGTCTACCATTTTGAGGTGTTTGCAATACCTTTTCCAAAACATGCTTGACCCTTTGGCATTCGGACTACCATGAATACTACTTGCGAGACCATATTTATGACGTTCGTACTACCATGGGCAAAAGTTGATTGACCATGCAGCGTTCTAACTACCGTGGGTAAAACTGAAGGCTCCCGATAGCGTTCGTAATACCATGGACAAAATTGGCATGAGCATTCAGAGTTACATGTACCTTGAGAAAAATTTCGTCTGCCATTTTCAGGTGTTTGCGATACCTTTTGCAAAATATGCTTGACCATTTTGAATTCGGACTACCATGGATAGAACTTGCTTGACCATATTTATGATGTTCGTACTACCATGGACAAAAGTTGCTTGACCATACACTGTTCTAACTGCCATGGGTATAACTGAATACCCCCTATGGCGTTCGTAATACCATGGACTGAAATTGCACAATCATTCAGAGTTGCAACTACCTTGAAAAAATTTCGTCTCCCATTTTAAGGTGTTTGCAATACCATTTCCAGAATTTGCTTGACCATTTGGAATTCGGACTACCATGGATAGAACTTGCTTGACCATATTTTTGACGTTCGTACTACCATGTGCAACAGTTGCTTGACCATACACCGTTCTAACTACCATGGATATAACTGAATCCTCCCAATGGCGTTCGTAATACCATGGACTGAAATTGCAGGAGCATTCAGAGTTGCAAGTACCTTGAAAAAAATTTCGTCTGCCATTTTGAGGTGTTTGCAATACCTTTTGCAAAATATGCTTGACCATTTGGCATTTGGACTAGCATGAATAAGAACTTGGTTGACCATATTTATTACGTTCGTGCTACCATGGACATAAGTTGCTTGACCATGCAGCGTTCTAACTACCATGAATAGAACTGAATGCTCCCTATAGCGTCCGTAATACAATGCTCGACAGTTGCACGACCATTCAGAGTTGCAACTACCTTGAAATAAATTTCGTCTACCATTTTGAGGTGATTGCAAAATCTTTTCTAAAATATGCTTGACCAGTTGGCATTCGGCCTACCATGAATAGAATTTGGTTGACCATATTTATAACGTTCGTACTACCATGGGCAAAAGTTGCTTGACCATACACCGTTCTAACCTCCGTGTGTAATACTGAACACACCCTATGGCGTTCGTAATATCATGGACGAAAGTTGCACGACCATTCAGAGTTGCAACTCCCTTAAATAAATTTCGTCTACCATTTGCAGGTGTTTGCAATACTCCTTCAAAATAAGCTTGACCATTTGGAATTCAGACTGCCATGAATAGAACTTTCTTGACTATATTCATAACGTTCTTACTGCCATGGGCAAAAGTTGCTTGACCATACACCGTTCTAACGACCGTGGGAAAAACTGAAGGCTCCCAAAGGCGTTCGTCATACCATGGACAAAATTTGCACGACAATTCAGTGTTGCAACTACGTTGACAATCGGGAAGGAATTTGTGGCCAATAGAAATAAATAAATAATAATAATAATTAATAAATAATATTAAAAAGTAGAAATAAATAATAAATTATCCAAGGTATCACAGACGCCATCCATATGTCGGTTATGTTCTGCCAACGGTAGTTTGAACGCCGTGTGCTCGTGAAACATTTATACGCTGTAGTTCGTGCGCTGAATGGTCAAACAACTTTTGGCCGTGGTAGTATGAACGCTTTTTGGTAAGAATTGGTTGGTCATGTTATGTTGATGGTAGTGCGAACGCCGTCAATATGGTTGCTCAAGTTTTGAACGTGGTAGTGGTCAGGAAGTCATTTCTGAAAGTATTTGTATGGGGTGTAGCCATGTATGGAAGTGAAACATGGACGATAAATAGTCTGGACAAGAAGAGAATAGAAGCTTTCGAAATGTGGTGCTACAGAAGAATGCTGAAGATTAGATGGGTAGATCACATAACTAATGAGGAAGTATTGAATAGGATTGGGGAGAAGAGAAGTTTGTGGCGCAACTTGACCAGAAGAAGGGATCGGTTGGTAGGACATGTTCTGAGGCATCAAGGGATCACCAATTTAGTATTGGAGGGCAGCGTGGAGGGTAAAAATCGTAGAGGGAGACCAAGAGATGAATACACTAAGCAGATTCAGAAGGATGTAGGTTGCAGTAGGTACTGGGAGATGAAAAAGCTTGCACAGGATAGAGTAGCATGGAGAGCTGCATCAAACCAGTCTCAGGACTGAAGACCACAACAACAACAACAGTTGGAACTCTGTTTGGTTGTGCAACGGTTGTGCATGGTATTACGAACGCTGTAGGGTGTGTTCAGTTTTACCCATGGCAGTTAGAATGTTGTACGGTCGTGCAACTTTTTTCCACAGCAGGGAGCATTCACATTTTCCCATGGTAGTTAGAACGGTGTATGGTCAAAGAAGTTTCGACAATGGTAGTACGAACATAATTAATATAGTCAACCAAGTTGTGTTCACGGTAGTTGGAATGCCAAATGGTCAAACAAATTTTAGCCGTGGTAATACGAACCCCATCGATATGGTCGACCAGTTGGGAAGCTAAATGGTCGTTCAACGTTTGGTAGTTGGAACGCTGAATGGTCGTGCAATGTTTATGCACAATACTTCGAACGCCGTGTGGTCATTCACGTTTTGTGCATGATAGTCGCGGCTGCAAAACTACCAGCGATAAAGGCTGGCGTGAGAGATGACGTCATGATATGACGTCATGATTCCTCGGGCTCGCGAGCGGCATCAGCCAGCTTCCTTGATTGATTTGTAATGTGTGACGCCGCTATACTTGATAGAGAATAAATTCATATGAACATGAGACAAGAACGAATCCAACATGAAGACACAGATAATCGAATGTTTATGTAATAGACATGTCAAGACATGATAGGCGGTAATTGGCTGGAAAGGATTCTTAGCCTTTGGGAGAGAAAGATTCTACGTAAAATATACAGTCCAAATATAAGATCAAGAAGAATGGTGAACCGTACGAATGTAGAATTAGAACAACTTTTTGAAGAACCTGACATTCTCACTACCATTAAAATGAGGAGACTGCGGTGGGCAGGACATGTGGTCAGAACGGTGGAAGACGGAACATGTAAGATTTTTGACGGCAAGGTTGGAAGCAGAAAGAGATGGGTGGACGGAACTGAGGAAGCCGTGAAAAAGCTGGGTGTCAGAGGATGGAGACGGAATGCCATTGACTGGATGGAATGGCGGGATATCGTGATGCAGGCCAAAGCCTTTAGATTAGATTAGATTAATTATTCATTCCATAGACCCACAAAAGAGGGGATCCTCCTGGGTGTGGAACATGTCAGATAAACACATTACAAAAATGTAATTAGAAAATCTTGAGTTTCATTAATTTTAATGATCCTCAGTCAATAAACAGTAAAATTATGTACATAAATTAAAATTAAACTTCTAATATTTACGGGTTTAATACTTACATCTTCTTTCATTAAATCCATCATTCACACAGTGGCTATAGCTACCTGGCTATTACAACCAAGTATTGTCTAAGTAAATCATTCATTTCAATGATCCTCAGTTAAGGACAGTCAAATTATGTACAAGATATAAAATTAAACTTCCACTATTTACAGACTTAAGACTTACATATGCTTTCCATACATCCATCATTCACACAGTAGGTAGTTACTTGGCTGTTACAACCGAGTATTGTCAAAAATTAAAAAGTATAATAAATTTTCATTAAAATGGTAAGCTGCAATCGTTGAGAAATTCATGGATGGAATAGATGGAGTTGGCCTCCAAAAATTATTTTAAATTGTGCCTTGTCCGAAACTAAACTCTTAAATGGTTGCTGGTAACTTATTGAAAATATGCGTTGCTGAATACTGGACTCCTTTCTGCGCAAGAGTAAGTAATTTTTGAAACTTTATGTATATTGTTCTTATTACTAGTATTGATACTGTGTACTAAGCAGTTAGTTGGAAAAAGAGATGTATTATTTACAACAAACTTCATTAAGGAATAAGGACTGTGGAGCCGCGGAGTGAGTAAGTGAGTAAGTAAGTAAGTAAGTAAGTAATAAACTGTAATCTATACCAAAAAAGTGAATATTGTGCGTACAAATGTATTTAGTATTACGTGATGATGAATGAATGGTCAAATAAACAAAAATAAAACAATATATTGAGACTTATGTAGTGCAGACGTAGTCGTGTCTGAGAACAAGAAATTAATGAGTTTAAAAATGAACTAATAAAATTAGTGTGATAGCCTTGCTTGTAACGTCTATTTGTGATCCGCAAAAGCGAAGACGTTGTTGGTGTCGGATGACTGATGTGTCTTAATTTAAACTTCCGCACTCGGTGAATGAATTCAGATGCGTTATTGTTTCTTTCGGTATCTGTTTGCTCGTCTCACGTTGCCAACGTTGCAGCATTCATGACAGCGACTGCCGATAGTCGAGATGGCGTACATCTGAGATTTTGTGTTGGTATCGTGAGCTACCGGCAGCTGTCAACTTTTTTTCCTGATGTTTATTGTTTACCAATTTGTTCCAGACACCGTAAGCGGCGTCGATATTTTGCAGAGACCTCAGTCTTAAAGTTTTGTTAAGCGTTCGTTCGTGACTTGTGTGCCGATGTAACGGGCGAGGCTTTAGTGGGAAGCAAACAAACTGCAGAAGAGGGGGAACGCGTGCAACAAGTTTGCATCTGCGCCTGCGAACACTTGTTGCACATTGCTCACAAGCTGGAGCGAATAGTTCCGAAACTCAAGTCACGATAATTGTGTTATGAGCGTTTTCTCCCGGCAGATAACTATTTCGTGATAAGTGCTCGTGTGAAACGTGCTGACAAAGGAGTGTGTCGACCGAAACTTAGAACAAGGCGCCAGTTCCTTATAAATTATCTACACAATGCGTCGAGACTGATCTGCAAGAAGACAACGCCAAGTCAACACTGCGTCTTCAAAGTCCATGTCAAAAGATGCTTGTTTAGCGTACGGTGAGTGCAACCATTCTGCCTTAGCCATAACCTCGGAGTATGTGTGAGAACGGGTGTGAGGGAACTTGTGCCCGATGAACTGTGCATTTTCTGTGTAGCTTCAAGCAGTCAACAACAGTTTAAAGTAGATGACTCTCTTTTGCACATACTTGTAACGTTGTGTAATTATCTCTGCAGTATTTTGTTCAGTTGACGCGCAGTAAACCATAACGTTTATGGTGAATACGATTTAAAGAACACGGTAATAGCCAACTAGGTCTCCTGCTTTTTTGCCCCGTGATTAGAGAACGTAAAAACAAGGCTACTCACTTTATATATGTCGCAGCTAGTTTAGCCCGTCTAACTTGTAAAGCAAAGAAGCATATTTAAATTTGAGAAACTTGCAAGTTTTAAAGTAAGTGACGCAGTGCATCTGGCGCTCTACGAGTAGCATTTGTATGCAATTGCAAATGAAACAAACAAGTGCAGTGGGAGTGTATTTGCATCATGTGCGATAATATCTATGTCGTCGATAAATTAAGAGTTTTCTAATTTTTGTACAATGCAATTTTAAAAGGCCATCGATTTAAAAATGTAAAGGAAAACATTGTGGACTGAGATCCAGCTCGCCCAAAGGCGGTATTTTGGTGTAAGTTGTTGAAGCCAACGAATGTGAATGTCAAATAAATGTATAGGTAACAGGTTTAGGTGCAACGTAGTCCAATTTAAGCGCACTTTTCATCATTAAAACTAAGACTTCAAAATAAAAAAAAAAGGTGTCATAACCCATAGAGGATAAAGATGCTTCAGTAGCTGATTAGTGTTTTCTGTCTTTTTAAAAAAAAAATCTCACGGGATAGAACGAACATATCAGAAAGATAAATATAATAAACTAAAACAGAAATTCGAGGAAACAGATAATTAAAATAAGTAATAAGTGTTATTAAATTTAAAAAAAAATCTCACGAGATAGAACGAACAGATCAGAAAAGTAAATAAAATAAGATAAAACAGAACTGGAGACAGCCACACTCAAACCAAACTCCGCGCCGTCATGACGTCACACACAACACCCTTACGTCACGGGTCAAAGCCGACGCGTGGGATCGGACGCTTCTGTCGACCCATAGATATTTACGATCAGGTCATTGCTATGTAGCTGCAGTGGGTGACGATACGGTGTCAACAATCATGTTCCTATTGTAATTTAGCATTTGGACTGATTGCGGATGATTTCGTTTTGTGTTTAGGGTTTTGTGTGTGTATGTTGGGGTGGGGGGGGGGGGGATTAGCCCAGATTATCTTGACAGTGCCTTTGGTTGTTACACTAAGTATTTTAATATGGTTTTATTTGTTTTTTATTGTAATATGTGCGTTTAGGTCTAGCGTGATTCGAGATTGATCATACAAGTTTTTATGACTTTGAGTGCTTTTCTTGTTAGTGTTTGATAACTGTGTTGGCTTGTAGTTGATATCAAGAATATTGGTTTACTATCATTGGTTAGATTACGTTTTTCACATTAATTGCGTGAGTTTTAGTTTGTATTACTGTGGACATCATTCTAGATAGACAGGGTAAGTGAAGGTTTGAATAGTGGACTGGACAGTTAGTGTGTGTTGTGTTTTTAGTACTTTGCGCTTTGTTTTATCTGACAAAAGTAAAGTGAAATTTATGCTACTCAGGTTTGGAGTTGTCATTAGGTTTCTGCCTTCGAAGCCACTGTTTGGTTTATGTATCAAGTGAAATCAGTGATTTATGTTTTTGCTTTTTTTGGTTGCATCGTATATTGAAAATTCATGTGCTGTAGTTTTGGGTTAATATTTATTTTAGAATGGTATCATTATAGTTATTGTCACGTATGTAGTTGTTCGTGACCAAAGTTCCCCACTTCTCTTGGTAATTCTGTTAGTTTCATTTTATTGCTAGAGCTAAATATTTATCATCGTTTTTGTGTTTGTCTGTGGGTGTAATGTGTGTCATCATGTTTCCCATATTATATACTTTTGCAATAGGGGTGCCTGCTATTTCAACGACCTCACAAGTCAAAGCAGACATGTTGAATTGCAACTTTCAAATGCAAGAGAATCTACTGTGAAACTTTGTCGGAAAGTTTTACAGTAACCATATTTTATTTAATCAGTCAGCTGTGCACAGTGATATACTTATTGTTTGTTTACGTATTGTACTCATGGCATGTTATTGCTCCTCCCATAGAAGGAAATGTTATTGGATGCATTCAGTAATATTTGTTGTTAATTACCTGTTTTTTACATTTCTCCACATAGTGTTCATATTACAGTCTGAGGTGCCCATTATAGTTTACTTGAAAGTGCGCATTTATCGATTAAGCCCTCAGGGCTTTGCATTCTGATCATGTTTCTAGTGGGTTACCAGGTATTATACACAAGATAGATGACCTGCATTTGGGAATGAAACAATTGGAAGAAGTTGGATTGCTTAATACCGATACCGAATGTTTCCACCCATTGGCAACTTTGATTACTAAACAGTACAACACACACTGGCACATGTAGTGAGCTTTGTTAAAGAAATGTTGATCCTGTGCACTGTGAGTCTGTCTCTCTCTCTCTCTCTCTCTCTCTCTCTCTCTCTCTCTCTCTCTCTCTCACCCCCCTCCATCCCCCTTCCCCCTCTCTCGCCCTCCCCCCCTGACACACACACACACACACACACACACACATATTCACATTCCTTAAAAAGAAAAATACTACATCAGCACATGTCACTACCATTGCACAATCTTTTCAAAACCGTGTGTTGTTAAGTAAGTCATTATTTATTGTATACTGCCTTAAGATGATAAAGAGTAGTGGTTACTAGGGCATGTTTCAGACTGACTGAGAAGAATATGTAAATATAATATTGGTCTTCTGAACTGTGTTTGGATTTTAAAAGGTTTCTTAAGTTTATCACTTGTCTGAACATTATCCTTCACCCATCACCCATATTTTCTGGTTAGTATAAAAGTTGCAAACTGTACAGTGTCATTTACACGACTTGTAAGTGTGTGCAAAGGGCATTCCAAGCCTTTCAAATACAGCATTTGTCTGTCTGTGTAATGCAACAGCTGGAGGTATGCTATGTTGTAGTATACCGCATGTCTGCCACAGTGTGTTTGTTTCAGAGTGGAAGTGAAGCATTCTTTTGTGTATGAAGAGGTGGGATGCTCAAGTTTTAATTATGTGGTGATGATGAGTTTGTGACATATGTTGTTGTGTCATTTAATCATCACAATTAGGAATGTTCGAAATTATGTGGTGGCACAATGGAATATATTGTCCAGAGTGTTGTCATATAAAACAGAATATGTCATAAAATTTAAACTGTGCTCTTTGGTGCATGCGTAACCACTGATGAAGTGGATTAGTGTTTTTAATTAAAATCACAGGAGAAAGTAGGCAGATCAAAGTATATTGGAATAATGGAAGCATGCGATTCCACCCCTCCGCTTTGACCAATGATGTCACCAATAAGTTGGAAACAACGATTCACAACTACTCCCATACTGCTCCTATGGCGTCATCACGTAAACATGACAACAAACACATTAATAGATGGAAAAACCACCAAACAGATATTCCTCCAAAAATATAATGAAACTAACGGGACAAGCCCGGGAACTTAGGGGTTTTTGGGTGGGGACAAACTAAACACACGCCACTACACCAAATGACAGAAAACACTAAAATAACAAGACCTCACAACCTTCCCAAATTCCACTACACACAAAATCCACTGGAATCGATCACTTCCCTTGACAGAAACAACCGATACCACCCAATAAACCTCAAAAATTTCACCACCACCACCACACTTAATCCTACCACAAAAAATCCCTACAAAATCAAAATTGGAATCAAACACTTCCCTTGACCTGTTATCCTTACGACATCTCCACATATAGCCGTCCCTGGTCCGAGAGGCCAGAACTTCAGTAAGCCTCATTTCTTCACAACACACTGAACACTTCACCACTTCAGCCAATAGGCTGAATAGCTGAAGAAATTTTATTGGAGACAACACACTATCCCCCATCGTCGCTGAGAACCAAAAACTGTTGACCATGTCAGTCGTGTCAATACCTACCAAAGACATGAACAACGCAATTTACCAAAATTCACACACGACAAAGAGAAAAAAAAACTACAATAATGTCTACATAACAAAACCAAAATCGTTAACTCGCTGAAAAATATTCCGCTTAAAGCAGAGTCACCACCAATACCACACACGTGCGATGTTACCACACAAATGAACCCCATACACCACATAACACACTAACCATAAAAATACCACCAGAGAGAACTACCGACTAAAACAATACACCACCTGTAAACATGCCATCCACACAAACTAAACTGAAAACATCACCTAACACACAACACATTAACATACCACCAGAGAGCACCACCGATCACATCAAAATGATACCTATAAACACGCCACTCTCGCAAACTAGACTCCGCACTGTCGTGACGCCACAACAGCCTTACGTCACAGGTCAAAGCCGACATGTGGAATCGGACACTTCTGTTGACCCAGTTTATTAATATGTCAAATGTGAGAACCTGTAATTAATAAAAACTGATTCACCTATCTTCTCCCATGATTTAATTAAAAAAATGTTGATCCACTTCAGATGTTTATCAAAAACTATTTTACTAAGGGTTCCGCCATCTTGTCCTATCCAACTCGTCATTCGTCATGTTCACTTCCCATCATTCACTGCGCATACAGTTAACAACTGCAGCACACAACAGAAAAGCCGCTGCCTCTGTAAGTGCAGTTTCACTGTATAGGTGAACTGGAGACTGGGATAGCAACTATTGTAATTATGCGGTGGGGGAGGGGAGGGTTTATAGGTATCCTGGTATAGGGTCCCTCGCAGGCATACGTTCAACCAGGTGCTGGAAGGTTTCTTGGGGGAATGGCAGCCCATTCTTCATGGAGTGCTGAACTGAGGAGAGGTATCGATGTCAGTCAGGGAGGCCTGGCACGAAGTCGGCGTTCCAAAACATCCCAAAGGTGTTCTTTAGGATTCAGGTCAACAGGACTCTGTCCAGGCCAGTCCATTACAGGGATGTTATTATTGTGTAACCTCTCTGCCACAGGCTGTGCATTATGAACAGGTGCTCTCTTGTGTTGAAAGATGCAGTCTCATCCTCGAATTGCTCTCCAAAAGTGAGAAGCAAGAAGGTCCTTGAAACATCAATGTAGGCCTGTGCTGTGATAGTGCCCGGCTAAACGACAAGGGGAGCAAGCCCCCTCCCTGAAAAACATGACCACATCCTAACACCACCACCTCCGAATTTTAGTGTCGGCACTACACACCCTGGCAGATGACGTTCACCGGGCAATCGCCACACCCGCACCTCGTCATTGGATCGCCACATTGAGTACCGTGATTCGTCACTCGACACAACAGTTTTTGCAGTGTTCAGTCATCCAGTCTTTAGGGTCCTTACACCAAGAAAGATCGTACGGATGTTAATGTAGATGTAGATGAAGATGAAGTGAGGCGTCGTTTGGAATTTACTGGTGTGACGTGTGGCTTTTGAGCAGCTGCTCGACCATGAAATCCAAGTTTTCTCACCTCCTGCTTGACTGTCATAGTACTTGCAGTGGATCTTGGTGCAGTTTATAATTCCCGTGTGACGGTCTGGACAGATGTCTGCCTATTACACATTACGACCCTCTTCAACTGTCGGCAGTGTCTGTCAGTCAACAGACGAGGTCGGCCTGTACGCTTTTGTACTGTGCGTGTCCCTTCATGTTTCCACTTCATTATCACATCGGAAACAGTGGACCTAGGGATGTTTAGGAGTGTGGAAATCTCGCGTACTGACGTATGACACAAGCGACACCCGATCACCTGACCACGTTCGAAGTCCGTTGAGTTCGGCGGAGAGCCCCAGTCCTGTCTCTCTCATCATGTCTAATGACTACTGAGGTCGCTGACATGGAGTACCTGGCAGTAGGTGGCATCACAATGTACCTAATATATGTAAAAAGTATGTTTTTGGAGGTGTCCGGATACTTTTGATCACGTAGTGTACATCTTGAACAGTGTTCTTTTTATTATTGAACTTTTAGTTTGTCAGCGCACATAATGCCTTTTACCCGACAGGAAAATGAGGAAGTATTGAATAGGATTGGTGAGAAGGGAGGTTTGTGGCACAACTTGACCAGAAGAAGGGATCGGTTGGTAGGACATGTTCTGAGGCATCAAGGGATCACCAATTTAGTACTGGAGGCCAGCGTTGAGGGTAAAAATCGTAGAGGGAGACCAAGAGATGAATACACTAAGCAGGTTCAGAAGGATGTAGGTTGCAGTAGGTACTGGGAGATGAAGAAGCTTGCACAGGATAGAGTAGCATGGAGAGCTGCATCAAACCAGTCTCAGGACTGAAGACCACAACAACAACAACCCCACAGTTGCCCCACTAATATCATTTGGTTTTGTTGGTATATTGGTTCACATGGTACTTGTATTTTTGCGGGTGTTAAAATTGACGTCTTGGTCACCACGTCGGATGTGGTGACAATAATGGTTTTAAGCATGGTTGTGACATCATTGGTCAGACGGTATCCCAGTCTCTGATAACCCCCTTTTTAGTGTTCGTGTTGTGGCTGTTCTCTTAGAGAATGATGACCAGCTGTTGTCCTGCTGTCCCATATGGGTATGAAGCAGCAGAACTGTGTATACCAACATCAGGGAAAGGATAGATTGTTACTCACCAAGTAAAGGAGGCATTCAGTTGCAGACAGTGCAGTGAAGAATACTGTTAAAATATTAATCCATCATACGAGCTGCTGAAATAGGTAACACTAACTCACGCTCTTACTCATGTGCGCGTACACCTGGCCACTGTCTCAGAGTGTTAGAGTCCGCGGGTCGACCAAAGCGTCCGATCCCACCCGTCGGCTTTGACCCACAGTCTGCTTGTGGCTGTATGTGTGGATGGATATGTGTGTGTGTGTGCGAGTGTATACCTGTCCTTTTTTCCCCCTAAGGTAAGTCTTTCCGCTCCCGGGATTGGAATGACTCCTTACCCTCTCCCTTAAAACCCACATCCTTTCATCTTTCCCTCTCCTTCCCTCTTTCCTGATGAGGCAACCGTTGGTTGCGAAAGCTAGAATTTTGTGTGTATGTTTGTGTTTGTTTGTGTGTCTATCGACCTGCCAGCGCTTTCGTTCGGTAAGTCACCTCATCTTTGTTTTTATATATAATTTTTCCCACGTGGAATGTTTCCCTCTGTTATATATATATAGACACACACACACACACACACACACACACACACACACACACACACACACACACACCTCCTCTTCCTCAAAATCACCCTCTCCAAACCTTCCAGGAATTTCTGACTTCCAGCCTTGTCTCTCAATCCTTCTTAAAAAACCTTAATCCTACTCCCAACATCACCACTGCTGAAGCCAAGGCTATCCGTGATCTGAAGGCTGACCGGTCCATCGTCATTCTTCCGGCGGACAAGGGTTCCTCGACCGTGGTACTTGATCGTCGGGAGTATGTGGCTGAGGGTCTGCGTCAGCTTTCAGACGACACTACATACAAAGTTTGCCAAGGTAATCCCATTCCTGATGTCCAGGCGGAGCTTCAAGGAATCCTCAGAACCTTAGGCCCCCTACAAAACCTTTCACCTGACTCCAACCTCCTGACCCCACCGACATCCCGCACCCTACCTTCCACCTTCTTCCTAAAATCCACAAACCCAATCATCCTGGCCGCCCCATTGTAGCTGGTTACCAAGCCCCCACAGAACGTATCTCTGCCTACATAGATCAACAGCTTCAACCCATTATGTGCAGTCTCCCATCCTTCATCAAAGACACCAACCACTTCCTTGAACGCCTGGAATCCTTACCCAATCTGTTACCCCCGGAAACCATCCTTGTAACCATTGATGCCACGTCCTTATACACAAATATCCCGCACGTCCAGGGCCTCGCTGCGATGGAGCACTTCCTTTCACGCCGATCACCTGCCGCCCTACCTAAAACCTCTTTCCTCATTACCTTAGCCAGCTTCATCCTGACCCACAACTTCTTCACTTTTGAAGTCCAGACATACCAACAATTAAAGGGAACAGCCATGGGTACCAGGATGGCCCCTTCGTACACCAACCTATTCATGGGTCGCTTAGAGGAAGCCTTCTTGGTTACCCAGGCCTGCCAACCCAAAGTTTGGTACAGATTTATTGATGACATCTTCATGATCTGGACTCACAGTGAAGAACAACTCCAGAATTTCCTCTCCAACCTCAACTCCTTTGGTTCCATCAGATTCACCTGGTCCTACTCCAAATCCCATGCCACTTTCCTTGACGTTGACCTCCACCTGTCCAATGGCCAGCTTCACACGTCCGTCCACATCAAACCTACCAACAAGCAACAGTACCTCCATTATGACAGCTGCTGCCCATTCCACATCAAACGGTCCCTTCCCTACAGCCTAGGTCTTTGTGGCAAACGAATCTGCTCCAGTCCGGAATCCCTGAACCATTACACCAACAACCTAACAACAGCTTTCGCATCCTGCAACTACCCTCCCGACCTGGTACAGAAGCAAATAACCAGAGCCACTTCCTCATCCTCTCAAACCCAGAACCTCCCACAGAAGAACCACAAAAGTGCCCCACTTGTGACAGGATACTTTCCGGGACTGGACCAGACTCTGAATGTGGCTCTCCAGCAGGGATACGACTTCCTCAAATCCTGCCCTGAAATGAGATCCATCCTTCACGAAATCCTCCCCACTCCACCAAGAGTGTCTTTCTGCCGTCCACCTAACCTTCGTAACCTGTTAGTTCATCCATATGAAATCCCCAAACCACCTTCCCTACCCTCTGGCTCCTACCCTTGTAACCGCCCCCAGTGTAAAACCTGTCCCATGCACCCTCCCACCACCACCTACTCCAGTCCTGTAACCCGGAAGGTGTACACGATCAAAGGCAGAGCCACGTGTGAAAGCACCCATGTGATTTACCAACTGACCTGCCTACACTGTGAAGCTTTCTATGTGGGAATGACCAGCAACAAACTGTCCATTCGCATGAATGGACACAGGCAGACAGTGTTTGTCGGTAATGAGGATCATCCTGTGGCTAAACGTGCCTCTGTGCACGGCCAGCACATCTTGGCACAGTGTTACACCGTCCGGGTTATCTGGATACTTCCCACTGACACCAACCTGTCAGAACTCCGGAGATGGTAACTTGCCCTTCAGTATATCCTCTCTTCTCGTTATCCGCCAGGCCTCAATCTCCGCTAATTTCAAGTTGCCGCCACTCGTACCTCACCTGTCTTTCAACAACATCTTTGCCTCTGCACTTCTGCCTCGACTGACATCTCTGCCCAAACTGTTTGTCTTTAAATATGTCTGCTTGTGTCTGTATATGTGTGGATGGATATGTGTGTGTCTGCGCGCGAGTGTATACCTGTCCTTTTTTCCCCCTAAGGTAAGTCTTTCTGCTCCCGGGATTGGAATGACTCCTTACCCTCTCCCTTAAAACCCACATCCTTTCGTCTTTCCCTCTCCTTCCCTCTTTCCTGATGAGGCAACAGTTTGTTGCGAAAGCTTGAATTTTGTGTGTATGTTTGTGTTTGTTTGTGTGTCTATCGACCTGCCAGCACTTTCATTTGGTAAGTCACATCATCTTTGTTTTTTTTAAAATATATATATATAAAATTGTGTTGTATTTTTGAACTTCCACTGCTATGAGCAAGAATCCTGAACCGTTCCTGGTCATGCTGACAAAGTTTTATGAATTTATATGTGAAAGTATAGACAGTGGAAATTAAAATGTCCTGTGGTGCCTCTCCTGCCCAAAGTTGGCCAGTTTTACGTACTACCCCCCTTAAAAAGTTTCCCGATTTCCACATGTTGTAACACCAACTGCGAAGGCAGTCAAAATGTTTCACTAACTGTCAGAAGTAATTGGCACCAACCGTTATGCTACTGTAGAAAACACAGAAAATGTGTCCAGAATACTGTAATGACTTGGGCTCAAGGGGGAGCCCTGTGCTAAACTGCAGTCATCTGCAAGACGTGGTGGTTCAGTGCTATGCCGTGCCACTGGCCCCACGACCACCGTGTGGCCTTTAGGGCAATGGCTGGTGTTTGAGGCATTTAGGTATCATTCAGCAGGTCACATATGCTAAGGTGACAAAAGTCACGGGGTAGTGTGTGCACATTTACAGACGGTGGTAATACCGCACACACTGGGTGTGAAAGGACAGTGCATTGGCGGAGCTGTGATTTGTACACTGGTGATTCGTGTGAAGATGTGCCGAGTATACCAAAAGTGGCAAGAATACCAAATTTCAGGGCATTACCTGTTGCCACAAGCAACACAGTGGCCGGTATTCTTCAGTTTCTCCCGGCGTATTTGTTGCTCGAACAGTCCACGGGTATACTGCCGGTCCACAGTGTCCAACGGGCACAATATTTCGGCAATCAGACTCGTCGCCATCGTCAGGTGCACTGACGAACTGAGCCCTCCGAGGGTGGGTGGCCGGCCGATTTGAGTCCTCCCCTCCCCCTGCGGGCCACGCTCTTCGGCGTCTGCGCCCGCGTGCCGGCGGTCGCGAAGACGTGGGTGTCGGAATCTGTCGTAGCGTCGATGTGCTCGCTACGTCCGCTCTGGTCGCCGGCTCCTACTTCTTGCTGAGAGTCTTCTTAATTACATTCAGTGCCGAGTCCCGAGCCGTGCTGAGATTGTAGCCGCAATCTCGGTTCATAAGATCTTCCCCGGTGCGAATTCCGATAGCCTCCCTTACGAGGTGCATTCAAGTTCTAAGGCCTCCGATTTTTTTTCTCCGGACTGGAAAGAGATAGAGACATGCGCACTGTTTTAAAATGAGACCGTGTTCATTGTCAATACGTCCCAGAGACGGCAGCACCATATGGCAGACGGAATTTCACCGCCAGAGGCGAGAATGAGAACTGTTTTAAATACTTAAAATGGCGACGTTTTCCTTACTTGAACAGCGTGCAATCATTCGTTTTCTGAATTTGCATGGTGTGAAACCAATTGAAATTCATCGACAGTCGAAGGAGACATGTGGTGATGGAGTTACGGACGTGTCGAAAGTGCGTTCGTGGGTGCGACAGTTTAACGAAGGCAGAACATCGTGTGACAACAAACCGAAACAACCTCGGGCTCACACAAGCCGGTCTCACGACACGATCGAGGAAGTGTAGAGAATTGTTTTGGGGGATCGCCGAATGAGTGTTGAACAGATCACCTCCAGAGTTGGCATTTCTGTGGGTTCTGTGCACACAACCCTGCAGGACGACCTGAAAATCCGAAAAGTGTCATCCTGGTGGGTGCCACGAATGCTGACGGACGACCACACGGCTGCCCGTGTGGCACGTTGCCGAGCAATGTTGATGCACAACGACAGCACGAATGGGACTTTCTTTTCGACGGTTGTGACAGTGGATGAGACATGGATGCCATTTTTCAATCCAGAAACAAAGCGCCAGTCAGCTCAATGGAAGCACACAGATTCACCGCCACCAAAAAAATTTCGGGTAACCGCCAGTGCTGAAAAAATGATGGTGTCCATGTTCTGGGACAGCGAGGGCGTAATCCTTACCCATTGCGTTCGAAAGGGCACTACGGTAACAGGTGCATCCTACGAAAATGTTTTGAAGAACAAATTCCTTCCTGCACTGCAACAAAAACGTCCGGGAAGGGCTGCACGTGTGCTGTTTCACCGAGACAACGCACCCGCACATCCAGCTAACGTTACGCAACAGTTTCTTCGTGATAACAACTTTGAAGTGATTCCTCATGCTCCCTACTCACCTGACCTGACTCCTAGTGACTTTTGGCTTTTTCCAACAATGAAAGACACTCTCCGTGGCCGCACATTCACCAGCCGTGCTGCTATTGCCTCAGCGATTTTCCAGTGGTCAAAACAGACTCCTAAAGAAGCCTTTGCCGCTTCCATGGAATCGTGGCGTCAGCGTTGTGAAAAATGTGTACGTCTGCAGGGCGATTACGTCGAGAAGTAACGCCAGTTTCATCGATTTCGGGTGAGTAGTTAATTAGAAAAAAAATCGGAGGCCTTAGAACTTGAATGCACCTCGTAGAACGCTGTCCCAATATTTAGAGGTCTGAGCCAGGATCTTCGTACGCTCATAATCCATCTCGTGTTCCCAGAATGAGATTTTCACTCTGCAGCGGAGTGTGCGCTGATATGAAACTTCCTGGCAGATTAAAACTGTGTGCCGGACCGAGACTCAAACTAGGGACCTTTGCCTTTTGCGGGCAAGTGCTCTACCAACTGAGCTACCCAAGCACGAGTCACGCCCCGTCCTCACAGCTTTATTTCAGCCAGTACCTTGTCTCCTCCCTTCCAAACATTACAGAAGCTGCCAGAAGGTTTGCAGGAGAGTTTCTGTAAAGTTTGGAAGGTAGGAGACGAGGTACTGGCAGAAATAAAGCTGTGAGGACGGGGCGTGAGTCGTGCTTGGGTAGCTCAGTTGGTAGAGCACTTGCCTGCGAAAGGCAAAGGTCCCTAGTTCGAGTCTCGGTCCGGCACACAGTTTTAATCTGCCAGGAAGTTTCATCTCGTGTTTCTCGGACAAACAGTGCTCTGCTGCCGCCGACTTACTTGGATATTTCAGTCGAGTGTGGCTTTGATGTTCTCAGCAGCGATTTTCGATGGTGCGTACTGTTTGTCCGATATAAGTCTTCCTTCACTCACAGGGAATTTGGTACATGCCGGCCTTCCTCAAACCGAGGTCATCTTTCACACTTTCCAGTAATGCCCGTGTTTTATTGGGCGGGCAAAAGACAGTTTTTAACTCGGTTTTTCTTTAATATGCGGCCGATTTTCCCCCGATAGTGCGCCACTGTATGGAATAAAGGCAGTGGCTACCACTTCTTCCGTGACTTCGTCCGTCTCCACAGGTTGTGCTGTGGTGGTGGGACGGAGAGCGCGTCTAGCCTGCCATTCCGAGTACCCGTTTTTTCGGTACACGGTTTTGAGGTGTTCCATTCCCTGGGGCAGATTCTCTGCGTCTGAGGTGCTGAGCGCCCCATGCACTAGTGTTTTTAGTACTCCATTCCTCTGAGAAGGGTGGTGGCAGCTGTCTGCATGCAGGTACAGGTCAGTGTGTGTTTTCTTGCCGTACACACCGTGGCTCAGGGTACCATCAGCTCTTCTCTTGACCGTGATGTCCAGGAATGGTAACCTTCCTTCTGCTTCACTCTCCATAGTGAATTTGATGTTTGGATGTATGGAGTTTAGGTGTGTAAGGAAATCCAGTAGCTTGTCCCTACAGTGGGGCCAGATGACGAACGTGTCATTGACGTAACGGAAGAAACGAGTAGGTTTCCAATTGGATGACGCCAAGGCTTCCTCCTCGAAGTACTCCGTGTACAAATTCACGACCACCGGCGAGAGTGGAGTGCCCGTTGTGACTCCCTCAGTTTGCTCACGGTATCCCCCATTAAACAGAAAATACGTTGAGGTCAAGACACGCCTAAAGAGTTCGGTGGTCTTCTCGTCAAATTTCTGCCCAATAAACTTGACTGACTCTCGTAGAGGCACCCTGGTGAATAGTGAAACCACATCGAAGCTATCAGTGTCTTTCAGTCTGAAGTTGTCGAGACGTTTCACCAAATCCACGGAATTACAGATACGGAGAGGGCATTTATGTACATAGGGGCTAAGTAATTCAGCCAGATATTTTCCCAGCAAGTAAGTAGGTGCCCTAATGTTGCTGACAATTGGGCGCATAGGTACCCCCTCTTTGTGGACATTAGGGAGTCCATAGAGTCTTGGTATCCATTGAAAGCCTCTATGAGGGTGAAGATTTGTCTGATGTGATAGAAGAAGAAACAGGAGTCGATTTAGAAGAGATAGGGGATCCAGTATTAGAATCGGAATTTAAAAGAGCTTTGGAGGACTTACGGTCAAATAAGGCAGAAGGGATAGATAACATTCCATCAGAATTTCTAAAATCATTGGGGGAAGTGGCAACAAAACGACTATTCACGTTGGTGTGTAGAATATATGAGTCCGGCGATATACCAACTGACTTTCGGAAAAGCATCATCCACACCATTCCGAAGACGGCAAGAGCTGACAAGTGCGAGAATTATCGCAGAATCAGCTTAACAGCTCATGCATCGAAGCTGCTTACAAGAATAAATATACAGAAGAATGGAAAAGAAAATTGAGAATACGCTAGGTGACGATCAGTTTGGCTTTAGGAAGAGTAAAGGGACGAGAGAGGCAATTCTGACGTTACGGCTAATAATGGAAGCAAGGCTAAAGAAAAATCAAGACACTTTCATAGGATTTGTCGACCTGGAAAAAGCGTTCGACAATAGAAAATGGTGCAAGCTGTTCGAGATTCTGAAAAAAGTAGGGGTAAGCTATAGGCAGAGACAGGTCATATACAATATGTACAACAACCAAGAGGGAATAATAAGAGTGGATGATCAAGAACGAAGTGCTCATATTAAGAAGGGTGTAAGACAAGGCTGTAGCCTTTTGCCCCCACTCTTCAATCTGTACATCGAGGAAGCAATGATGGAAATAAAAGAAAGGTTCAGGAGTGGAATTAAAATACAAGGTGAAAGGATATCAATGATACGATTCGCTGATGACATTGCTATCCTGAGTGAAAGTGAAGAAGAATTAAATGATCTGCGGAACAGAATGAACAGTCTAATGAGTACACAGTACGGTTTGAGAGTAAATCGGAGAAAGACGAAGGTAATGAGAAGTAGTAGAAATGAGAACAGCGAGAGACTTAACATCAGGATTGATGGTCACGAAGTCAATGAAGTTGAGGAATTCTGCTACCTAGGCAATAAAATAACTAATGACGGACGGAGCAAGGAGGACATCAAAAGCAGACTCGCTATGGCAAAAACGGCATTTCTGGCCAAGAGAAGTCTACTAATATCAAATACCGGCCTTAATTTGAGGAAGAAATTTCTGAGGATGTGCGCCTGGAGTACAGCATTGTATGGTAGTGAAACATGGACTGTGGGAAAACCGGAACAGAAGAGAATCGAAGCATTTGAGATGTGGTGCTATAGACGAATGTCGAAAATTAGGTGGACTGATAAGGTAAGGAATGAGGAGGTTCTACGCAGAATCGTAGAGGAAAGGAATATGTGGAAAACACTGATAAGGAGAAGGGACAGGATGATTGGACATATGCTAAGACATGAGGGAATGACTTCCATGGTACTAGAGGGAGCTGTAGAGGCCAAAAACTGTAGAGGAAGACAGAGATTGGAATACGTCGTGGCGGGCCACATCAAACCAGTCAGTAGACTGATGACCCAAAAAAAAAAAAAAAAAGTGTCTTGGTGGTGCAGGTCCCTGAGGTGACGATTTCTTGGCGGCCCCCTCTGGTAGATCCGCATCCTTGAGTAGAGCCCTGGTCTTGTTCTCCGTCGGCCTTCACTTAATGACTGAGAGCAGCGGCATTTGCGTGAAGTTGTCGGTGCTAAAGGACAAGCGACAGTGTGCGAAGTATCTGCAGAAATCAGTGTGGAGCATATGACAAACATACGTGTTGGGACAGTGCTGTGAAATTTGGCATTAATGGGCAGTAGCCGCAGACAACCGACACGAGTGCCTTTCCTAACAGCACGACATCGCCTGCAGCGGCTCTCCTGGACTTGTGACCGTATCGGTAGGGCCCTAGACGACTGGAAGACTGTGGCCTGGTCAGATGAGTCCCAATTTCAGTTCGGAGGAGCTGATGATGGGGTCTGAGTGTGACGCGTACCCCGCGAAGCCGCGGGTCCAAATTGTCAACAAGGCACCGAGCAAGCTGGTGGTGGGTCCATAATGGTGTGACCTGTGTTTACATGGAATGGACTGGGTCCTATGTTACAACTGAACCGATCATTGACTGGAAGTGGTTGTGTTCGGCTACTTGGAGACCATTTCGGTTGGATCCTAGACAGCTGGTAAACTGTGGCCTGGTCTGTTGAGTTCAGATTTCAGTTGGTAAGAGCTGGTGGTGGGGTTAGAGTGTGGTGCAGATCCCACGAAGCCGTGACCCGTATTGTACAACGAGTCACTGTGGCAAGCTGGTGGCGGTGGTTTCACACTGGTGCGGGCCGTGTTTACACGGAGTGAACTGGTCCGACTGAACCGATCGTCGACCGGAAATGGATATATTCGGCTACTCGGAGACAATCTGCAGCCATTTGTGACTGGGCTGCAGTTATTCGTGATCAGTTTCGAGGACATTCTGGACAGTCGTAGCGAAAGATTCGGCCAACCAGGATGCCCACCACCAGTTTTGTTGAACATTTGTGTGACGTAATCGAGAGATCAGTTCGTGCACAAAATCCTGCACCGCAACACTTTTCTTAATTGTGGACGGCTCAGTATTTCTGCAGAGGACTTCTGTCGAGTCGAGGCCAGTTCGAGTTGTCGCACTACACCGTGCAGGAGGAGATCCCACACGATATTAGGAGGTGTGCCACAACTTTTGTCTGCTCACTGTACACTACTGGGCATTAAAATTGCTACACCACGAAGATGACGTGCTACAGACGCGAAACTTAACCAACAGGGAGAAGATGCTGTCATATGCAAATGATTAGCTTTGCAGAGCATTCACACAAGGTTGGCGCCGGTGGCGACACCTACAACGTGCTGACACGAGGAAAGTTTCCATACGATTTCTCATACACAAACAGCAGTTGACCGGCGTTGCCTGGTGAAACGTTGTTGTGGTGCCTCGTGTAAGGAGGAGAAATGCGTACGATCACGTTTCCAACTTTGATAAAGGTCGGATTGTAGCCTATCGCGATTGCGGTTTATCGTATCGCGACATTGCTGCTCACGTCGGTCGACATCCAATGACTCTTAGCAGAATGCGGAATCGGTGAGTTCAGGAGGATAATACGGAATGCCGTGCTGGATCCCAATGGCCTTGTATCACTGGCAGTCAAGATGACAGGCATCTTATCCGCACAGATGTAATGGATCGTGCAGCCACGTCTCGATCCCCGAGTCAACAGATGGGGACGTTTGCAAGACAACAACCATCTGCATGAACAGTTCGACGGCGTTTGCAGCAGCACGGACTATCAGCTCGGAGACCGTGGCTGCGGTTACCTTTGACGCTGCATCACAGACAGGAGCGCCTCTGATGGTGTACTCGACGATGAACCTGGGTGCACGAATGGCAAAACATCACTTTTTCGGATGAATCCAGGTTCTGTTTACAGCATCGTGATGGTTGCATCCGTGTTTGGCGACATCGCGGTGAACGCACATTGGAAGCGTGTATTCGTCATCGCCATACTGGCGTATCACCCAGCATGACGGTATGGGATGCCATTGGTTACATGTCTCGGTCACCTCTTGTTCGCATTGACTGCACTTTGAACAGTGGATGTTAAGATTTCAGATGTGTTACGACCTGTGGCTCTACCCTTCATATGATCCCTGCGAAACCCTACATTTCAGCAGGATAATGCACGACCGCGTGTTGCAGGTCCTTTACAGGCCTTTCTGGATACAGAAAATGTTCGACTGCTGCACTGGCCAGCACATTCACCAGATCTCTCGCCAATTGAAAATGTCTGGTCAATGGTGGCCGACCAACTGGCTCGTCACAATACGCCAGTAATTACACTTGATGAACTGTGGTATCGTGTTGAAGCTGCACAGGCAGCTGTAGCTGTACATGCCATCCAAGCTCTGTTTGACTCAATGCCCAGGCGTATCAAGGCCGTTATTAGGCCAGAGGTGGTTGTTCTGGGTACTGATTTCTCAGGGTCTATGCACCCAAATTGTGTGAAAATGTAATCACATGTCAGTTCTAGTATAATATATTTTTCCAATGAATACCCGTTTATCATCTGCATTTCTTCTTGGTGTAGCAATTTTAATGGCCAGTAGGGTATGTAGAGAGGACCTACCCTTAAGTGCATAAATGCTCTCTGTCTGGCAGGGGCGCAATGCAACTGGGCTCCGAATCGCCGTGCAGTGTGTATAGGCTTCCACTACGAGGCAGTCAGTTTTTCCACTATCCCAATGGGACCGCCAACCAGACGTGGCAACCGGCTCTGCAGTGTGGGGCAGCTGGAATGCACTGCTAACGAGCTTGCCACGGAGGCGCATGCACCAGGAGTAATGAGACTAGTGAATCGTTGGCAGTCCATTTCGGCCTGGGGTTTGTCGGCTTCTGCCTGTCTCCTGCAGGTGTGTGGTTTCTACCCCTCGCTGTCTTCAGCTCGCGGCCGCCACCTGCTGCACCTCTTCTCCACCTACACCTGAGAACCACTCACCACCACCCATCCTGACGCCATTATAATCCACACAGTGTGTCGGTACCCCTTTCTGCCACCAGGAGCGCCAGCGTATTGCACTGTTAAAATGGCTACCTTCGCTGGTGCAGAACATGCTTGCCGTATGTTTTGATTTTGTGAAACAAACTCTGTGGCTACTGTTCTGCATAAATTTTGCTCTGAATCTGCTGAAGAACCTCTGAGTGGGCCTAACATTGACTCTTCGCACAAGAACTTCGTTAAGACGGCTTGTTCACTGTGACCCGATAAACTACAGTGTCCGCTTGCACGTTTGCGGTTGTGTCGAACAGGTTAGGGATCGCTTTAACTGCAGTCCACAAAAATCGACGTGGTATGCATCTCACGGGTCTGTCATACCGAAAAAGACTGTTTGGCGAGTAATGTGTCGATGTTTACACTTGAAACTGTACAGATTCGCAATGCCACAGCACATTAATGATGCAAATAGCGTTGCTCGTGGGTAATTCTGTGGGGAAGGGTTGCATCAGTAGAGGATGGCGAGACATTCCCGAACACAGTAATCTTCAGTGACGAGTCAGCAGTTCGTATCAGTGGCAGATTGAACACCCACAGTTGCAAAGCATCGGGCAGCGAAAATCGGCATGAAACCCTGGAACACGTTCAGGATAGCCCCAAAGTTAACATGTTTTGTGCCCTTAGCAGATGGAAAGTGTGCGGCCCTTTCTCCTTCGTGGAGAAAACTGTTATTGGTATTGTACATGTGATTATGCTTGAAAATTTTTTAATTTCACAGATCAATGAAGGTGACCGAGATGGGACGGTTAACTACCAAGAAGACAGTGTACCACTTCATTTCCTCAATGATCTGTTTCCAGGTCAGTGGAACGGCCTTGAAGGGCCAATCGGATGGCCACCTCGCTTCCCAGACTTGACACCACTGGATTTCCTTCTCTGGGGTTTCATTAAAGACCGTGTGTATGTTTCTCCCCTACCAAAAAATTTTGCTGGCCCAAAAAATCAAATCAGTGCTGCTTTCGCACAAGTTAAGCCCGACATGCTGCGAGTGTGGAAAGAAATACATTACCTGTGGGACTTTTGCCGCATCGCAAATGGTAGTCGCATCGAACCAAAATTATACTTGACACTTTTGTGTGTTAACTTGAGGCTGTTTCCTACAAAATGACACATCTACCGATTCTGTATGTTATCTCAATAGATTTGTACTTCATTCCAAAGTTGTGAAGTCTTTTTTGAGTCACCCTGGATTTCATTGGTACAGTTGTTTGACATCTTCAGTTGGGGGTTGTGACTGTTGTCACTGCTTCGATACGTGACTGGTCATAATTGTGCGTCGAAATTTATCAGGATGGGAGCAGGCAACACGTGTGCGCAGGAAGATGCTCGCCATCACAGGAAAGTGGCAGTCGCGGTGCCCCCTGCCAGGATTTGCAGAAAGGCCTTCCACGTGTACGTTGTTGTTAGTGACCGTGCTGCTGGTCGCACCTGTGGTTGTAAGCCGAATTAAATCTCAGCAATGCACTGTGTTAGGTCGTGAAATGGAAGTTCTCGTTTCTACTGGTTTCATTTAATGGCAGCCGTTGCTGCAGCCCAGGTGGCACCCATTGAAAACCTGCGTCCCCGTCAATAAGATTGCCCGCCGTACAGATTTGTGTGCCTCCTTAAAAATACAGTCCTAGGAAGATGATGCTGAGGTTAAAACTTCACTCTTCTCGCAGGCCCTGTATGACAGCTGTGTTCGAGATGACATTCTTGTACGGTCAGCGTGTGTGCCCAATATGATAGGAGGCGTGTCTTTTAAGTAAGTACCGTTTTGAAATTAAAAAAAGATGTGCTAAGATATCTCAATAATTTTATTTTTACACGAAAGCCCGCACCTTATTGTACGCACTGACACCATTACAGTCTGATTCTTCCTTGTTTACGTTGTGTACTGAGTGTTTAAGACGCCTCCGATAATCGTGAGTCCCGCCAACTGTGAAGTACGGGCTGTTGTAAGATTTCTTAGTGCTAAAGGCCTAAAAGTGATCGATATCCATCGTGAGATCTGTGCAGTTTACAGAGAAAACATTACGAGTGATGGAATGGTAAGAAAGTGGATGAGAGCATTTAAAGATGGCCGCACAAATGTGCACGTTGAACGACGGAGTGGCCGTCCTTCGGTCGTTGATGAAAGTTTGGTGCAGGAAGTGGACAATAAGGTGAGAGAAAACAGATGCTTTACGATTTCCTGCCTGGTGGATGACTTTCCTGATGTTTCTCGTAGTGTTTTGTATGTCACTGTGACCGAGCACTTGAATTACCAAAAATTGTGCGCAGGTTGAGTACTGAAAATGTTGACGGATGTGCACAAAACCAAACGTTTTAGACAGCGCACTAACTTTCCTCGAGCGGTACCACAACAACGGTGATGATTTATTAAGCCAAATTGTTACGGGTGATGAAACGTGGGTGGCCCACGTCACACTAGAATAAAAGCAACAGGCCACGGAGGTTGAGCAAGGACATCGTTTTGCTGCAAGACAGTGGTCGTACGCACGTGGCCAATCAGACCAAATATCTCGTCACATCTTTTCGATGGGAAACTCTGGATTATCCTCCGTACAGCCCCGATCTTGCGCCCAGTGACTACCATCTGTTCCTGCACTTGAAGAAACACCTGGGCGGTCAGCGTCTTCGAGACGATGACGAAGTCAAAACAGTGGTGATGCAGTGGTTAACAAGTCAGGCGGCAGACTTCTATGAGGAGGGTATTCAAAAACTGGTACAACGTTATGACAAGTGCCTCAATATTGACGGAAATTATGTAGAAAAGTAGATTAAGGTACAGGCTTTCATGTAAAAATAAAATTATTGAGATATCTTAGCACATCTTTTTTTAATTTCAAAATGGTTCTTACTTAAAAAACAAGCCTCGTATTTCCCACGTCAGCACTCGATCTTATATATGCCACATTTCCTAAAGTAAAGGTCATCTTCAACCGAACACAACAAATTCCTCAGTTTTGTGGGCGGCTGGCAGCACAGCCGTTGAGTGTAGTGCACATGTGGAAGGCCTCTCTGGAGCTCCCAGTACTGACCACTGTGGGCACATCTTTCCTCCAACTGCGAACCTCTTCCTGCACGTGTGTATCACCTGCTCCTGGCCTTGTAAATTGTGGTGCTCCCACACCATTATCGGTTACGTCTGGCAGCAGTGACAACAGCAACCACCACCACCACCACCACCATCTGAGGATATCAAACAGTTATATCAGTGAAATATCGTGGGATCTGCACAACATGATCCGACTGCAAAGCTGAGAGGAGTGTTGGGAACAGCTGTCCAGAAAGCCTAAAAAACTACACAATACTTTTAATACTAATACTTTTAATACTGCAATGTTTTTAACTAAATTTCTCAAATTGTAGGTGGTGTAAGTAAATGGACTGCCTGCGAATAATTAGTTATCTGTTAGCAACTTCTTAGGAACAGGAATCTTGTGTCTGCTTATGTATGAGGGTAAGTCAATTATTATCCGCAATTTAGTTATATTTTTGTTTATTTTGGTAGTTCTGTCGTTTTACATTGAAGACACATGGTTTGTTTATTTGTCGTTATATCTTTGCAATTTTCAAGCTGCCAGGTTAGTTTCGTTATCGCTGCCGTGCTGTTAATCGTGGCTGCTCCGCTGTCTATTTGCACCAAAGAAGAGCGACGTCCAGTGATTCGTTTTTTGTGGTCGGAAGGCGTATCAGGGGCCGAAATTCATCAAAGACTTTCGGTACAGTACGGGAAGAGTGTTTTCTCGCAATGGAGTGTCTACAAATGGATTGAAAAATTCTGAAATGGTCGCACAAGTGTTACGCACGACGAAGGAGCCGGATGACCATTTACTGCCACAAATGAAGAAACCATTGAGCGCTCACGTGAAGTGATTCTCTTAGACAGACGATTAACTACTGACGAAGTGGCACATCGTCTGCAAATTAGTCACGGCTCTGCCTACGAAATCATCCAAAACAGACTTGGGTTTCATAAAGTTTGTGCAAGATGGGTCCCAAAACAGCTCACACAGTTGCATAATCAAACACGCTTGGACATCTGCAAAAAACATTTGGGGACAACTTGTTAGACAGGACCGTTACTAGTGATGAAACACAGATCTATCACTACGAGCCAGAGAGTAAACGGCAGAGTATGGAATGGAAACATCCAAATTTGCCATGCGAGAAAAAGTTCAAGATCCAACCGTCCACAGGAAAACTGTTGCTTATGGTTTTTTGGGACGCACAAGGTCCAGTACTGGAACATTGTGGGGAAAGGGGCACAACAGTAAACAGTGTACGTTACAGTGAGATGCGTACTGCCAGGCTAAAGCCTGCAATTCGAAGCAAATGCTGAGGATTGCTGTCAGAAGGTGTTGTGTTGTTGCACGACAATGCCCGTCCGCATACTGCTGCCCACACTGCTGAAGCGCTCCAGAAACTCAAATCTGAAGTACTGGATCATCTTCCATATAGTCCCGATCTAGCTCCTTTTGACTGTCACTTGTTTGGTCCACTCAAACAGGCATCTATTTGCTTCGGACAAGGCGGTGAAAGAGGCGGTGTATTCCTGGATTGCAGCTCAACCGAGAACCTTCTTTTATGAGGGCATCACAAAGCTTGTACAACTATGGACCAACTGAGTTGAAACGCAAGGAGACTATGTCGATAAACAATGTTCTTGTAAGTTTCCTATTTGATCACAATAAAATTATATAGCTTCTTTGCAGAAAATATTTGATTTGCCCATGTACACAGATTCGAAGCCTTCTATTTTGGGATCCTCAACCACAAAATTTTCATTTGTGCCACTCGTTTTTGTTTAAAGCATAAGATATTTCTTCCAAATGAGGCACCCATTCATCAGATACATGTGAAATGGACACGAGCTAGTAATAAGTAATGAAATTCAAAAGTCTAAATAGTGTATGCAGCCAGGACAGAATGTCAAAGTAGGTTAATTAAGCTGTCTAATACTCAAGACTTTGGTTGACAGGCAACCCAGAAAACAGTTATGGAGTAACATTTTTTAAATACATGGTGGGTATAGACTAATTAGTTACAAATGAAAGAAAGTGATTTATTTTATTTGTTTATTTATTTATTTTTTTGAAGGGGGAGGTTGTGTTATGTTACAGAATTGTAAGGCATAGAAATTAGAACACTTTTATTAAATCTCACACACGTTGTCTCAGTGAAAGTAGCAACAAAGGTGGAGGCAGGAAGTGAGCCGGTACGGTGCAAGCCAGTCAGGTTGACGACACATTATGACACCGTCTGCCAAGTGACGGCAGAGAGGAGACTGCTTCAGAAAACCACAGGAAGTGAGACGAGCATATTCATTAGTTCTAAATGATTAATGGAAAATCTCATATAAAGATGTGAAACAAATACTAACAAAGAGATAGAGGGGCTGGCCAGTACTTAGCTCAGCTCACTACAGCCGATAGATTCACTAAACAGAACAGAAAATTTACATTCCTAGCTTTCGGAACTTTGTTCCTTCATCAGGGAGGAGAGAGGGGAAAAAAGGGAAGAAGGGAAAGTGGATTCAGTTACTCACAACCCAGGTTACGAAGTAACAGGGAAAGGTATACAGGGAGGGTAGCAAGGGTGGAGGCATGGTTGTCAGAGGGAAGCCAAAGATATTCTACTGTTAAGTACTGTGCCAGCTTCAAACCAAAGAGGATGCATACAGAAGTAAAGAGGCATATACTATAAAGATAAACACAACTATTTAAGATGAAAAGATGCGTGAATGGCTAAATAGGAGAGGGAAAGAGGAGAAGACTGAAGAGTACATGGGAGTGAGGTCGGTTAACGTAGGTTCAGTCCAGGGGGATGGCGGGATGCAAGGATGCGTTGGAGTGCAAGTTTCCATCTCCGCAGTTCTGAGGGACTGGTGTCGGGTGGGAGAAGCCAAATGGCACGTACGTTGTAGCAGGTTCCTAGGTGCCTAGAATTATGCTGGAGGGCATGCTCCGCTACTGGGTATCGGACATCTCCTAGGCGGACAGTTCGTCTGTGTCCGTTCGTGCGCTCAGCCAGTTTAGTTGTCGTCATTCCAATCTAAAGGGCTGTGCAGTGCAGGCATGTCAGCTGATAAATGACATGTGTTGTTTCACATGTGGCCCTGCCTCGAATTGTGTACTTTTTACCAGTAGCGGGGCTGGAGTAGGTGGTTGTGGGGGGATGCACGGGGCAGGTTTTGCAGCGGGGTCGGTTACAGGGGTAGGAACCGCTGGGTAGAGAAGGTGGTCTGGGAATATTACGGAGGTTAGGGGGGGTGACGAAAGGCAACTCTGGGTGGTGTGGGGAGAATATTGTCAAGGCATGATCTCATTTCAGGGCTCGACTTGAGAAAGTCGTATCCCTGGCGGAGTAATTTGTTGATGTATTCGAGGCCAGGATAGTATTGGGTGACAAGGGGGATGCTTCTGTGTGGTCTGGGGGTAGGAACATTGTTGTTGGACGGGGAGGAATGTATTGCTCGGGAGATCTGTTTGTGGACAAGGTCTGCAGGATAGTTGCGGGAGAGGAAAGCACTGGTCAGGTTATTGGTGTAATTGTTGAGGGATTTGTCACCGGAGCAGACACATTTGCCACGAATAGTTCATTAGTTCTTAAGGCTTGTTGCAAGAAACTGTATCTGTTTCATAAAAGCACATAGCGAGGGACCGACACAGCAGTAAACAGTCCGTTAAGTGAATATAGCAGAGTGAGATGTGTGCAGTAGTTACGAGCCGAGCTTTGCTCCCTTTAAGTGGCCCAGCCCAACGTCAGTTGGTTGTTGGGCACTAGATTCCTTGATTACCATACTTTAGTGAATCTATGAGGGTGTATCAAATATAAATGGGATATTATTTTTTATTTAAATTCATTTATTGAAAAACTCGAGGCAATTACAATTTATTTTTCCACATAGTCTCCTGCTTTGGAAATGCATTTGTCCCAGCGTACAGGCATCTTTTTGATGCCCTCATCATAAAAAGAACTGGGTCGTGTCACCAGCCAGTTGCGCACGAGGTCTTCCACACTCTCACCATCTTCAAATCGTCGCCCTCCTACAGCTTCTTTAAGGGGGGGGGGGGTAGGACGTCAAACGGGCCGACTTGGAGCAGGAGAGTCAACACAGGACATTTTATTTTCCTACTGTCTATACTTTTACAAATAAATTCATAAAACTTTGTCAGCATGACCAGGAAGGATTCAGGATTCACACTCGTAGCAGCGGAAGTTCAAAAACATAACAAAATAATTTTTTTTACATGTGAAATTTCATCATTTTTTGCTTTTACTAATGGCAGCATTTGTTGCTATAGGTACACTTTTCTTCATAAGTAAGAGAGACTGTTTGATGAATTTTGCACAGCATACAAACCATACTTACAGGTGTCTGAAACACTAGAATCTATTTAATTTATGAAAAAATGAATGAGCTGTTACGTTTTAAACTTTATGCTTAGGGAAAAAAAAAACAAATTTTGTAGTTAATTATCTCAATTTTTACCACAGCTTTTAAAAGATTTGGAAAATTCTAGAGTTTCATACACCTGTATGTATGGTTTGTATGCTGTGCAAAATTCATCAAAGAATCTCTCTTACTTGTGAAGAAAAATGTACCTATAGCAACAAATGCAGCCAACAGTAAGTGAAAAAATGATGAAATTTCATATCTGAAAAAAAATTTATTTTGTTATGTTTTTGCACTTCCACTGCTACGAGTGTGAATCCTGAATCCTTCCTGGTCATGCTGCCAAAGTTTTATGAATTTATTTGTAAAAATATAGACAGTAGGAAAATAAAATGTCCTTTGGTGCCTCTCTTGCTCCAAGTTGGCCCATTTGACGTCCTACCCCCCCCCCCCCCCCCCCCCTTAAGTGGGCTGAATAAACGGAAATTGCAGGGCGATAAGTCCGGGATGTAAGGAGGATAATCGACTGTAGTCCAGTGCATTTCCTGTAACTTGGAGACAGTTAGAGCTGCAGTATGAGGTCGTGCGTTGTCGTGGAGGAGGGTGACTTGTCGAATCGATGGGTCTCGTCTTTTGCGGCAATATGCAACTCTCGCCTTGTTCGACAGTTTGCAGAACTAAGCAGCATCGATTGTGCGTCGTGTGTGCAAAAAATCAATCGGCAAAATGCCTCGCTGATCGAAAAAAATGATTGAAAGAATCTTGCCAGCTGACAGTCGAGTCTCACCTTTCGCTGGTGCTGCCTCCCCTTTCCTCCGCCACTCCTTACTGGCCCGTTTGGATTGTGAAGTGTAGTGGTGAACCTGTGTTTCATCTGTTTCATCGCAGGTGACGATCGGACTCAAAAATGCATCACCTCCTTCCACAAACCTTGCTGTAAGCTTCTGACAGGCCTCCAAACGTCTCAACTTCATGTTTTCGGTCAGAAGTTTAGGGACCCATCTGGAACACACTTTAGGGAACTGTTGGTTGTTTGTGATGATTGCTTGGCAGCTCCCATAAGTGATTCAGACTTTTTGATACTATCACCTGTTGATCATCGTCAGTAATGGCCTGAAACGCACAAATGTTTTTGCCTGTAATGCCGGTCCGAGGATGGAGATCGTGTTGTGGATTTTCCACACGTTCTTGTCCTTCCTTGAACTTTTTATGCCAGGTAAACACACGCGTCCTTGATAATGTTGTATCACTGAACTATGCAGTCAAACTTTGGCAAATTTCTGCCACAGTAACTCCTTCAAGAGATTTCATAAATAAGCATTGCGCAATAGCATCCTGAGCATTACTGACGAAACGGCAGGAAATATCTAACAGCACGCTCTCCTCACTTCTAACAGTTGTGCCTAAAGCCCGTCTCACACGGAGCAAGATTCGCTGTAAGTTTCCTTGCTGGCTCGTGCGGCGGCTACCTTGCGGGCTCCGTCGTCTGCTAGCGGGCTACCTTGCTGGGAACCTTGTAAGATTTCCAGGATGGGTCCGGTGCTATTTTTCTTGCAAGGTTCCCTGCGTGCTACCTGCGTTGGTCAATCAAGAGACGTTTCGTTTGTGATGTCAGACGCGGAAAGCTTGTGCTGGAAGCCTTTGTTCATAGTTGCTTTTCTGCTGTTGTGAGGTGCGGTAGGAAGTTATTATAATTATTAAATAATGGCACCGCAGTGGTCCAAGGAAGCGATTGAAGTATTGATATGTACTTATAGGGAAGAACAGTGTCTGTATGTCGTGAAAAGCGCAAATTATTATAGTAAACACTTGCGTGCAGAAGCACTCGAAAGAGTTGCAAGTGCCGTGTGTCTTGTTCGACCATATACAACGAGCAAGGAGTTCTACAGCAAAATGCACAATTTACGTACTCAATTTAAAGTGGAGCACACCAAAGTAAAATCATCAAAAAGGAGTGGCGCTGGGATGAACGACGTAAGTACAAAACTATGAATTTTGTGTTGAATGTAGAAACCTACTACTTGCAAAAATCAGACACATTTAAGACTATTTCCTAGAAATATCACACTGAATATTCACCCGATTTTCGAAAGCTCATAATCTTGAATGGTAATGGATTACGATGTAGCTTTCCCACGTACATTTTACTATGTTAATATGAACTTACAATTTTTCAGATATACAAACCATCTTTATGGTATTATGAGAAGTTAATGTTTTTGGCGGATCATTGCTTGCCAAGAAAATGCACAGCCGTAGGCCTGACTCAACATTCCATGACTGAGCGCAATGAAAGTGAAGAGGTAAGTTAGCTATTTACTTAAGACAAAAACTGAATTTCATGGGTGTTAGACACATTGCAAGTACAATTAGAATACTGTGCTCCACTGTCGTAGTTATTCATACAAAATCAAGTAGTGGGTAGTAGTTTTGTAAAATTACTTTTGAAAATGAGGTTATTCTGTTCGAATCTATTTAAGAACCATAGTAAACCCTGAAGGAAATATTTTTTAAATTTTTTAACCTTTTAAAAACTGGAGCAAAGTAGCCCTAGTGTGGATTAGGCCTAATTTGCTTGTGGATAGGTGTCAGTTTTCTCTGTGGTTTTGATATGGTTTTATTTCTTCTGTATGATTCCCAGTCTTCACCTGAACTTTCTCATCTGCAATTTGTTCTTATGATATGTCTTCATCACTAGAATAATCAAGCACTGCCTGGTTTCTTCCTTCTATCAGCTTGTTTACTAGTACCTTTCACTGATTCAGAAGCATTTTGTGACATTTTTTAGCAAATGTTCCATTTGTTGTGGCTTACTGGAATTCTTTCAGATTTTGTGTGCATTGTAATTTGCATATTGGTGTGCTCTTGGCTTTTGTTTGCATTCATACCCACTGTAACAACACTAATCTCTTAAGCAGTATTCCTTTCAATGTGCTGCTACGGTCGCAGGTTCGAATCCTGCCTCGGGCATGGATGTGTGTGATGTCCTTAGGTTAGTTAGGTTTAAGTAATTCTAAGTTCTAGGGGACTGATGACCACAGATGTTAAGTCCCATAGTGCTCAGAGCCAGCCTTTCAATGTGTTAAGATTCATCCCAAGTTGCTTCAGGTGTAAAAGACAGCAATGAAAATATTGTGGAGCTATTTTGATCAAATTTGTCAGAGGGAAAAAGTTGCCTCAGTTTCCCTGAAATTGGGGCAAAGAACACCCCCCCCCCCCCCCACACACACACACTTTTATAATAACAAAATGTGATTTAAATAGAAGTTACCCCTTATGTAGTAACTGTTTCTTACATTATTTACAAAACTTCAGTATGCTCAACTGTTCATTGTGATTTTATGCATTTCATTCAGTTATAGTATTGCATTAAATTTCAGAATGTTTTGCAATTTACAGACATGCAGTCTCTCCTCTTCTCAAAGTGTGGGTATACAGCCATCTCCACATCAAAACATGGAAGGCTGTTATAGTCTTGATGTGGATATGCTGAACGATGTCTGCATTGTGGAACAATGTGCAGAAGCACCACCAACAACAACAACAACAACAACAACAACAACAACAACACCAGCACCACCACCACCACCACCACCACCTATCCATACCACTCAAAGCAGGGATGGAAGAAGGAAGAGGCCTGGTGATGGGTACATGAGTGCTGTTGAGGTAATAGCTAATAAAATGTGTGCCACCCAAGACCGCCAACAACCCTCGGCAGAGTTAACTATGGATAGCTGCATAGTATTCATTGGTAACCTTGCGAAGGAAATCAAGAGCAGTGAAATCAGAATGCAGTTAATAAGAGACCTCGTTAATGTAACAACAGAAGGAAAACTGAAAGATCTACAGATACAAATGCAGAACTCAAGTGAAAGTGAAATTGTGTAAGTTTGTGATTTTCATGATGTACAGAAAATAAATGGCATTTAAAATTATTTACTTTATTCCTTTCTTCCAAGTTCCCTTTAATTTTCACTAACATCTTGGCCAACAATATCTTTATTTGTTGTGCAACATACAGTAAAGAAATATGCCAGTCATTGAATTATAAAATTGTCATTCCATCACTTCATTTATGTCATTTACTTATATCACATCATTCCACTACCATATAAAATATTGATAAAATAAACGATTTTTCCCTGCTGTAAGACTTCTGTTTATCTCAAACCTGAAATTTTATGAAAGGCTCAAGAGAGAAAATTTAATTGGCTCTGAAAAACAAATTTCAGCCTTTTTTTTTTCAGCAATGGAATGACTAGTTACAAATAATTTTCTACTAATGACATAAATTCTATTGAGGTGGACTGATGTAGATATTTGTATAGTTCTTCTGAGATTTAATTTATACATATGTTTACAATGCTTTGTTGAACTGCTTTGAGAAGTCTGTTTTAAGGGTAACCAGAAACAAATGCGAGAAGTGTTATAAGGTCCTTTGTCCACTTACTGCACTTAACATGAAAATGAAGCTTCAAATTTAAAGGTAATATTTCTGCTAATTGAATCAGAAATCAGTTGTTTAGCAAGATCATTTTTATGATTTATGTGCATATCCTCATGGAGCTGAACAGCAACTTTACCAACAGTAAATGCACTCTCAAACATTTAATGGAAATTAATGGTAAAAGTCTAATGACGTATGCAAAAAGGGAAGTGTAGATAAAGAAAGCTGTAGTGTTGACTCGTGAAGTTTCTAATAATCCTAATGCTACCTGTACTACCAACATATTTCATATTAAACCATTTTTTCATTTTTGAAAGCAATTTTCCAGGAAGGTAAATTAAATGCAATCCTAAGAAATCAAAGAAACCTTTGTTCATGAAGTATCAGCATCTTCTCAATAAGAAAGTGATATATAAGAAATAGCTACAACAATTATCAATACCAATTTCGAAATTAAACCGCTAATATTGTTACATTCGCTGCCATGGGGTTCCACTAGCCGAGGCAGAGCCTTGGCTATTTCTGCTAGTGGCCACATAAGAGACTGCCAGAGAAACCATATAAGCTGTGTCTAGTAAGGAGAATTGTAAAATAGTTAAAAGAGAAAGTAAAACAGTACACTGATGCAGGAAAGAGGACATTTAGTGAAACAGAAATTTCTCATTGTCTGAAAGAAATGACTAAAGTAAAATCCCTGTAACATAATTATATACTAGCAAACCCAGAAATGCTGGACAGTTGTAAAATATGTGTGGGAATTGGATACACATCTTTAGCACCCCTCTCCCCATCCTTATTTTACCACTGTATGATCTTGAAATGTCTCAATATGAGTAAGTGCATCCATTGAGATAACTGGTATACAGGGTATTCTAAAGACTTCTACTACTGAATTTTTGAGGACAATAATTTCAATGACATTTCACAATTTTAATCTGCATATGAATAGGATTACAAAGTTTTCTGATCATAACACACAAGTGCAACTGGCCTCTTTCCTGTAAATACAGGGTTATTACAAATGATTGAAGCGATTTCACAGCTCTACAATAACTTTATTATTTGAGATATTTTCATAACGCTTTGCACACACATACAAAAACTCAAAAAGTTTTTTTAGGCATTCACAAATGTTCGATATGTGACCCTTTAGTGATTCGGCAGACATCGAGCCGATAATCAAGTTCCTCCCACACTCGGCGCAGCATGTCCCCATCAATGAGTTCGAAAGCATCGTTGATGCGAGCTCGCAGTTCTGGCACGTTTCTTGGTAGAGGCGGTTTAAACACTGAATCTTTCACATAACCCCACAGAAAGAAATCGCATGGGGTTAAGTCGGGAGAGCGTGGAGGCCATGACACGAATTGCTGATCGTGATCTCCACCACTACCGATCCGTCGGTTTTCCAATCTCCTGTTTAAGAAATGCCGAACATCACGATGGAAGTGCGGTGGAGCACCATCCTGTTGAAAGATGAAGTCAGCGCTGTCGGTCTCCAGTTGTGGCGTGAGCCAATTTTCCAGCATGTCCAGATACACGTGTCCTGTAACGTTTTTTTCGCAGAAGAAAAAGGGGCCTTAAACTATAAACCGTGAGATTGCACAAAACACGTTAACTTTTGGTGAATTGCGAATTTGCTGCATGAATGCGTGAGGATTCACTACCACCCAGATTCGCACATTGTGTCTGTTCACTTCACCATTAAGAAAAAATGTTGCTTCATCACTGAAAACGAGTTTTGCACTGAACGCAACCTCTTCCACGAGCTGTTGCAACCGCGCCGAAAATTCAAAGCGTTTGACTTTGTCAAGGGGTGTCAGGGCTTGTAGCAATTGTAAACGGTAACGCTTCTGCTTTAGCCTTTTCCGTAAGATTTTCCAAACCGTCGGCTGTGGTACGTTTAGCTCCCTGCTTGCTTTATTCGTCGACTTCTGCGGGCTACGCGTGAAACTTACCCTTTCTTCGCTCACTGCAGGCCGACCTGTTGATTGGCCCCTTACAGAGGCATCCAGAAGCTTTAAACTGCGCATGCCATCGCTGAATGGAGTTGGCAGTTGGTGGATCTTTGTTGAACTTCGTCCTGAAATGTCGTTGCACTGTTATGATTGACTGATGTGAGTGCATTTCAAGCACGACATACGCTTTCTCGGCTCCTGTCGCCATTTTGTCTCACTGCACTCTCGAGCACTCTGGCGGCAGAAATCTGAAGTGCGGCTTCAGCCGAACAAAACTTTATGAGTTTTTCTACGTATCTGTAGTGTGTCGTGACCATATGTCAATGAATGGAGCGACAGTGAATTTATCAAATCGCTTCAGTCATTTGTAATAGCCCTGTATGATTGCTATGATGAAAACTTAGCAACACATTTTGTATACAATTTGATTATACATAAATAGGAAGAATTATGATAGGGGAAACAACTTGCATAACGGTAGACATACCAGAATATGTTGGTTGAAACGCTGTGTGAATAGATTAACCTGTACATTTTCAGAGCATAGCAATTTCTTTCTTGCAGTAACTTTATGCAGAAAACCTTAAGACATTTATAAAAAAAGAGGAAAAATAGCGTATGTCAATATGAATGAGTGTATCAGATAAAAATACAAAACATATTGGTAAAGATCTTGCTATAGACTTTTGGTAACACCCCCACCCTCTATCTGTCCAAATGTTCATTAGACAGTGTAAAAATTTGAAGCAAATTACCCAAGTACTTTGAGGTATTTGGTAACAACATTATGCAGACTTGCCTATGTAGTAGCATAGCCTGCATGAAAGCTTTGCACTCAACTATACATTTAGATCAGGCTGTTTCACGAGAACAAATTAAAATATGCCATTTTGAATCCACTCGATAGTAAGGATTTCTAAATCTCTGAGTAGGTAAATTACTTCAAGAGTATCACCCATAAATGCAGTAGTTGAGATATGTAGCCAATCATAGTATGAATTTGAAAAGAAGCATGTACTTATGTGACAAATAATAGCAGCTGGAATCTTGTGATATCTAATGATATGATTGTATTAAAATATCCTGGGATATTTAAATAATACACAGAGATAAGTCATCTGCATGGCAAGTAATTACAATAGGAATTTAACATGATAGGAAACAGGAGTAAAATAAGCAGTAACATTTTTAACCAATTCTGTTTATGCATTGTATTTGCCTATTAAAATTTAACAACTGTATCAGAGAAATACATAATGTGACACACTCGTGAATGAAGTAGGCTGTGGCGTTTTTGAGACGTCATCCCGGTATTCACCTTAGCGACAAGGGGAAACCATGAAAACCCAAGTCAGGATGGCTTGATATTTACTTAATAAACAAATAATTCCATAACATATATAATGGCTACAGTTAGCTCAATCCACACACACACACACACACACACACACACACACACACACACACACGCACACACACACACACACACACACACATACACACACACACACACACACACACAGCGCGACTGCTACGGTCGCAGGTTCGAATCCTGCCTCGGGCATGGATGTGTGTGATGTCCTTAGGTTAGTTAGGTTTAAGTAGTTCTAAGTTCTAGGGGACTGATGACCACAGATGTTAAGTCCCATAGTGCTCAGAGCCATTTAAACCATTTTGAACACACACACCCACCCACTCACTCACCCACCCACACACACACACACACACACACACACACACACACACACACACAGTAAAAAATGTCTGTTTTTACATGGCTGCTTTGTTCTGTACACTTTTTAAATATGGACACATGAACTGCAACAGTATTTTCTTCATAACACTTCACAAGCATTCTTGAACGTGAATCCTATCATGTAGTTGGTGTATCTGCAGCTGCATCTGGAACTGAAAACCAGTAACGAACAGCAGAAAATCTCTTACTCACAAAAACAGACACTTATTGTCCGAATAGAAATATAGACAATATTCTTGAATATATGCATACTGATTAAGAAAGTTTTATGCAACTGATAAAAAATGCACATACTTTGTAGTAGCCATCCTTGACAACATTGTGACCTCACAAATGCCTAAATATATTCTCAGAGTTGCACATAGTTCTCTTAACAATATATTGCTCCATTATTCTCTTTGCAGTTTCAAACATACATCAAAATTAATAGAAAGTAGGTAATAGTTCTTACACTGCTAAAGGAGGCTAGTGATAGTGTGCCTGAAAACAGGAAGCAAAATTTAAGCCTGTTCAGACCACAAAAATTTTCAGTTTGCCTTCAGTGTAGCATTCCCCTTTCAGTGATGTGAGGAGCTGCCAAAAATGACATGTCCCATCTTGATAACAGGATTAGATTAGGAATATGTAAGTTGCTGAAGTGGCATCACATCAAAAGAAAGGCACTTTGCCATTGTGCTACACAAATTATTATTATTATTATTATTATTATTATTATCATCATTATTATTCAGTTCTCACGCAGAACAGTGGCAAAGTGATGTCTTCTAGTTACTGGTATTTCAAACGCAAGGAGTCTAAAAATCAAGTGGCTTACAAACAGGAGTACAATGAACCAATTTTAACATGTTGTTCTGAGACTACCAACATCATTCTATATAAAAAGAGGTTATCAAAAAGTGGTAGCAACAAAAATTGGTATGCAAGCGTAGTAGCTAATATCTGACTCCATGCAGAAACATTGTTTCACAAAGGTTGGGAATCACCGATACCGTGTTAACGGAAGTGGTCAATAGTAATATGGGATAACAACATCATCCCGACACCGTAAAATACTGTAATCCTGTGCCGACATCTGAAGTGAATGACAGGGGATGAAGACTCAGGACAGAGGTGGGAACAGAAGAATGTCTACCAGTGTGGAGCCAGTTTTCCAAGCAGACTAAAGTTAGAGCACGGTGTAAAGCAGCAAATTTGTGATCCAGAGTTATCACTGAATGCTGTTCCGTGTTCAAAAGTGAACAGTGAAACCACATTTGTATTATAAGTTATCTGGAGCAGACAGTAATTAAATCAAAGAACATTGTACAATAGGGGCTAAACAGATGAGCCAATCCAACTGTTAAAATAGTAACCTCGTATTTTAGAGGTTGGAGCGTGCCCTATTTGGCCATCCTGATTTATGTTACCCTCATCAAGGTTCTGTCAAGGCCTCAACCAACAAGCTGTCCTATCCCAAAAGCATACTTATATGTATATTTACAAACTATGTCTTTCCATTGTATTATGGTGACAAATACCAGATAATTGTTAGATGATCCTTCGATGAATGAATAAATAAGTAAAATAAAAATAAGCGTAGACATCCAAGTGCTATCAATCAGTAACAAATATTGTGCAGTACCTTACTACCACAAATACAGTCAGCACAAAATTATCTTCCAAAACTGTTAATTTGGGATACATAAATGTTTAATAGGTCTTTTCATGCCTTCTTCATAACCATCAAAGAAAAATATTATTTCATAATAGTGGCTCTCTACATGTTCCAGGTAATTAATTGTGGAGCTGTTATACAAAATAAGATCAGATTTTTGCAAGGTCTTGCACAGGTTCCAATCATTGCTTGAGATACATATAAATTTATATTTCTCTCTCTCTCTCTCTCTCTCTCTCTCTCTCTCTCTCTCTCTCTCCCCCCCCCCCCCCACACACACACACACACAAAATCACTGTCAATATGCCAAAGGACTGAAAATGAAACAATGAATAAGGTAGTGTTTCAGAAACATAGTAAACCATTATCTGTTACCTCCCTGAACACATCTTTCCTGCCATGGAACTCTGCCAACAGTATTGAAATACCATGTCAGATGTTGTCTCACTTCTTATTTATTTATTTACTAGCTGACCCGGCGAACTTCGTACCGCCTAACAGTCAATGAATGTCGTGTTACCTTTCAGCTGAACTAATTTAGTCTTTGATGAACGTAATACAATGATACAAAATAATATTAATATAGATAGAAATATAAAAGTATTTTATTTTGATGAATGATGATGAATACATACAGAATGTGAATAAAAATTAAAAAAATAATAATAATTAATTATTTCAAACACATGTCAGAAAAAAATCATTGAAAACTATGTTGTGCAGGTTGGGATACACTCTGATTAATTCATTAATCGGATTTTCATTCAAGCACCTTGTGGTAAACGACATTCTTTGTTTTTTGGTCAGGTGCAAGAACAAATAATGCGGATGGTTTGCCGACACGTGAGCATGCCACGTACAATTGACCATGAGAAAAACACGCATTTTCTAGATTGAGGCCACAAATAGTCAAGGATTGGCCCTGTGATTTGTTGATCGTCATGGCGAAGGCAAGACGAATCGGGAATTGAATTCGTTTAAACTCAAAGGGCATATCTGTTGGGATCATCGGAATCCTTGGAATAAGAACTTCCTCATCTTTAAATTTTCCTTTAAGTATCGACGCGTGAATCACATTGCTCATCAGTTTTCTTATCACCAAACGCGTTCCATTGCACAGTTTTGGTTGGTTTAAATTTCTAAGCATGATGACTACCGACCCAACCTTCAGTTGTAAATTGTGCGGTGGTAAACCAGGCACATCCAAGGAGTTCAAAAATTCAGTTGGATAATTAGTGGCTTCTTCTTCGTTTGTTACACAGTCGATAAGATTTGAATGAATACAGAGTACCTACGATTTGATTTTGAATTATAAAATTGAGGTCATCTACATCTTTATTTTTAGCCGCCAAAATTGCTCGCTCACTTAACCATTTAGTATTTTTGTGGTTAGCAATGATATCCGGAAATACTTTGTTGATAAGCTCGTCTTTTGATGAGACGAAATTGCAAAAATTTGGAGGAAATGAAATCAAACCGCTCGATTCGTCAACAGGAACACGGCCATTACCGATAGTCAGCAATTGCTTCGAGAAATCATCAGCAGATCGTTCAACAATGCAACTCTCATATTTACAGACAGTTGAAGTTTGTTTACATATCGCCACAGATTTGATGCTTTGAGGCAAGCGTTTATTTCGTCGGCAGCGGTAGATCTTGGAATTACTGGTAGTGTTTGTCGGAAATCGCCAGATAATAAAATCATTGAACCACCAAAACATCTTGAGTCATTGCGCAGATCTTTTAATGTTCGGTCTAGTGGTGGCCGCTACTCCAGAAGAAGCAATTGCTACCGCAATTTCGGATCTCGCACGTACAGTGGCCAAAATCAATGACATGAGGAATGTCTTCCCAGTTCCAACGGGGGCATCCGAAAAAAATAAGCCACCATTTCCATCATCAATTGCATTAATCAGTGTATCATAGACTTACTTCTGCTTAGGATTCAACAGTGGTACATTCGTTTGAACTGATTGGATTAGTTCATGTGGATCATATTCACGTTCACGTTCCAATTCTCTATTAAATGCGTCATTCATTCCGCGATCTGGCGCTGGCATTCCTAACCTAACTAACAAACTGCCGCACATGAGGTAACACATATCTTCGATCAAGAGCAAAGCCTGGTTATGCATCTCCTCATTCGCCTCAAGATCGGGATTTCTTGAGCTGACACGAATTCGATATAAAATGTCTTCTGACATGTTATCTTTGTATTTGTTCCACAGGTCACGTGGGTTCGATGGGAAGCATGTCGAAATGATGATAGCAAATAATGTGCGTATCTGACTTGGAGATGCAGAAATAATTGCTTCAGCGATTGTCGTGTCCCAATGAGTATCGTTTTCAAGCAAATTCAGCTCTTGACATGCTGCACGAAATGTGGGGCACACTATACCATTAACAGTTCGTAGTGATTCAAATGATGTTGGCCCTCGAGCATGTACCAGCAACAACCGCAAATAGAAACATTCATCATTCTTCGGATGAACTGTGTAAACACGACCAGGAGCATCAGCAGAACGCATATCTGGATGACCAGGAACTGCATCGCCTTGCTTCCGACGTTGAAATTTCTTCGATGTAGCGTTCCAAGTGTAATAACGTGGCATTTCCGAGTAAAGCAACGTTCGTGCGAACGGATCGTTTTGACAAATCGCAAAGAAACTGGTCAGTGTTGTCGCTGGAGGTGTTTCGGCACGTTGAGCAGCATTCGACGCTGTGAAATATACTCTCTGACCGTTCTCTAGATGCACCCCCAAATGTACAACAGTGGGATAACGTTCGTGAATAGGGAATGAGAATATACGCCAAATTGCTTCATTGCAGTTCACATATCTACCAACTTGATAGCGCGTGATTTCATCGTTGATATTGGATGTTTCGATACCAAAAACCGCCATGTCGCTCCCTTTCGTGACATATTTGCAAATGTATTTAATAGATTTGACCGAATTGCAATACTCAACATTACAATGTGCCTTGAATGTTTTGGAAAGAAGTGGCGAATATGGAACAATCCAACTGTTGTCAACTATGAAATCGTTTCCTTTCACTTTAGTTGTGATAGTTCTACCATTATCATCGGGCGATCGACGCCGATACAATGGATAACCATCGTTGCCTGTAATGGTCTCTGCCGTGAATTTTCGCGGATACCGTTTGGAACACTTGCCGTCGACCATGCACGGTGATTGTCGGTTGATAGTGCCACATGGTCCATGAATCGTATTCGTGACTACAACATCATGTAGGTCTGGATCGGTTTCAGGAGCAGGAATCTCCGCACATGATGTCATCTATTTGATCTGGCCGAATTCTGTCTACTAACCAAATTAGAATGTGAGCGTGTGGTAGGCCTCGTTTTTGCCATTCGACTGAATACATCCAGCATCGAGTAATCCCAAAGACGTGTTGCTTTACAATGTAATTTATTAGTGACCGAATTTTTTGGTTGAAAACCCGTGCGGTGATGTCGTGTCGATCACTTGATGTTTGTCCGGGAAGCAGCAATTGAATAATTTCCATCCTTTTCAGATTACATGTAAATGTAATGAATAGATCTGGCCGACCATAATGACGAACATATGTCATTGCATCTTGCGCATATTCATGCATATGACGCAGGCTACCTGTGTATGTCGCTGGTAAAATAGTCAATCGACCAACATTTTCTGAATCTCCTTCTGTGCTTATTGCATCGCGTAAATGAATATACTCTTCCGAACGCAATTTAGCTTGATTCAACCGGATGAAAGTCAGGCGCTCCGTTTCGATTTTAACGTACATGTCAACGCAGTATTGTTGAAGCAGTCGACGAAATCGCAACAAATAATTGTCAGAATTTTCACGAATCATCAAACGATATGCGTAATAATTCATCGAACTAACCTTCTTGGTAGTTTCCTCACCTGAAACAAATACAGTAAAAATTGTATTTTAGAACCTCTAATAGGTTAACGGCTCTTACAGCTACTCTCTACTAAATTAGGAGTGACAAATTTTTTTGTGTACCAAAAGCAAACAGAATAAAATGTATATCAAGTTAAACTGAAAACAATGATATTGATCTTACCATTCAATGGATTAATCACTTTGATATTAAAGTGATATCCATCGTCTCCTTGCCAAAACATCAGCGGGTGTTGTAACGCGTCATATGAACGGTGTGTTTCATATATTCTTTGTAGTTGCCCAGTATTGCGTCGTGTAAGCACAATATCACGTGTTTCCAAGTTTTCACCAACAATCAGGATTGCCACTTCATCGATTGTTGGAGCATTAAATGTGCGTTCATGTGTTCCAGCTGGTCTTTTATCTGCTCTGATTACAACTTTATAGTCATCACTTGGCATGCGCTCTGAAGCAGTCTTGAACAGCCTGACCAATGCATGATGTTCATGAAGCATTTGCTGCAAATCTTGGAGAATTGCTCTTTTCGTAGTTGTGTTGATCCCTTGACGCCGGTCAAGTTGTTCTTCCATATTGCCCATGAAGTACAGGGTGATTCAAAAAGAATACCACAACTTTAGGGATTTAAAACTCTGCGACGACAAAAGGCGGAGCTAAGCACTATCTGTCGGCGAATTAAGGGAGCTATAAAGTTTCATTTAGTTGTACATTTGTTCGCTTGAGGCGCTGTTGACTAGGCGTCAGCGTCAGTTGATGCTAAGATGGCGACCGCTCAACAGAAAGCTTTTTGTGTTATTGAGTACGGCAGAAGTGAATCGACGACAGTTGTTCAGCGTACATTTCGAACGAAGTATGGTGTTAAACCTCCTGATAGGTGGTACTTATCTGTCCGTAACTACCTGAACTTCAACTCCCCGAGGCGATGGATCGGCCGCCAGGCAGCCCGTGACAGAGCACTTTATCACTGGCCTCCAAGAAGCCCTGATCTTACCCCCTGCGATTTTTTCTTATGGGGGTATGTTAAGGATATGGTGTTTTGGCCACCTCTCCCAGCCACCATTGATGATTTGAAACGAGAAATAACAGCAGCTATCCAAACTGTTACGCTTGATATGCTACAGAGAGTGTGGAACGAGTTGGAGTATCGGGTTGATATTGCTCGAGTGTCTGGAGGGGGCCATATTGAACATCTCTGAACTTGTTTTTGAGTGAAAAAAAAAACCTTTTTAAATACTCTTTGTAATGATGTATAACAGAAGGTTATATTATGTTTCTTTCATTAAATACACATTTTTAAAGTTGTGGTATTCTTTTTGAATCACCCTGTATATTTGCAAGAATTTGTGCTTTGCACCTTCAGTAGGTTGCAATGATCCAATGCGATGGCAAATCTGGCCTTGAATCTGTAAATTCAAAGCCATAGTTATAGTTAGATTTACAAACACTTTTTTTTTTCAAATAATAACATACCATTTTTATTTTAGAGACAAATACAGAAATCTAACAAACTACATTCCAAATATTTTTTTACAATCATAGAAAATAAAGTTTTTAACGTAAATTACCTTAAATGTCGGATTATATCCGTGTTCTTCGATAATTTCCGCCCCAAATTAAGTCATTTGGAAACAGACATTGTATTTTTGAGTGTTCGCTAGAAAATTTCGTGATTCTAGTGTTTCGCCAGAAAGCAGGGAACGCAATGGCTCTGGTGGCGGGACCACTAATGGCAATGTCTCTTTCCCACTAAGGCAGCACAAAGCAGGCGTTTCACCAGCAAACTTCAATGCGCCACAATGCTGGCAAACAACGTCCATTGGACCAATGCAAACTAAACGATGCAAGCTGTAGTCGATGGTGCAATCATGTCGAAACGCTGCTCGATTCAAATCAATGCTTGAACCATTTCTTCTTGCACTTCGAAGATTATTCCTCTGTTCATCTGTACGATTTCTCGTTTCTAATCTGGCCGTTTCACGGGCTGCCTCTCTTTGCTCTTGTGTTTGAGAAGCACGAATTAAGGCCCTTCTTTGCTCCATCGTAACGCGGCGCTCTTCTCGGGCAATTTCTCGTTCTTCGTCAGATAATTGACTCGCGATATTCCGTTGCCTAATTGCATTACGCCTCCGCTGGGAAAGATTAGATCTTCTAGGACGCGGCATTTTTATTAATAGTAATACTGAATATGCACTCGCACAAATCCACATAAAACAATCGAGACATAGACAATAGCTTATCAAGAAAAATCATAGACAACCTATGAAAAGACATTTACACTTTTGTTAACCTGTAGAATAAATCTTTAATTAAATTAATAAATAATTTACACAAATTAATGTTTAAAACAAACAAATATAACAGTTCCTACCTGAACTTTCGAGACATTTTACACAAAATAAATTTCTGAACGCACGCATAAATAGTTGTTGCAGTATTTGAGAGGATTGGACAACAAATGTTTGACATGTAATAAACAAATGAGCATTTATTGAAATGATTAAGTATTCATTACACATTTCTGAACGCATGCGTAATATTTTTCAATCTTTTTTTTTTAAAAAAAATACACACAATAGTTTATTCATCCATTTTAAATAGTTTATGAACGCATGCATAAATGTCAATCATTACTTACAGATTTTGACAAAAAAATTTGACAGCTCCGAAATAACGCATTTTTCAAGTATTTGTCAATTTTTCATTATTTTTAAGATGTATTGTGCTATTCGGGGCGGAGACAAATCCAACAAATCAAAAAACCATGAAAATTTTTATTCGTCAATTTTTCATTATTTTTAAGATGTATTCTGCTATTTGGGGCGGAGACAAATCCAACAAATCAAAAACCATGAAAATTGGTCCAGCAGATCTCGAGTTATAAATGTTGTAACAAACCCGACTTTGTTTTATATATGTACATTTGAAACTTCCTGGCAGATTAAAACTGTGTGCCCGACCGAGACTCGAACTCGGGACCTTTGCCTTTCGCGGGCAAGTGCTCTACCAACTGAGCTACCAAAGCACGACTCACGCCCGGTACTCACAGCTTTACTTCTGCCAGTATCTCGTCTCCTACCTTCCAAACTTTACAGAAGTTCTCCTGCGAAACTTGCAGAACCAGCACTCCTGAAAGAAAGGATACTGCGGAGACATGGCTTAGCCACAGCCTGAGGGATTTTTCCAGAATGAGATTTTCACTCTGCAGCGGAGTGTGCGCTGATATGAAACTTCCTGGCAGATTAAAACTGTGTGCCCGACCGAGACTCAAACTCGGGACCTTTGCCTTTCGCGGGCAAGTGCTCTACCAAGTGGTAGCACGCATTTCTGCATCGTTTAGCACCAAAAGAGCTAATAATGCCAGTTTGCTCTTAACATCTGTACCTGAAGCAGCCACCTTCGTTCGATACAACATCCAGCTGATCACAACACAACTAGCTGCCTATTTTGCACCGTGGGAGATCTTCGGCATGGAAGATAGCCGGCTCCTTTCCCTGCAAGCCGGAAGGCATGCACGCCATCTCGCAAACTTGCGGCGAACCTTGCTCCGTGTGAGACGGGCTTAAGCATAGCAGAAACGCGGGGCAAGTCTCAGCGGCTGTTGACGTTCAGGAACAAAAATCCCATTTATATTTTATCCCCCCTCATATGTCTCAGTTGCTCCGGCGCAGTGTGTGAACTAGCCAAAGATGGACTCTTGATGATTGTCTCCAGCGGACGAATTTCGTGCTGCTCACCGCCTACCGTCTACAGACGGAGACATAGACAGTCTTATGACAACATCACATCACAGGGTGCTGCCCATACAGGACTTCAACACGGACTTCCGCAAGGCATTCGATACAGTTACCCACAGTCGTTTAGTGAGCAAAATAAGAGCATATGGACTATCAGACCAATTGTGTGATTGGATTGAAGAGTTCCTAGATAACAGAACGCAGCATGTAATTCTCAATGGAGAGAAGTCTTCCGAAGTAAGAGTGTTTTCAGGTGTGCCGCAAGGGAGTGTCGTAGGACCGTTGCTATTCCCAATATACATAAATGACCTTGTGGATGACATCAGAAGTTCACCGAGGCTTTTTGTGGATGATGCTGTGGTACATCGAGAGGTTGTAACAATGCAAAATTGTACTGAAATGCAGGAGGATCTGCAGCGAATTGACGCACGGTGCAGGGAATGGCAATTGAATCTCAATGTAGACAAGTGTAATGTGCTGCGAATACATAGAAAGATAGATCCCTTATCATTTAGCTACAAAATAGCAGGTCAGCAACTGGAAGCAGTTAATTCCATAAATTATCTGGGAGTACGCATTAGGAGTGATTTAAAATGGAATGATCATATAAAGTTGATCGTCGGTGAAGCAGATGCCAGACTGAGATTCATTGGAAGTATCCTAAGGAAATGCAATCCGAAAACAAAGGAAGTAGGTTACAGTACACTTGTTCGCCCACTGCTCGAATACTGCTCACCGGTGTTGGATCCGTACCAGATAGGTTCGATAGAAGAGATAGAGAAGATCCGACGGAGAGCAGCGCGCTTCATTACAGGATCATTTAGTAATCGTGAAAGCGTTACGGAGATGATAGATAAACTCCAGTGGAAGACTCTGCAGGAGAGACGCTCAGTAGCTCGGTACGGGTTTTTGTCGAAGTTTCGAGAAGATACGTTCACCGAGGAGTCGAGCAGTATATTTCTCCCTCCTACGTATATCTTGCGAAGAGACCGTGAGGATAAAATGAGAGAGATTACAGCCCACGCAGAAGCATACCGACAATCCTTCTTTCCACGAACAATACGAGACTGGAATAGAAGAGAGAACCGCTAGAGGTACACAAGGTACCCTCCGCCACACACCGTCAGGTGGCTTGCAGAGTAGGGATGTAGATGTAGATGTAGAAGTAGATGTAGAAGCTGGTTGTTCGGCTTCTCGGGGCCTACATTCCCATTAAAGACTCAGGTGCCGAAACCTACCAGGTGTAGGGAGGAGATCGACCGACCGTACGACTACCGAAATCGGGTACGTAGTTGGTGGGTCATTGAGGGTCACTGTAGAAATCGGAGTGGGACCGAAGACAATCCAGTAGCCGGCAGAGGGCGCTTCGCACTGGGAAACAGCCGCACATGCTACACATGCTAACAGGCAATGTGCGACAGTGCCAGGGTCACCATGTCCTCCCTGGGGTGTTCACCTGCCGAGCTGAGCTATCTCAATGGACGTGATCTAGAATCTGACATACAGCCGAATGAGCAACAACTGAGGTTCATGTCAAAGGACAACTTGTAAACATTAAGAAATAAAGGAGTGAACTCAGTAATGTTTTACTAGCGCCAAAGATGCTTCGCAGTTTCCCCAGGAGCTATTCTGATTTCAAGCAGAGGCATGTCTGCTCGGCCTTCTGTAAATGTCCGTTGGCTGGTGAATAGGTACTGAGAAGTGTGGGAGATCAAAGACAGTTACTGGATATAATAAAAAGAAAGAAACGAAAGTGGATTGAAAACATATTAACAATGAAGAAGGGGTTATAAAAATAGCATTAGGAGCAGTGCTGTTTTTGTGGGGGAACGCTGGGGGATGCGAAACTTCCTGGCAGATTAAAACTGTGTGCCGGACCGAGAGTCTAATTCGGGAACTTTGGTAGAGCACTTGCCCACGAAAGGCAAAGGTCCCGAGTTTGAGTCTCGGTCCGGCACACAGTTTTAATCTGCCAGGAAGTTTCATATCAGCGCACACTCCGCTGCAGAGTGAAAATCTCATGCTGGGGATGCGTACCCCTAAACTTTTTCGTCGGCAAAGTAATTTTTTTACAATTCTGAGAACTTGGAAGAGTTCCAAAGATTTACTTCACGGATGTATATTTTTTATTTCATTTTCTCGTGTTCGTGATTGCAATACGAATGATACCAGTGCAGTTTTTGGTGGGAAAATCGATGTCATTGACTGTTTCATGCATTTCGAAGCTGCGACAAATCTTCTCGGCAACTGAATCGCTGACAGCCAGTTCGACAAGCATGTAGTGCCTTTGCCCGCCAATAGTGGGCGATGGTAGTGCTAAACGGATGTGTGTACGCTCAAATCGCATGCTTCATTTGAGGTGAGGTAAACTGAAGTGTTCGATACCACGTTCTCTTGTATGTTTGTGTGTTTCTCTGTATTGCCTGCTTCATTTAAGCTGTAAAGTCAACTGAAGAGTCAGATACCATTTTTTTTAATTAAAAAAAAATTTTTTTTAATTATTTTCCCCCCGACATGTTGATGGCGTCATGGCTAAAAGCAGACGGGTGGTATCCCATGCTTCAGTTATAACTAATTTTTGCTGCATTGTATCTCATGTCGGAGTACCCTCAAACTTCTTTTTAGAAAAAAAGCACTGGTTAGGAGAGTATGTGCACGGAAGAGGAGGCGATGGAGGAAGAGGTTTCACATCACGGACAGTGTGATGGGTGGCGGCACATACATTGGCATTGAGGAGGAGCAATGGTTTGCATGAAATGGAGATGCAAAGGACCTGCCAGTACAGCAGAAAACTGGTGATGATGGCTGTCTGGAAGGGAGACATGGATTATGGGAAAACCAGAGTGGAAGAGAAGGTGTTTCAAATATGTTTATACAAAAGCACACTGATATTAAAGTGGAATAATAAGGGAGGTATTGCCTGGGCAAAATTAATTTGTGCAAAACTTTGGTTATAGTCCGATCCACAAACGGTGGCGGTTCACGCGTATCAAGGCACAGAAGAAGATTTCATTGTTGACAATTCCGAGCGACGGTCGCGGTTTGTGCACGTGCGTGCTTCCCGCTTAGAGGTAGCACATATCCTGCAAATTTGTGTCTCGCTCGCTTGTGCAGAATTTATCACTTACCATCGGCATCAGCGCTGACAACTCCAACTAATAGAATAGAAAGTCGCTAAACAACTCATAACAATTGTGTTAAGAGTTACAATTGCATTACCTTTAGCATTCACAGCCGAGCACTGGGAACACCACTCAATGCTCATTGGCTAGCTGAGAAGGTGTGATGTTTGTGACTCCAACTGTAATAGAAGGGACAGGGTGATAGGGCATTGTTAAGATGTTAGGAAATAACTTCAGTGGTACTGGGGAGAGGCATAGAGGGCTAAAGCTGTGTGGTGATCTAGGGATTGTAATACATTTGACAAATAATTGGGGCATCTTGATGTAAATGCTGCTCTGAGATCAAGAGGTTGCCATGGGAGAGGAAATTGTGGTAGGCCTCATCAAATCATCTGGGAGCCTGTGATTCGAATTGGAATAGAAATTCTGAGGAAAACAGGGAGACAGTTCTCAGCATGGTAACAGTGAATAGGGGCACTGATGAACAGAACAACTGTTGAAAATTGTTTAATGTTTGTTGCTTAGACTCATTAATGTGCCTTTGTCAGGGCAAGCATCGAGAAGCAAAGTTTATGGAACAGCATATTGTGGGAACTGGAAATTTTAGGATGACAGAATGTTACACTGGTGAGGGAGAAGTAGCAATGTACAGTCTCTCTCTTCTTTGTAGAAATGTTTTATATTCAAATTAGAACTAGCAGATCACAAACATCCGTACCATATGTGTGAATTCCTTTCTTTCTTTAAATTGTTATATTGGCCCCGGCTCTTCCTGGTCAGATATAATTGGAGGTGTCTGTTTTGCAGAATGAACCCTAATTTTCGTATACTAACTTTTTCAGTTTCTATGTTTTATCCATAAATGTTTGAATTTCATTGTGATGCTCTAGATTTTTTTTTTATGTTTGTCTTGCCATTTTTCAATGGCTGCAACAATGGATAGTCTGTTTCTCTGGTACTTTCTTTTAACATCTGTTAAGTTCTTAATGTTGTGTTATCAGGTGTTTAGCTAAGTTGGCAATTCCATTTTTCTATACAATATTCGAACCATTGACCCAGCTCTCTTCTTCAGTAGTTGAATACCTGAAACGCATCGTTAATGATTCGCCAAGAAAACTTCATGTATAAAATCAGTTCAGGCTGTGCTGCGCAGTTTTGATGAAAGGCGTTTTTAAGTATACCACCAAAAAGTGTTATAAACTTAGTTGCTACAAAATAAAATTCTCTAGTAATTTTTTGATAGCAACTATAGAAAACCATTAGGTCTACAACTTTGCTTCCGCCATTTTGCAATAGACGGCAGTAGTGGCAACTGGGGTGCAGGTGGTTGATCGTAGGTGTAATGGAATAAGCTTAGACACCTGTAAACACAAGGCCATAAAAATATTAGTCAATTTGTGATTGGATCATAAGGTTATTCTCAATTAAGTACATCAACTTACATACCCATTTCTCACCATTTGCGGGAAGTTTTAATTTTCTGCTTTAACATGAAGAAATCTGCGACTGTGGCTCTTAAAATGCTGGGTAAGACCAATGGTGTGGGGACTGTTAGTGGAAGAACGTGCACAGAGAATGTTTTCAACGCCTTAAGAACTGTGATTTTGATGTTGAAGACCAGCATGGGGGGGGGGGGGGGGGAGATAGAACGTTTTTGGTTTTTGTAGCTACTGAAACAGACGAAGACAGTCACAGGACATCATTATTGAAAGCAACTGATGCGTTCGAGCCCAGCACTGACACACAAACAGCCACAATACAGCGATAGACACGTAAAGGTAATTTTGCATCAGGTTAGTGCACGACCCCATGTCGCAAAACCCGTCAAAATACACACGTAAACGTTGAAATGACAAGTCCTATCCTGCCTGCTTACGTTGCTCTCTGTGACTACCCCTTTTTTCGATCAGTGGCATACAGTCTGGCTGACCAGCACTTCCGATCATGCGAACAAGTGCAAAATTGAATCGATTCGCGGATCCCCACAAAAGAAGACCATGTCTTCCGCCATGGGATTCGTATGCTATCCAAAAGCTGGAAGAATGTAGTGGCCAGCGATGGGCAATACTATGAACCATAATATTTTTTAAAGTTTTTCGCAATGTTGGAACACATGAGGCAATACTGACCCTACGACTTATCCTAGAGAATAAATTAAGGAAGGGCAAACCTACATTTCTAGCATTTGTAGACTTTTGACAATGTTGATTGGAATACTCTCTTTCAAATTCTGAAGGTGGCAGGAGTAAAATGCAGGAAGCGAAAGGCTATTTACAATTTGTACAGAAAGCAGATGGCAGTTATAAGAGTCCGGGGGGGAATGAAAGGGGAGCAGTGGTTGGGAAGGGAGTGAGACAGGGTTGTAGCCTATCCCCAATGTTATTCAATCTGTATATTGAGCAAGCAGTAAAGGAAACAAAAGAAAAATTGGGAGAAGAAATAAAAACTTTGAGGTTTGCAGATGACATTGTAATTCTGTCAGAGACAGCAAAGGACTTGGAAGAGCAGTTGAACGGAATGGATAGTGTCTTGAAAGGAGGATATAAGATGAACGTCAACAAAAGCAAAACGAGGATAATGGAATGTAGTCAAATTAAGTCGGGTGATGCTGAGGGAATTAGATTAGGAAATGAGACACTTAAAGTAGTAAAGGAGTTTTGCTATTTGGGGAGCAAAATAACTGATGATGGTCGAAGTAGAGAGGATATAAAATGTAGACTGGCAGTGGCAAGGAAAGTGTTTCTGAAGAAGAGAAATTTAACACCGAGTATAGATTTAAGTGTCAGGAAGTTGTTTCTGAAAGTATTTGTATGGAGTATAGCCATGTATGGAAGTGAAACATGGACGATGAGTAGTTTGGACAAGAAGAGAATAGAAGCTTTCGAAATGTGGTGCCACAGAAGAATGCTGAAGATTAGATGGGTAGATCACATAACTAATGAGGAGGTATTGAATAGAATTGGGGAGAAGAGGAGTTTGTGGCACAACTTGACCAGAAGAAGGGATCGGTTCGTAGGACATGTTCTGAGGCATCAAGGGATCACCAATTTAGTACTGGAGGGCAGCGTGGAGGGTAAAAATCGTAGAGGGAGACCAAGAGATGAATACACTAAGCAGATTCAGAAGGATGTAGGTTGCAGTAGGTACTGGGAGATGAAGAAGCTTGCACAGGATAGAGTAGCGTGGAGAGCTGTATCAAACCAGCCTCTGGACTGAAGACCACGACAACAACATTTTTCACAATAAAGCCCTGAACTTCGAGAAAAAAAAACGGCGGAAGCAAAGTTGTAGACATAGTATATATGGTTTTTTTTCTGTTCTTTGCTATATATTGTCCTTTTATTTTTCTCAGATCTGCTACTGTTTCCTCTATTTCTCATTCATTTGCTTCTGTTGTATACAGTGTACTCCAAGGCGTAATTAGTCACAGTGACTCACTACGAGGTTTGTGTTGTCGTGTTGCAGCACGATGACGACAGCCCCTGCCCCGTCGACGGGACCGCTGAGCTACAGTGGCGAGGTGGAGGGGCTGAAGACGCACATCTCGACGGCTTTTGGTGGGGTGCTGCACCGAGCCGCCAGTAACCAGCTCGAGAGGGGACTCGACCCAGGGTAGGTGCAGCATTACTGCATCACTCCGTGAACACATACTTCCCTGGCACTGTCACAGTCAACTGTTGACTTCAGGATGTGTAGTGTGTGTTGCCTGGTTTGAATGACTATTTCAAGTGTATTAAATTTGTATGTCAGGCTTACTGTCTATGATTTAAAAATTGAGTCACTGTTACCATTTATTATGTCACATTGCCAGGTTTGGTACAATGTTGCCCTCGACAGATTCACTGATAAAATGTTCATCCGTAGCTAAAGAAAGAAGTTCTGTACAAGCATGTTGGCCATTTTCTGCTAAAATAACAACACTTTTCCCTACACTTATATATATATATATATATATATATATATATATATATATATATATATGTGGGTGGATATGTGTGTGTGTGTGTGTGTGTGTGTGTGTGTGTGTGTGTGTGTGTGTGTGCGCGCGCGCGCGCGCGCGCGCGCGCGCGCGAGTGTATACCCGTCCTTTTTTCCCCCTAAGGTAAGTCTTTCCGCTCCCGGGATTGGAATGACTCCTTACCCTCTCCCTTAAAACCCACATCCTTTCGTCTTTCCCTCTCCTTCCCTCTTTCCTGATGAGGCAACAGTATGTTGCGAAAGCTTGAATTTTGTGTGTGTGTTTGTTTGTGTGTCTATCGACCTGCCAGCGCTTTCGTTCAGTATATATATATATATATATATATATATATATATATATATATATATATAAAGGTGATGTGACTTACTGAACGAAAGCGCTGGCAGGAGAGGGTAAGGAGTCATTCCAATCCCGGGAGCGGAAAGACTTACCTTAGGGGGAAAAAAGGACGGGTATACACTCGCGCACACACACACATATCCATCCACACACATATATATATATATATATATGTGTGTGTGTGTGTGTGTGTGTGTGGGCGCGCGCGCAGAGGGTGGGGGGGGGGGGGGAGGAATCTTGGCTTGTGCATAGGGTGTTTCAAAAAGATTTGTTTGATTTCAAAACTCCATATTAATTCATAGAAACACACTTCAAACACAGGATGAACTGCAAAATACCCATAAAATTCTATCCGTGCTATTAAAATTACTCTGTGTGTTCACCAGCAGCAGCTCAGACATCTAGACAATAGCTAAATTCGTCATAAATTTTACACAATATATCTGCTATGACAGAGGTTATTGAAGATGTTATTCGTCAATTTTTTTGTGTTTGTGGGAATTCACAGCCTCGAGATGCTTAATAAATGTCTACATGGCCCGTAATAGGCTGTAATGTGATGGTTTTTTAACTGTGCAATTAGCTGAATTGAACTAAGCATCTTTGTCAACCACCTGCAAATCCAACGTGGAAAGGCACTACATTGTCTGCGTATATCGCCATGTACAAATAACACTTTACACGCCTCACATTAAGATAAAACATTACTTTACTTCTTACTCACATTTGTAACGTCTGTATTTCATGTCATTTTCAAATCACTGTTAATTACAAGTAAAAAGTAGCCACATTCTGTCATTTTACGAAAGAATCCACACTACAGTGACACCTCTTAAGATTGTATTCTGAACTTTGCTCTGTGTACAACAACATGGTAACTGACTACAGCTGGTAATTTGTTGTCACAGATACATATTCATCCAAAGACTTAAAGACTCTCGGTAGCACGTATCTTAGGCACGTTACACCGTGACGTCCGTTGTATTGCTGTATTGTAAGGCGTCACGTATACCGTTTGTATATGTATATGTGTATGTCATCCCTTCTTTCCCTCGTCGATATCAGAGTACGAGAAATGTTTATGTTTGCGTTTACCTATTTGTTGTCGACAACACACAACTACACGGCCACGGTATCACCTGATTCCGGGAATAGCTAGCTTAATATAGTATAAAGATAGTGTGTTTAAAAGTGTGATATTATTCTTCACTTAACCTTTGAGACTTCAAGAACCAGCTACTCTTAATCAGGCCCAAAACTTGCGATCAGTCTGTCACAGTGTTAATAATACGTAAGGCTATACACCACTATAAGAAAATATGACTGTTCATGAAATAACAAAATGTACGAGTAAACTTCTTTATATTTTTCCTTTTTATTTAATCAAATGCTTTCAAATGTTTATTTCGCACCCACAAATTATCCGCACCTCGATGTACAGTGTAAACGTGTGCATGAAAAATAGTACACTGTTTCTGCTGATAACCACGTATGAGCTTTAGGGTTGCTAGGCTACTTCAATCAACAGGATTTATACTGGATTTTGAAAATGATCTTTCTATCCAAACTTATGTCCTGCACAATGGCTCATCAAATATTCTACCCTTTTGCGATAATTAAGAATTCGTGTAAATTGTATTTTCGTGAGTTTAAAGCAAACCATCGGCGGTGCAAAAGCAGTCTTGATACCGCAGCACACTCATGACGCTTACCAGCCTGTCACGAAATTGACCGGCATACATCTACAACCAATTTCAAGGTCACAATTCGCCCTACATGATTGTGTGCAATTGAACTTCATCCAGTCAATTATTTTTGGAATTGTAATCACTGATCCTGACACTGACCATCATAAACACACAATTAAGACATTTTTAAAATTTTTTTTTACCCCCTCTAAGAGCAAACAAATGATGTCACGTCATCTGCGTAGTTATTAAAATATCATTCCAAATGATCGGAAACATTTATCATCATTATGTTTTAATGGTAATAAAAAAAATGATTTATTATCGGAAAGTAACACATAAGAAATCGCAAATCACACGTAACTAAAAGACAGCTTTGCTAAGGTCCGGACTTAATCATGCAAAACTGTATAAAGAAATCCCCCGTATCTCAATTTCTCCATGCCAACTGTCAGACCCAAATAAGATATTCAAGACCTCGTAGATTAATCCCGACCTGTAATGTTACAATGTAGTATATATTGATGGTGTGCCAGACTTAGTTGGTTTCGTGTATAAAAACAGTCAGTGACCAAAGAATACAGTAAGGGCATACAGATGGACATAAAATATTGTATACAGTACGTGACATATCATCAGACAAACTACATTATTTTAAACATCATATTAACACAAATATACTTGAGGTATGTACAAAATTCCACAAATAATAGAAATAGAATATTCTATCAACTGCTGGCGTGCCAAGTATAATGATCGTTGTATACTGTAAGTCATCAGGGTCCGGAGGCTTTTTCTAGACACATAGAAGCCAGGTGTGACTATTTGTTCAGAAAGATAACCCACAATTTTTTTTTAAACAACCAATATACAATGCGTGAAAGGGTGACAACCAAATGTCAGCTGCGTTGTAAAATGTTTCATCCATTATTGGTAACACTGAATATCATAATACAAAATGCATTAAAAACCATGGGATAAAGAGAATAACATGGAAAAAAAACTATAAAAAGAGGAGAAAGGAAGCCAATTTTTGTGGAATTTTGTACGTACCTCATATATACGAGGGTGAGTCAAATGAAAACCTTAAATTTGTAATAACAAATCAAAATTTCGTGCCGTTACCCTGTAAGTTGGTAAGCGTGCTACAAACAGCGTTCAGAATGGTCTGTAGGTGGCAGCATAGTGCAGATGCAAACATACCATCACATATCAGTATAAAGATGGCTGATCCACTTGTGTCTCGCACCAGGGAAGAACAGCGTTCTGTTATTCAGTTTTTTCGTAGTGAAGGTGTGAAACCTATTGAAATTCATCGACGAATGAAGGTTCACAGCAGCAAGTCTACGAATGGAGTAGGAAGTTCGCAAATGGTGTGACTTGAGTGGAAGACGCTCCTCGTCCAGGTCAGGCACAACGAGTTGTGACTCCACAGAACACTGCAGCAGTTGAAGACACAGTGAAGGAAAACCGCCGAGTGACACTGAATGACACTGCAGCATGTTTACTGATAAGTCACGGGTCAGCACACCACATTGTGCACGATGCGCTCCAGTTTAACAAAGTGTCTGCAAGATGGGTGCCACGGCAGCTGACTCCTGAAATGAGAGAACGACTTGTCGATGTTCGTGAAGAACTTCTTCGGCGCCTTGAACGAGAAGGTGATGGCTTCGTTGCAAGAATCGTTACTGGGGACGAAACCTGGGTTCACTGCCACCAACCGGAAACGAAGAGAGCGAGCAAGGAATGGCACCATTCCACATCACCAGATCCGAAGAAGTTTCGAACAGGACCATCAGCAGGGAAGGTTATGCTGACTCTGTTTTGGGACGAGAAAAGGCGTCATTTTGGAGCATTACATGCCTAGAGGGGCCACTGTCACCAGTGCATCGTACACAGATCTCCTAAAAAATCATCTGCAGCCTGCAGTCAAATCAAAGCGACGTGGATTGCTGTCAGCGGGTGTCCTTTTGCAACACGACAATGCGAGGCCCCACACTGCCCGTACAACAATTGCAGCAACCACAGACCTGCATTTTGAGTGTCTTCCTCATCCACCATACTCACCAGACCTTGCCCCAACTGATTTCCGTATGTTTGGACCACTCAGAGACGCAGTGGAAGGAAAGAAGTTTCGCTCTGATGAAGAGGTACGCCGCGCGGTGCACGAGTGGTTGCGAGGACTACCAAAAGAATTTTTTTTTTGTAAAGGAATTTATGCACTTTGTAAGCGCTGGGGGAGATTATGTTGAAAAGTGATACAGCTTTGTACCACTTCTGCACTATAAACAATATTTAAAAAAATATTTAAGGTTTTCATTTAACTCACCCTCGTATTTCCATTAATACGATGTTTCAAATAATGTAGTTTGTCTGTTGATATGCCATGTACCGTAGACAATATTTTATGTCCATTTGTGTGTCCTTAATGTATTCTTTTGTCACTGACTTATTTTATACATGACATCAACTAAGTCTGGCACGCCAGCAGTAAATGTTACGTGCCTAAGGTATGTGCTGTTGAGAGTCTTGAAGTCTCTGGATGAATATGTATCTGTAACAACAAATCACCAGCTGCTGTTGGTTACCATATTGTTGTACACAGAGCAAAGTTAAGAATACGATCTTAAAAGGTGTTAACTGTCGTGTGGATTCTTTCGTAAAATGGCAGAATATGGCTACTTTTTACTTGTAATTGACACTGATTTGAAAATGGCGTGAAATACAGATGCTACAAATGTAAGTAAGAACTAAAGTAATGTTTTATCTTAATGAGAGCTGTGCAAAGTGTTAGTTATATGTGCCTCTCTATGCAGACAATGTATTGCTTTTCCGTGTCGGTTTTACAGATGCTTGACAATGGCCCTTAGTCGACATTAGCTAATCGCACGATTAAATAAATATCGCATTACGGCCTACTATGGACTGTGTTTACATTTGTTAAGATGTTACTCTATTCTTCAGATCTTCTATGTCGGGCGGTAAAAAGGAGATGTACAACACCGTTACCTCCACTTACCCGACAAGGAAAAAAATATCGCATACCGTCACATCTGGCGATCTTGGAGGCCGAGAATGCAGGGCAGACTGTCACTGACAGACTGACATACATTTTTGTGTCTTGTGTGGTGCAGCCCCCTGCTGTAGGAAAAGGAAGTTGTAAGAATCCTCCGGAGGTTTTGGGAAAAGCCAGTTTGCAGCATTTGAAGATACCTCAATGATGGATGGGGCGCACGGGACCTCGAGACCCATTGCCCTGCCTGCATTCTCGGCCTCCAAAATTGCCAGACATGACTTCGAGTAACCTTTCTTTTTTTCTTCCCTTGTGCGGTTATGTCAAGAAAAGTGTTTTCTTCTCCCCTCTGTCTCGTGAGAAAGAAGAAGGGAAGAATAGAATAACAGGCACTGTAAGTTCTGTAAAAGCAGATAGATTGTGTAAAATTTATGACAAATTTAGCTATTGTCTATATGTTATTCATGCTGCTGCTGGCGCACATGTAGAGGATTTGTAAAATTGTGGCTAAAACTTTAAAGTTTTGTGAGTATTTTGCAATTCATTCCATGTTTGTAGTATGTTTTTATCAATAAATATGGAATTTCAAAATCGGGTCATTCTCTTTGAAACACCCTGCATTCTAATACTTTTAATCTAGAGTATAAAGTAATATACAGGGTGTTACAAAAAGGTACGGCCAAACTTTCAGGAAACATTCCTCACACACAAATAAAGAAAAGATGTTACGTGGATATGTGTCCGGAAACGCTTAATTTCCATGTTAGAACTCATTTTAGTTTCGTCAGTATGTTCTTCCACCTACGCTCAATGGAGCACGTTATCATGATTTCATACGGGATACTCTACCTGTGCTGCTAGAACATGTGCCTCTACAAGTACGACACAACATGTGGTTGATGCACGATGGAGATCCTGCACATTTCAGTCGAAGTGTTCGTACGCTTCTCAACAACAGATTCGGTGACCGACGGATTGGTAGAGGCGGACCAATTCTGTGGCCTCCACGCTCTCCAGGACCTCAACCCTCTTGACTTTCATTTATGGGGGCATTTGGAAGCTCTCGTCTACGCAACCCCGGTAGCAAATGTAGAGACTATTCGTGCTCGTATTGTGGACGGCTGTGATACAATACGCCATTCTCCAGGGCTGCATCAGCGCATCAGGGATTCCGTGCGACGGAGGGTGGATGGATGTATCCTCGCTAACGGAGGACATTTTGAACATTTCATGTAACAAAGTGTTTGAAGTCATGCTGGTACGTTCTGTTGCTGTGTGTTTCCATTCCATGATTATTGTGATTTGAAGAGAAGTAATAAAATGAGCTGTAACATGGAAAGTAAGCGTTTCCGGACACATGTCCACATAACATATTTTCTTTCTTTGTGTGTGAGGAATGTTTCGTGAAAGTTTGGCCGTACCTTTTTGTAACACCCTGTATAAGGTTTATTTGTCCACACCGTCTTAATGTATTTCGTTCTGCTTGTGTTTTTTGTCTAGATACATCTTTAGAAGTCCGGAGCTCGTGGTCTCGCGGTTGCGTTCTCGCTTTCCAAGCACGGGGTCCCGGGTTCGATTCCCGGCGGAGTCAGGGGTTTTCACCTGCCTCGAGATGACTGGGTGTTTGTGTTGTCCTCATCATTTCATCATCATCCAGGAAAGTGGCGAAATCGGGCTGAGCGCAGGTTGGGAAATTGTACGGGCACTGATAACCGTCCCACAAACCTAAACATCATCATCATCATCCTATCTTTAGAACAACAATGTTTGTGTAGTTAACACCTCACTGCTGTTCTGTGGACTAACTGTTTAGAGTTAAGTTGTTTGAGGATGGCCTAGAAAGTCAAAAGCCAGTTTAGAGTGGATGAAAAGATAAATGATGTTGTGGAACATCAATATCGTGTATTTTAGTTTGTAAGTAAGAAAGTGTTATTCAGTGTGAAAATGTGCTAGCATTCATGCAGTAATGGTTTCCAGGCAAAAAGTCCTTTTCAAATCAGGTGGTCACGATTTCCTCTTCCCCACTCTCTGAATGCTTCTTAGTGCTGTGTCATAAAATAAGTAATCATTTTTTCTGAGAAAAGGATATAAGTTGGTACTTACTGAAGTGGATGTAGATGTATTGATATTTCCTGTGTAAGTGTAAACTACAGCCGAGAGCTGTCACGATTGCAGTGGGTCGACCCACCTCACCGGCCTAAAACGACTGACGCCGGGCCAGCGGCGGGAGCGGACGGCACACGACCCCGCGCCCACCCACGCGTCCGAGGCCTCGACGAAAGGCCGAGGGCGGCGCGCGTGCGACCCGGAGCCGGGCAGACGGGTGCGGCAGGAGGCGACGTCGGAACGGCCCCGCGCGTACCTGGCTCTACTTCGCGCGGCCGTGGCCGCCGTCACGAAGTCCGACTGCTGCCGCTACACCTGTTTCTACTGCGAGAGCCGGTGAGTGGCCAGGTCGCTAGTCGACTCGCGTATTCCGTGTGCCGTGTGTGGGGTACGTGGCTGTCATCCGCATCTTGAAGTAGTGGGAACTGCAGTGTGAATCCTGACTTCACTGTTTGTGGTTTAGAATACACTCCTGGAAATGGAAAAAAGAACACATTGACACCGGTGTGTCAGACCCACCGTACTTGCTCCAGACACTGCGAGAGGGCTGTACAAGCAATGATTACACGCACGGCACAGCGGACACACCAGGAACCGCGGTGTTGGCCGTCGAATGGCGCTAGCTGCGCAGCATTTGTGCACCGCCGCCGTCAGTGTCAGCCAGTTTGCCGTGGCATACGGAGCTCCATCGCAGTCTTTAACACTGGTAGCATGCCGCGACAGCGTGGACGTGAACCGTATGTGCAGTTGACGGACTTTGAGCGAGGGCGTATAGTGGGCATGCGGGAGGCCGGGTGGACGTACCGCCGAATTGCTCAACACGTGGGGCGTGAGGTCTCCACAGTACATCGATGTTGTCGCCAGTGGTCGGCGGAAGGTGCACGTGCCCGTCGACCTGGGACCGGACCGCAGCGATGCACGGATGCACGCCAAGACCGTAGGATCCTACGCAGTGCCGTAGGGGACCGCACCGCCACTTCCCAGCAAATTAGGGACACTGTTGCTCCTGGGGTATCGGCGAGGACCATTCGCAACCGTCTCCATGAAGCTGGGCTACGGTCCCGCACACCGTTAGGCCGTCTTCCGCTCACGCCCCAACATCGTGCAGCCCGCCTCCAGTGGTGTCGCGACAGGCGTGAATGGAGGGACGAATGGAGACGTGTCGTCTTCAGCGATGAGAGTCGCTTCTGCCTTGGTGCCAATGATGGTCGTATGCGTGTTTGGCGCCGTGCAGGTGAGCGCCACAATCAGGACTGCATACGACCGAGGCACACAGGGCCAACACCCGGCATCATGGTGTGGGGAGCGATCTCCTACACTGGCCGTACACCACTGGTGATCGTCGAGGGGACACTGAATAGTGCACGGTACATCCAAACCGTCATCGAACCCATCGTTCTACCATTCCTAGACCGGCAAGGGAACTTGCTGTTCCAACAGGACAATGCACGTCCGCATGTATCCCGTGCCACCCAACGTGCTCTAGAAGGTGTAAGTCAACTACCCTGGCCAGCAAGATCTCCGGATCTGTCCCCCATTGAGCATGTTTGGGACTGGATGAAGCGTCGTCTCACGCCGTCTGCACGTCCAGCACGAACGCTGGTCCAACTGAGGCGCCAGGTGGAAATGGCATGGCAAGCCGTTCCACAGGACTACATCCAGCATCTCTACGATCGTCTCCATGGGAGAATAGCAGCCTGCATTGCTGCGAAAGGTGGATATACACTGTACTAGTGCCGACATTGTGCATGCTCTGTTGCCTGTGTCTATGTGCCTGTGGTTCTGTCAGTGTGATCATGTGATGTATCTGACCCCAGGAATGTGTCAATAAAGTTTCCCCTTCCTGGGACAATGAATTCACGGTGTTCTTATTTCAATTTCCAGGAGTGTATTTCCTGAGTGTTTTTCTGTAGGGGGTGCGTTATTGCAAGTGGCTCGTTACAGGGTAATTGCACTTCACTTCATTTCTTATCTCCATTTATCATTGTACCTGTATGCCACTGTACTGATGGCAGTGCAGGTGTCAACAGTACGGGCTGTGTATCGTTCGGAGGCAAACCTGTCCAATCCGTTCGCAGTACTTAGTGTCGATGGTAATAACACCCACTTTACTCATTACCCACAAGCTAGCACTGACCGTTGCTCAGTTCTGTCACGGGTTTGCTTTTCCGTCAGTACTAGTTGCACAGCAACGTGGATAGGTTTACCGGCGGAGTGTCGGTCGATATGCACCTTGTGTACGGTTTCAGTGAATGCAGTGGAAGAGTGGTGCAGCAGTGCTGTGGTGAGCCGTTCGTGCAGCGGTGCCTACCACGTCACGCCTCTTTTGCACAGTTTGAGAGATACTGCATTACCCACTGTTCTGTGTCGTACATTTTGGTGCAGAAACAAAGCAAAGGTACCTTTCGTTGCAAGCTGAGTGAATCAGAATTGCGTTTTTACTAGAGCCATAAAATGTAGCATCTATTTTTTGCAAAACTTGCATTTGTTTCTTTGCAAAACTCGCATCTGTTTTTTTTTTTTCAGAACTCGCATCTGATTCTTTTCCAAAACTCGCATCTGTTGGTTTTTCTTTGTTTTGTTTTTTTTGTTTGCAAAACTCACATCTGTTCTTTGCAAAACTCGTTTCTGTTTTGTGACCAAATTGGCGTCTGTTTTGTGACCAAATTGGCGTCTGTTTTCTGACAGAATTAGCGTCTATCTCTTGCCAAAATTTGTATCTATTCCTTGTCAAAATTTGTATCTATTCTTTGGCAAAATTTGTATCTATTCTTTGGCAAAATTTGTATATATTCTTTGGCAAAATTTGTATATATTCTTTGGCAAAATTTGTGTCTCTTCTTTGGCAAAATTTGTGTCTCTTCTTTGGCAAAATGGCATCCCTTCTTTGGCAAAATTGGTATCCCTTGTTTGGCAAAATTGGCATCCCTTCTTTTGCAGATTTTCCATCTGTTTTTTGAAAAGTTCGTGTCTATTTTTGTCAAAATTGACATCTACTTGTGTTGTTTATAAATGATTAGATGCACAAATTTAAAAGCTTGTCAAGCTACATGAGTGAAGACAAACATAGCCTGCATTCTTTGCAATTGACCATTTAAAAAAAGCAGTGCTCATTAGGAATGTTTTGATTGGAGTGTTTTGTTTTGCAAGAACTTAAACAGCTTTTTTTTCCTCCCTGATATGGCTTCAGTAGTTTTCATTTGGCTTCATTTAAGCATTCAACAAATGACTGTTCTATTGAAATGAGTAGCATTTTCCCACCACTGAACTGAATGTTCCAGTTTGACGGTTACAAAATCTGCAAAATATTAAGTTTGTCCTTTCATAGGCATTTATAGCTTTGTGATCCACGCTTGACAATGCTACAGATAGTACCCTTATTTAACATTAGGGAAAGAATTTCGATGCTGTCGAAAATAGTGTCATTTTGTTTTCCGACCACTGTAGTGCAGAGTGTGGGTGCTATATGGTGGCAGATGGCTGCAAATGTAAACAAACTTGAATTTTGACCACCAGAGGGGAGGGGAGCGTGCGGGGAAATGAGTCCCACCCTACACCTTGTTCTGCGAAAGCAGAACAGATACACGGATCACCGATCTTTTCTGGTGTTGTAAGTGCCACACTGAAAATGCGTGATAGTCTGGGCTTAACAACTTCACTGATTTCAAAATGAGAGAGGAAAACAACAGGCAACGCACAACACAAAGCTATCGGGAACAGCTACATCTCGATTGCTTGTTGAGCGTTGGAGAATATTGTTAGCAAATTTGTTCAGACACAACCTCTAGTGGTATTTGAAGCAACCATAGGTCAAAACATCCACCACCTCGTTTCTACATTACAGTGTGTGCATTATACCAGCTTTTGAAGTTAAGCTAACAAACATACGCGCGTGTTTCTTTGATGCAAAATGCTAGGTCCAAGGGTTGAGGACTGCGTTGCATTATGCGGCGTGTATTTTAAATAAAGCATTCAAATACCCACAGCTGTCATGCCAACAGAGCATCGAGTGGATCCATACATTGTGTTTGTGCACTTCTTGTTTTGCAAACGGGTTGTTATGCACATTAACTTTCCAAATAGGGCTTCGCCAGGTGACGTACGATACCAGTTACTGAAATTCGGTTACATTTTCGATATTTATATGCAGAAAATAAAGCTGTTTCAAACTATCACTGATAAAATAGTTCATCTGATCACAATTAATTATGAAAAAGTTTCTATTAAGTAATTTTTTGTTTTTGCATTTTGAAGCGTCTATTTTGAATTTATTGCAAAATGCAAATTTTTCCAGTCCCTAAATATTTATAGTGAGCCATCAGACACAATGGCCCCCTTACACCAAAATACTCAGAAAATGTCCCTGAAAATTTTGTCAGTTGAGTTGAGATTGACCTGTATAGCTAGGTTGTCTAAACCGCTAGTCTTTCCTCAGGGAGGGGAGAGGTTGGGGAGGGTCATAAGTAAAGTAGGAGCAGGCTGCTCAGTCCACGGTCCGTTAGCCTTGATGACAGCTTCCACTCTCGCAGGCGTACGTTCAATCAGGTGCTGGAAGGTTTTTTTGGGGAATGGCCGCCTATTCTCCACGGAGTCCTGCCCTGAGGGTGTCGGTCGGTGAGGCCTGGCACGAAGTCGGCGTTCCAAAACATCCCGAAGGTGTTCTGTAGGATTCAGGTCAGGACTCTGTGCAGGCCAATCCGTGTAACCACTCCGCGAAAGGCCATCCATTATGAACAGGTACTCGATTGTTTTGAAAGATGCAATTGCCATCCTCGAATTGCTCTTCAGCAGTGGGAAGCAAGAAGGTGCTTAAAACATCAGTGTAAACCTGTCCTGTGATAGTGCCATGCAAAACAGCAAGGGGTGCAAGCCCCCGCCATGAAAAACACAACCACACCGTATCACTACCGTCTCTGAATTTTACTGTTGTCTCTACACATGCTGGCAGATGACTTTCACCGGGCATTCGCCATACCCACATCCTGCCACCGGAACGCCACATTGTGTACCGTGATTCGTCACTCCACACAATGTTTTTCCATTGTTCCACTGTTCAATTGTCGAATGTTTACACTCCTTGCACCAGGCGAGGTGTCGTTTGGCTTTTAGCAGCATGATTTGTGGCTTATGAGCAGCCGCTCAGCTGTGAAATCCAAGTTTTCTCACCTCCCGCCTAACTGTCATAGTACTTGCAGTGGACCCTGATGCAGTTTGGAATTCCTGTGTGATGGTCTGGATAGATGTCTGCCTGTTACACATTACGACCCTCTTCAACTGTCGGCGGTCTGTGTCAGTCAACAGACGAGGTCGGCCTATACGCTTTTGTGCTGTACGTGTCCCTTCACGTTTCCACTTCACTATCATATCAGATACTGTGGACCTAGGGATGTTTAGGAGTGTGGAAATCTCGCACACAGACATATGACACAAGTGACACCCAATGATCTGACCACATTAGAAGTCCGTGAGTTCTGTGGAGTGCCCCATTCTGCTCTCTGACGATGTCTAATGATTACTGAGGTCGCTGATATGGAGTAGGTGGCAGTAGGTGGCATCACAAAGCACGTAATATCAAAAACATATGTTTTTGGGAGTCTCCGGATACTTTTGGTCACATAGTGTATGTTCCGCATCTCCTCCTAAATCACCGCACTGATTTTAACTGAACTTGAGTCACTGAATGTATGTGCAAAAATATGTCATTGGGCTATGCAAAGTTTCAGGAGGCATGAAGTTGTAAACACCGGGATGTGTGAAAAACTGCTACATCATGCCCGTTGTTTTAATTTATTACTTCTTTCCTTCTAACTGAATATAGAGAGAGATGTGCTAGTGCGTCTGGAAAGAACCACTGTGGGCGTGATCATTACCTCTGTCTCCAAGGGGCGAGGGTTAAAAAATGTCGTAGCTCGTGATGATCAGACAGACAGACTGCATTCATCCAGTATTTGAGACTGTGAGCACTTACTGACCTGCAACCAACTTTACACGTCATTTGAAACTTTTACCAAACATTTTCTTGCTGGCATTCTTCACAAGATGATGAGAGGAACAAAGTTTTGCACTTGCTACATTTTCACTGTTCTTGCAGGAAAACCGCTACGTCAGATACGGCATTTTAATTTATTGCTTCTTTAGTACTTACTCTACTAGCAACGCATTTTGCAGAGAGTATTCTTGTATACCACCGAATGTACTTGCAAAAATATATCATTGGCCGCCCATAGTTCGAGAGTTATAAATAACTGCCACATTGTGCATGGTGTTTTAATTTGTTACTCCTTTACTACTAACTCTATACATATGTGAGATGTATGTCTCTGGGCAAAGCCATGAATATAAAACCCCTTCTAAACCCGTGGATCGATTTCAGCCAAATTTGGCAATCTGGAAAGAAATAGTGTGTGGCTAAGAACCAGCAACCTCCTATGGGAGTGGGGGTGACAATGGGGAGAAGGGAGGGAGGAGAAGATGGGAAGGCAGACAGAGGGAGCCAGGACATGGACAGACATGGGGAAAGGGAGGAGTTAAATTCACAGGAGAGTGGAATAAATACAGACCCGGGCTGTGCCGGGACCTCGGCTAACTGTATCTAATATTTTAGTCTTTCCATTTTTTCAAAAATTGCTGTACTATGGAGGTTAATCTGCAAACTGAACAATCCACATACAGATAATCAGGAGATTGTTGTAATTATAACAAGAATTACAACACAGTCACTGTGTTTCACTAAGACAAAATGCCAAGACTTCATAAGGAAAATTTTCATATTATTGTTATTATTATTATTACAAATTTGGACACGTGGTGTACAAGGATCATTCAATAATTGGAGAGACAAACTGATCTGCGGAAAAAAAACTGTTAGCAGGGCAAGTTTGGTACTTTTATGGATTTAAGTTGTCATCATTGGGATGAGCCCTGATCAGCTGATGTGTCAATATTGTTTTGTTTATAACCTTGAAAATACATTTCTACATCTATATCCATACTCTGCAAGCCACCTGGCGGTGTGTGGCGGAGGGTACTTTGAGTACCTCTATCAGTTCTCCCTTCTATTCCAGTCTCATATTGTTCTTGGAAAGAAAGATTGTCGGTATGCCTCTGTGTGGGCTCTAATCTCTATGAGTTTATCCTCACGGTCTCTTTGCGAGATATACGTAGGAGGGAGCAATATACTGCTCGACTCCTCGCTGAAGGTATGTTCTCGAAACTTCAACAAAAGCCCGTAACGAGCTACTGAGCGTCTCTCCTGCAGAGTCTTCCACTGGAGTTTATCAATCATCTCCGTAACGCTTTCGTGATTACTAAATGATCCTGTAACGAAGCCCACTGCTCTCCATTGGATCTTCTCTATCGACCCTATCTGGTACGGATCCCACACTGGTGAGCAATATTCGAGCAGTGGGTGAACAAGTGTACTGTAACCTACTTCCTTTCTTTTTGGACTGCATTTCCTTAGGATTCTTCCAATGAATCTCAGTCTGGCATCTGCTTTACCGACGATCAACTTTATATGATCATTACATTTTAAATCACTCCTAATGCCTACTCCCAGATAATTTATGGAATTAACTGCTTCCAGTTCCTGACCTGCTATATTGTTGCTAAATGATATGGGATCTTTCTTTCTGTGTACTCGCAGCACATTACACTTGTCTACATTGAGATTCAATTGCCATTCCCTGCACCATGCGTCAATTCGCTGCAGATCCTCCTGAATTTCAGTACAATTTTCCATTGTTACAACCTCTCGATATACCACAGCATCAACCGCAAAAAGCCTCAGTGAACTTCCTACGTTACCCACAAGGTCATTTATGTATACTGTGAATAGCAACGGTCCTATGACACTCCCCTGCAGCATACCTGAAATCACTCTTACTTTGGAAGACTCCTCTCCATTGAGAATGACAAGATGACAAGTCCGCTTGAACATCCACCTTAGTTGAAAAATGCTCTGTTATTCGTTTTTTACTTGCTGATGACGAGAAACAGTGAATACATACTGTAGAATGTCTAAAGCTTATGGTGAAGGTTGCATGAAGTGTGCAAATTTTTACAAGTGGGTGGGGCAGTTCAAAAATGGTCGCGACTCAGTGACTGACGAACACCATTCTGGTCGACCAGTAGCAGTTTCAACTCCCTCACTTGAAAGTCGAATTGATGACATTATTCGTGTGGACCGCAGTGTGATTGTGGACATGATATTTGATAAGGCTCAAGTTAGTGCTGGTGCAGTTCATAACATTATCTGTAACAACCTGAACGACCGCAAAACATGTGCAAGATGGGTCCCAAAGGAGCTGATGCGGCTAAACAAGGAAACAAGGTTGAGAGTGTGTACAGAGCGAAAGGATCGTTATGAAAGAGAAGAGATGAGTACATCCTCAACAAAATTTTAACTTGCGGTGAAACTTAGATTCACTATTATGTGCCAGAATCAAAAAGACAATGCGTGGAGTGGAAGCACACCAACCCACCTGTGCAGGAAAAATTCAAAACACAAGCATCAGCAGGAAGAGTCATGTTGACGGTGTTTTGGGACGCTGAAGGTCCAGTTTTTTTTTATTATCTCAAAGAGCAGTGTATAATGAACAGCCAATATTACTCCTATTTGCTTTCGAACAAGGTGAAGCCAGCCACGAGGGAGAGATGTCGTGGATCTCAGAAGAGAGGTGTGATTCTCCAGCAAAACAACGCACATCCTCGTATTGCTCAACTAACCCGTGAAACCGTCGACAAAATGGACTGGGAAGTACTGCCTCATCCCCCTTGTAGTCCTGATTTAGCACCTGGTGATTTCCATTTGTCTGGTGCACTGAAGGAGGCATTACATGGGAAGAGGTTCCAGGACAACAAGGACGTGGAAAAGTTTGTGGGAAATTGGTTCAAACATCAAGATAAAGAGTTATTTGCAGCCAGAATAAAAAATCTTGTAGCCCGTTGGGACAAGTGGATAAATGTTCAAGGGGATTATGTTGAAAAGTAGGAAAAGTATTGTTTTGTAAAAATAAATGCTTTTTTCTCGAGATCAATTTGTCTCTTTAATTATTGAATGACCCTCATATTATATGATATTGCCTGTGTTGTGAATCAGTTTGAAGCAGAAGCATGGAAATTATAGCTTAATAAACATGTACAGTAGTAATAGCATGGTGCCAGCAGCTTTCAGCTGTAACTATTGTATTTATACCATTTCTTGCAGAAGTCATAAATTTGATGATTGCATGCAAATTAAATAAACAGAAAAAAAAGTAACAGCACTCTCTGCATGTCTCTTAGGTTCAAATACATGGGAACTCGGAGCACACACATGGAGCGCGTGCACAAGAACCAGATCATCTCATCCAAGTCGAAGTGGAGCTCAGAGCAGGCAGAACTGAGGCATTACCCAGATGATGCGTCCACCGGCGAAGACTGTCACCACAGTGAGTGCCTCTCCTGTGCTTCCTTTCTTCTTCTTCTTCTGCTCTCTCTCTCTCTCTCTCTCTCTCTCTCTCTCTCTCTCTTTCTCTCTTTCGGTCATCAACTGTCACGATCAGTTTGATGGAGCTCTTGTTGCTATCGCTTCTTTCCATTACCATCTTCATTTTGGTGCAGCTGCTCGGTCCTAAATCAACAATGACCTGCCCCAGCAATTCCTTTGCTTTACAATCCTTTCAGCTACAGTTATCTTTCCCCTATATAGGATGTAGCAAAAAAAAAAAAAAAAAAATCATCCAATTTGGCACGTCTACATTTCTGAAACTAGTAAACATATACGAGGGCTGTTTTTTTTTTCAACCTCCGATTGGCTGTAAATAAAAGAAAAATGTACAGAAAATAATAATTTTATTACCAAAAGTACAGTAAAGTCATAACTTATTTTTCTACATAATCGCCAAAATGATTGAGGCACTTGTCATACCGTGACACAAGCTTTTCGATGTCTTCCTCGAAGAATGTTGCCACCAGTGAGAACAGACAAGTCTTGACGGTGTCCTGAAGTTCTTCGTTAGTAGGGAAGCGCTACCCACCTAACCGTGACTTCAGTTCTCGGAACAGGTGACAATCACTTGGTGCTAGGTCCGGGCTGTACGGTTGATGTTCAAAAACTTCCCATTTAAACTTTTTGAGGAGGTCTTTTGTCATGTCGGCACTGTGTGGTCGGGCGTCGTCGCGGATCAAAACAATGCCAGATGCAAGCATTCCTCTGCATTTGTTTCAAATGGCTCTGCGGAGACGATGTAAAGTTTCACAATAAACTTCCTCGGTTATCGTCATAACTTGCTCCGTTAAGTCCACCAGCAGTACTCCTTTATGGTCCCAAAACACAGTGGCCATTGTTTTTCTTATCTTCAGTGAATATTTAAACTTTTTTGGCTTGCTTGGGGAAGCTGTGTGCATCCTCTGCTTTGATTGTTCCTTTGTTTCATGAGTGTCATAGAGGACCCACATTCCATCGCCAGTAACAATCGACTTCAAAAAAACGTTTCTCTCATTGGCATATTGTGTGAGAAACAATAATACTGATGCCATCCTTTGCATTTTGTGGTCGGTACTCAGCATTTGTGGGATCCAGCGTGCACACAGCCTGGGTCTTGAGTCACAATTGTGTACAAAGCAGACCTCGAAATGTCTGGAAATCCTTCAGACAGTTCGCTAATTGTAAACCTTCGTTTGCATCTCACCGCCCGATCGACATGCTCAACAAGGCCTGCAGTGGTGACAGACTTGCGACCTTGTCCACCTTCATCACGGAGGTCCGTTCGTCCTTCTTTAAATTTTTGACACCATTCCCGAACACTACCGTCACTCGGAACATCGTTAACATACACGTTGCTCATTCTGTGATGGATTTCTGCAGCACTACACCCTTCTGCTTGCAGAAAACAGATTACACTGCCACGTTTACACGGACGTAGCTCGGCTACGACTGACGAACTGCAGATGAAAACGGCAGAGGTTGTGGTGGGGGAGCTGCGCAATCGCATCTAGCACAGGTCCGGCCCCTCCCTACCTCTTACTTGCTTAGATGGACAATCGGAGGTTGAAAAAAAAAAAAAAGATCCCTTGTACATTGAATTTTGTTTTTTTTTATGAATGGGAAACTCAAAGCTTTTTTTCATACCTTTTCATAGGTGTTCAATATGCCCCCTTGAGATGCAAGGCAAATGTCAGAGTGGTTCTCAAATTTTTCCCACACTGCAGCCAGCATGTCTCGAGTTACAGCTTCCACAGCTGTTATGCTTTGTCTCAGTTCATTCAATGTTGTCGATAACAGAGGCACATAAACAGAGTCTTTCGTAAAGCCCCACAAGAAATAATCACATACAGTCAGGCCCAAATTGCTTAGTAATACTTCGATTTAAAAATTCCCGCACTTACTTCCAGATGCCAATGTGGCGGTGCCCCATCCAATGGTAAATGAAGTCATTCGAATCGGTCTCAAACTGTGGGAAGAGAAAGTTCTCAAGTATATCAAGATATGTGCTTCCTGTAACAGTGTTCTCGGCAAAGAAAAATGAACTGTACACCTTTCTCAGTGAAACTGCACAGAACACATTACATTTTGGAGAGTTCCTTCATGTTATACAGCTTTATGTGGTTGTTCCGTACCCCATATTCTCACATTATGGTAGTTCACCTTTCCATTTAAATTGAATGTTGCCTCGTCACTAAACACTAAGCGTGGAAAAAAACTGCCATCCTCCATCTTGCCGGGAATGAAATTACAGAACTCAACACGTTCTTCACCCCCCACCCCCCACCCCCCTCCACCCCACCTTCATGAAAAGCTTGCAGTAACTGAATTTTGCGTGGTTTCGCATCTAAACGTCGACGTAACACATGCCAACCAGGCATCGGGAGCTTGTTGAGCAGTCGAGATGCACAGCGAACGGGTTTCAGCGGTCTTTCTGCGGACTCGTTGTGACACTATGGTGGATGCGTTCGACGTCTGTCAGAAACTCGGAGATGGGGGACGGCCTGGCAATTTGCCTTTACACGATCAACCTGTTTCGTGGAATTGTTCTTGTCATCGTCTAATGCTTTGTGCTGTCGGAAGACCCGCACCACGCCTAGTACGAAAGTCACTGTGCAAAACGTAGAACATGGAACACTTTCTGTTATCCTAGGGCAGACACTGTTGCTACCTAGCACGAACGATGTAAAACTTGAGTGTTTGCTCTTTGCAACAGTAGGTTGTTCACGATCATATCTCAAATAACATAATAGGTGTGATTTTTAAAAAAAAAATCAGACGATTTGTTTTGCTACACTCTGTATCTTCCACACAATTCTGTTCTTTCTTCTATATTGCACATTTTTTCTAATTTAGTAGTTGCCAAATGTTTTCAGTCTGTACTCACTAATCCCACCTGATGATGTCCTGTAACATGACATTTCAAAGAAATGTGATCTTTCCAGTTATCACCTCCTTATTGTACATGTCTCGCCACATAGGGGCAGTTGTTCTCTGACGATAGCTATTCATGTCATGTGCCAGATTTTCTCATTGTGGCTGATCAATGGTGTGCATCCGGGTGTTCACCCAGGTTGTCATTTTTATTTCGTGTACAGCGTTTTGGTGTCCCATTCATTGTTGATGCAAGGTGTTCTGTTGCGTGTATTCACTGCCTGGACTGCAACCAGACTGAGAAGTATAGACAGTGTCACGCCACTGTTTATAGCAGAGTTACACTCACGACACCCGTAACATCCGTTGGTGCTCTTTTGTTCTTCAAAGCCTGCAGCTATGTTCACAAAATGTGCATTCTCTCAGCCTTTCCCAGCTCTGGTAAATTGCTAAGTGGGTTTAAGGCTTCCATTCAGTCCCTTGTTGACCATTCTGCTATGGCAGTTGAAGACAGCTAAACAAGAGCAGAAGTTTTAAATTTCACATTCAAGAAATCGTTCAGACGGCATAATCGTTGCGAACATACTGACATTTGACCATCTGACAGGCTCCTGTATGGACAACATAGTAATAAGCACCTCCTGACTTACAGAAACATCTGTAAGGTTTAAAAGCAAATAAATCACCAGGTCCAGATGGAATCCCAATTCGGTTTTACAGAGAGTAGCCTTCGGCATTGGTCCCTTGCCTAACCTGCATATCATGAATCTCTCGCCCAGCACAAAGTCCCAGGTGACTGGAAAAAAGTGCAGGTAACTCCAGTATATAAGAAGGGTAGAGGAAAGTACTTGCAAAATTACAGACCAATATCCCTAACTTCTGTTTGCGGCAGAGTCCTTGAACATATTCTCAGTTCGAATATAATAATCTTTCTTGAAACTGAGACTCTTATGTCCACGAATCTGCACGGTTTTAGGAAGCATCGTTTGTGCAGCTTGCTCTTTTTCTCACATGATATTCTCGAACTGTTGATGAATGGCAATGGGCAGATACCATATTTCTAGATTTCTGGAAAGCATTTGACATAGTGCCTCATTGCTGGCTGTTAATGAAGGTACAAGCTTATGGAATAAGTTAACAGATGTGTGAATAGCTCAAAGACTTCTTAAGTAATGGAACCGAATATGTTGTCCTCAGCTGTGAGTGTTCATCAGAGACGAGGGTATTGTCAAGAGTGCCCTAGGGAAGTGTGACAGGACTGTTATTATTTTCTGTATACATAAATGATTTGGCTGCCAGAATGGGCAGCAGTTTACCGTTGTTGGCTAATGATGCTGTGGTGTACGGTAAGGTGTAAAAGTTGAGTGGCTGTAGGAAGAAACAAGACCAATGGACAAAATTTCCAGTTGGTGTGATGAATGGCAGCTAGCCCTAAATGTGGAAAAATGTAAGTTAATGCGGATGAGTAGGAAGATCAAACCTGTGATGTTCAGATACAGTATTACTAGTGTCCAACTTGACACAGTCAAGTCATTGAAATGTCTGGGTGTAAAGTTGCAAAGCGATATAAGATGGAACCAATATTTGAGAACTGCGGTAGGGAAGATGAATTGTTGACTTTGATTTATTGGGAGAATTTTAGGAAAGAGTGGTTCGCCTGTAAAGGAGACCAGCATATATGGTGCTTGGGCAACCTATTCTTGAGTACTGCTGGAGTGTTTGGGATCCGCACCAGATGCGATTGAAGGAAGATGATGAAGAAATTCGGAGGTGGGCTGCTAGGTTTGTTAGCGGTAGGTTCGAACAACACTTTAAGTCCAGAATGAGATTTTCACTCTGCAGAGGAGTGTGTGCTGCAATGAAACTTCCTGGCAGATTAAAACTGTGTGTCGGACCAAGACTCGAACTCGGGACCTTTGCCTTCGGCGGGCAAGTGCTCTACTAACTGAGCTAGCCAAGCACGACTCACGCCCCGTCCTCACAGCTATACTTCTGCCAGTACCTCGCCTCCTACCTTCCAAACTTCACAGAAGCTCTCCTGTGAACCTTGCAGAACTAGCACTCCTGAAAGAAAGGATATTGCGGAGGCATGGCTTAGCCACAGCCTGGGGGATGTTTCCAGAATGAGATTTTCACTTTGCAGCGGAATGTGTGCTCATATGAAACTTCCTGGCAGATTAAAACTGTGTGCCCGACCGAGACTCCTGACTTTGAGTCTCGGTCCGGCACACAGTTTTAATCTGCCAGGAAGTTTCAACACTTTAAGTGTTACGGAGATGCTTTGGGAACTCAAACTGGAATCCCTGGAGGGGAGGTGGTGGTCTTTTTGAAAAACACTATTGAGAAAATTTAGAGAACCGGCATTTGAAGCTGACTGCAGAACGATTCTACTGCCGCCAAGATACATTGTGCATAAGGATCACACAGATAAAATACAAGAAATTAGGCTCATACGGAGGCGTTTAGTCGGTCGTTTTTCCTTACTCTATTTGGAAGTGGAACAGGAAAGAAAATGGCTAGTAATGGTACAGAATACCCTCTGCCACGCACTGTATGGTGGCTGCAGAGTATCTATGTAGGCGTAGATGTAGACAAGATTGTATTAAATTGGGTGCTGCTCCGCAAGTGACATTGAAAATTGAATCATTGTCACTGTTTGTTCAGTGCTAAAGACACGTACATACAGCTCAAAAGCTTTCAGTGTAGCAGAGCCCACTGAACAATTACAACACTTATGAGTAGTGTTAAGAAAGAGTGGGTACAAAGATCGTCAAAATCAAGAATGCCTGGGAAAGAGAATGAGACATAGCAAAGGCAGGGAGAGAAAACAAGAATTGCGTGTTTACCTCATCCTGGCCCAATATCCAGAATTTTTGATAGACTCCTATGTCAATATGGTATCCGCTGTGTTTTGCTCTCTTCAGCAAAGGTATAAAGTCTATTGTGTAATGTTAAAGACAGTCTAGATCTCTGGTAGCAGAGTGTGTATTGCATTCGATGCAGTAAGTGGAACGCCTTATGCAAGTCAAACTATTAAAACAGTCAAAGGGCGATATGAAGAATGTCAGCTCTCGTGACTAAAACAGCCAAGAAAAGAAAATCAACTATCGCCAAGCACTGCCTCGGGTATAAACGTGAAACGTCAAACGAGATTCTATGAGACTAGTATCGTGGTGCAGACGCAGAGCTTCTAGAACAGAAAGAAATCTGTTGAAATAAAGAAGGTGGAAAAGCTGATAAATATGGACAGAGATTTCATTTTGAACAAGGCTCGTGTTACAGTAGTTAATTTAATTTATCATTTGCACCAACCAGAACTGGAGAAATCTTGAAAGAATGTGTCTGTTTCACAGGCAGAAGGTCTTATTGGCTCTGAAAAGCTAAAGAGCGTCAAAGGATGTAGTGAGCAGCGGGAGTCACACTCATTTGGCTAGAAATAACTATGTGAGACCAACAATTGTTCACAGAGTAGTTCTAGGCCAGGCAGCGTGTGCACATAACAGCATAACTTTGCAGCAGGTGGAGGAAACTGGGTTGGTCGTCTAAAATTGTGCATAAAATAAAAAAAAACCAAATCATTGGCTGAACACCCCATGTTTAATTAGCTTTTCATGAACTGAATTCGTTTTCTGGTCCATATGATATAGCAAAATAACTGGTGATGGTTGAAGTAGAAAGGATATAAAATGTAGACTGGCTATGGCAAGGAGAGTGCTTCTGAAGAACAGAAATTTGTTAACATCAAGTATAGATTTAAGGGTCAGGAAGTTTTTTCTGAAAGTATTTGTATGCAGTGTAGCCATGTATGGATGTGAAACATGGATGATAAATGGTTTAGATAAGAAGAGAATAGAAACTTTCGAAATGTGGTGCTGCAGAAGAATGCTGAAGATTAGATGGGTAGATCACATAACTAATGAGGAGGTACTGAATAGAATTGAGGAGCAGAGAAATTTGTGGCACAACTTGGCTAGAAGAAGGGATCGGTTGGTAGGACATGCTCTGAGGCATCAAGGGATCACCACTTTAGTATTGGAGGGCAGTGTGGGTGGAAAAAATCGTAGAGAGAGACCAAAAGATGAAAAGACTAAGCACATTCATAAGGATGTAGGGTGCAGTAGTTACTTGGAAATGAAGAAACTTGCACAGGATAGAGTAGCATGGAGAGCTGCATCAAACCAGTCTCTGGACTGAAGACCACAACAACAAACAACAACAACAACAACAACAAACAACAGTATTATATTTTTGAGTGTTAGCAGCTTTTAAATTATGTAGAATTCCATTGTGCAGTCCTTGCTATGACTTTTTTGCCTGTACATTCCTTATTAATTCTGACCCTAAGACAGCAAAATTCATCCACTTCTTAAAGGTTCTTTCATCACAGTATGTTGTTGAGTCACCTGGCATGTTCACCTGGTGTGCATACCTCAGTATTATTTTTGTTCATGTGTTTAACAGCTTGCCCTTGTGTCACTCTAGTTGTTTTTTGACAGTTGTTATAGTAGTACCTAGATGTTTGCCACCACAGGTACACAATATCCTGTGCACTCTTGCTTTTTTCCCGAGCAGTTTGTGATTCTGTGCATCTGGAAATTAATAAAAAATACTTTCCACTGGGGCCCACAGCAAGTCCCATTGTTTCGCCACCGACGGACAAGTTGTTGGCAACACTAATATGAGCATATCTGGAACAATTGAACTCTTACATTAAGAATTCAGCACATTTTGTCATTAAATTAAATAGTGTAGTGGTCCAGCTGGACAATGTTTTGGTGCTGTTTCTTGCTCAATCCATTTCTTGTTGCTTTGCAACATTACACCTAGACATTTAACTGATGTGACTGTCAAGCACTAGATTACTAATGCTGTATTTGCCCGTTACAGGATTATTTTTCCTACTCATCTGCATTAACTTATGTATCTCTACATTTAGAGCCAACTGACATTCATCCCACCAACTAGAAATTTCTTCTAAGTCATCTTCTGTCATCCTACAGTCACTCCATTACAACACATTTCTGTACGCCTCAGCATTATCTGCAAACAGCCAAAGTTTGCTGTCCATCAGGGACTTTTCCCCTGATGCCGCAGTTGCATAGGAAGCATGTGTGAGCCGAGATTGTTGAGACTGTGCTGCAGAAGTTTCACTGAGAAGCCCTTACATGTCCTTTGTACAATTCTGATCTCTCCCCATGCTATTTCCATATTTTTGGAACCATTAAAGAAAAATAATAATAATTTGTGGCTGTTTATTTGCTTTGGACAAAGAGGTGCGTGTCTAGCTAAAATTATGGTTCCTTACACAATTTTAAAACATTTTCCCATGTCTTATCTCTCATTGCGTTCAATGTATTAATAGTTATGCTGATTACTTTTGAAATAATAAACAGTTTGCTTATTTTTCCCATCTGTTTCATTTTCATTTTACTGCCCCTTATATAAGCTCTTCTGACTATTGCAGTTATTGCCTATCATTGAGATTTGAGCATAAAATTTCCACAAATACAAGAAAATACGCTGGATATAATTTGTACATATCTTAGCAGATGGCATGTTGAAATTAATAAAGTCGCAAATAGTTTATTCTTAATGATTCCTCAGCTAACTTCCCCAGTAGATTTCAGTCCGCACCTTTAGAAGTAAAGAAATATTGTAGCTATGATTAGGATTTTTAAAAAGTTTCCTAATTCCCCAATATTGTAATATCAGAAATAAAAACAACCCAAAATACCTATCACTTAAATTAGGGGAGAGGGGCAACAGATGAGCAGAAATAGTAGCCATTAGCCATAATGCTGTGATAGGCAATACATGAACTATATGAAAATTAACTTCCTGGCAGATTAAAACTGTGTGCCGGACCGAGACTCGAACTGGAGACCTTTGCCTTTTGCGGGCAAGTGCTCTACTATCTGAGCTACCCAAGCACGACTCACGCCCCGTCCTCACAGCTTTAATTCCGCCAGTATCTCGTCTCCTACCTTCCAAACTTTACAGAAGCTCTCCTGCGAACCTAGCAGAACTAGCACTCCTGAAAGAAAGGATATTGCGGACACATGGCTTAGCCACAGCCTGGGGGTTGTTTCTAGAATGAGAGTCTCTCTCTACAGCGGAGTGTGCGCTAATATGAAAGTTCCTGGCAGGTTAAAACTGTGTGCTGGACTAAGACTCAAACTCGGGACCTTGGGTAGCTCAGTTGGTAGAGCACTTGCCCGCGAAAGGCAAAGGTCCCGAGTTCGAGTCTCGGTCCAGCACACAGTTTTAATCTGCCAGGAAATTTCACATCAGCACACACTCTGCTGTAGAGTGAAAATTTCATTATATGAAAATTGCCTGTAACTATATTTTTCAAAAAGTGTGGCTGATGGACATGGATAGAGTGCAAATTCGTGAATAATTTGTGGCATATTATCAATCCGAGTTATATTTTGTTATGTTGTTTTTGTTGTTGTGGTGTTCAGTCCTGAGACTGGTTTGATGCAGCTCTCCATGCTACTCTATCCTGTGCAAGCTTCTTCATCTCCCAGTACCTACTGCAACCTACATCCTTCTGAATCTGCTTAGTGCATTCATCTCTTGGTCTCCCTCTACGATTTTTACCCTCCACGCTGCCCTCCAATGCTAAATTTGTGATCCCTTGATGCCTCAAAACATGTTCTACCAACCGATCCCTTCTTGTAGGTCAAGTTGTGCCACAAACTTCTCTTCTCCCCAATCCTATTCAATACCTCCTCATTAGTTATGTGATCTACCCACCTTATCTTCAGCATTCTTCTGTAGCACCACATTTCGAAAGCTTCTATTCTCTTCTTGTCCATACTAGTTATCGTCCATGTTTCACTTCCATACATGGCTACACTCCATACAAGTACTTTCAGAAATGTCTTCCTGACACTTAAATCTATACTTGATGTTAACAAATTTCTCTTCTTCAGAAACGATTTCCTTGCCATTGCCAGTCTACATTTTATATCCTCTCTACTTCGACCATCATCAGTTATTTTACTCCCTAAATAGCAAAACTCCTTTACTGCTTTAAGTGTCTCATTTCCTAATCGAATTCCCTCAGCATCACCCGATTTAATTTGACTACATTCCATTATCCTCGGTTTGCTTTTGTTGATGTTCATCTTATATCCTCCTTTCAAGACACTGTCCATTCCGTTGAACTGCTCTTCCAAGTCCTTTGCTGTCTCTGACAGAATTACAATGTCATCGGCGAACCTCAAAGTTTTTACTTCTTCTCCATGAATTTTAATACCTACTCCGAATTTTTCTTTTGTTTCCTTTACTGCTTGGTCAATATACAGATTGAATAACATCGGGGAGAGGCTACAACCCTGTCTCACTCCTTTCCCAACCACTGCTTCCCTTTCATGCCCCTCGACTCTTATAACTGCCATCTGGTTTCTGTACAAATTGTAAATAGCCTTTCGCTCCCTGTGTTTTACCCCTGCCACCTTTAGAACGTGAAAGAGAGTATTCCAGTCAACATTGTCAAAAGCTTTCTCTAAGTCTACAAATGCTAGAAACGTAGGTTTGCCTTTTCTTAATCTTTCTTCTAAGATAAGTCGTAAGGTTAGTATTGCCTCACGTGTTCCAACATTTCTACGGAATCCAAACTGATCTTCCCCGAGGTCCGCTTCTACCAGTTTTTCCATTCGTCTGTAAAGAATTCGCGTTAGTATTTTGCAGCTGTGACTTATTAAACTGATAGTTCGGTAATTTTCACATCTGTCAACACCTGCTTTCTTTGGGATTGGAATTATTATATTCTTCTTGAAGTCTGAGGGTATTTCACATGTCTCATACATCTTGCTCACCAGATGGTAGAGTTTTGTCAGGACTGGCTCTCCCAAGGCCGTCAGTAGTTCTAATGAAATGTTGTCTACTCCCGGGGCCTTGTTTCGACTCAGGTCTTTCAGTGCTCTGTCAAACTCTTCACGCAGTATCGTATCTCCCATTTCATCTTCATCTTCATTTTGTTATGTAGAAAAAAAACATTGTTCCTCATTGTGACTTATGTGCTTCTGTACATAGAGTCAGTGCCTTCGGTGGGACAGTCTCGGACCTCGGAGTACCTCGGCATACCTGACGGCCGGCAGAAGACGTCCAGAGCGGGAGTGGCGGGTGTCGGCGGTGGCTCGTTCGAGTCGGGTGCAGCTGCCGAGGCCTCGGAGCTGGGCACATCCGCCGAGTCACCGCGTGAGCTGGCCCGGCCGCATTGCGCCGAACATGGTGCGGGGAGGGACGCACTGACGGCACACGGCACAGAGGACCACCCGGCCAGGTGAGGCAGAGCCCTGTGGTGGTGTTTTGGGTCCTAGAGGCTGCTGCTCTATCTGAAGGTGGGGAACAGTTACAGGAGGTGTCGACGAGTTGAACAGTCGGACGAGCACAATGTTAGGACGGTTTGAAAAGTCTGGTAAAATAGCAAGGAAAAATTGTTTGTCTCATAAACAACTCACTGTTTTTCTCCTTTGAGGGGTGTCCATTTGGTCCAGTGATCCTCATCCCATTGGAAAAATAGATTCTGTGAAACTGTGCAAAATGATCATTGACTGCAACTATCACTTTCTCTTTTGATGAAAATTTCGTCCCAGCAACCCCTATTTTACTCCATTACGCGCCCGTCTACAGCTGTCGCCTGATATATCGTCCATTTTAGCAGATGACACGCGCTCAGCCGATCGCGTTCTCGAGTTTATTAGTGTCAGTGAGATGACGTCAGTCATTTGAAGCTCTTTTCGGGGACAAACAACCCCCCATCTATAGTGGTTTTTTAAGCTTTCCGTCTGTTTTTGGTATCCCCACTTCTTTGAATTTCGCTCCCATTGCTGCTGGTTTCCAGTTTCGTTTTTTTTACCTTTTCGTAAGTCACAGACTGGGTGCTAATGACCGTAGCAGTTTTGCGCCCTAAAACCATATATAAAAAAAAAGCAGTAGTTTAAAGCTAGGGAACTGGAAGAAGTCACTTGTGACTAAGTCTGGTGAATAGGGTGGTTGAGGAACCAGTTCCAAGCTGAATTCGTGCACTTTCACCGTTGTTGTGACTCATGTGTGGGATGGTGCATTATACTGGTGAAAGAGCACTATTTTACGTACCAATTGTGGCCTTTTTCCAGCTAACACAAGTTTCAAACAGTCTGGCAATGAAGTATAATAGGACCCAGTTATAGTCCTGCTTTTATCCAAGTAATCTGAGGATTACAATGAAATGAACACCCTTAGCTGCTTACAGGCGTTGACAAACATCAACGGGGACAGACGAAAATGTGTGCCCCGATCGGGACTCGAACCCAGGATCTCCAGCTTACATGGCAGACGCTCTATCTATCTGAGGCACTGAGGACACAGAGGACAGCGTGACTGCAGGGATTTATCTCTGGCACGCCTCCCGCGAAACCCACATTCTGAACGCATTGTCCCGCACTACATTCGTAGTGCCCCCGCCCATTATACTCATTACTCACGGCGAGTTGCCGATTCCCGTAAGAGTTCGGGCACTGTTTGTGCATCCGCACAGAAGAAGAAGATGGTCAAGTGGCCAGTGAGCCTGAACTATATATATATACAGGGTGATTCAAAAAGAATACCACAACTTTAGGAATTTAAAACTCTGCAACGACAAAAGGCAGAGCTAATCACTATCTGTAGGCGAATTAAGGGAGCTATAAAGTTTCATTTAGTTGTACATTTGTTCGCTTGAGGCGCTGTTTTCTATGCCATTTCAACCAATAAAGTTTTTGGTCCCTTTTTCTTCGAAGGTGCTACTGTAACTGGACTACAGTATCTGGAGATGTTAGAGAATTGGCTGTTCCCTCAGCTCGAACAAGAAGCACAACAATTCATATTTCAGCAGGATGGAGCGCCACCACATTGGCACTTATCTGTCCGTAACTACCTCAACGTCAACTACCCGAGGCGATGGATCGGCCGCCAGGCAGCCCGTGACAGAGCACTTCATCACTGGCCTCCAAGAAGCCCTGATCTTACCCCCTGCGATTTTTTCTTATGGGGGTATGTTAAGGATATGGTGTTTCGGCCACCTCTCCCAGCCACCATTGATGATTTGAAACGAGAAATAACAGCAGCTATCCAAACTGTTACGCCTGATATGCTACAGAGAGTGTGGAACGAGTTGGAGTATCGGGTTGATATTGCTCGAGTGTCTGGAGGGGGCCATATTGAACATCTCTTAACTTGTTTTTGAGTGAAAAAAAACCTTTTTAAATACTCTTTGTAATGATGTACAACAGAAGGTTTTATTATGTTTCTTTCATTAAATACGCATTTTTAAAGTTGTGGTATTCTTTTTGAATCACCCTGTATAATAGAGGGAAACATTCCACGAGGGAAAATATATCTAAAAACAAAGATGATGTAACTTACCAAACGAAAGTGTTGGTATGTTGACAGAGACACTAACAAACACAAACACACACACAAAATTCAAGCTTTCGCAACCTACAGTTGCTTCATCAGGAAAGAGGAAATGAGAGGGAAAGACGAGAGGATGTAGCTTGAATTTTGTGTGTGTGTGCGGATGGATATATGTGTGTGTGTGTGTGTGTGTGTGTGTGTGTGTGTGTGTGTGTGTGTGTGTGTGTGTGTGTGTGTGTGCGCGCGCACGCACGAGTGTATACCTGTCCTTTTTTTCCCCCCAAGGTAAGTCTTTCTGCTCCCGGGTTGGAATGACTCCTTACCCTGTCCCTTAAAACCCACATCCTTTCGTCTTTCCCTCTCCTTCCCTCTTTCCTGATGAAGCAACTGTGGCTTGCGAAAGCTTGAATTTTGTGTGTGTGTGTGTGTGTGTGTGTGTGTGTGTGTGTGTGTGTGTGTGTGTGTGTGTGTGTTTTTGATATATATATAAAAATAGAGGGAAACATTCCACGCGGGAAAAATATATTTAAAAACAAAGATGATGTGACTTACCATACGAAAGCACTGGCAGGTCGATAGAAACACAGACAGACACATACATACACACAAAATTCAAGCTTTCGCAACAAACTGTTGCCTCATCAGGAAAGGGGGAAGGAGAGGGAAAGACGAAAGGAAGTGGGTTTTAAGGGAGAGGGTAAGCAGACATTCCAATCCCGGGAGCAGAAAGACTTGCCTTAGGGGGAAAAAGGACGGGTATACACTCGCACACACACACACATCCATCCACACATATACAGACACAAGCAGACATATTTAAAGACAAATAGTTTGGGCAGAGATGTCAGTCGAGGCGGAAGTGTAGAGGCAAAGAAGTTGTTGAAAGACAGGTGAGGTATGAGTGGCGGCAACTTGAAATTAGCGGAGATTGAGGCCTGGCGGATGACGAGAAGAGAGGATATACTGAAGGGCAAGTTCCCATCTCCGGAGTTCTGACAGGTTGGTGTTAGTGGGAAGTATCCAGATAACCCGGACGGTGTAACACTGTGCCAAGATGTGCTGGCCGTGCACCGAGGCATGTTTAGCCACAGGGTGATCCTCATTACCAACAAACACTGTCTGCCTGTGTCCATTCATGTGAATGGACAGTTTGTTGCTGGTCATTCCCACATAGAATGCATCACAGTGTAGGCAGGTCAGTTGGTAAATCACGTGGGTGCTTTCACATGTGGCTCTGCCTTTGATCGTGTACACCTTCCGGGTTACAGGACTGGAGTAGGTGGTGGTAGGAGGGTGCATGAGACAGGTTTTACACCGTGGGCGGTTACAAGGGTAGGAGCCAGAGGGTAGGGAAGTTGGTTTGGGGATTTCATATGGATGAACTAACAGGTTACGAAGGTTAGGTGGACAGCGGAAAGACACTCTTGGTGGAGTGGGGAGGATTTCGTGAAGGATGGATCTCATTTCAGGGCAGGATTTGAGGAAGTCTTATCCCTGCTGGAGAGCCACATTCAGAGTCTGATCCAGTTCCGGAAAGTATCCTGTCACAAGTGGGGCACTTTTGTGGTTCTTCTGTGGGGGATTCTGGGTTCGAGGGGATGAGGAAGTGGCTCTGGTTATTTGCTTCTGTACCAGGTCGGGACGGTAGTTGCGGGATGCGAAAGCTGTTGTCAGGTTGTTGGTGTAATGGTTCAGGGATTCCGGACTGGAGCAGATTCGTTTGCCACAAAGACCTAGGCTGTAGGGAAGGGACCGTTTGATGTGGAATGGGTGGCAGCTGTCGTAATGGAGGTACTGTTGCTTGTTGGTGGGTTTGATGTAGACGGACGTGTGAAGCTGGCCATTGGACAGATGGAGGTCAACGTCAAGGAAAGTGGCATGGGGTTTGGAGTAGGACCAGGTGAATCTGATGGAACCAAAGGAGTTGAGGTTGGAGAGGAAATTCTGGAGTTCTTCTTCACTGTGAGTCCAGATCATGAAGATGTCATCGATAAATCTGTACCAAACTTTGGGTTGGCAGGCCTGGGTAACCAAGAAGGCTTCCTCTAAGCGACCCATGAATAGGTTGGCGTACAAGGGGGCCATCCTGGTACCCGTGGCTGTTCCCTTTAATTGTTGGTATGTCTGGCCTTCAAAAGTGAAGAAGTTGTGGGTCAGGATGAAGCTGGCTACGGTGATGAGGAAAGAGGTTTTAGGTAGGGTGGCAGGTGATCGGCGTGAAAGGGAGTGCTCCATTGCAGCGAGGCCCTGGACGTACGGAATATTTGTGTATAAGGAAGTGGCATCAATGGTTACAAGGATGGTTTCCAGGGGTAACACATTGGGTAAGGATTCCACGCGTTCGAGAAAGTGGTTGGTGTCTTTGATGAAGGATGGGAGACTGCATGTAATGGGTTGAAGGTGTTGCTCTACGTAGGCAGAGATACGTTCTGTGGGGGCTTGGTAACCAGCTACAATGGGGCGGCCGGGATGATTGGGTTTGTGGATTTTAGGAAGAAGGTAGAAGGTAGGGGTGCGGGGTGTCGGTGGGGTCAGGAGGTTGATGGAGTCAGGTGAAAGGTTTTGCAGGGGGCCTAAGCTTCTGAGGATTCCTTGAAGCTCCGCCTGGACATCGGGAATGGGGTTACCTTGGCAAACTTTGTATGTGGTGTTGTCTGAAAGCTGACGCAGTCCCTCAGCCACATACTCCCGACGATCAAGTACCACGGTCGTGGAACCCTTGTCCGCCGGAAGAATGACGATGGATCGGTCGGCCTTCAGATCACGGATAGCCTGGGCTTCAGCAGTTGTGATGTTGGGAGTAGGATTAAGGTTTTTTAAGAAGGATTGAGATGCAAAGCTGGAAGTCAGAAATTCCTGGAAGGTTTGGAGAGGGTGATTTTGAGGAAGAGGAGGTGGGTCCCACTGCGACGGAGGACGGAACTGTTCCAGGCAGGGTTCAATTTGGATGGTGTCTTTGGGAGTTGGATCATTAGGAGTAGGATTAGGATCATTTTTCTTCGTGGCAAAGTGATATTTCCAGCGGAGAGTATGAGTGTAGGACAGTAAATCTTTGACGAGGGCTGTTTGGTTGAATCTGGGAGTGGGGCTGAAGGTGAGGCCTTTGGATAGGACAGAGGTTTCGGATTGGGAGAGAGGTTTGGAGGAAAGGTTAACTACTGAATTAGTGTGTTGTGGTACCAGATTGTGTTGATTGGAATTCTGAGGTTTTGGAGGGAGTGGAGCTGGAAGTGGGAGATTGAGTAGATGGGAGAGACTGGGTTTGTGTGCAATGAGAGGAGGTTGAGGTTTGCTGGAAAGGTTGTGAAGGGTGAGTGAGTTGCCTTTCCGGAGGTGGGAAACCAGGAGATGATGTGACTTACCAAATGAAAGTGCTGGCAGGTCGACAGACACACAAACAAACACAAACACACAAACACACACACACACACACACACACACAATTCAAGTTTTCGCAACAAACTGTTGCCTCATCAGGAAAGAGGGAAGGAGAGGGAAAGACGAAAGGATGTGGGTTTTAAGGGAGAGGGTAAGGAGTCATTCCAATCCCGGGAGCGGAAAGACTTACCTTAGGGGGAAAAAGGACAGGTATACACTCGTGCACACACACACACACATCCATCCGCATACACAGACACAAGCAGACTAACCTTCGTAACCTCTTAGTTCATCCCTATGAAATCCCCAAACCACCTTCCCTACCCTCTGGCTCCTACCCTTGTAACTGCCCCCGGTGTAAAACCTGTCCCGTGCACCCTCCCACCACCACCTACTCCAGTCCTGTAACACGATCAAAGGCAGAGCCACGTGTGAAAGCACCCACGTGATTTACCAACTGACCTGCCTACACTGTGATGCATTCTATGTGGGAATGACCAGCAACAAACTGTCCATTCGCACGAATGGACACAGGCAGACAGTGTTTGTTGGTAATGAGGATCACCCTGTGGCTAAACATGCCTCGGTGCACGGCCAGCACATCTCGGCACAGTGTTACACCGTCCGGGTTATCTGGATACTTCCCACCAACACCAAACTGTCAGAACTCCGGAGATGGGAACTTGCCCTTCAGTATATCCTCTCTTCTCGTTATCCACCACGCCTCAATCTCCGCTAATTTCAATTTGCCGCCGCTCATACCTCACCTGTCTTTCAACAACATCTTTGCCTCTATTTCCGCCTCGACTGAAATCTCTGCCCAAACTCTTTGCCTTTACAAATGTCTGCTTGTGTCTGTGTATGTGCAGATGGATATGTGTGTGTGTGCGAGTGTATACCTGTCCTTTTTTCCCCCAAGGTAAGTCTTTCTGCTCCCGGGATTCGAATGACTCCTTACCCTCTCCCTTAAAACCCACATCATTTCGTCTTTCCCTCTCCTTCCCTCTTTCCTGATGAAGCAACAGTTTGTTGCGAAAGTTTGAATTTTGTGTGTATGTTTGTGTGTCTATCGACCTGCCAGCATTTTGGTTCAAATGGCTCTGAGCACTATGGGACTCAACTGCTGAGGTCATTAGTCCCCTAGAACTTAGAACTAGTTAAACCTAACTAACCTAAGGACATCACAAACATCTATGCCCGAGGCAGGATTCGAACCTGCGACCGTAGCGGTCTTGCGGTTCCAGGCTGCAGCGCCTTTAACCGCACGGCCACTTCGGCCGGCGCCAGCATTTTCGTTCGGTAAGTCACATCATCTTCGTTTTTCGATATATTTTTTCCCACACATATATATATATATGTGGTGACCTACGTGGACAGTTGGAGAGCGCTTCACCTTCCGTGCTTGTCCAACGGTGTTTAAATTCATTAATATGAAGGCAAATGATCTTCAGTGATGGTGCATGTGTTTGTGAGTTTCATCCAGTTCTGTTTTGATCTGTGCAGCAGTCCAACCATCCAAATGAAAATGTTAAATAACAGCACAAAACTTGTCTTTCTCAACTTGCAATCACAGTTGACACTCTGACCAATTTAGATGGCTGTCAACAATCAACTGTGTACTGTACATTATTAAAATGATTTATCCAGTCCTTGGAATAATTAAGCCTACCAACCACGAAGGTGCGACAAAAATGTTCCATTCTTTCATGGAAATTTACAACACTTGTCAAACCACACTCATTGTATGGACTGAAAGTAATGCAGATAAAGGCAAAGGTATTGATGAGTAGCAGAAATGAGATCATCGACAAACTTAGTATGAAAATTAGGGACCAAACAGTATATGGACACTGTAAGGAGGAAACGAGAAGCTGTCTCGCAAAGGCAAAGATGGCGTTCCTCACTAATAGAGGTCTTCTAGTATGAAACATAGCTCTTAATGTGTGTGTGTATGTCTGGGGGACAGTACTGTGTGGAAGTGAATTTTTGACTGTGGGAAAACTGGGGACAGAAGCGAATTGAAGTGATTATGTATGTTGTTGCTGGATTACAATGAAAGTTGCCGTATTTACTCGAATCTAAGCTGCACTTTTTTTTCCAGTTTTTGTAATCCAAAATACTGCCTTCGGCTTACAATCGAGTGCAAAGTAAGCGGAAGTTCTGAAAAATGTCGGTATGTGCCACCACAACTAACTTCTGCCGTCGAATATATGTAGCGCTACACAGGCATGCTTTGCCGGCACAAAGATAAATACTGGCGACAAAACCTCTGTGTCAGTAAATAAATTTAAAAAAAAAAAGGTGGAAGACGAGCTTTTTTTTCTCCACCCCGAGTTTCGACCCCTGCATTGCATTGTAAGTAACCATCGCAGTAACAACAAATAGCAGTCTCTCGACATTGTATCACTAATGAGACAATTCTCCTCTTTTTTTATCGTAAGCGGCGGTAGCGCACACAAAAGTGAGCCATGCCGCGAGCTGCGACAGGTCGTAAACACTCATTATCAGAATGCGACAAACAATGCATGGCGCAGTACAATAATGCATTTTCAGCTTAGAGTGACGTAAACACCTATAACAAAGAGAATGGCACTTATCAGATCAAAGCAAAATAAGCAATCGATTCAAACCAGACGAAGCACGTGAAAAAGGAAGGGTACCCGTATAAATATGGACGGGGCGCCTGACGCATAGCAGTGGCTACCTGGTTAAGCTTAACTGCTAAGCTTACGACTCGAACCAAACTACTGTAGCTGTATCTTCATCCATTTGACCTAAATTGTCTCTCCTGTTACAATGGACTAACTTTGTTTCGATTTGGAGATGCGGTCTAAAACTTCTCTCCCCCCTCGAATTTAGAGTCTCCATTTTTAACGTGCGGCTTAGATTTGAGTGCAGCTTAGATTTGAGTAAATACGGTACCAGTAAGTGAATTGATAAGATTAGAAGTGGGAAGGTACTCTCAGGGAAGAAAGGAGGATGGAAAACATAAACTAACAGAGGGGCAGAGTCGTAGGACGTGTGGTAAGTAGGGACCTGAAAAATTCACATTTGTGACGAATCCGAATATAGATGGAATTCTGCAACAAAACGTGAAAACACAAAATTACCAAATGAGTACTATTTCATAGCGAATTGTATCCAAATGTAATATTTTGTGGGGTATAGTCTGAAATAGTTTTATTTTCTGCACGAATATCCACTGAAGTGCCAAAGAAACAAGTGTCTGGCACAGTTGTTAGATCGGTTACTGTTGCTACAAGAGCAGGTTATCAAGATTTAAGTGAGTTTGAATGTGGCATTATAGCTGGCGTGCAAACGGAGGGACAGAGCGTCTCCGAGGTAGCAATGAAGTGGGGATCTTCCTGTACGACAATGTCACGAGTGTACCGTGAATATCAGGAGTCTGGTAAAACGTCAAATCACCGACATCGCTGTGGCTGGAAAAGACCCTGCAAGAAACTGCACCGATGACGACTGAGGAGAATCGATCAGTGTGACAGAAGTGCAACACTTCCTCAAATTGCTCCAGATTTCAGTGCTGGCTCATCAAAAAGTGTCAGCATGCGAACCATGCAACGAAACATCATCGATATGGGCTTTCGGAGCTGAAGGCCCACTCGTGTACCCTTGATGACTGCATGAGACAAAGCTTCAGATCTCACCTGGGCCCGTCAACACTGACGTTGGACTGTTGATGACTGGAGACCACCTGTTGCTCGGTCGGACGAGTCTCGTTTCAAATTGTATCGAGCGGATAGACGCGTACGGGTATGGAGACAACTTCATGAACCCACGGACCCTGCCTGTCAGCAGGGGACTGCCCAAGCTGGTCTTGGTCTACTGCCTGTCGAATCTCTGGAACAGTTCTGAAGCGAATGCCACGAAGTGGTTCCTCCATCTTCAGAATCAAATCAAAGGACTTAAGTGCGGGAAGTATGGTGGATGGTACAGTACTTCCCAGTCCCATCGACCGAACAGAGTAGCCACAGCTTGCGCCGTATGCGCCCGCACATTGTCGTGCAAAGTGACGGGTCGGTTGCGCAGAAAGTGTCACCGTTTCTTTCACAAAGCTGGTCGTCTTATAATCAGGTCATCTTATACTCGGGTATATATGACATTGTGATTTTTCTGGGGTGTCAAATGTGTATTTGTGGCTCCAGCAAACATCTATCTGGTTTGCAGGCTACATACTTATTGCTAGATGGTTGTAGCAGTATCACTGGAAAAGTTTGTCGCTTTTTAAATCTTTATCACCTCTTGTTCTGTAGGCATTAGCTGATGCCCAAGTTCTCTGTGTTTCGTGCGCTTTTGTGCTGATTTTGTGTTAAAAATGTGCTGTGAAGAAGAGAAAAGACTTGAGCAAATGATTTACAAAGCCCTTGACGAACCTGCAGGTGATGAGAATGAAATACTTTAGGATTCAGATTAAATACTTATCGTATTATTTTTAGAGGTGGTGTTACGAAGGAAATCAGTCAGAGTGCGTGATTCATGTGAATGTAGTGTTGGACTGCGTATCCCTCTTGGTTTCAATTTGTATTGTACTCCGCTATGAATGCTAAATTTTCTTTGTTCTTGTGTTTTGCGTGTTTGTTTAGGTTTAAATTGGCTGTAAAAGAAATCTAGGAGATAGATCACTTGTTTGCTTACTTTGGATATGTATTTGCATACTCGAACTACTTTTCATTTTTTACAATAATTACTGTTAAATTGCAGTCATATCTGTGGTATCAAATTTAACGCTAGCAATGCCAATATATGTATATTTAAATTAGAAAGGCCAGTAGAGTTTGAAATGTTTTGTAATTCTTATGTGGCTTTATGCTTAATTACAGACTTGTCATTTTATCAGTTGATTTGTTTTCACCACGTAACGCCCGCTGTTTACATCCTCCTTCGTTGCTGAGCGATGTATCACTTTTCGTTCTGACGCCGCAACTCTTCCTTTCCTATATCTTTACTACTTTTTATCTATATGAATGATGAACTATTGGTTTTGCCGTTTAACAACTTTTTAATAACTGTGGAAGTATTACAGGCATCGGGTCCCACCTAATGTGTCACCCGCCTATACGTTTTACACGAACCTTTCGAGACTCGATCGATCTGTTTCCAAAGAGAAAGCAGAACATCTCTTCCTTTGACGTCGTCCGAGGACGACCTGGGAAGCTCGACACCCTCGCATCCCAGGCTCTTCCACGGCTCGCAGTAGTTTGCAGCATTCATTTTATTCCTCACCCACTTGCCACTACGACGAACTTTTGTGATGATCGTTGGGCAACGTCTTCCACGTTATCTGCAACATAAATAAACTTTTTTCCCACAGTATTTCTGAAAACACAAAAACAAACTTAAAGAACATAATAATAATAACTGTTCTTACAATTATTCGTGTAAGTCTCGATCAATTTAATGAGGGGTGGGACAGGCCGAAGCCTTGTGACACCACAGTATTTATAAAAGAGAGTTATAACTTCCAAAAAACCCGCGTATTTTGGCCAGTCCAAAGGTAATGGCAGCCACATGCAACACTAGCACCGAGTGTGTTTATGAAACACGGGGAGAACTTTGTGTTAAATCTGCTTCACATTGCTCTCCACAGTTTGGGTGTAGCGCATTGAATGTACCACCAAACAGCCTCCATAAAACTACAGTGAAACCCTGCTTTTACACTTTTCAAGGGGCTTAAAAAAAAGTGCAAAATGCGGGAAAATGTAAAATGTGGGAAATAACATTATAATCTGTAAAAGCTACATATACTATACCCCCCTTGCACTTTATGTATGACATATGTACATAACAGGCACCAAAAGACTTGTCGGGGAGTTGTTTACTATCTACTGAAGGTTTATTATCTAATAAAAACCGCTGATGTAACTGGAACTGATAACTGTTTGGGAAGTAGGAATGTTTGACACAATTTTATATGTCGTATCAATGTCTTTAAAAGCCTGCAGCTGTCATTCATTGTTTAGATAATAATGAAATACTGCACTAGTTATGTATTTTTTCATGCTTAGCATGACGTGTTTCAAGAAATTTTTTTCTTTGTCAAGTGCAAATATGTACATAAGTATTTTGTGTGGTGTTTGAACATGTGCTATTTTGCATCTCTTCACTGTAGTCACTTTTTGAGGTTCTCAGGTACTGTGCCTCGTAAGTTATGTAGAGAACCACAACACATGCAAACTATTGCTCATATTTTTTGTTTGTGTAACATCACAAAAAATACTTACATAAATACTGCACCTGCCAATGAGAATAAATTGTCGAAACATGTTTTGCTCAGTACAAATAAAATATGTAACCAGCGCTGTGTTTAAACTAAAAACATTTGAGCATCGCAAAGTGAATGACAGTGTCAACTAGCACTCCAAGTGACCATACGCCGAAACACGCTAAATATGGTTCAACAAAGGTGTCACGATTATCACAACAATCGTGAAACTGCGTTTGCAGTGTCGAGACAGTTTGGAAGTGGTTGTGACTGGTCACGATATCTTCATTCGAACTAATCTAGTTACTCCCATCGAACGAACCTAGTTACTCCCATCGGCCATCACGCCAAGTAGAGCTTGGCAGCAACGGGAGATACGGCACGAATTGTTCCAACTTTTACACATTTACCGGTTCAGATCCGCTGTGTAGAGTGCCATTGTGTCAAGAAACCTGACCAAGTAATACTTGTAAACACTACTAAATGGCCAACGTCATACTAGTCTCATGTTCTCTCCACAAACATTTTTTCGTAATGCTTAAATTGCGGGAAAATTATAAATAAGGTGACACAAAATCAGGTGCAAATTAACATTGTGGGCATACGAAATTTGACGGGAGTGATAAAAAATGTCATAAATGGAGGGAAAACGTTAACTCCGAGAATGTAAAAGCGGGGTTATACTGTAGTTGCTAGAAGTTGAAGTTCTGTAACAGCTTTTTGATGATACGTACAGACAACTGTGTAAATTTTTTTGTCTGCTTCACTGCTCTGTTGCTTTTTATCTTTCTCAGGTCTGATGCCCTTTCTGCTGTTTCTCAAACACTTTCTTGCAGTGGGTCCAGTGTAATACGGGGCAGAATTTTGTCGCAGCACCACACAACAAGGTGATTCTGTCCTTGTTGTAGCGTGGCGACGACCAGTTCGGACACGCCTATGGAACAGATGGACTACAGTGACGAGGCAGAAGGGCTGAAGACGCACATCTCGACGGCTTTCGGTGGGCTGCTGGACCGAGCCCTCAGCAGTCACCTCGAGAGGGGACTCAGCCCAGGGTAGGTGAGGCAGTGGTTCACTCCTTATTTTGCGTACTTCTCTGGTGTCTACGCAATCGGCACTCAAGTTTGAGCCCGGTACATTTGCGTTTACAGTAGATGTTGAAATATGCTCACTATTTTTGTGTACTTGAATTTAGCATATTTTATGACAGTACTCACTTTTCCGTGAAATGTTTATAAGATGATATTGGACTTTTTGGGGTTGGCTTCAGTCGTCTAGTGAAAGTATGATTCCACAATGCTGTTTCGTTGGCTGCAGAAATGACGTGGTTCGATGCGTTTGCCTCTTTTTTGCTGCTTCAAATACCATTTCTTCGAATGTGGTTCCTTCTTGATGTTTATATAAAAAAAAGTAGTAACATAATTCACTTTTCCTGTTCACTTGCAAATTATTATAACAGCGACCTGTACATTGCTCCACCGTTACACACACCAAGAGTTCACTGCCAACTGGCTACGGTCAAAGACGACTCCAGCGTCAAAGACATTTCTCACAACACACAAACTTCCACTTGTAACCAGTCTCTTTGATATTCTTTGTCACATCTACTAATATTAATCAATATGCTGTCACTCTCAAGTATATAAGCAAATTAGCATAAAATAAGGCAAATTACAATTCAAAAAAATATAAGAAAACATTTACAACCTCCCTCATTAGATTTGGTACAGACAAATCCAGTGGAAAATAACACATCTCCCAGATCCATTAGAATGTGCAGCGTATATTTTCCCACTGTTTACGACATTTTTCATCCCCCCTCCCTCAAATTTCCTATGTCCACAACATTAGTTTGCACCCGATTTTGCGTTAACATATGTATAACATACCTGCAATTTACGCTTTATAGGACAATGTTCGTGGATAAAAAACAGATGTAATTGACACAAAATTACACTGCCATGGTGCCAGCCTTCAGGTACTGTTTACAGACATTACACAATTAAGTTTCTCAATACTGAGCGATCTGCTCGACAGATCCGATTTGGTAAAAGTCGAGACAGTTTGTGCTTTATATCCTACCCCTGCCTTCTCAGTGTTGTGACCGATGGGGACAACAAGGTTCCTTCAAATTAAGGTATCGTGACCAGTTCACAACAGTTTTAAAACTGTCTCTACTGCACTTGCACAGATTCGTGAGCGTCAGGATACCTGGAACACATTTCATGTGTTTTGTTGTAGTAGCAGTAGTAGTAGTAGTAGTAGTAGTAGTAGTAGTAATAGTAATAGTATTTATTGATCCCTTTGTCTACAAAGCAGCTTATGCATAAGGCATCGGACAAGTCAAGTTACAAATATACAGCTCGGAGTCATTTCTAGGCATACTTATTTAAGGTTACAATAATACACTACTCATAAGTATTTATATGACACACTTCATAAATTTAAATGTTCTTCAATGGAGTGAAAGAAGTGATGCTGTAAATATGACTTTAGTGATTTTCCAAAGGTATTGACCTCAATAATAGCTTTTATGATTGCATGAGGATGTAGATGTAGATATCGCGATGTAGACGTAGCACTGGTTAGCATATCACTGTGGTTGACACCTTTCCTCACTTTGAGTTGCTCAAATGTTTCTGGTTTAAACAATGAAACACTGCACCACAGATTTCCCCCCCCCCTCCCCCCCCCCCCCCCCCATGCTCGGCCAGACTCGTTCGAGACTTTATTCATGTTGTGAAGTGCAATTATTTATGTAATAATTTTTTGTGATGTTTCACAATCAAACAATTTGAGTGATGTGTAGCACATGTGTAGTTTTCTGCATAATTTGGAGGCATAGTACCTTAAAACTTCAAACAGGTGACTACAGTGGAAGAGACGCAGAAAAACACGTGTCCAAATGTCCCACAAAATACTTGTACAAACAATTGTGCTTGACAACGAGAGTAATTTCTCAAACCGTGTTGTGCTAAGCATGAAAAATGGTTAACTGATGTGTTATTTAAATAATGTCTGACACAGTTGCAGGCTTTCCAAAAACATTCATTATGATGGATAAAACCACCTTTCCAATCAGTTACCAGTCCCAGTTACCTAGTATGCAATTCAGATACTCTTTATTGGAAATAAACAAGTTCCTGACGAGTATTTTGATGCCTCGTATAACACACAAACTACGAAAATGAAACGGGGATCCCACATGTATCCTTCATTGCTTAAAAAGTTTCCCTTATTTTACATTTTTCCACATTTTGCGATGGTACCTAACGGTTTCTGCTTAGTAGTTGCTTTTCCCAAACAGCACACCCCTTATGAGCAAACCATTTGCCCCAGGGAAGTGTGATAGGACTGCTATTGTGCTCTGTATACATAAATGATTTGGCGGACAGGGAAGACAGCAATCTGTGATTGTTTGCTGATGATTCCGTGGTGTACGGTAAGGTGGTGAAGTTGAGTGACTGTAGGAATACACAAGTTTTCAAGAAGGGGTGTCGAACAGATGTGCAGAACTATAGACCTACATCTCTAACGTCGATCAGTTGTAGAACTTTGGAACACGTATTATGTTCGAGTATAATGACTTTTTTGGAGACTAGAAATCTAGTCTGTAGGAATCAGCACGGGTTTCGAAAAAGACGATCGTGTGAAACCCAGCTCGCGCTATTCCTCCACGAGACTCGGAGGGCCATAGACGGGGGTTCACAGGTAGATGCCGTGTTTCTCGACTTCCACAAGGCGTTCGATATAGTTCCCCACAGTTGTTTGATGAACAAAGTAAGAGCATATGGACTATCAAACCAATTGTGTGATTGGATTGAAGAGTTCCTAGAAAACAGAACGCAGCATGTCATTCCCAATGAAGAGAAGTCTTCCGAAGTAAGAGTGATTTCAGGTGTGCCGCAGGGGAGTGTCGTAGGACTGTTGCTATTCACAATATACATAAATGACCTTGTGGATGGCATCGGAAGTTCACTGAGGCTTTTTGCGGATGATGCTGTGGTATATCGAGAGGTTGTAACAATGGAAAATTGTACTGAAATGCAGGAGGATCTGCAGCGAATTGACGCATGGTGCAGGGTGTGGGAATTGAATCTCAATGTAGACAAGTGTAATGTGCTGCGAATACATAGAAAGAAAGATCCCTTATCATTTAGCTACAATATAACAGGTCAGTGACTGGAAGGAGTTAATTCCATAATTTATCTGGGAGCAGTCACTGGGAGTGATTTGAAATGGAATGACCACATAAAATTAATCATCGGTAAAGCAGATGCCAGACTGAGATTCAATAGAACAAGCCTAAGGAAATGCAATCCGAAAACAAAGGAAGTAGGTTACAGTACGCTTGTTCGTCCACTGCTCGAATACTGCTCACCGGTGTGGGATCCGTACCAGATAGCGTTGATAGAGAAGATCCAACGGAGAGCAGCGTGCTTCTTTACGGGATCATTTAGTAATCACGAAAGCATTATGGAGATGGTAGATACACTTCCACTGGAAGACTCTGCAAAAGAGATGCTCAGTAGCTCGGTACGAGCTTTTGTTGTAGGTTCAAGAACATACCTTCATCGAGGAGTCAAGCAGTATATTGCTCCATTCTACGTATATCTCACAAAGAGACCATGAGGATAAAATCAGAGAGGTTAGAGTTCAAACAGAGGCATACCGACAATCTTTCTTTCCACGAACAATACGAGACTGGAATAGAATGGAGAACCGAAAGAGGTACTCAGGGTACCCTCCGCCACACACCGTCAGGTGGCTTGCGGAGTATGAATGTAGATGTAGATGACTTATACAGAATTTCCAGTAGGTGTGATGAATGGCAGCTAGCCCTAAATGTGGAAAAATGTAAGTTAATGCAAATGGGTAGGAAGAACAAACCTGCGATGTTCTGATACAGTGTTACTGGTGTCCAGCTTGACAGGGTCGAGTCTTCTCAATATCTGGGCATAACATTGCAAAGTGGTATGAGGTGGAACGAGCATGTGAAAACTGTGATAGGGGAGGTGAGTGGTTGACTTCGGTTTATTAAGAGAATTTTAGCAAAAAGTGGTTCACCTGCAAAGGAGCCAACAGACAGGACATTGGTGCGACCTGTTCCTGAATACTGATCGAGTGTTTGGTATCTGTATGAGGTCGGATTGAAGGAAGACGTCAAAGCAACTCAGAGGAGGGGTGCTAGATTTGTTACTGGTAGGTTCAAACGAAACATAAGTGCTACAAAGATGCTTTGGGAACTCAAATGGGGAATCCCTGGAGGGAAGGTGACATTCTCTTCGGGGAAACACTATTGAGAAAATTTAGAGAAGCGACATTTGAAGCCGACCTCTGAACAATTCTACTGCTGCCTACATACATTGCACGTAAGGTCCACGAAGATGAGATACGAGAAATTAGGGCTCATATGGAGGCGTACAGACAGTCTTTTTTCCCCCCGTCTATTTGCGAATGGAACAGGAGAGGAAATGAAAGGGTGCCCTCCGGCATGCACCTTACAGTGGCTTGTGGAGTATCTGTGTGGATGTAGTTGTAGATGTGGACTTTGCCTAATATTGCTTGTACCTTAGGTACTGGGGCTATGCATGGCTCTGTTTAAAAAGAATATCTCAATAATCTTGTAGGGTTGAGCTGCGCACGTCTGTTTTCACGCCCCACAGGAAATTTTCTGCAAATAATAACCTGTAGCTGTGATCCTGCAGTGAAATAGTCTGTGCATTGTGAGTTAATGAAATGCACAGAAATACAAAGCAAAAGTTATACAGATGATTTAATAACAAGGGTTCTATTCGAACATCTGTAACTGATGTAAACAGCAGTGAATCGTGTTGAATAATGTTTATTCGAGAGAGGACATAGCAAATAAACGGGCAGTGATCCTATGCTATTCAATTAAAATACAGGCAGAAAATACCGTTATGACATGCAGTAAAGTCACGTTGAGAATGTTAGCAAAATCCCCAAACCAAATTGTAATTAAAGATATGCAAAAACTAAGTCCATTTCATAATCAAGTGCAGGAAATACGAGGGGGGACCCAAAAGAAACCGGACTCCGAGGGTGCTGCCACTCGTAGACGTAGTGCAGGGTTCTCACGCTAGATGTCTACATCTACATCCACATTCTACATTGATACTCCGCAAGCCACCCAACAGTGTGTGGCGGAGGGCACTTTACGTGCCACTGTCATTACCTCCATTTCCTGTTCCAGTCGCGTATGGTTCGCGGGAAGAACGACTGTCTGAAAGCCTCCGTGCGCGCTCTAATCTCTCTAATTTTACATTCGTGATCTCCTCGGGAGGTATAAGTAGGGGGAAGCAATATATTCGATACCTCATCCAGAAACGCACCCTCTCTAAACCTGGCGAGCAAGCTACACCGCGATGCAGAGCGCCTCTCTTGCAGAGTCTGCCACTTGAGTTTATTAAACATCTCCGTAATGCTGTCACGCTTACCAAATAACCCTGTGACGAAACGCGCCGCTCTTCTTTGGATCTTCTCTATCTCCTCCGTCAACCCGATCTGGTACGGATCCCACACTGATGAGCAATACTCAAGTATAGGTCGAACGAGTGTTTTGTAAGCCACCTCCATTGTTGATGGACTACATTTTCTAAGCACTCTCCCAATGAATCTCAACCTGGTACCCGCCTTACCAACAATTAATTTTATATGATCATTCCACTTCAAATCGTTCCGCACGCATACTCCCACATATTTTACAGAAGTAACTGCTACCAGTGTTTGTTCCGCTATCATATAATCGTACAATAAAGGATCCTTCTTTCTACGTATTCGCAATACATTACATTTGTCTACGTTAAGAGTCAGTTGCCACTCCCTGCACCAAGTGCCTATCCGCTGCAGATCTTCCTGCATTTCGCTGCAATTTTCTAATGCTGCAACTTCTCTGTATACTACAGCATCATCCGCGAAAAGCCGCATGGAACTTCCGACACTATCTACTAGGTCATTTATATATATATGGTGTTAGTAGAGACCTTTATGAAACAGCTGTGCAGACGGCGTCAGTGTAGAGCTCAACGTGCAAGTGTGGTATTGTGTTTCTCTCTGACTGTTGGCAGGTTACTTTTGCGAAGTCGTTATGGCAACTTTAAAAGAACAAAGAGTGTGTGTGAAATTTTGTCTCCCGCTTAAAAGAAACTGCAACGGAGACGCACCAAATGCTTCATGAAGCTTTCCAGGAGGACGCTATGTGTCGTACACAGGTTTTCGAGCGGTTTGGGCGCTTTAAATGTGGTGAGATGTGTGTTGAAGACCGAGCTCGTTCTGGTCGCCCTTCGACATCGCAAAATGAGGAGAACACTGAAAAGGTCCGCCAGAAGATCGACGAGGATTGTCACCAAACGATCGACCAAATTTCAGCAGAGACAGGAATCAATCAGTTGGAGCTCGTGCCAGCGGATTCTGAGTGAGGATTTACACACGAGACGTGTTGCTACTAAATTTGTTCCGCGCCTCTTCACACAGGAGCAAAAAACCATCCGCATGAATGTATGTCAGGACTTGAAAACATAAGACTGCACGTGATCCAAACTTCTTGAACAAAGTCATTACAGGGGATGAGAGTTGGTGTTACGGATATGACCCAGAAACCGAGCAAGCGTCAAGCCAGTGGAGGAGTCCCAACTCTCCCAGACCAAAAAAAGCGAGGCGAGTGAGGTCCAATGTGAAGACAACGATCATGGTCTCTTTTGATGTTCGTGGAATTGTGCATCGGGAATTCGTACCCCCTGGCCAGACTGTTAACCAGCGCTTTTAAGGCGTCTGCGAGAGGATGTGAGGAGGAAACGCCCGGAACTTTGGCGACCAGGTGACTGGTTTCTGCACCACGACAACGCTCCAGCACACACGGCCTTACGAGTGACCCACTATTCGGCATCTCAGAGGTGGTCTGTCGTTCCCCACGCTCCGTATTCGCCGGACCTAGCCCCGTGCGACTTTTTCCTGTTTCCACAAATGAAAAAAAACGCTAAATGGGGAGCGTTATGACGATGTGGAGGCGGTAAAAAGGCGGTAAAAACAGCTTCGCAAAGGGCACTGGACAATATCAAACCTGAAGAGTTCCAAACATGCTTCCAACAGTGGGAAAAGAGACTTGACAAGTGCATCGCATCTAATGGAGAGTATTTTGAAGGTGACTGAAGTAATTTTGTAAACAGGTTCATCAATAAATTTTTTATGACAACAATCCGGTTTCTTTTGGGTCCCTCCTCGTATTCCCCAGCTTAAAATAGTTCAGAGTTCCACATAATGATTCACAAATTAACACTTGTGAAATGAAGAACAGTAACTCCTACTGTGTCTATTCTCCGTTCTGTAAATCAAGTAGCAGAAGTTAGAACCCTACTGTGAAGCACTTTCAGGCATCTCAAAATATAAGGTCCCTTCAAAGGTTATGGTACTGTAGCGGCTGTTCGCCCCCTCAAAATGCTTGAACTGTGCATGTTACTCTGGGCAGCTGTGCCTTCTTCCAGAGCTTGCCACAAAGTGTCAACAATTACCGCTTTGAGCTCTTCACTGCAAAAGTCCCAATCTCCACTTGACTCCTGTACTGTTCTGCTACGCTTTGCTTTTCCATTGACTGAAGGCCATCCCCATGAAAAGTATATCGCCCTTAAGCTCTTGTAATGACACATTCCTATGCAGAGACATACAATATCTTAAAAGCTGCGCCAAAGATAAATTGAGAGGCATGTATATTATAATCTTTGTAAAGTTCACATTGGATTCTCTTTTGTTTGATACTACAAGGAGCTAAGGGACACTTTCGATTGTTGCCTTGTGGAGGATGGACGTGATTTTTGGACTGTGCGGGAAGGCAGCCATATGGTTGGTAATTATGGTTTGTGCGACGAGCACAGCAAGTCTTATTGTGTTGTGAATAAAAAAATAGTGAAAAGTATCGAAGTGTTACGAAAATTATTTATAGCGACGTAGCATAGTATTCCTTGGTTTCCACCGTCTTCGTGAAGTGAACCGATGCCGACTCATGATGGTACACACGGTCAGCAAAGAGAAGAACATCGATGGCGACTAATGAATTAATATTGTGGCAGAAGGACTAATTCTACGTCTAAGGTGAGAACTCTGATTAAATCAACAATGACGTGGAATTTAAAATGTAAAATGTTTTTTATTTATTTCGCCACACTCTGTAGGTGTGATTTGATTTGATTTGGGCTGACTGCTTTCTAGACTAAACTAATGTATTACAACAATATTTAAATAAAGAAATGTCATGAACATTTGGTTACCATCAGATCATTTACAATAAATACAAGGGTAAGTCAATTATTATCCACAAAGTAGTTACATCATTTTTCGATATAGTCTCCTTGCATTTCAACGCACTCGGTCTGTCGTTGCACAAGCTCCCTGATGCCCTCATAAAAGAAGGTTCTCGGTTGAGCTGCGAGCCAGGAATGCGCCGCTTCTTTCGCTGCTTCGTCCGAGGCGAATCGACGGCCCCTTAATGCCTGTTTGAGTGGACCAAACAAGTGACAGTCAGAAGGGAGCAAGATCGGGACTATACGGAGGATGATCCAGCACTTCAAATTTGAGTTTCTGGAGTGTTTTAGCAGTGTGGGCAGCAGTATGCGGACGGGCATTGTCGTGCAACAACACAACACCTTCTGACAGCAATCCTGGGCGTTTGCCTCGAATTGCAGGCTTCAGCCTGGCAGTAAGCATCTCACTGCAACGTACACTGTTTACTGTTGTGCCCCTTTCCCCGTAATGTTCCAGAACTGGACCTCGTGCGTCCCGAAAAACTGTAAGCATCAGTTTTCCTGCGGACAGTAGGGTCTTGTACTTTTTCTTGCACTGCAAATTTGGGTGTTTTCATCCCATACTCTGCTGTTTACTCTTTGGCTCGTAATGGTGGATTCATGTTTCATGACCAGTAATGACCCTGTCTAAGAAGTTGACCCCTTCATTACCATAGCAGTGCAAATGTTTTTTGCAGAGGTCCAAGCGTGTTTGTTTATGCAACTGTCTCAGTTGTTTTGGGACCCATATTGCACAAACTTTATGAAACCCAAGTCTGTTGTAGATGATTTCATAGGCAGGACCGTGACTAATTTGTCGACGATGTGCTACTTGGTGAATAGTTCATCATCTGTCTAAGAGAATCATTTCACGTGAACGCTCAATGGTTTCTTCATTTGTGGTGGTAAACGTTCGTCCGGCTCCTTCATCGTGCGTAACACTCGTGCGAGCATTTCGGAATTTTTCAGTCCATTTGTAGACACTCCGTTGTGGCAAAACACTGTCCCCTTACTGTACTGAAAGTCTTCGATGAGTTTCGGCCCCTGATATGCCTTCCGACTGGTAAAGGTGGATCACTGAACGTTGCTCTTCTTTGGTGCAAATATACAGCAGAGCAGCCACGATTAACTGTACAACAGTGATAACGAAATTAATCTAGCTGGTTAAAAATTTCAAAGTTATAACAACAAATAAATGAAGCATGCGTCATCAACATGAAACGACAGTACTACCAAAATAAACAAAAATGAAACTGAATTGCGGGTAATAATTGACTTACCCTCGTATGAGTAATAGTTGGTTCACAAATAAATAAGCCAGCATTTGTGTGCTCGTGATAAATGACAACAGAATGTCACCCTTTGCACCCAGGGGCAGACGCTGTTCACATTCAGTACCTTAGCCCGGTAAGGACAGCACCTTCCGTCTAACTACCGCCCCATCTCTCTCACCAGCTGTGTTTGCAAGGTGATGGAACGTATGATTCGTGCCCAGCTGGTACGGTGGCTCAACTTCTAACAACCCTACCACAGTAAAGGTCAAAAGTTAATTATGATTGTAGTGTTGCTCACGCTGCTAAATATTGAATTTTCGGCCAACAACAAAGTTATATTATGTGGCAGGTGTCATTAGAGCACAGTTAATAAAGTCATTTCTTGAAATAATGGATAGACTAGGCGCTCATCTTTTCGTGTTTCCCACGCTGGTCTCGTTGTGAACTCGTGGCTCAGTCGTCGAAAATCTAGGTAGTGATGATTCCGAGCTCGGATGCAGAGAGGGCTAGGTGTTACTCTGCGATATTCAAAAGTTTTATAGATGTGTTTCATAAACCATCTTGAAGATTAAACTTTTGCAAGTTAGGACAATGGTGATGTAAAAAAGCAATCAGCACTCTGAATTTAAGTTGCACTCCTTTTTTATTACTTTTGTTGCAATATCACGTAACTCGTTCCAAAACATCACTTCACAATATAAAACATACTTGAAAATATCTTCCTCACTGTTAAAGTTCACATTTCATAAACTGACTACGATTTGCGTCTTTTTAACATGACGACCAAACCTCGACTGCCCAATAACAGCTTACGTGCCCAAAAATCAGAGTTACAAGTATGTCAATGATCATAGTGACCAAAGAAAGAATACACATAAGAATAATATCATTGCAATATATACATATCGATGTATCGAAGTACCTCTACATTAATGAAATCAAATCTGAATGTTGTCACAGAAATATGTTAACTGCTTTACAGAAACACAGTAGAATATTGCTGGTATCGAGAGGTCGAGGTGAGGTGCCGTAACGGTTACGTAATTCAAGTACCATTACACAGTGCACAGTGGGGATTTCTAACGTGCTGTGCTGCAGTCGACAATCTCGTCACTCTGTCCACATTTGCCGTGAATGGTTTTCAGTGGAGACCCCGGACTGTGGCCGTGTTTTTTTATTTGGAGAAAGGCTGCGACACCTGCTGGAGGACTGCTATCCTCCGTACTCTCTACACGTGGGGCTTCTGTGGCCGCCTGCCCCGTTTCCTTGAGGAATTTTTAAAGGATCGGGTCGGGTTTTCGAGGTACACGAGGGTTCTGCTTCGTCAGGCTCCTTTATCGAGGAAAACGGTGTACATCAGGCTTCTGTCCTCGCTGTTGTCCTCTTTGCTGCCACCATTAACTTTATAGTGGCCTGTATCTAGCTGGCCATCTCCAGCTCCCTTTTCGTTGACGATTTTGCCACCTGTTGCAGTTCTCCACAGACCTGTCTCATCCAGCGGCGTTTTCAGCGATGTCTCGATCGTCTTCACTCGTGGAGCATCGACACTGGCTTTCGTTTTTCCACTGACAAAACCGTCTGTACGAATTTCTGGTTCCGCAATTTGTTTCTACCACCATCTTTACAATTTGGGCCTATTGCTCTTCAGTTCGTTGATACCACAACATCCTCGGGCTCGTGCCCAATAAGAATCTCTCTCGGCCTTACATGGCAGCCCGCTATATGCAGTCATTTGATGTCCTGCATGTCCTCGATGGACCTTCTTGCAGATCGAAGTCTTCCGAAGTAAGAGTGATTTCAGGTGTGCTTCAGGGGAGTGTCGTAGGACTGTTACTATTCACAGTATACATAAATGACCTTGTGGATGACATCGGAAGTTCACTGAGGCTTTTTTCGGATGATGCTGCAGTATATTGAGAGGTTGTAACAGTGGAAAATTGTACTGAAATGCAGGAGGATCTGCAACGAATTGACGCATGGTGCACGGAATAGCAATTGAATCTCAATGTAGACAAGTGTAATGTGCTGCGAATACGTAGAAAGAAATATCCTTTATCATTTAGCTACAATATAGCAGGTCAGCAACTCGAAACAGTTAATTCCATAACTTATGTGGGAGTAGCCATTAGGAGTGATTTGAACTGGAATGAGCATATAAAATTAATCGTCGGTAAAGCAGATGCCAGACTGAGATTCATTGGAAGAATCCTAAGGAAATACAGTCCGAAAACAAAGGAAGTAGGTTACAGTACGCTTGTTCGCCCACTGCTCGAATACTGCTCACCGGTGTGGGATACATTACAGATAGGGTCGATAGAAGAGATAGACAAGATCTGGCGGAGAGCAGCGCGCTTCGTTACAGGATCATTTAGTAATCACGAAAGCGTTACGGAGATGGTAGATAAACTCCAGTGGAAGACTCTGCAGGAGAGACGCTCAGTAGCTCGGTACAGGCATTTGTCGAAGTTTCGAGAACATACCTTCACCGAGGAGTCGAGCTGTATATTGCTCCCTCCTACGTATATCTCGCGAAGACACCGTGAGGATAAAATCAGAGAGATTAGAGCCCACACGGAGGCATACCGACGATCTTTCTTTCCGGGAACAATATGAGATTGGAATAGAAGAGAGAACCGATAGAGGTACTCGAGGTACCCTCCGCCACACACTGTCAGGTGGCTTGCGGAGTATGGATGTGGATCTAGAACCACCCTCCACCATTTACACCGATCCCTTGTCCTTTTGAAACTGCATCTGCATCTGCACGTCCGTTCCTCTTACGCCGTCTCGGTACTATCCACCACCGTGGTATCCGTTTGGCCACAGGTGCCTTTCACACCAGCCCGGTCGAGAGTCTGTATGCAGAAGCTGCCGATCTACCGCTGTCCTACCTCCGTGACTCTCTCCTCAGCAGCTATGCGTGCCGTTTGTCTGCCGTGCGTGGCCACCCATTCTATGCCTCCTTCTTTGATGACTCCTTTGATCACCAGTATGGGACGCGTCCCTCTTCTCCGTTACCTCCTGGAGTTTGGTTTCGGCTCTTGCTCCGGCGCATTAACTTAACGCTATGTAACACTACACGCGTATGCCCTATATAGTCGGATCTACTTTGCGCCACGTGAGTGTGGGGGAATCAAAACTAGTAGTGACCCGTGACGTCATATCAACTTGAGATTTTTTTTAAATACATAATTCATTACTAAATTTTGTTGATTATTTGCAGAGTAAATAATTTAATTATGTACAACATTTAATAGATAATGAGTTTTAATGAGATTGACATAAATATGTTTTGAGATACCAAGTCACCTTGTTGCATTAAGCATGATATGTTTTCTCTTTGTAAGGAAAAAATTTCCGTATTACTAGAGTGCGCGACCGAGTAGTCGTTGAGTGTGGATCTTCTGTCACATTCATGAATAGGCATAAAAATTGTTAATTCACAACCTGGAGTTGGCCTGAAAATTCTTCTAGGGAACCACGGCCCAACTTTGGCGCAAACAAATCGCGCGTGATTTCTCAAATATCGGCACGGAGTTCGAGATACGCAGCTGGATATCGGGCATTATCATCGCACATGAGATTCAGTGACATTAACTGCAATTTATGGACATTAGCTTGATAATAACTATCAAAGACTTACACGAGTTGCATTGTAATCGTCTCAATGCTTAAAACGAGCGAGACGCGATTTACTGTCGGGATACGACAAATATTAATCATTGCATAGTCAGCCTGTTGATATGTTGCTTGGCAACTCATAGACGGGCAGTGATAGGATTACTGAAATGATCTTTCAAGTATTAACGACCACTACACACACATCAGAAAGTAATAACTCTAACTGTGAGTGACTTCTGGATTCGATGAGATTTTTTTTTTTAAATTTTTTTTTTTTTTTTTTTTTTTTTTTTTTTTAATTTCAACTAATTGGTATTAATAAACTTCTTTCCAGATTGAAACTTCATCAATGGTGTCGCACTCATTCAGTTTAGTAGAACAATATATAGTACTAGCTATGCTACTATTTTAAAAGAAAAGAGAGCACATACCTGTTTTTTTTTTCTTTTGAGAAATGTTCGTACTTCAGTCGTCAGTCTTGTCAAACCAGAGGCACGAGTGACGCTCCCTCACAGCACTACGATGTCGTGAGCCACCACACACGTGTGCCCTTCTCACTACATTTCTGCATCGAAAACCGTGAGATACAGCCGCGGTACGAAGAAGGAAGAAAGAAGAGGAAAGATCAGCGAAAGAAACGGAGCAAAGAGAGAAGGGGAGGTCACAGCTTTCTGTAACTTTCCCAGTGGGTGTGAATCCTTCTGCACCTTAGCTTCGTGCGGCGGCCCGTGTTCGCCTCGGCCTTCGTTTGCTTTCTAAGGACACTACTCCAGCCTCACTCTATTGCCTTCAGTTTCACGACCTTCGCACGGAACTTTGTGATAGTACCTTTGTGATGGCTCTCAGACTGGCTCTGATGTCGGGTGTGCCTTTGTCACTGGTGCCGACATTTTTGGGTATTGGCTTCTGGTACACTGAGACATTCTCAAAGGCGATTGACAGTTGACGTTATCAGAAATTGCAGAAGAGGGTGGAATAAGTTACAGGGGCTGTCAAGTGATCATCACAAATTTCCTACGGTTCCATAAAGTGTGTTCCAGTTGGATTCCTTGTCTTTTGACTGGAAATTAAGAGGTCAGACTTTTGGAGGTCTGTCAGGGGCTTACAACAAGGTTTGCGAAAGAAAGTGGTTCAAACTTTGAGTCGAGTAGTTTCCTGCAATGAAACATAGATCCACCACTAGAGTCGCGAATGCAACAAAGCCAATAGAGAGAGGAGAGGAGAGAGGACCCCAATGAATGGAGAGTTTTGACTGTCAGCTGGCAAGCTTTTTTTGACTGTTCTTCTTCTTTTTTCTGACTGCCGAAGCATTTCTCTCACTCATTTTTCGTGCGAGCAAGGCACAATTGGTGATGTGTACTACTGCGAGCTGTCGAAGGAGATGGGGGGATGTGTATTGCTGCTAAAGACCGAGTCCGGCTGATTTGCCACATAATGCAACTCCAGTGGTCTCCGAACTACAGGAAATGCACCGATCTCAGCTCAGTCGCTCTCCTTACAGCCTGGATCTGCAGTTAGCACTTGTCTGCACCGCTTAAAGAAGCTCTAGGAGGGCATCGATTTGAAGATGACCCGGCTATGGAGGATTTTCATCACAATTGGCTCCTGACACAAACAGCTCCATTCTGTGTAGCTGCGATAGGAGGCGTTCCTTCTCATTGTGAAAAAATAATTTGTAACTCACTATTGATTTTTTAAAATAAATTCCTATTTGTTTGATTCATCCTGATCTTCCTAGACACCAGCAAAACAGTTTAGCAAAAGTTTCTTAGGCCTGATCAGTTCTGTACATCATAAAAAAAGGGTTTAACTTTTACAAGCTTTTGACAGCAGCGGTTTTTCCTTCTGCCAGAACGAGGAGAGAGTGGCTCCAAAAGCTTGTAAAAGTTAAATCCTTTTGTGTGTGTGTGTGTGTGTGTGTGTGTGTGTGTGTGTGTGTTTTCCCCTGCTAGCTGCTTGGTGAGCAGATTTTTTTATCTGTCCGTTTATATTACATTATCAATAATCGATCTTTTTCATTGTTAGAATATTTGCAAAGCAATAAAAGTAGTTTTGATGGCAACTGTAATCACTAATCGAACTATCTGTAGCTGACGGTTTCCTCACACCGGCAATCGATAGCCTTTTGCCAGTCGAGCCTAGACCTCCAGCAACAGTAGAGATCACACTGTCACCACAATCCTCCCCTTTTTAGAAAATTGCTCTACGCGACAACGCCCGACGCGGAGACCGTAAAGCAGAAAGCGATGGCGGCACTGCACGAACTGGCCGTGCAACGCTGCAGGTGCTGCAGAGGGTCGCAGACCGACTGGGAGACGCGGTTCCCGCTGGCGACGTCCAGCAGCGAGGGAGCTACCGGGCCGGAAGAGGGGGCCGCCTCCGGCTTGCCACTGGTGAGTGCTGTAAAGAAACTGGTTCTCTACTTCTGAAAAAAAACACCACCTTTTTAAATAATAAAACATGACATATACAAGGAATCTCACTACCCCTGTTAGTCATGGACGAAAAAAAATTTGGCATAGTCTTTGTCAGAACGTGCAGAATCTTATGTGGAGCCAATAAGACGTCAATTTTAATCTAAATATGGTATGCCATTGTTTACTTAATAAAAAAATAAATTAGGCAATTCAGTACAATTATTATATAGGTGCAATAAATCACTTTAACGGGGCCAAATTAACAATTAAAGTCAATAATAATTCCAGTAAACCTGCAAAAGTAATTATTGTAGGGTCCTGCATAGACATCACGCATCTGCTAGATGCCCACGAAATACATAATTTTTTTTTTTGAAGCTGACAGCCAATGAGAAAATAGGAGCAAAAGTACTATTGGTCAGTTTTCAAGAAATAATGGCGGACAGCACCAGCTGGTAAAATACGTAATTTTGTGGAAGCTAATTCTACTGCACAAAAAATAAAATATGTACTCCTTCCAAAAGAAGTTACACACAAACATTAAAATAAAATTACGATGAGGAGCAAAATGTCTGAGAAGGATTTTGAAAGAAAATTGTTAATTGAACTTTAATTTGGCAAGTTTTCAACACTGTCAACAAGACAAAATAATGGAAAGAATATTTATTGGAACTAAACAAAATTGAACCTTGATATTGTGGCAGTATTTTTAAAATAGATAATTTAACTTCAATTGTCTTTAATTTTGAAATGAGAGAGAGCCTAATAATTTTCTTTTAATGTCTTAACTGTTGCTGCAGGCAGTGCGATGATGTCAGCAGTGGTCCGCACGTACGATGTGTGAAGTTAATCCTGGTTCATGGCGTGAAGATAATGATGGATCCTGCTGTTTCATTAATATTCCAGTTATGGCGGTGGTCCACTTCTATGTTGTAGTAGAGTAAGTTGGCAGCACTGGCGCGATAATAATGGTTCCAGTGTGTGCATTGTCGTTACGCGCGCAACGTTTTATTATTAAAAGTTTATTAATCATGCGGTGCGGGTAGGTCCGAATTATGCAATGTCTTTAGTATTTACGATATATAGCCGGTTAATGCCAATGCTTTACACAGTTCTTTCACCGAGTTGCCACAGGAAAACAGTCACACGTGTTTATCACTATAACAGTCCGTTAAATATCAGTTCAATTTACGTCGTCGTCTTTAAGACAGTTTACATGACATAATAAATGTTTCTTGATCAAATCACAGCACTGTTCTGTTACTTAGCATTTTGGTTTGTTCCACTTTCACGCAATTCTAACAGTTAGTCTCTCCACACAGCACTGGTGTCTGGTTCACAGCTAATTGCCACATGTACCACAGTATGTAAAAACCGCAAACATTCGATATACTTTTCAGGTTTTACTATTCACTTAATAATGGACGATGTCCTATTAACACAGTGGACGCACTGTAATTAATTGTTCCTCCGCGTATCACCATCTTTCACGCCGAACTTTGCAACGTTTCTCAACCCATGAACCGGCTACGATACCACAACAACCCGCACACTCTCTATCGATAGTCGTTTGCTCTCTCTCTCTGACACAATACTTCTCCTAGCCTAGGACAAGCTGTAACATTTCTTCTGTAACAGAAGCGGTGGAAGTGGATATTGCAGTTTTCAATTCACTGATGGATTTTGGACGGTTTTTATAGACAGTTGCGTTCGGTGCACCCCAGAAGAAAATGTCAGGTGGTGTTATGTCTGGCGATCATGGAGGCCAAAGTCCCTGTGAAATTATGCGATCACCAAAAACATCAGCAAGCAGTGACATTGAAATGCGAGCTGTATGCGCGGTTGCACCATCTTGTTGAAAATAACCATTCAGTATTCCAGTTAACACAAGTTCTCATATGAATGGGTACAAATACCACTGCAGTATCATTGTGCATTTATTGTTTCGTTGAAAAACCCAGGCAGGAAAACAGTCATACGGCACGTGTGGCTAACAGTCGTACGGCACTGCGGAGAGACTTTTTGAACACCCCGTATGTCAACAATACAATTTAAGTTCTGAAACAATTACGGATTCCACCCTATAATGGAAGATAGTAACTAGGAATAGTTGAAATAAATTAGAAAATCAATTACATACATAAAATTAAGCGCAAAATTAGATCTGGTGTTATATTCTTTAAAACTGAGGGCCAACCTTTCTCTTATACGAAAATGCAGATTCTATTCTCGTATGCTAATAGTAAATAGTTAAAAGTAACAAAACGAATTTAAGGAGGCAGATGGTAAAACAAGAGGGGAATTAAAAATATCCCAGCCTGGTTCGTCACGCTCTGTCTGAACTTCTGTTGTATTTATGTGCCTGGTGGGCATTCACGTCTTGCAGTTAACCTATTGTGTGCAATTTCTCATGAATTTCCCAGTATATACAACAGCTGTCAACTAAGGCCGAGAAGGAGATTACCAAAAAGTGTGGAACAATTACCATTTTCCTGAGTGCGTATTTAGCCGAGCAGTTAGCGTCACTGCCTCCAGTGCAGTAGCACCACGATTCTGTTCCCAGAACCTCCTCAGACTTTTTTCCTGAGGCAGGGCAGTATGGAACACGGTCCACTTGGCCTTGCGAGACCGAATGTGGAGCTGTCCGAATAAAGAAGCACCAGCAATACTGACGGGAAGGATTGGAACCTCGTATTTCCGTGTATGCAGCATCTGCCTGGCCAGGAAAAGTCTAACACTTAATACACGAGTGGTGTTTACGTACGTTTACTACCTTAACTTTTCTCAGTTATTTCCAGGTTTCTGCATAATCAGCTGAGATAATGTTTCGAGGCTGTGGAAAAATGACTGTAGGGTGTCTGGACCCTGGGTGTAGATTGTGAAGGCACGAGGGCTATCCAGAAAATAAAAGATGTGTAGGTCTATGACAGCAGGGGTCAGGGCGACAACCGCCATCTTGGCTCCGTAACGTTCCTACAGTTGGTACGCATCCATTGGTGGTAGAGTGTGGTCTGTGTCCCTGCTACTTTGGTTTCCGTGATGTGTTATGCAGTGCAGTACAAAATCCCAGCACTTGGAAGGTACATTCCGAAGTCAGGTTTTTGCTGGCAAAAAATTGCGAGCCATTTGAAGTTTATTGTGACCTCTGTATGCATACTCCAGAGGTACAGTAAGTGACGCTGAGTGAGGCAGTTGCGCAGTGATTTTAAAAATGGCCGTACCACTGTTCGTGATTAGGACCTTAGTGGTAGGTCTAGCCTTGTGAGCGATGATGAAATGAAACGTGTGGCGAGAGCAGGAAGATCTGCAGCGGATAGGCACTTGGTGCAGGGAGTGGCAACTGACCCTTAACATAGATCAATGTAATGTATTGCGAATACATAGAAGGAAGGATCCTTTATTGTACGATTATATGATAGCGGAACAAACACTGGTAGCAGTTACTTCTGTAAAATATCTGGGAGTATGCGTGCGGAACGATTAGAAGTGGAATGATCATATAAAATTAATTGTTGGTAAGGCGGGTACCAGGTAGAGATTCATTGGGAGAGTCCTTAGAAAATGTAGTCCATCAACAAAGGAGGTGGCTTACAAAACACTCGTTCGACCTATACTTGAGTATTGCTCATCAGTGTGGGATCCGTACCAGGTCGGGTTGACGGAGGAGATAGAGAAGATCCAAAGAAGAGCGTCGCGTTTCGTCACAGGGTTATTTGGTAACCGTGATAACGTTACGGAGGTGTTTAGCAAACTCAAGTGGCAGACTCTGCAAGAGAGGCGCTCTGCATCGCGGTGTAGCTTGCTGTCCAGGTTTCGAGAGGGTGCGTTTCTGGATGAGGTATCGAATATATTGCTTCCCCCTACTTATACCTCCCGAGGAGATCACGAGTGTAAAATTAGAGAGATTAGAGCGCACACGGAGGCTTTCAGACAGTCGTTCTTCCCGCGAACCATACGCGACTGGAACAGGAAAGGGAGGTAATGACAGTGGCACGTAAAGTGCCCTCCACCACACACCGTTGGGTGGCTTGCGGAGTATAAATGTAGATGTAGATGTAGATGTAGAGCCTCCCGGCGGGTAGACCTGATTGCATGGTGCGAGTCTTTTGAGATGGTGCCCCTTCGGTAACTTGCACATCAGTGGGGATGAAATGCTGATGGTGAAGATGACACAGACACCCAGTACCTGAGTGGAGAAATCTCCCACCCAGCTGGAAATCGAACCCGGCCCCCCGGCATGACGAGCCGGCACACTGTCCACTCAGCTTCTGTGTCAGACGTGACCGACACTGAAAATCGATGACAAAATTTGTGAAAATTGCCATTTCATGATTACAGAACTTTTGAAACTTTTTCCCCAAATTTCACAGAGGTCGGTGTGTGGAGTTGTGGCAGAGATGTTCGGTTGCCACAAATTTTCTGCTAGGTGGGTTCCCAAAATTTAATTGCATATATCAGATTTCTACAAAGATGGTATTGAAAAACTCATGCCTGTAGCAGGACTTTGAATTTCGCCGCGCTACACTCGTTCCCTCAGATATAAATTGTACCGTCGCAGCTGTACGAGCGCTCGACGGCAGAGAAAATGTATAAGAAAATGAAGGTACTAAAATTGTAACTTTTTTTTGTTTTTTCTACCCGCTTTTGTCTTTGAGAGCGGAAGCTTAACTTATTAGCTAGTTGTGGTCGGATTAAGATGAAAAAACTCATTGATGTGCAGACGTATTGTGGAAGTTGCCATGAAATTTGGAGGATGGAAGTAGCAATGTAAAATAAATTGCATTCAATACGAAGATGGTTTTGATTTGTATAAATTAGTGATTCCTGGACGATTGCAAAATTTTGGAGCAGCTACGACTTTTCACGCAGAGATGAAACAGGAAATTTTTGGAGAACAAGAGTGTTAACACGGTAAAGGACGAACTCTTATCTACGTCATTTCCCCCTGTTAATCACATTTTGTTAGTCTCTGTTCTCTTTCAAATAATTTTTGTAGTGGAGATTGGTTTGACTTTTGCTCAGTAATGCCACAAGGACCACCCCAACAATAGCTTTTCCGAATCACGAAGTCCGATAGCTTTTCTGTGATTCGAAGTCAGATTTGCATTTCATTCTTTCCCTTTTTCACGGTCATTAACGATTTTAAAAACCCCTTTTTATTCACGATTTCTTCCCACATTTTCAACCTTTTCTTTTCTTCTCTTCTCTTTTTCTTTTTTACTAACCACTACATGCCGCAGTATGAAAAGAGCCTCAATTAACTTGGCAATTATGTAGAAAAATAGCTTAAGAGTGTGCCTTTAAAATGTATAGGGTAAAATTTGGTTTTCCCATATTGAAAAGTTTTGAAAAATGTCTTTTACTCTCTGGATAGACTTTGTTGAGGGCAACTGCAGATGAAGTTATCCATGTTTCAGAAGTAAACCACTTTCAGCTGTAAATGAAGCTTTATGTATAGAAGCGTGGCCAGTTTCGTGATATCTAATGACCTCTTTAGGTCTCGAATGAAAAACAACCCACAGTGGGCTGTTTCTCATTAGAGACAATTTCGTAACGGTTGCTGGTGGTGCTGCCATGATGAAAATAACCTCTTTAGGTGTACATCTACAACATGGGAAACATGCAGTTGACATTATGATAAAATACTGGATACCTGTCGTAATAATGTAAGCTCTTTGACAATCAACATGAAACACTCGCACATCAGTAAAGCACTAAGCCCATGATATGGGAAGGAGGGGGACTCAACCTTCTCAAAATACAATACTGTTATTTGTAATAGATCAAACAGCTTTGTCTTGTACGTCTAACTGACCAGATGAAAAACTGACATGTTAAAAGCACATTAGTCTACCATGAAAAGAGCAAAAAACAGTCTGGGACTTTTTACCTTTTCCTGTTTTCATATTTTGTTCTTATCATTGTAGGTTGACATGCTTTTAACATGTCAGATTTTCAGCAGATCAGTTTGATCTACGATGCATAGCTGTTTGATCTATTACAGGTAACAGTATTTTATTTTGAGAACATCGAGTCCCTATCCTTCCCATATCATGGGCTTAGTGTTTTACTGACATGTGAGTATTTCATGTCGGTTGTCAAAGAGCTTAGATTATTAGGATAGGTATCCTTTTTTTTTTCATAATGTAAATTGTATGTTTTCTATCTTGTAGATGTACACCTGAAGATGTGATTTGATATCACAAAATTGGTCATAATCCTGCATTTGGAATTCATGTGCAGCTGACAGCAGTTTATTTTTGAATGACTGTTCCCAGAATGTACCAAACAGTACCCTCACTTGTTGCAGAGAAGAAGCTGGAGGGTTCTTCAAATATCTTTTCGATATTTCTGTCTTCTAGAATATTCAGTGTTTGTATAAATACAAGCATTCTGGAATATTTGCAGTTAATATAAATAGCTGGTAAAGGCGTTTTATGAAAATAACAGCAATAGTGCCACTGCTCTTTGCAAGTACCGACACATTGAGGGCGTACGGCTGGCGATTTGGGGATTTCTCCTGAGAGAAGCTGACAGCCAATTACGCTTCCAATTGCTGAAGGAGTTTCTGGTGCCACGGTTGAGAATGCTGGGCCCAATGTGCTATCTTTGAGCAGCGCGTGAGCTGTGTCACGACAGCTGAACATTCTACAGTCCACTGTTCGAAAACTGCTGCAAACGATTGTTAAACTGTATTGTGGTGCAGTTTCAGGCTGACGTGGATGTATATGGTTGTTACATTGAGCAACATTTGTAACCCGTAACGTAAATGCGGTATGCCGTTAACAAATGTTGCCATCGCAGGTGGAATTAAAATGTGTCTCTTTCAGTGGTTTATTTATTATTTCTCTTCTGCATGTTCTTACAAATTTTTCCACAAAGTTTCACTGTCCTGCGATCACTTGTTTTTCCCGGGGGCCGTCTCTAGTAGCGAAGTTTAATTATAACCACCCCGTACAGTAAAACTGTTGCATCACACATCTGCATCTGCATCTACATCTACATCATACTCTGCAAGCCACCTAATGGTGTGTGGTGGAGGGTACTTTCAGTACCACTGTCTCATCCCTCCAACACTGTTCCACTCACAAATAATGCGTGGGAAGAATGATTGTCAGTAAGCCTCTCTGTATTGGCTCTGATTTCTCGAATTTTGTCCTTGTGGTCAATATGCGAGATGTATGTAGGGGGGAATTAATATGTTGTCCGACTCCTCCTGAAAAGTGCTGTCCTGAAATTCCAGTAGTAACTCTCTCTGTGATGCATAACGCCTCTCTTGTAATGCCTGCCAGTGGAGTTTGTTTTGCATCTCCGAAACACTCTCTCGCCAGTTTAATGATCCTGTGACGAAATGCGCCACCCTTTGTTTGGTCTTCTCCATCTCCTCTATCAGTCCCACTTGATAGGAATCCCAGATAGATGAACAATACTCAAGAATCGGGCAAACAAGTGCCTTATAAAGACACTTCTTTAGTGGGTGAGTTACACTTCCTTAAGATTCTTCCAACGAATCTGAGTCCAGTGTCTGTTTTCCCCAATATCAGTTTTTATGTGGTCATTCCACTTAAGGTCGCTCTGGGTAGTTACGCCTAGATATTTTTCAGCAGACGCTGTCTCCAGCTGTTTGTCATCAATTGTGTAGCTGTACTGTAGTGGATTTCTTTTCCTATGTATGCGCAATATGTTACATTTATTTACGTTGAGGGTCAACTCCCAGAGTCTGCACTATTCATCAGTTCTCTGCAGGTCGTTCTGCAAATTCTTACTATCTACTGGCATTGCTACTTTGATATAGACTACTGCATCATCTGCAAATAGCCTTGAAGAGCATCCGACGCTTTCTACTAGATTGTTTATATAATGATAGATACAATTAAATAATTATGAACTTGAAACTAGTATGAACAACAGTAGTTCGTAGATAAAAGGAATAAGTACCAGGTCTATTTAAGACAACTACGGCGCACAGTGGTATCAGTGTAACAGGATGTAGCAAACCTACATTTTCAACATCCAAGATATGAAACAAATTTAGCAAGAAATCGAAAATAAGAAGTACCAGGTGATTCAAAAAGAAAGAACAGATTTCAGTTGTTTGTTGCAGACAAACTATAAAACACTTTCTACATGTCGCCGGGTAGAGGAAGGTTCAAACTTTTGACACAGCTACACTACTGTTTGTTTGCAACATATTGGTGACTACACCACAAGAGAAATAATTTTGTGTGTTGGACGTTGCATAAAGCCAATCCAATGTTAAAATGCAACGTGCATTTCTCACACTTTGCAGTTTTTTTCTTTGGGGGTGCGTAAAAGACAGAATCTTTGGCTCACCTGTGGCAGCTACTCTTCAGGAACTGACATATCAAATTGTTGACGCTGTTGATTCAGTAAACAGGCATCTATTAATCCACGTGTGGAATGAAATGGACTACTGTTTTGATGTTTGTCAAGCAACACATGATGCTGATGTTGAGTGTATGGAATAGTGGTGTCTGTGTGAACATAAAATTTTGAGCCTTCCTCTACCACTGACACGAGCGTGTTTTTATTTTTCACAATTTGTCTGTAATGAGCAATTAAAATCTGCTCTCACTTTTTGAATCACCTTGTATTGTAAAGTAGTTTTAATAGGGATGGTGTAAAAAGTTACAGTTTTAATGTACGAAAAACATATTCAAAGAAGTAGTAGACAATGATGACGATAAACTGAGTAAAATAGTTTAAGGTAGGATTTTGTAACTTGAGCGTAGCATCAAAATGAATTACAGCAGTCCAGCTAATATGAACCCCTCTAATACGAACGTTCGGTTAATCTGAACATGAAAAATGTTAGTCTAACAAGGGAACCTCCCCATCGCACCCCCCTCAGATATAGTTATAAGTTGGCACAGTGGATAGGCCTTGAAAAACTGAACACAGCTCAATCGAGAAAACAGGAAGAAGTTGTGTGGAACTATGAAAATATAAACAAAATATACTGAGTAGTCCATGGGCAACATCAAGGATGATATCAGCACAGGCGCGCCGTGGTCCCGTGGTTAGCGTGAACAGCTGCGGAGCGAGAGGTCCTTGGTTCAAGTCTTCCCTCGACTGAAAATTTTACTTTCTTTACTTTCGCAAAGTTATGATCTGTCCGTTCATTCATTGACGTCTCTGTTCACTGTAATAAGTTTAGTGTCTGTGTTTTGCGACCGCACCGCAAAACCGTGTGATTAGTAGACGAAAGAACGTGCCTCTCCAATGGGAACCGAAAACATTTGATCGCAAGGTCATAGGTCAACCGATTCCTCTATAGGAAAACACGTCTGGTATATTCTATACGACACTGGTGACGGCATGTGCGTCACATGACAGGAATATGTTGTCGACCCACCTAACTTGTACACTTGGCGAATGGGTGAAAAGGTTCTTCTACCTTGCCCGATTTAGGTTTTCTTGTGGATGTGATAATCACTTCCAAAAAATTGATGAAAACATAAGAGTGTGTCACATAAACTTCAACAAATAAATGCAACAGTTTCACAGTCGCACAGTTTTCCCTGTGCTCTGTCAAAACATATGTTTTTAACGTTTTTTCCGTGTGTAGACCGTCAAATCCTGCATATGTCCAAGCAAATCTGAACATGTCCTGGAATTTTGGAGAGCAAAGTTGATTATGTGTGAGTGCCTGAACTCTGATAATTGTCTGAAAATAAAAAATGTTCACCTGAGGGAAGACTTGAACCGAGGACCTCTCGTTCCACAGCTGCTGATGCTAACCAGGGGGGCCACGGCGCTGTTGTGCTCACATCGCCCTTGATGTTGCTTATGTTTCGTATGGACTGCTTAGTTTGTATATGTTGCTTATTTTGTCATCGTTCGACACAATTTCTTCCTGTTTTCTCGATTGATCTGTGTTCAGTTTTTCAAGGCCTATCGACTGTGCCAACTTATAACTGAATCTGAGGGGGGTGCGATGGGGAGGTTCCCTTTTTAATTTATACAGTACAGTAAACATGTATTAGAAAAATTGGCAAGAAAACATTAGGTTTAAACATGCACAACAATGAATGAAAATCTGTCAAACTTACTAAAATACAGTGGACATTGTATCCCTACTTTTTAATTGACAAAAACTCAGTCATTGTTTTTTGGTGTAATGGAGACAGTCTGTTATATGACGCATAGTTGCGCCATCGTCTCATAAACATCAAATCAGCAAATGTAGCAGTGGGCTGTTGCTCCAAATAATCTAGTGTGAAGTCAAGGGCTTCTGCTGCATCACTGTATGACACCAGCTCTCCTTTGTCGCTTCCGTTACAGCAGTCCACTTTGTCCTGGTCTCGAGTCACAGCAGCAACTAAACCAGCGTCGCTGAGGTTCTCCACACGTGTCCCACCCGCTGCCATCCACTCGTCTACGTCTCCTTCACTAGCTTCTTCACATCTGGGGGCTGTCTGTATCATTTGTAGTAGATTTTACTCTTTATTTTCCACTGGGTTGTCCTGAAATCCAAGAGATGTCCACAGTTTTCTCCTCGATTTTGTCACAGTATTTTCTGAAATATTCTGCCATGCCTCAGCAGCCCAATAAATAACATCCTTTCATATTGGTATTTTTATTTTGTCCACTAAAGTAATGCTATCATCTTGGATCAGCATTCTTAAAAAATTGTTTTCTGTAAATCAGCTTTAATGTTTGCCGCACGCCCTGGTCCGCCGGCTGTAGAAGTGGTTAACACTCGGCAACAAAAACTTTGCCACAATTTCTCCATCACGTAATTCCTCAGTCCTGGGGTGAGACGGCACGTTATCAATCGGCAGGATTGCACGTGGAGACAGATGATTTTCCTTACAAAACCGTCGAACAGAGGGAGCGAACTGGCAGTCAAACGGTTCTTTGAACAGCTTACCGTCCATCCGTGCTTTTTTCTGGTTGCGATAATATACGGGCAGGGAATTCATGTTGCAGGTTTTAAAAGCTCTGGGCGTAGCAGATTTGCCGATCAGCATTCAAAACAGCTTCATCTACATCTACATCTACATCTACATTGATACTCCGCAAGCCACCCAACGGTGTGTGGCGGAGGGCACTTTACGTGCCACTGTCATTACCTCCCTTTCCTGTCCCAGTCGCGTATGGTTCGCGGGAAGAACGACTGTCTGAAAGCCTCCGTGCGCGCTCTAATCTCTCTAATTTTACATTCGTGATCTCCTCGGGAGGTATAAGTAGGGGGAAGCAATACATTCGATACCTCATCCAGAAACGCACCCTCTCGAAACCTGGCGAGCAAGCTACACCGCGATGCAGAGCGCCTCTCTTGCAGAGTCTGCCACTTGAGTTTATTAAACATCTCCGTAACGCTATCACGGTTACCAAATAACCCAGTGACGAAACGCGCCGCTCTTCTTTGGATCTTCTCTATCTCCTCCGTCAACCCGACCTGGTACGGATCCCACACTGATGAGCAATACTCAAGTATAGGTCGAACGAGTGTTTTGTAAGCCACCTCCTTTGTTGATGGACTACATTTTCTAAGCACTCTCCCAATGAATCTCAACCTGGTACCCGCCTTACCAACAATTAGTTTTATATGATCATTCCACTTCAAATCGTTGCGTACGCATACTTCCGATTACCAGCAGCATTGCCACACGCTAATAAAGTCACATGATCTTTGCACATTTTACAATCGGGAGCACGGTCTTCTGCTTTTGATTGCAGGCTTTTTGTTGGAAATGCCCTAAAATTAAAGGCAGTCTTGTCAGTGTTACAAATTTGTCGGGGAGAATACTTTCCCTCTCTTATCATTTTTTCAAACTCACCCAAGTATTCCTTCACTACATCACAGTCAGAAGAAAGCTTCTCTCCAGTAATTGTTAGCTCATGGATTCTGTGAAGTTTTTTTAATCAGTCTGACCGACCCGTCCTCGCACTACAAGACTCGTCACCATTCATTAACTTGTTCAGGTAAACAGCCTTCTCCTGAACCAGTGCTCCGCTCAGAGGAGTTCCCCTTTCTCTTTCCTGCGTAGACCGAAGGAAAAGAGCTTCGTCCACTTTATCGTACTGGTAGTGTTTCAAAATCTGCCGAATTTACAGTTTTTTCCCCAAACACATTGCACAGGACTGTTCGAGCTTCACTCGGTTCTTCTTCCAATCACAAATGGTTGCTTTACCAACACCCAGTTCCGTTGCCAGTTTAGAAACATTCTCACCAATCTCTTATCCACTTCAAAGCATTCAGTTTTTCTTTGAGATGTAACGTTTTATGTTTGCGTTTTGTAGCGGGACTTTGAATTTCGCCGCGCTACACTCGTTCCCGTTCCGTCAGATAAAAAATATCCCGTCGCAGCGGTATGAGCGCTCGACGGCAGAGAAAATACTAAAATTGTAACTCTTTTTTTTTGTTTTCTATCCGTTTCTTGATTGTCTCTTGATAGCCGAAGCTTAAGGCAGATGTGATCTGATGCTGACGTAAAAAAAACTTAATAGCTAGTCTTGATCAGATTGTAATGTGTAGACATTGTGGACGTTGTTATGAAATTCGGAGGATGGAGAGAAGCAACTAAAATAAATTGTATTTAAGATCAAGACGGTTTTGTATACATTAGAAATTCCTGGACAATGAAACTTATTGCAAGATTTCGGAGCAGACTTTTCGCGCAGAAATGAAGTAGGAGATTTTTGAAGACCTGGACGCCACACGAAAGAAGACATTTAACCTGGTAAAGGATGAACTCTTATCTACGCCATTTCCCCCTGTCAGTTACATTTTGTTATTCTCTGTTCTTTTATAATACTTTTTGTAGTGGAAATTGGTTTAACTTTTGCTCAAAAACGCCACAAGGACCACCCCAACAATAGCTTTTCCGAATCACGAAGTCCGATAGCTTTTCTGTAATACGAAGTCCGATTTGCTTTTCATTCTTTCCCTTTTTTCACGGTCATTAACGATTTTAAAAAACCCATTTTCACTTACGATTTCTTCCCACATTTTCAACCTTTTCTTTTTCTTTTTTTTTTTTTTATTAACCACTACAGTTTACTCATGACGAAAATGCATACACCACTACACCTGAATGAGTACAATAGAAGTGTTATGCATTCCAGCAACCGATAACTAACATAAGGGAGCGCTTTGCGAGCCAACTGGCAGTGCACTGACCCCAGACACTACAAAGGTCTCAACAACGCACAACAACAAGGGCACGGAGTGAGAGTGAGCCATTGTTCCCATTTGTTGCCATGGTGTACCTACTTATCTGCTTGGTGTACTTCATTTTAGAAACCCCTTACCGTAATTCTGCCTAATCCGAACAAATCGGTAATCCGAACAAGGTCCGATCACAATTAGTTTGGATTAATAGGACTCTACTGTGTTTCTTAGATTGAAAAGAAAATAGGAAAACATGTCACATACAAAACTGTACAGACCTATGTTGTGAGAACTACAAAAGTTGGTACCCATGCAAAGAAGGCTGAAAACATGTAAACAGGTAGTAAGAAACAACAGACATTCACAGGGGAACCGTCAAACCTATTAAACATAGATTGTGACGAGTCTTAGGTATGTTGCGGAGGGAATTGTCCTGAGTATCTGGCTAGCAGCTTTTCATGTGACGTCCCCTGATTTCCGAGAAAATCGATGTTGAAGTTCAGTGCATACCTCCTCCACTTGCGACATTAGTCCTGTGTTGACAAAGAGAGTGTAGTGCAGTGGCTGAGGATTACGACTACCATGATGGTGGTGCGGGTTCAATTTCTGTCTGCTTCTTTTCTCTCTCTCTCTCTCTCTCTCTCTCTCCCTCTCTCTCTCTCCCCCCTCCTCTCCCCCTCTCCCCCCTCCCCAAACATACAAAACAAAACAAGTAGCCTACAGGTAAATAAAATCTTTCAAGAATAATGGCTGATGGTACATACGAGGTGCTATCCAAAATTTTCGGGACTGGTGTGGCCATCTGTTAAAAACCTTACCTTTGGACTAATGGTCACCACCACCCTCGAAAAGAAGTTCCCATCCACACGTACACACTGGTCTACATCTACATCTACATCCATACTCCGCAAGCCACCTGACAGTGTGTGGCAGAGGGTACTTTGAGTACCTCTATCGGTTCTCCCTTCTATTCCAGTCCCGTATTGTTCGTGGAAAGAAGGATTGTCGGTATGCCTCTGTGTGGGCTCGAATCTCTCTGATTTTACCCTCATGCTCTCTTCGCGGGATATATGTAGGAGGCAGTGATATACTGCTTGACTCCTCGGTGAAAGTATGTTCTTGAAACTCCAACAAAAGCCCGTACTGAGCTACTGAGCGTCTCTCCTGCAGAGTCTTCCACTGGAGTTTATCTATCATCTCCGTAACGCTTTCGTGATTGCTAAATGATCCTGTAACGAAGCGCGCTGCTCTCCGTCGGATCTTCTCTATCTCTTCTATCAACCCCACCTGGTACGGATCCCACACTGGTGAGCAATATTCAAGCATTGGGCGAACAAGTGTACTGTAACCTACTTCCTTTGTTTTCGGATTGCATTTCCTTAGGATTCTTCCAACGAATTTCAGTCTGGCATCTGCTTTAATATTGATCAACTTTATACGGTCATTCCATTTTAAATCACTCCTAATGCATACTCCCAGAAAATTTATGGAATTAACTGCTTCCAGTTGCTGACCTGCTATATTGTAGCTAAATGATAAGGGATCTTTCTTTCTATGTATTCGCAGCACATTACGCTTGTCTACATTGAGATTCAATTGCCATTCCCTGCACCATGCAGCAATTCGCTGCAGATCCTCCTGCGCTTCTGCCACTGGTCAAACATTTTCTGAAAGTTCTGTTCTTTGAGGGTGTTTATCACCGCCAGTGATGCCTCTCGAATCTGCTCTAGACTGTCGAACCGACGGCCTTTCAACTTGAGTTTCAGTTTTGGAAATGGCGCAAAGTCGCAAGGTGCCAAATCTGGCGAGTATGGTGGTTGGGGTACAACTGCAGTGTTGTTTTTTGCGGAAAAGGTCCTGGTGAGCCCATTGTCGTGATGCAGCAGCCAGTTCCCTCGACGTCAAAGTTCGAGCCGTCATCGCCGCCTGTTTTCACAGAGCCATTGCGGAACATCACAGTAGTATGTGGAATTCACTGTTTGGTTGGGTGGGACGAATTCTTTATGCACAATTCCCTCTGTATCGAAGAAAACAATGATCGTCCTCTTTACTTTTTCTTCACCTGTCTCGCATTTTTGGGTCTCAGACAGCCCGGGCTCCTCCACTGGGACGATTGTTGCTTTGCCTCTCGGTCGTAACCGTAAATCCAGCTCTCATTGTCGGTGATAACCCGCGACAAGAAGGTCGGCTCATCAGATGCGTTCTGACGAAGGTCCCTGCACACTCCAACAGGCTGTGCCTTCTGATCGGCAGTCGAGGCCCTCGGCACAAATTTTGCAGCGACACGATGTGTGGCCAATTCGTCAGTCAACATCAGTTGACATGTCCCGTAAGCAATACCCACTTCATCCCCAAGGTCTCGAATGGTTCGTCGTCGATCCGCACGAACCAATTGTTGAAGTTTGGCAACAGTGTCTGGCGTTGTCCGGCTAATGGGCCTTCCAGTGTGAGCATCGTCTTCGACATGTGTACGAGCGGCCCTGAACCGAGTGTGCCATTCAAACACACGAGTACAGCTCGTGTTCTGTCCCACAGACACTTGTTGAATCTTTGCGAGGGTCTCCGTAGCACTTTTCCCGAGATTCGCACAGAATTTGATACACACGCGCTGTTCTGTTCGTGGATCCGTCGTAAAATCACCACACACCAAACGGAGAGTATTACGGAAATCACTGTGGGCATTCAACTTGTCCTCCCAGCTGAATGCCACTCCACACACTGACTCGTCAGATATGCAGCTCTCGCCACCTAGAGGTGCAGAGATCTACTACTCCTACTTTCCAGATGGCAGCACCAGCACCGAAAATTTTGGATTCCACCTCGTATTTTCACAGTGGTAAGCAGTAAATCCGGGTCTGTCACAGATTTTCAGCTGTCACGAAGTACTCATTTTTATTGTGTAGACTGGTCTCTTCTGTACTTGTTGCTCACTATGCCAAGCCTGTACTTACCCATTTCCATTCATTCAGGTGGAAACTGACCAACTCGCACCTCCGAAGTGGGAGATCCAGCAAGTGTGCGTTAAAGAAGAAACTCCGGTGAGTACCAAAATTCATCTGTCTGTATATCTAGACATATTCTCTACAAGCCAGTGTGTACAGTGCAGTGCAATGTGCTTTGTATGGTATTAACCACTCCTCTTGCTATGTCACTCAAAAGTGACACATAGGAAAAGTGATAGGCCCTTGTACACACTTCAGTGTCTTACTTTATGAGTGAGCTTCTAGCACACGTTATGTGATGAAGCGACAAGGTCAGCAACTGGAAGCAGTTAATTCCATAAATTATCTGGGAGTACACATTAGGAGTGATTTGAAATGGAATGATCATATAAAGTTGATCGTCGGTAAAGCAGATGCCAGACTGAGATTCATTGGAAGAATCATAAGGAAATGCAATCTGAAAACAAAGGAAGTAGGTTACAGTACACTTGTTCGCCCACTGCTTGAATATGCTCAGCAGTGTGGGATCCGTACCAGATACGGTTGATAGAAGGGATAGAGAAGATCCAACGGAGAGCAGCGCGCTTCGTTACAGGATCATTTAGTAATCTGGAAAGCGTTACGGAGATGATAGATAAACTCCAGTGGAAGACTCTGCAGGAGAGACACTCAGTAGCTCGGTACGGGCTTTTGTTGAAGTTTCGAGAACATACCCTCACCGAGGAGTCGAGCAGTATATTGCTCCCTCCTACTTATATCTCGCGAAGAGGCCGTGAGGATAAAATCAGAGAGATTAGAGCCCACACAGAGGCATACCGACAATCTTTCTTTCCACGAACAACACGGGACTGGAATAGAAGGGAGAGCCGATAGAGGTACACAAGGTACCCTCCACCACACACCGTCAGGTGGCTTGCGGAGTATGGATGTAGATGTAGCTGTAGATGTAGAGTTGTTTCAGTCTGCCTGAACTGCTGGTTTTCTGAATCTGTTTAGAACTGCATCGAATGAGATAGAGCAGCGGTTAGCATGAGGGAAGACATTGGTTGAAGTTTCCATCCACTCAGATTTTCTGCCCTTTTTCCTAAACTGACTAGGCCAAATTCCAGGATAATTCCTCTTTTAATTGGTGTCACACTTAAACTTTATTGTAGCGCTAAAGGAAAGGTTTACGCCCGAGGTACATGCCTCAGACTATTGACTTTCCCAAACGTGTGCGTATGGAGAGGTGCCCTGTTGACACTCCATCTACTTTTACATACCAATCCCCACAAATAATAAAATAATGATGGTAAGGCTTTCTTCAAAATTATACACAGTTTAGATGACCACTGAATTTGTTGTTCTTTAGGCTCGAGCTAAATGTTTCAATGTTGCACAATCAATATTCATGTCACAAATCCAATCAGACTAATTTCACAGTTTCTGCTGAGTTGGCTGTTGCCATTGCTCTGTGAATGAGATGCAGCTGGCGTGCTTTTCAATATTCTTTCTTCGAACACAAAATTTCCCTTTTTTCAAGTAGTACACTTTTTTCTTTACTTACATTGTGTGCTGTGGTGACACATTCAGTACGGTAGTTCAGATCTAACTGAATCTTTCTCGTGCTGCTCCAAACTCAGCATCTTTTGCATCTTTTGAAACCCAAGTATTAACCCACCATAACTTTCCTGTGAGTACATTCCATGCATGAAATTAAGGTTAGTAAAACCTCGACATCAGGTTACAAACCTTCCTGTGGAAATTGCACTGACCTGATGAAAAATTAGTTTTTCTTTGCAAATGCACACTTATTATATATGATGAGGTGTGTTGAAAAATAAAGGCAATTTTTGTTTTATGGAAATGAAGATGCAAAGCTAGTTAGCTGGAGCCCACCCAAGATCACCTTGCATACATTTATTTAAGGAACTCAGAATATTCACACTAATTTCGCAATACATATATTCACTTATGAAATTTGTCACTAATAACCCATCCCAATTCAAAAGTAACAGTAAAGTGCATGGCTACAACACTAGCAGAAAGGAAGATGTTCACTATTCTGGATTAAATCTCACTTTGGCACAGAAAGGGGGTAAATTATGCTGCCACAAAAATCTTTGGTCGTTTGCCAAATAGTATTAAAAGTCTGACAGATAGCCAACCAACATTTAAAAGCAAATTAAAAGAATTTCTGAATGGCAACTCCTTCTACTCAATAGATGAATTCTTAGGTATGAAGTAGTAACTGTAAAAACTATTATTATTTTGTGTAAAGAAAACTTATTTTAAACTGACACTTTCCACATTATTACGAAATGTTGTATCCATTATCTATGGAACAAGGATTAATGTATATATGATGTATGTCTCTTCATCTACATCTATGTTATCTGCTTCAAAATAGTCCCCATCAGAAATTGTAGACTTACGGCAGCGCATTTTCCGATCCTATAAACGCTTCTGAAACTCAGCCTTTGGAACAGCTTTTAGCTCCATCATGCCTGTGAAACAATGTTCTTTCGTGAAACTTCCTGGCAGATTAAAACTGTGTGCCCGACCGAGACTCGAACTCAGGACCTTTGCGTTTCGCTGGCAAGTGCTCTTTCAGGAGAGTGCTAGTTCTGCAAGGTTCGCAGGAGAGCTTCTGTAAAGTTTGGAAGGTAGGAGACGAGATACTGGCAGAAGTAAAGCTGTGAGTACCGGGCGTGAGTCGTGCTTCGGTAGCTCAGTTGGTAGAGCACTTGCCCGCGAAAGCCAAAGGTCCCGAGTTCGAGTCTCGGTCGGGCACACAGTTTTAATCTGCCAGGAAGTTTCATATCAGCGCACACTCCGCTGCAGAGTGAAAATCTCATTCTGGAATGTTCTTTCGTGTTTTATTTTAGTTTTGCGAATAGAAAAAGTTACTTGGCGTCATGCCAGGCGAATATGAAGGTTAAAGTATTATTACAGTGCCACAAACTAAGGCTACTTTGATCCAATTTAATTCTATCTTTTTATAAGTGGCAAGAAAACAAAGGATAATGACAGACAGAAAATTCCAAATACATTTTTCTAGTACTGTAAAAAGACATGTATCATCAGTTAAGTCAGGTAAGAACATGGAATTCTGTACCATATTCAGAAAGTGATACAGGAAGTACAAGTGTTATTTACTTTATCAATTGACTAATTAATTTTAAATTTACATGTTTCACGATGGTAACTATTTGTAAAGAAAATATATCAAATGTCATGGATACCGTGCAATATGGACATGGGCCTTATTACGCAAATTACGGAAGCTCGGGCACTTGAAAATAGCCACATTTTGTTAGTCATGTTTGACTGATAAATCTTATCAAATCCTCTCAAGGATAAAATAGTCTATCTATTTGTTATGGTCAATCGCAGCGGGACTGTCTTTTCCGCACAGCTCACTTTAGCACCTTCATCACTTGCCTCAGTACCAATTCTGGAACAGCCTTGTTAAGTAGAACTGTAGTGTATTTCCCAGTTACTAATTTATCTATCATTTCGTGGTGCCGGTCATGATCTTGCACATCAGCGAAACTTTCAGAATCACCATCAAAGTGTAGCACCACTCCATCTTCATTTTTCAGTTACTGTAGCTCAGGCCAAAGTAACCCCATATTCTGTAAAGATGTACACCATTTTTTAGAAATGTTAAACATATTACCTAAATTGAATATGACACAAAAGACAATTTTTCACCTTCTTACCTAATACTGACACAAGACAAAGCTACACTCACCGTATTTTTAGCTTAAGTGGTACGAACCCCCACGGCAGAAGTTATTGGGGTGTACTGCACTGAAAAGCCAAAGAAATGAACACCTGCCCAATATCGAGTAGGATCTCAGCAAGCACTCAAAAGAGCCGCAGTACGACGTGGCATGGAGTCGACTAATGTCTGGAGTAGTGCTGGAGGGAAGTGACACCATGAACCCTGCAGGGCTGTCTGTAAATCCGTAAGAGTACGAACAGGTAGAGAGATCTCTTATGAACAGCACGTTGCAAGGCATCCCAGATATGCTCAATAATGTTCATGTCTGGGGAGTTTGGCGGCCAGAGGAAGTGTTTAAACTCAGAAGAGTGTTCCTGCAGCTGCTCTGTAGCAATTCACGACGTGTGGGGTGTCGCATTGTCCTGCTGGAGTTGTCCAAGTACGTCGGAATGCACAGTGGACATCAATGGATGCAGGTGATGAGACAGAATGCTGACGTACGTGTCACCTGTCAGAGTCGTATCTAGACGTATCAGGAGTCCCATATCACTCCAACTGCACACGCCCCACACCATTACAGAGCCTCCACCAGCTTAAACAGTCCCCTGCTGACGTGCAGGGTCCACGGATTCGTGAGGCTGTCTCCATACCATTACACGTCCATCCGCCAGATACAATTTGAAACGAGAATCGTCCGACCAGGCAACATGTTTCCAGTCATCAACAGTCCAGAGTCGGTTTTGACGGGTCCAGTTGAGGCGTAAAGCTTTGTGTCGTCCAGTCATCACGGGTATACGAGTGGGCCTTTGGCTCCAAAAGCCCATATCGATGACGTTTCGTTGAATGGTTCGCACGCTGACACTTGTCGATGGTCCAGCATTGAAATCTGCACCAATCTGCGGAAGGGTTGCACTTCTGTCACGTTGAACGATACTCCGCGGCGATGTCGGAGACTTAATGTTGTACCGTATTCCTGATTTTCACGGCATACTCGTGAAATGGTCGTACGGGATATCCCCATTTCAGCACTATCTTGAAGATGTTGTGCCCATCTCCTCTGCCACTGGCATCTACACCCTCCCCTCTCCCTCCTCCCCCACACTTTCCCCTTTGGCAGGTCCCCGGACTCGTACACGTGGAGTGAACATTCGCGTGCCGGAGATCACCGCCATCGGTTTGTTCTGTGTGCCTTCGTGTTAGTGCTTTAGTGTTTCACCGCCCACGCTCCATCGTTCACGCGTATCATTTCAGTCATCTGTGTTCTTGTACCAGTGCTGAACGTTTTTTTAATTTACCACACCTGTGAAAGCGAGCGAGGTGGCGCAGTGCTTAGACACTGGACTCGCATTCGGGTTCCGTGATTTCCTTAAATCGCTCCAGGCAAATGCCGGGATGGTTCCTTTCAAAGGGCACGGCCGACTTCCTTCCCCATCCTTCCCTAATCTGATGAGACCGATGACCTCGCTGTCTGGTCTCCTTCACCAAAGAACCCAACCCAACCCAACCCAATCCTGTGAACAGCTCCGTGTTTTTTACTGATGTCTCTACTGTTTTATGTTCAACATTATGTTTTGTTTTTCTATGTCTCATTGAGAATGCGCTAGGTGACGATCAGTTTGGCTTTAGGAAAAGTAAAGGGACGAGAGAGGCAATTCTGACGTTACGGCTAATAATGGAAGCAAGGCTAAAGAAAAATCAAGACACTTTCATGGGATTTGTCGACCTGGAAAAAGCGTTCGACAATATAAAATGGTGCAAGCTGTTCGAGATTCTGAAAAAAGTAGGGGTAAGCTATAGGGAGAGACGGGTCATATACAATATGTACAACAACCAAGAGGGAATAATAAGAGTGGACGATCAGGAACGAAGTGCTCGTATTAAGAAGGGTGTAAGACAAGGCTGTAGCCTTTCGCCCCTACTCTTCAATCTGTACATCGAGGAAGCAATGACGGAAATAAAAGAAAGGTTCAGGAGTGGAATTAAAATACAAGGTGAAAGGATATCAATGATACGATTCACTGATGACGTTGCTATCCTGAGTGAAAGTGAAGAAGAATTAAATTATCTGCTGAACGGAATTAACAGTCTAATGAGTACACAGTATGGTTTGAGAGTAAATCGGAGAAAGACGAAGGTAATGAGAAGTAGTAGAAATGAGAACAGCGAGAAACTTAACATCAGGATTGATGGTCACGAAGTCAATGAAGTTAAGGAATTCTGCTACCTAGGCAGTAAAATAACCAATGACGGACGGAGCAAGGAGGACATCAAAAGCAGACTCGCTATGGCAAAAAAGGCATTTCTGGCCAAGAGAAGTCTACTAATATCAAATACCGGCCTTAATTTGAGGAAGAAATTTCTGAGGATGTGCGCCTGGAGTACAGCATTGTATGGTAGTGAAACATGGACTGTGGGAAAACCGGAACAGAAGAGAATCGAAGCATTTGAGATGTGGTGCTATAGACGAATGTTGAAAATTAGGTGGACTGATAGGGTAAGGAATGAGGAGGTTCTACGCAGAATCGGAGAGGAAAGGAATAAGTGGAAAACACTGATAAGGAGAAGGGACAGGATGATAGGACATCTGCTAAGACATGAGGGAATGACTTCCATGGTACTAGAGGGAGCTGTAGAGGGCAAAAACTGTATAGGAAGACAGAGATTGGAATACGTCAAGCAAATAATTGAGGATGTAGGTTGCAAGTGCTACTCTGAGATGAAGAGGTTAGCACAGGAAAGGAATTCGAGGGGGGGGGGGGAATAGTCTCACTGTTTATATTTGTATTACCTGTGGCCGAAGAGCGGCGTAATATTGCCGCTGCCGGCCTACCTTGGTATAAGGCGTTAAAATAACAATAAAGAAAAAAAAAGATGTTGTGCCCCTTCGCTGGTGTGCCAACTATGACACCACGTTCAAACTCACTTAAACCATATAACATGCCATTGTAGCGGCACTAACTGATCGAAGAACTGTTCCACTTTTTGTCTTATATAGGCGTTGCCGCACCAGAGCGCCGTATTCTGCCTGTTTACATATCTCTGTATTTGAGTACGCATGCCTATACCAGTTTCTTTGGCGCTTCAGTGTAGTAGTTTAAGTATTTATGACCAACATTAATTACAGTGCTTGCAACACAATCTACATCTACATTTATCCTCCGCAAGCCACCCAGTGGTGTGTGGCGGAGGGCACTTTACGTGCCACTGTCATTACCTCCCTTTCCTGTTCCAGTCGCGTACGGTTCGCGGGAAGAATGACTGCCGGAAAGCCTCCGTGTGCACTCGAATCTCTCTAATTTTACACTCGTGATCTCCTCGGGAGGTATAAGTAGGGGGAAGCAATATATTCGATACCTCATCCAGAAACGCACCCTCTCGAAACCTGGACAGCAAGCTACACCGCGATGCAGAGCGCCTCTCTTGCAGAGTCTGCCACTCGAGTTTGCTAAACATCTCCGTAACGCTATCACGCTTACCAAATAACCCTGTGACGAAACGTGCCGCTCTTCTTTGGATCTCCTCTATCTCCTCTGTCAACCCGACCTGGTACGGATCCCACACTGATGAGCAAAACTCGAGTATAGGTCGAACGAGTGTTTTGTAAGCCACCTGCTTTGTTGATGGACTACATTTTCTAAGGACTCTCCCAATGAATCTCAACCTGGTACCCGCCTTACCAACAATTAATTTTATATGATCATTCCACTTCAAATCGTTCCGCACGCATACTCCCAGATATTTTACAGAAGTAACTGCTACCAGTGTTTGTTCCACTATCATATAATCATACAATAAAGGATCCTTCTTTCTATGTATTCGCAATACATTACATTTGTCTTTGTTAAGGGTCAGTTGCCACTCGCTGCACCAAGTGCCTATCCGCTGCATTTCGCTGCAATTTTCTAATGCCACAACTTCTCTGTATACTACAGCATCATCCGCGAAAAGCCGCATGGAACTTCCGACACTATCTACTAGGTCATTCATATATATTGTGAAAAGCAATGGTCCCATAACACTCCCCTGTGGCACGCCAGAGGTCACTTTAGCGTCTGTAGACGTCTCTCCATTGAGAAGAACATGATTTGTTCTGTTTGCTAGAAACTCTTCAATCCAGCCACACATCTGGTCTGATATTCCGTAGGCTCTTACTTTGTTTATCAGGCGACAGTGCGGAACTGTATTGAACGCCTTGTGGAAGTCAAGGAAAATGGCGTCTACCTGGGAGCCTGTATCTAATATTTTCTGGGTCTCATGAACAACTAAAGCGAGTTGGGTCCTGCTCCACACTGCTGCTGGCTTGCTTGAAATTATCTATCGAACTATGCAAGCGAGTTTAGGGGAGCCACTCAACGTTAAAACACAACACTGTTCGACGTCTGGTATGAACAACTATATTCTGAGGCGATTAAAGGAAGTTGCAGGTTACACTGTTTACATTCTGATTCATAAGTGTTTATCCCAATTAATGGCTGATTACCAGTCCACGATATCACTGGGACAAGTGTACGCGTAACCGACACGACGCGGGTGACTGTCGACGATGCGGAAGCCGAATGATTGCACGAAAGTTCTTACGCTCGTCACGCGTACACAAATACGAGGTGTGGCTAGAAAAAACCGGACTAGTACTGGTGAAACAATAAAACGAATGCAATAAGGCTGAAAGTCGCGTGGCCTGTCACGTGACTCTCGCTCCGCCTACTGCTCGAATTTCATCTGCCTCCTGCACTCAGTCTGCCCGTGGCGTCTGTTTTAAGTAGTTGACGTTTTGTCTGTGCGTCGGAAAATGTTGAGTGTACAGAAAGAACAGCGTGTTAACATCAAATTTTGTTTCAAACTAGGAAAATCTGCAAGTGAAACGTTTGTAATGTTACAACAAGTGTACGGCGATGATTGTTTATCGCGAACACAAGTGTTTGCGTGGTTTAAACGATTTAAAGATGGCCGCGAAGACACCAGTGATGACACTCGCACTGGCAGAGTCAGCAAAAACTGATGCAAACATTGAAAAAATCGGTAAACTTGTTGGACAAGATCGCTGTTTAACAATCAGAGCAGTGTCTGAGTTAACAGGAGTTGACAAGGAAAGTGTTAGGCAGATTCTTCATGAAAGTTTCAACATGAACAAAGTGTGTTCAAAAATGGTTCCAAAGTGTCTCACAATTGAACAGAAGGAATGCCGAAGAATGATTTGTTCTGACATCCTGGAAAACATTGAAAGTGATCCCACCTTCTTACAAAATGTTATTACTTGCGATGAATCGTGGTTTTTTACTTACGATCCCGAAACTAAACGCCAATCGATGCATTGGAAAACTCCTGGTTCTCCACGACAAAAAAAAGCACGAATGTCAAAATCGAAATTCAAGGCAATGATGATTTTTTTTTTTACATCAAAGGGATTGTGCACATTGATTGGGTACCAGAGGGACAAACAGTGAATCAGCATTACTACATTAGCGTCCTGGCTACCCTACGTGAGCGAGTACGGAGAAAACGGAACGATTTGTGGAGAAAAGAGACATGGATCCTTCATCAGGACAATGCCCCAGCTCACAGTACGTTGTCAGTGAAGATGTTTTTGGCAAAACACAACATTCCCATCTTAGATTATCCACCCTACTCACCTGATTTGGCCCCCTGTGACTTTTTTCTTTTCCCTAAAGTCAAGTCAGCTTTGAAAGGAACTAGATTTGAGACTGTTGAAGCAGTAAAAGAAAAAGCAACGAAAGTAATGTATGGACTTACTGAAAATGATCTGCAGCATTGCTATGAACAGTGGAAAATTCGTATGGAACGGTGTAGAGACCGAGGAGGAGAGTACATTGGAGGAGATAACATGAAATTGTAAATAATTGTAAATAAGTGTTTTTTCCAGCATCAGTCTGGTTTTTTTTCTAGCCGCACCTCGTATATAGTACCAGTCCTCCTTGACACCAGTAATAAATTTTAACACTGTTCACAAAGTTAAATTTACAGTTTACAGTTCTCAGTTGTACGAGCATGTGCGTATCCGTCGCGGTTGATTGTTGACGATGCGGAACGCGACGATCAAACGCACGTTCTCACGCTCGCTACAAGACACTGGCACTTAAATGCTCTCTTTTGTGGTAAATAGTATTACTGACTCACATCAAGTCATTCTGGGAGACCGAACACGGCGCGGATGACTGATGCAGTACGGTACGACACGCAACGAGAGGATACACAAATACGGTATCGGCAGCACTGCTAATTTTTAAATTACTTCTTGACGTACTTTCCTCTGAATCATTTACTTATTTTATCACTTTACTATGATAGCACTTGTAGCAATACAGCTGTCTTCAACTTCCATACTAACAATGCCTCTCACATGCAGGGCTGCACACTACACAACATCTACATCTACATCTACATCCATACTCCGCAAGCCACCTGACGGTGTGTGGCGGAGGGTACCCTGAGTACCTCTATCAGTTCTCCCTTCTATTCCAGTCTCGTATTGTTCGTGGAAAGAAGGATTGTCGGTATGCTTCTGTGTGGGTTCTAATCTCTCTGATTTTATCCTCACAGTCTCTTCGCGAGATATACGTAGGAGGGAGCAATATACTGCTCGACTCCTCGGTGAAGCTATTTTCTCGAAGCTTCGACAAAAGCCCGTACCGAGCTACTGAGCGTCTCTCCTGCAGAGTCTTCCACTGGAGTTTATCTATCATCTCCGTAACGCTTTCGCGATTACTAAATGATCCTGTAACGAAGCGCGCTGCTCTCCATTGGATCTTCTCTATGTCTTCTATCAACCCTATCTGGTACAGATCCCACACAGCTGAGCAGTATTCAAACAGTGGGCAAACAAGCGTACTGTAACCTACTTCCTTTGTTTTTGGATTGCATTTCCTTAGGATTCTTCCAATGAATCTCAGTCTGGCATCTGCTTTACCGACGAACGACTTTATATGATCATTCCATTTTAAATCACTCCTAATGCGTACTCCCAGATAATTTATGGAATTAACTGCTTCCAGTTGCTGACCTATTTTGTAGCTAAATGATAAGGGATCTATCTTTCTATGTATTCACAGCACATTACACTTTTCTACATTGAGATTGAATTGCCATTCCCTGCACCGTGTGTCAATTCGCTGCAGATCCTCCTGCATTTCAGTACAATTTTCCATTGTTACAACCTCTCAATACACCACAGCATCATCTGCAAAAAGCCTCAGTGAACTTCTGATGTCATCCACAAGGTCATTTATGTATATTGCGAATAGCAATGGTCCTATGACACTCCCCTGCGGCACACCTGAAATCACTCTTACTTCGGAAGACTTCTCTCCATTGGGAATGACATGCTGCGTTCTGTTATCCAGGAACTCCTCAATCCAATCACACAATTGGTCTGATAGTCCATATGCTCTTACTTTCTTCATCAAACGACTCTGGGGAACTGTATCGAACGCCTTGCGGAAGTCAAGAAACACGGCATCTACCTGGGAACCCGTGTCTATGGCCCTCTGAGTCTCGTGGACGAATAGCACGAGCTGGGTTTCACACAATCGTCTTTTTTGAAACCTGCGCTGATTCCTACAGAGTAGATTTCTAGTCTCCAGAAAACTCATTATACTCGAACATAATACGTGTTCTAAAATTCTACAACTGATCGACGTTAGAGATATAGGTCTATAGTTCTGCACATCCGTTCGACGTCCCTTCTCAAAAAAGGGGATGACCTGTGCCCTTTTCGAATCCTTTGGAACGCTACGCTCTTCTAGAGACCTACGGTACACCGCTGCAAGAAGGGGGGGCAAGTTCCTTCGCGTACTCTTGTGTAAAATCGAACTGGTATGCCGTCAGGTCCAGCTGCCTTTCCTCTTCTGAGTGATTTTAACTGTTTCTCTATCCCTCTGACGTCTACTTCGATATCTACCATTTTGTCATCTGTGCGACAATCTAGAGAAGGAACTACAGTGCAGTCTTCCTCTGTGAAACAGCTTTGGAAAAAGACATTTAGCATTTCGGCCTTTAGTCTGTCATCCTCTGTTTCAGTACCATTTTGGTCACAGAGTGTCTGGACATTTTGTTTTGATCCACCTACCGCTTTGACATAAGACCAAAATTTCTTAGGATTTTCTGCCAAGTCAGTACATAGAACTTTACTTTCGAATTCATTGAACGCCGCTCGCATAGCCCTCCTCACACTACATTTCGCTTCGCGGAATTTTTGTTTGTCTGCAAGGCTTTGGCTATGTTTATGTTTGCTGTGAAGTTCCCTTTGCTTCCACAGCAGTTTTCTAACTCGGTTGTTGTACCACGGTGGCTCTTTCCCATCTGTTACGATCTTGCTTGGCACATACTCATCTAACGCATATTGTACGATGGTTTTGAACTTTGTCCACTGATCCTCAACACTATCTGTACTTGAGACAAAACTTTTGTGTTGAGCCGTCAAGGTACTCTGTAATCTGCTTTTTGTCACTTTTGCTAAACAGAAAAATCTTCCTACCTTTTTTAATATTTCTATTTACGGCTGAAATCATCGATGCAGTAACCGCTTTATGATCGCTGATTCCCTGTTCTGCGTTAACTGTTTCAAATAGTTCGGGTCTGTTTGTCACCAGAAGGTCTAATATGTTATGTGAATGTGTGCTTGTACTTCAAAGTTATTTGTAAATTTCACTCAGTTTAGGAATAATACCAAATGCTCGTTCAACCCGAGAAGTTTCATTTGGTTCACTCATCCCCTTATGGGTATATAATTTTGTCTTTTAGGCAGTGTATTTTGCATATCTCGAATGTATTTAATAAGCGACTTATTACAGCCGCAGTACCAGGCTGTAATGCGTAAACATTCTTCTTGTATCTTAGTGCGATGTAACTGGCAGCACAAAAAAAAAGGCTCACCTGACCACCCTTTCTTTCCGATTGTAATTTTAACAGTGATCTCAGTGATCTGAATTGAAGTTTTCTGTTTCATAGGTCTTTCTGTAGAAGTACAAGTACCTATCAGGCATGTTTTCATACTTTGAAAAAAAAAGTAAGTGCACAGATTAAAGTTTGAGTATGATTCTGTATGAATTTTACAGGCAAGTCTTTGAATCCCAAAATAAACAGCTAATTCTACAGCTTCTGTTCTTCAGGCAGCAGTATTATTACGAATAATACTTCAGTAGTCCAGTATTGGTAGAATTTTGCAATGTTGTGTGGCACACGCGCGCTCACACACACACACACACACACACACAAAACATTTGTGATAAGAGCATAAATATTGTGTGTGTGTGTGTGTGTGTGTGTGTGTGTGTGTGTGTGTGTGTGTACCAGCTTCCAGCTTGGTTGATTCGTCGTCCAGTCTTTGCAGCTGGGTTGTTTTGTATATTCTTTTTTGTTAGAGAGTGAACATCATGTAATGAAATACTGTATATATGTTACCTGCAGTATCACAGTGGTTAAAATTAATTGTGTTTAATTTTTCTCATTGGTCTGTTACAGACTGAACCACTTGCTGATGATCCAGTTTCCATTTCTGATGCGCAGATCATTAAGGGAGAGGTATGTAGCTGCCGTGTGTCAACTTCTGATATTTCTTTATTTGTCCCAGTAATGATGTTGGCTGTTACTTAGTTCTGAGCTATTAGTCGACCACACTATCATCGCACGAGGAAGTTTGGACCCTACGGTGGCTTACTATGAGTCTTATCATGATATGTCATGAAGACACACTGAAACACTTGATAGTGTATGCACAGCTGTCTTGAAATCATTCACTCTGCCATACATTTTCCTTACTCACCACTGTACTCGTTTACTGTTAACGCCCCCACGTGTTTCAAATGACGGCCGTGTCAGCCCAAGTACAGTATATTAGTGTGGGTTAATAATGCCTGGATGTTGACGGATGCATAGTGCAGCAGTACTCTCTGTGTTGTTGTGGTCTTCAGTCCTGAGACTGGTTTGATGCAGCTCTCCATGCTACTCTATCCTGTGCAAGCTTCTTCATCTCCCAGTAACTGCTACAACCTCCATCCATCTGAATCTGCTTAGTATATTCATCTCTTGGTCTCCCTCTACCATTTTTACCCTCCACGCAGCCCTACAGTACTAAATTCGTGGTCCCTTGATGCCTCAGAACATGTCCTACCAACCGATCCCTTCTTCTAGTCAAGTTGTGCCACAAAATTCTCTTCTCCCCCATCCTATTCGACACTTCCTAATTAGTTATGTTATCTACCCATCTAAACTTCAGCATTCTTCTGTAGCACCACATTTCGAAAGCTTCTATTCTCTTCTTGTCCAAACTATTTATCGTCCATGTTTCACTTCCATACATGGCTACACTCCATACAAATACTTTCAGAAACGACTTCCTGACACTTAAATCTATACTCGATGTTAACAAATTTCTCTTCTTCAGAAACGCTTTCCTTGCCATTGCCAGTCTACATTTTATATCCTCTCTACTTCGACCATCATCAGTTATTTTGCTGCCCAAACAGCAAAACTCCTTTACTACTTTAATCGTCTCATTTCCTAATCTAATTCCCTCGGCATCGCCTGACTTAATTCGGCTACATTCCATTATCCTTGTTTTGCTTTTTTTGATGTTCATCTTATATCCTCCTTTCAAGACACTGTCCATTCCGTTCAACTGCTCTTCCAAGTCCTTTGCTGTGTCTGACAGAATTACAATGTCATCGGCGAACCTCAAAGTTTTTATTTCTTCTCCATGGATTTTAATTCCTACTCCGAATTTTTCTTGTGTTTCCTTTACTTCTTGCTCAATATACAGATTGAATAACATCGGGGATAGGCTACAACCCTGTCTCACTCCCTTCTCAACCACTGCTTCCCTTTCATATCCCTTGACTCTTATAACTGCCATCTGGTTTCTGGATCTTCCTCGATGCCGGCGTCTACCAGTTTTTCCATTCTTCTGTAGAGAATTTGTGTTAGTATTTTGCAGCCGTGACTTATTAAACTGATAGTTTGGTAATTTTCACATCTGTCAACACCTGATTTCTTTGGGATTGGAATTATTATATTATCTTGAAGTCTGAGGGTATTTCACCAGTCTTGCTCACCAGATGGTAGTTTTTTGTCAGGGCTGGCTCTCCCAAGGCTATAATGGAATGTTGTCTACTCCGGGGCCTTGTTTTGACTCAGGTCTTTCAGTGCTCTGTCTGTGTACACGTGTCATTTCCTCTTGTGGTACAAATAGACCACAATGTTACGGAAATTGTCTGATCATTGATGTCACAGTAATGAATATTGTGAGATGTCAGTGTTAAACAGAAATGTAGAAGTACAGTGATGGCTGCGTGACACATAAAACTGTGAACATAAACAGATCCACTTTTAACTTTCAAATTAATGCACTTCTTCTAGTGTGACTACATACAGACACCTACTAAATACAACAGTCCTTGAGCTGTGAGAGACTGCCCACCATGTACACACTACTGATGCTAACTGATGAGAATGCTGGAATCTTGTGGTTACTGTGAATTTGAATATCAATCTGGTTACAATCATTGTAAAAAAAAAAGATATTGGCAGGTAAAACAAGGTGTTGTAATGTGTCAGTTTATGAAAGATTTCATGCGAACTGTATTGTTAATAAAGGACAAACTGAAATTTCAATGACAGTCCTTTGCTGCCAAAACAGATTCGCACCATAACTAGCAGCAGTAACACGAATCTTCCGACTGTATACCAGATGTAGAAGTATCAAACTGGAATTTCCCTATAGATGGTGCTAGCCATAGCGTAGGGCCCGTGAGACCGCATCTGCAGTGCCATCTGCTTCCTGTAACGGCTGACGATGAATGTCAACACACAGTAACCCAAGTTCCGTACATTGGTATCTGTTTCAAACTCGAGTTTTGTGCCTAAGTACTAAGGTTCACAGACAGCATTGGTTTTCTGTTACATTTTGAAGGAAACAGCTGCAGAATCACATCGGATTCTTGTCAAAGCTATCGGCGAACATGCTCTTGGGGAAACACAGTGTTCAGAGTGGTTCAAAAAATTCAAAAAACAGTGAGCGCAGGAAACCACCAGAAAAGTTTGAAGGCAAAGAATTGCAGGCTTCTTTGGATGAAGATGATACTCCAACTGACCAGGAACTTGTGGGACAATTGAATGTGATGCAGAAAGCCATTTCTCTTTGGTTGAAAGCTTTGGGAAAGATGCAGAATGTGGGAAAATGGGATCAACATGTACTGAATGAAAGACAGCAAGCAAATCAAAAGACCACATGTGAAATTCTGCTCATCAGATACAAAAGGAAGTCATTTCTCCATCAAATAATGCCAGGTGACAAGAAATGGATATATTTTGAGAATCCTGAGCGTTGTAAATTGTGGGTGAATCCAAGCAAATCGTGGACATCCATTGCAAGACCAAATTGCTTTAGAAAGAAGACAATGCTCCGTGTTTGGTGGGATCAGAAGGATGTCTTCTAGTGTGAGCTGGTGAAACCGTTAACACCAATCACTACCGACAGCAAATGATCGATTAAATCGAGCATTACGTGAAAAACAAGTGGAATATGGAAAAAGGCAACACAGTAATATTGCTCCCTGGTAAGGCACCATCACACACAGCGAAACGGGTCATGGAAATGATTGTGGTGTTCATTTGGGAAATACTATGGCATGCGGCTTATTCTCCAGACTTAGCTCCATCCAATTATCGTATGTTTGCATCACTGGGACACACTCTTGCTGAATGACACTTCAGTTCGTATGAAAATGTACGAAATGGCTTGCCAACTGGTTTGCTTCAAAAGACGAACCGTTTTTTTGGGATGACCTTTGTAGCCTGCCAGATAGGTGGGAGAAACGTATAAATAACGATGGAGATTATTTTGAACAATATATCGTTTCTCTGTTTTAAAATACACACTTGTAATTATTGCTACCAAATTCTGGCTTTACACTTCTACACCTGGTATGCTGTGTTCACAGCTCTTTTGTCTCTCTGTTCAAGCTGTATTACTTCAGACAACAGTGCTTGTGCACTGATGGTGAGTGAGTCCAAAGACACTTTCAGAACTATTTGACTGGAAAGATACTACAAAACCACGCAAAAACCGTTGTAGTGATTAATTACAAAGAAAAAAGAGAAGAGAAGAAAAGGTTGAAAATGTGGGAAGAAAAGGTGAATAAAAAGGCGGTATACCTGGCTATTGGTCCTGTCACGGTCGCCAGTTGTAGTGGTTAATAAAAAAGAAAAAAGAGAAGAAAATGAAAAGAAAAAGTTGAAAATGTGGGAAGAAATGGTGAATAAAAAGGAGTTTTTAAAATCGTTAATGACTGTGAAAAAGGGAAAGAATGTAATGCAAATCGGACTTCGTATTACAGAAAAGCTATCGGACTTCGTGATTCGGAAAAGCTATTGTTGGGGTGGTCCTTGTGGCGTTTCTGAGCAAAAGTCAAACCAATTTCCACTACAAAAATTATTTGAAAGAGAACTGAGAATAACAAAATGTGATTAACAGGGGAAAATGGTGTAGATAAGAGTTCATTCATTACCGTGTTAACATGTCTTCTTTCGTGCGGCGTGCAGGTCTTGTTCTCCAACAATCTCCTGCTTCATTTCTGCATGAAAAAGTCGTAGCTACTCCAAAATCTTGCAGTAAATTTCATCGTCCAGGACTTACTAATGTCTACAAATTAAAACCATCTTGATATTGAATGCAATGTATTTTACGGCTGCTTCCATCCTCCAAATTTCATACAAACTTCCACAATACAATATGTCTGCACATCAATAAGTTTTTACGTCTTAATCAGACGAACACTAACGAATAAGTTTTTATGTCTGAATCATACCGAGACTAGCTAATAAGTGAAGTTAAGCTCTCAAGAGACACTAGGGGGTAGAAAACAAAAAGAGTTATAATTTGGTGTACCTTCATTTTCTTATAAATATTTTCTCTGCCGTCGAGCACTCGTACAGATGTGACAGTATAATTTATATCTGAGGGAACGAGTGTAGCGCGGCGAAATTCAAAATCCCGCTCCACCGTATTACGCTGGGCTGATAAACATCGTGGGACAGCGATATGGGCCCAGATGGCAGTAGCATCACATACACAAGGTATAAAAGGGGAGTGCCTTGGCAGAACTGTCATTTGTGTTCAGGCGATTCACGTGAAAAGGTGTCCGACATGATTATGGCCGCACGACTTCGAATGCGGAATGGTAGTGGGAGCGAGACGCAGGGGATGTTCCATTTTGGAAATCGTTAGGGAATGCAATATTCTGAAACCCACAGTATCAGAATGTAGGGAAGCAGGCTACTCACGCTGTATAATATTCGCATCAGCCTTTCCATTGTGTGCCAGCCAGTCCGCTGTAACTAGCTCTGACGTCATAAATGTAGTGCAATACTTTAAAAATCAAGTAAATAACCTAAAATGTTTCTAGCATGTCAGGAGTAATACTAAATCAATATGTGTTAAATATCAGTTCAATAACTTTAACCATTTTCGAAATTTGGACGTTTTCCTGTAAAAATCATTGGCGCAACAGAAAAGAGCTAGAGATTTAAAAATTTATACTTAGATTCCTTTTCAATAATAATTTAATAGAAACAGTACTTTGGATCTCACAAATTAAGATTTTAGTTCAAATTCATAATTTTCTGGTTTTTGTCTTAAAACTTAAGGAAGCAAGATAGATTAAGTAGGCTAATAAATAAGGCTAGGATGTTCAGATTTAAGTAGAATGGAGATCCGCTATAACCATAAAGATGTGAGAAGTTTCATTTCAATAACTACAAAACTATAGCGATAGCGTATCTCAAAAGGGCAAGTTCAGAGGTCGTCTACTGCGTGCAGTGTAATTAAATTAATTCTCTTGCCCAAAATATTTAACTTATCCACGTCAAACTTGTATTATGATTACTTACCTGTGTGTTGAATGCACATTTAAATTGAGAGTTTCATCGGCCATCAGCAAAAGAAGCTATGATTTATTCAATAACTTAATGTGGTGCATTACTAGCCCAGCGGCTAGTCGGGAGAGCCGATTTGATCAGGCGTTCCCTTAGCCGTCCGCACCGCGGCTTTATATATAAGAACGCTGCGCGAAGAAGCAAGGCCCCAGTTCTCTCCAGACGCTGAATAGCACTCCACCTGTGCCGGGAGTCGCGTCGCGTCCGTATCATTGCTATAAACAGCCTCGGATGCCGTAGTAAGATACTCGGGATACGCGTAACCAAGAATTCGTTTTCGAGTGAAGTGTTAATTCTGGGATGACTTTAATGATCTATCTTCAGTTTGCGTATGTCGTATTTTCACGTGCCGCCGCGGGATAGACATTCTACCATTATTTAGCGTGGCGTTTGATGAACATCATCATCAAATTATGGCGAGCATTCACTTAAACATTTAATTTGAAGAGTTATAGTTGTATCAGCGCATTTGTACTGCTCTGGTAGTTGGATTGTGTGGATTCTTTTTTTGGTCTGTGACTTTCAGAATATAGTGAACATTTTAGAGAGAATCGTTTTTGATTATGAATCCCAGACAATCTCCTAATTCCTCAGAGCTATAAGCTGTAGCTATAAATGTATTTCTCAGATGAAGTGGGCACTAGGAATTCTAATTATAGGCATCACGTTTTGCTAATCACTTTCTGGTTGCCAATATTGTAGTTAGAGAGCCAGTGTTGAGAACGGCAAAACAACAGCATTAAATAAATAATAGGGACATTTAAATTACGATTATTTCCAACCGCCGTCCCATATATGGTGCATTGGCCGGGAAATGCATCTTTTCCATATTACATTCCATTTAATAAACAATTATTCCACCCGCCGCCCCACAAGAAGTGTGCCAAAAGTACCAAATTTCCAGCATTACCTCTCTCTGTGGACAACACAGCTGCCGGCGGCATTCACTTAATGACCGAGAGCAGAGGCGTTCGCATTGAGTCGTTAGTGCTTACAAACGAGTAATGCTGCATGAACTAACTGCAACAAATGTGGGATGTTGGCGACTGCATCCATTAGAGCGGTGTGACAACATTTAGCGCTAATAGTCTGTGGCAGCAGACAAGAGATGAGAGTGCCTTTGTTGACAGCACGACATCACCTGGAGTGCAGCTCCTGGGCTTGTGATCATATCAATTGGACTCTAGACAGCTGGAAAACTGTGGCATGGTCAGAAGAGTCCCGATTTCAGATGCTAAGAACTGCGTTGGAAGAGCAGTTGAACGGAATGGACAGTGTCTTGAAAGGAGGGTACAAGATGAACATCAAGCAAAACGAGGGTAATGGAATGTAGTCAAGTTAACTCGGGTGATGCTAAGGGAATTAGATTAGGAAATGAGACACTTAAAGTAGTAATGGAGTTTTGTTATTTGGGGAGCAAAATAACTGATGATGGTCGAAGTAGAGAGGATATAAAATGTAGACTGGCAATGGCAAGGAAAGCGTTTCTGAAGAAGAGGAATTTGTTAACATCGAGTATAGATTTAACCGTCGGGAAGTTGTTTCTGATAGTATTTGTATGCAGTGTAGCCATGTATGGAAGTGAATGTGGACGATAACTAGTTTGGACAAAAAGAGAATAGAAGCTTTCGAAATGTGGTGCTACAGAAGAATGCTAAAGATTAGATGGGTAGATCACATAACTAATGAGGAGGTATTGAATAGAATTGGGGAGAAGAGGAGTTTGTGGCACAACTTGACTAGAAGAAGGGATCAGTTGGTAGGACATGTTCTGAGGCATCAAGGGATCACCAATTTAGTACTGGAGGGCAGCGTGGAGGGTAAAAATCGTAGAGGGAGACCAAGAGATGAATACACTAAGCAGATTCAGAAGGATGTTGGTTGCAGTAGGTACTGGGAGATAAAGAAGCTTGCACAGGATAGAGTAGCATGGAGAGCTGTGTCAAACCAGTCTCAGAACTGAAGACCACAACAACAACAACAACAACAACAAGAACTGACGGTAGGGTTAGTGTGTGATATACACCCCACGAAGCCGTGGACACAAGTTGTCAACAAGGCACTGTGCAAGCTGGTGGTGGCTGCTTCATGTTGTGGGATGTTTTTACATGAGATGGACAGGGTCATCTGGTCCAACTGAACCGGTCACTGGCTGGATATGGTTATGTGCAGCTACTTGGTGACCATTTGAAGCCATTTGCGGACTTGACGTTTCCCGTCGTGTTACTGGACCGCAGTTGTTGACGATTCATTTGAAGAAAATTTTATACAGTTTGTGCAAGTGATTTGGCCACACAGATTGCCTGACACAAATCCCATCAATCATTTATGGCACATAATCGAGAGGTAAGTTCGTGCACAGAATCCTGGACTCGGAGCATGGCTCAGTATTCCTGCAGGGGACTTCCGATGGTCTGTTGAGTCCGTGCCAGATTGAGTTGCTGTGCAACACTGGGCAAGAGATGGCCTGAAACGATATTAGGGGCTATGATTCCTATGAAGTTGATGTTGCAAAAATATTTAACTTGTGTTTCACACAAGGGCAGTGGATGATACATTACTGGCCATTAAAATTGCTACACCACGAAGATGACTTGCTACAGATGTAAAATTTAACCGACAGGAAGAACATGCTGTAATATGCAAATGATTAGCTTTTCAGAGCATTCACACAAGGTTGGCGCCGGTGGCGACACCTACAACGTGCTGACATGAGGAAAGTTTCCAACCGATTTCTCAGACACAAGCAGCAGTTGACTGGCGTTGCCTGGTGAAACGTTGTTGTGATGCCTCGTGTAAGGAGGAGAAATGCGTACCATCACGTTTCCGACTTTGATAAAGGTCGGATTGTAGCCTATCAGGATTGCAGTTTATCGTAACGCCACATTTCTGCTCGCATTGGTCGAGATCCGATGACTGTTACCAGAATATCGAATCAGTGGGTTCGGGAGGGTAATACGGAATGCCGTGCCGGATCCCAATGGCCTCGTATCACTAGCAGTCGAGATGACAGGCATCTTATCCACACAGCTGTAACGGATCATGCAGTCACATCTCGATCCCTGTGTCAACAGATGGGGACGTTTGCAAGACAACAACCATCTGCACGAACAGTTCGACGACGTTTGCAGCAGCACGGACTGTCATCTCGCAGACCGTGGCTGCGGTTACCCTTGACGCTGCGCCACAGACAGGAGCGCCTGCGATGGTGTACTCGACGACGAACCTGGGTGCACGAATGGCAAAACGTCATTTTTTTCGGATGAATCCGGGTTTCGTTTACAGCATCACGATGGTTGCATCCGTGTTTGGCGACATCGCGGTGAACGCACACTGGAAGCGTGTATTCGTCATCGCCATACCGACGTATCGCCCGGCGTCATGGTATGGGGTGCCACTGGTTACACGTCTCGGTCACCTCTTGTTCCCATTAACGGCACTTTGAACAGTGTTAGGATCCGTGGCTCTACCCTTCATTCGATCCCTGTGAAACCCTACATTTCAGCAGGATAATGCACGACCGCATGTTGCAGGTCCTGTACGGGCCTTTCTGCATACAGAAAATGTTCGACTACTGCCCTGGCCACCACATTCTCCAGATCTCTCACCAATTGAAAACGTCTGGTCAATGGTGGCCGAGCAACTGGCTCGTCACAATACGCCAGTCACTACTCTTGATGAACTGTGGTATCGTGTTGAAGCTGCATGGGCAGCTGTACCTGTACACACCATCCGAGCTCCGTTTGACTCAATGCCCAGGCGTATCAAGGCCGTTATTACGGCCAGAGGTGGTTGTTCTGGGTACTGATTTCTCAGGATCCATGCACCCAAATTGCGTGAAAATGTAATCACATGTCCGTTCTAGTATATTATATTTGTCCAATGAATACCTGTTTATCGTCTGCATTTCTTTTTTGTGTAACAAATTTAATGGCCAGTAGTGTATTTTCTAGCAGCTCAGTTAGCTTCCTGTTGTTACGTCATTACATTCTGACAGGGTGATGCAAGACAGAAAGTTGAGTCACTGAGTTTGGATGAGGTCATGTACAAGGATAGTTTGAAGAATTTTCGGAACGGACTAGAAAAAAAATGTTCTTACATCACTGACACTTTTTTTAAATTTTTGAATGTAGTCTCCTTGTAGATTAATACACTTGGTCCAACAATGTTCCAGTGCCTCACTCCCATCTCGAAAATGAGTTTCCTCCAGGCCTGCAAAATAGTTGTCCACTACAGCTATCAGTTCTTCATTTGAAGTGAATCTTATTCCACCGAGAAAAATTTTCAGTTTTGGGAAGAGACCGAAGTCTGACGGAGCTATATCAAGTGAATAAGGCGGGTGTGGCAACAATTCATGCCTCAGTTCATTTAATCTTGCCAAGGTGATGGCACATGTGTGCGGGCGCGCGTTGTCTTGATGGAAGATGACTTTCTTCCTTGCTAAACCTGGTCTTTTTTCACATATCTTTTGTTGCAGTTTCTCCAGGAGGTTAGCGTATTATCGTCCAGTAACTGTTTGCCCAGTGGGGAGATAATCTACAAACAGAATCCCCGCCGGCCGGTGTGGCCGAGCGGTTCTAGACACTTCAGTCTGGGACCGCTCGACCGCTATAGCCGCAGGTTCGAATCCTGCCTTGGGCATGGATGTGTGTGATGTCCTTAGGTTAGTTAGGTTTACGTAGTTCTAAGTTCTAAGGGATTGGTGACCTTAGAAGTCAATTCCCATAGTGCTCAGTGCCATTTGAACCATTTTTGAACAGAATCCCCTTTGCGTCCCAGAACACTGATGCTGTGACCTTTCGCTCCGAAGGAGTTGTCTTTGCTTTCTTTGGTAGTAGAGTCAGCATGTTTCCACTGCTCTGACTGTTGTTTTGTCTCTGGGGTATAGTAGTGCACCCAAGTTTCATCTGTGGTCACAAACCGGCACAAAAAAATTTGTCCGTTTCTCCTAAAACTGGCTAAAAACTGTTCCGATATGTCCATTCTTGTGCGTTTTTCATCCAGCATCAAGAGTTGTGGCACTCGTAAAACATGATATACACTTTCAAATGACATCTGGCAAGCGTAAGCAATTTCACACGCATTCAATTGGTGATCCTCCGTGAGAATTTTGTGCACTTTTGCAATGATTTCTGGAGTAGTAACACATCTTGACCAATCACTGGACAGATCCTCATCTAATCATCCCATGTAGGCTTTCACGGCCGGCGTCTCCATCAGTAAACACTTCCGGGCTAAGTTGCCGTGGTCGATCTGTAGAACTTCTTCTCCCTGATGTTTCGTTCTCAACTACGGAGAACATCTTCCGAGGTGAGTCGACGACTGGCTGCTAGGAGCTGGGGCCGCCGCTTATATGGATATCGTAGGGGGCGCCACCACACGTCACGTGGCGTCGATGTGCAGCTATCTCTGGCTATCGTCTGTTCTCTCGATTGCAGGCAATCGATTGTCACGTGATTGATGCACGTCGACCGCCATATCTTACCTAATTTTAATCCTTCTTCTCTACGATTAAAATTGTATTGATGTTTGTGGATTTCAATTGCCTCTCTATACATACGTGTATAATAGTGCAACGTCCTTGCTAGCACGCTTGTTTCACCAAATTTTATTTCGTGATCTCCATCCTTAAAAACATGTTCCGCTACTGCCGATTTGTCGATATGTCCCAAGCGACAGTTTGTTTTGTGCTCCGTCAACCGTGTATAGATGCTTCTTTTTGAAGTTTCTATGTAAACCCTGCCACAACTACACGGAATTTTATATACCCCTGGGGTGGCTAGGGGGTGACGAGCATCCTTTGTTGATCTTAGGCATTCACTAATTTTCTTAGTAGGTCTAAAAATGGTCTCCACCTGAAACTTGGCTAGTACTTTCCCAATGCGATCCGTGATATTATGGATGAACGGAAGAAATACTTTTCCAGCTGATGGTTGCTGCTGTCTCCTATTTTTAGGCATTTTCCTATTTGGGTGAAGTGCTCGGTTAATCTCTTTTTTTCGTATAACCATTTTTCGCAAAGGCCATTCGTAAATGATTTAGTTCTTCTTGTAAGTAGCCTGGTTCACAAATATTATTGGCCCTATCCACTAGTGTTTTTATGGCCCACCTCTTTTGCCTAGGGTGGTGGTTTGAGTTCTTATGGAGGTAGCGATCAGTATGTGTACCTTTCCTGTAGACCTTATGGCCTCAGGTCCCATCCGCCCGTTTGATAACTGATACATCCAAGAAGTTAAGTTGTCCATTCTTCTCCTTCTCCATAGTAAATTTAATCTTTGGGTTGATGCTATTTAAGTGTACCAGGAAATCATTCAAGTCTTCTTCCTCATGATTCCATATTACAAAGGTATCATCCACATACCGATACCACTTCGAGGGGCTTTTTTTTGGCCGCCTGCAGTGCTTGATGTTCAAAATATTCCACGAATAAATTCGCAATTGCGGGACTCAGGGGGTTTCCCATGGCTACCCCATCGATCTGTTCATAAAATTCACCATTGTACTGAAAATAGGTCGAGGATAGACAGTGTTGGAACAAGGCTACTATATCAGTAGGGAACATATCGGCTATATGGGAAACTGCTGTCGGTCCTAATGACATCCTTGTCAGTTTTGATATAGTGTCTTTGTTCACAATGGTTCCAGTTGATGAAGCGTGCTGGCGAGGACGTCGCACTATTATACACGTATGTATAGAGAGGCAATTGAAATCCACAAACATCAATACAATTTTAATCGTAGAGAAGAAGGATTAAAATTAGGTAAGATATGGCGGTCGACGTGCATCAATCACATGACAATCGATTGCCTGCAATCGAGAGAACAGACGATAGCCAGAGATAGCTGCACATCGACGCCACGTGACGTGTGGTGGCGCCCCCTACGATATCCATATAAGCGGTGGCCCCAGCTCCTAGCAGCCAGTCGTCGACTCACCTCGGAAGATGTTCTCCGTAGTTGAGAACGAAACGTCAGGGAGAAGAAGTTCTACAGATCGACCACGGCTACTTAGCCTGGAAGTGTTTACTGATGGAGATCCTCATCTAAGCTCTCCCAACCGCATTTAAATTCATTTGTCCACTTGGCAACCGTTGAATTTGAAGGAAGAGAGTCCCCCAGTGTATTCTGGAAATTGACTTGAATGTCCAAATAACTTACGGGTTTGCTGCTGGGTGACGCCGTGAAACACTGCCTATATTTCGACAGGAGCACACCCTGCCATTCGCAGAGTTCAGCGTACGGCTGTGGTCCGTTGCACTGCATCTGTGGCAACAATTTGAGCAGCAGGTGGCACCACAGTAACACAACGAACGGTTACAAATTGGTTACTTCGAGCACAGGTGTGAGCCAGATGCCCTGTAGTGTGCATTCCACTGACTCCAAACCACCGTCATTTGCAACTTCTGTGACGTCGAGCGAGAGCTCGTTGGAGGGCAGGGTGGAGGTGTGTTTGTTTTCTGATGGAAGCTGGTTCTGCCTAGGTCCCAGTGATAACCGTGTGTTGGTTAGGAGGGAGCCAGTCAACCTTCCTGTGTGTTATACACACTGGACCCTACTGTACTTTACGGACTATAACGTGCACCTTAATATTTAATAAATTTTTTAAAAGTAATTTTTTTTAGCTTTTTATCATTAGATTGCAAAACCACATTAAAAAAATCTTAGTTTACAAAACCAAACTGACCTTTAAAATCTCTGAAAATCATCATTTTATTTCCTCCCCCTCTTCGCCACCCCTCCCTCCCACCCCCTCTCCCGCACCACCCCCTCTCCCGCACCACCCCCTCTCCCCCACCACCCCCTCTCCCCCACCACCCCATCTCCCCACCACCCCCTCTCCCCTACCCCCCTCTCCCCAACCACACCCTCTCCCCCACCACACCCCCACCACCCCGTCTCCCCCACCACACCATCTCCCCCACCACACCCTCTCCCCCACCGACCCCTCTCCCCCACCGACCCCTCTCCCCCACCGACCCCTCTCCCCCACCGACCCCTCTCCCCCACTGACCCCTCTCCCCCACTGACCCCTCTCCCCCACCGACCCCTCTCCCCACTGACCCCTCTCCCCCACCGACCCCTCTCCCCCACCGACCCCTCTCCCCCACCGACCCCTCTCCCCCACCGACCCCTCTCCACCACCGACCCCTGCCCCCACCGACCCGTACGACACCCTCTCCCCCTCTCCCCACCCCCTCTCCCCCACCACCCCACCCCATCTCCCCCACCACCCCACCCCATCTCCTACACCGCCCCACCCCATCTCCCCCACCCCCACTCCCACTTCCCCACCACCCTCTCCCACACACCCTCTTCCCCACCACCCTCTCCCCCTGCCCCTCTCCCACACCCCCTCCTCCCCACCACCCTCTCCCCCTGCCCCTCTCCCCCTGCCCCCTCTCCACCTGCCCCCCTCTCCCACCTCCCACTCTCCCCACGACCCCCTCTCCCCCACGACCCCCTCTCCCCCACGACCCCCTCTCCCCCATGACCCCCTCCCCCACATGACCCCCTCTCCCCCATGACCCCCTCTCCCCCACGACCCCCTCTACCCCTGCCCCCTCTCCACCTGCCACCCTCTCCCCCTGCCCCCTCTCCACCTGCCACCCTCTCCCCCTGCCCCCTCTCCACCTGCCACCCTCTCCCCCTGCCCCCACTACCCCTGCCCCCACTACCCCTGCCCCCTCTCCCCCTGCCCCCTCTCCCCCACACACGCCCTCTCCCCCACACAGCCCCTCTCCCCCACCGACCCCTCTCCCCCACCGACCCCCTCTCCCCCACGACCCCCTCTCCCCCATGACCCCCTCTCCCCCACGACCCTCCCCCACACGACCCCCTCTCCCCCACGACCCCCTCTCCACCACGACCCCCTCTACCCCTGCCCCCTCTCCACCTGCCACCCTCTCCCCCTGCCCCCTCTCCCCCTGCCCCCTCTCCACCTGCCACCCTCTCCCCCTGCCCCCTCTACCCCTGCCCCCTCTCCCCCTGCCCCCTCTCCCCCACACAGCCCCTCTCCCCCACCGACCCCTCTCCCCCACCGACCCCTCTCCCCCACCGACCCCCTCTCCCCCACGACCCCCTCTCCACCTGCCACCCTCTCCCCCTGCCCCCTCTCCCCCTGCCCCCTCTCCCCCACACACGCCCTCCCCCACACAGCCCCTCTCCCCCACCGACCCCTCTCCACCACCGACCCCCTCTCCCCGCTGCCCTTCTCCCCTCGCCCCCTCTCCACCACACCCCCTATCCCCCACACCGTCACTCCCCCACACCCCCTCTCCCCCACCACCCCCCTCTTTCCCACCGACCCCCTCTCCCCCACTCCCCCACCGACCTCCTCTCCCCGCACCCTCTCCCCTGCCCCCTCTCCCCCTGAGTCCTTGTTTCGACTCAGGTCTTTCAGTGCTCTGTCAAACTCTTTACGCAGTATCGGATCTCCCATTTCATCTTTATCTACATCCTCTCCCATTTCCATAATATTGTCCTCTAGTACATCGCCCTTGTATAGACCCTCTATACACTCGTTCCACCTTTCTGCTTTCCCTTCTTTGCTTAGAATTGGATTTCCATCAAAGCTCTTAATATTCATGCAATTTCATTACTCTACATTAATTATTTCTTGGTGTTCCGATTTTTTTCTATCATTGTATATCAGGCACACACTGACGTGCAGCTCCTATCAACCACACAGATCGGACAACTCTTTGCCGGCATTCGCGCAGGCCACAGACCTGTGACGCCCGGCTTCTTGCTCTGGTGAGAGGACCCCCCAGTGTGTGGTATTTTGCGGCATACTGATCATTGCACCACATATTACTAGACTGTTTTATTTCAAGACCAAAGTGCGGCACCTCATTTGGCGACAGATTTGCTGTTGTTTTAGCTAAAAGTTAAAGAATGTGGTAAAATTTCCAAAATTTTGCGTATTACGTGACTTGTTCCCTAAAATTTTAGAGTAACATTTTTAATGTGTTATCGGGGTGCGTCACTTATCCATGTTTTTGGTAACTGACCAGGCAGTCACATCTTCTTCTTCTTGCATTATGGCCTCTGTAGGACCACGGGTAGCCCCTTCGTGGACTGCATTTTCCTGTTCTTCTCCCAGAACCTCTTCATTCTTTCTCTTCTCCTCTCCCGCTCTTCTTCCGAGATCTTCAGTTTCCGTGTCTCCTGTCGGCCCCACTGGTGACACTCTAATCTTTTCCTGTATTCTTCTCTGTCACTGATCTCCGGCATATTGGTCGGTGTATATTTGTTCCTCCAATTTTCCTTTCCTTCGACCTCGATCCCCAGTTCCAACCAGTCCTTCCGAAGTTCAACAACCCACTCGGTTCCTGTCTTTACCCTTGTCCTCCCTGTTGTTTCCCACACTCTCTTCATCATTCTGTCCGTACTCATCCTACCTACATGTCCAGCAAACCTTGTCCTTTTGACTCTGATTTCCCCGTATTGTTCTCATGCTCCGGTACAATTCTTCCCTAGGTCTTTGTATCCATCTCTCTCCACCTCTTTTGGGACCTAGCATTTTTCTCTCTTCTTTCTCAAGTTGCTCTGCCCCATTTCTTCCTAGTGTCATCGTCTCAGCAGCATATAATACTGCATTCCTCACCGTTGCCTTGTAGTGGCGTATCTTTGCCCCTGTGGATATATTCTTTTTATTGTATATGTCTCTCGTCATGCAGAAGGCTGACCTCATCTTCTTTATCCTCTCTATTATTCCCTCCTTGCTCCTGTTCCTTGCTGTTATAAATTCTCCCAGATATTTAAATTTTTCCACCATTTGCACAGTGCCTTCCGGTGTTTCCCAGTCTGCAGTGGTATTTAATGTCTTTGTCTTGTTATAGACGATCCTCAGTCCCACATTTGTGGCTACCTTTCTTAAGTTGTCGAGTTGTGTCTTTGCGTCTTCTTCCGTCTCACTTACTATTGCAATGTCGTCTGCAAAGGCTAGCCCAGTTGTCCTTTTTGTCCCCCACATGGGTCTTTGGTATTCCAATTTCCTCGTTTATTGCTCTCCACTGCCTCATCACTTCACTTCATCCAGTGCTATATTGAACAACAATAGTGACAATCCATCTCCCTGTTATCACCAGTCTCGATTTCAAATTCTTCTGACAGTGCTCCTCTGAATCGCACCCTTGCTTTTGTGTCTGTCAGAATTTCCTTTATGAGTTCTTGTGTAGTTCCATCAAGTCCTCTGTTCTTCAGGATCCTAACAAGAGTCTTGTCTGTCGATGGAGTCATATGCCTTTGTGAAGTACACTGTACTTTCTACCTGTTCTACTCTCTGGAGCAATAGTTTTGACTGCACCTTGTATCCGACCTCTAGTAGCGATATTCCTCTGTAGTTGTTTGCATCTCTCTTGTCCCAACATATTGTTGTCATTTTGTTTTAGCTTTCCTCTAGACTTCATTGTGTTTTAATTGACAGATTTTGAATGGCTCCCTATTTGTTATGTTGTTTTCCACGCTGTGGCCATCGGTGGTGACACCGGTTCCCATCAGATCACCAGAGTTAAGTGCTGTCGAGTTTGGCTAGCGGTCGGATGGGTGACCGTCCGGGTCTGTCGAGTGCTGTAGGGGAGCGGGCTGCACTCGGCTCTCGTGAGGCAAACACTGAGGAGCTACTCGGTCGAGGAGTAGCGGCTCCGGTGACGAAAACTGACGACGACCGGGAGAGCAGTGTGACGATGACGGGCCCCCGACATCCGCATCCCGTGATGCCTGTCTGCTTAGGGTGACGTGGCAGTCGGTACTGTCGGTCCTTCTGAGGCCTGTTCAGATGGAGTTTCCGTGTTGTGTGATTGAGCGGTCGTTCGTGGGTGAGAATGGAAGAGAATGAGTGTGATTTTGTCTCACAAGGAGACCTTCCGGTCTCGGAAATTCAGTTCGGCATGAGACTTTGCATGTTAGTAGTGTACCTCAAGGGTTTCCACTCGTAGGAGTCTTAAAGTGTGTTATCCAGAAAAATCTGAAAAAAAAGTGCCCAAAAGTTTTAAACGTAGCTCGCACACTCCTCATATACGGTGTTGTAACCACAGGAACAAGCCAAGTCTAACTGCAGTACCTTGAGAATAGTACGTAGGAAGAAGTTGTAGTGCTGGACGCCAGGCGTGGCTGAAGGGTCAGCCGAGGCGGCACTCAAACTGCTGGGCCGCTAGGTGCTTGATAAGAAAGTAAACAGCCAGCAGATACAAACGAAGGTCTGTGCAGGGACTCATGATAAGCAATCAAGTAAGGAGTATAAATAGATGCATTCCTGGCTAGAGAGGGAGGTCTGGGAGTGGAGAGAGAAAGAAAGAGGGCCCTTGGTGGGGACCGCACTACGTCACGAGGAGCCAATGAAGGGCTCAGGACGCAGTGCGTGACCATATAGGGAGAGGCGCCTCTGCCCCTCCACTCAGCCTCTGAAGAACAATAGCAACAACAATGCTTTAACGATACCAAATAAGGACACGTTGCCTTCGACGCTACGTCATGCCAAGCGCTGGCGGGGTCGAAGGGGAAACGCTAACAAAACCCGAGAGCACGCCACTCTGAGGTCTTGTCGTGTCGGGTCCTGTCTGGTGAGGGCGAAGAGTTAGATAGCAGCAGCCGACTTGGGCTGGGGAACGGGCTGTAGGCAGGCAGCCGGAGAGAGTCACTGGAGAGCATTAAGGCGTAGCCGCGGGACTAACGTAGGGTGGTAGGAAACATTGCAGAGCTTCTAGTAGGCAGTCGGAACGGTGGAGTCAGTCACCGTCTCTGTATTAGACTTGGCCTTCCTGTGAGTGCAACCACCGTCAGATAGGGCGAGCTGTATTCATTTAGAATAAACTGCAATTTGTTAAAGTTATCAAGACTTTAATTTTTACCAGCTTCCTAGCCTCGTGTTTTCACACCAGGGATTTCTACATCTTAACCAGATCAAAAAGTCTCCCTCTCACTATGGTCAACCGGCTAAATCCCATCCACGAACCGTGTCGCTCAATCCCTCGCAATACCCACGCTTGGGACGCGACAACGGGGCATAAGTAGAAAGGCAGCAGATTGGTGGAGAAACTGTCAGTAGTGTGGTAGACTGTCATGCGGCTGATCTAGTTTCGATCCTACCTTCCTTCCTGCTGCTACGCTTTCATTTTGATTTTTTAATTGTTTTAAAAATTATAGCAACTGTTAAATAAAGTATTATCAATTAAATCGTAAGTAATTTTATTTTGTTTGTGAAATGGCTATCACAGATATTTAAATTGTGGATTATGCTCATCAATATTTTCTTTTTAAAAAGTTGAATAATTTCAAATGCATTTTTAATGCAGCTAAATTAAGTACCACTGTCACAAAATACTGGGTGGAATTTCAGTTATATATACAAGGTGTATATATATACAAGGGAAGCAGTGGTTGGGAAGGGAGTAAGACAGGGTTGTAGCCTCTCCCCGATGTTGTTCAATCTGTATATTGAGCAAGCAGTAAAGGAAACAAAAGAAAAATTTGGAGTAGGTATTAAAATTCATGGAGAAGAAATGAAAACTTTGAGGTTCGCCGATGACATCGTAACTCTGTCAGAGACAGCAAAGGACTTGGAAGAGCAGTTGAATGGAATGGACAGTGTCTTCAAAGGAGGATATAAGATGAACATCAACAAAAGCAAAACGAGGATAATGGAATGTAATCTAATTAAGTCGGGTGATGCTGAGGGAATTAGATTAGGAAATGAGACACTTAAAGTAGTAAAGGAGTTTTGCTATTTGGGGAGCAAAATAACTGATGATGGTCGAAGTAGAGAGGATATAAAATGTAGACTGGCAATGGCAAGGAAAGCGTTTCTGAAGAAGAGAAATTTGTTAACATCGAGTATAGATTTAAGTGTCAGGAAGTCATTTCTGAAAGTATTTGTATGGAGTGTAGCCATGTATGGAAGTGAAATATGGACGATAAATAGTTTGGACAAGAAGAGAATAGAAGCTTTCGAAATGTGGTGCTACTGAAGAATGCTGAAGATTAGATGGATAGATCATATAACTGATGAGGAAGTATTGAATAGGCTTGGGGAGAAGAGAAGTTTGTGGCACAACTTGACCAGAAGAAGGGATCGGTTGGTAGGACATGTTCTGAGGCATCAAGGGATCACCAGTATAGTATTGGAGGGTAGCGTGGAGGTTAAAAATCGTAGAGGGAGACCAAGAGATGAATACACTAAGCAGATTCAGAAGGATGTAGGTTGCAGTAGGTACTGGGAGATGAAGAAGCTTGCACAGGATAGAGTAGCATGGAGAGCTGCATCAAACCAGTCTCAGGACTGAAGACCACAACAACAACAACATGAAAATAGACGTCACATGGTTGGCTAAGTGGAGTATATTTCAGACGTATCACATCTTGGTGATTTCTCGTCATCCTGAAAGATTTCATAATATAATTCAGGCTTTGCTTCACCACCCAATATTTAACAGAAATCATTCTTGACCCACACAAGACTTCAAACTTCGGTTGAGAAAGCCAGTATACAGTTCTGTTGTTAGCCTCCGAGATTTGGAAGGCATTATTGCAACATTTTATAATTGCTCCTATTCAATAGTGGTCTTTTTTTTGTGCACGCGCGCGCGCGCGCGCGCGCACACACACACACACACACACACACACACACACACACACACACACACACTTGACGAGGTAAGCTGTTTCCAAATGGATGTCTTGTCTTTTGACAAAAGTATTTTTGCACCCTTTGACAGCCAGAATCATTTTGTACACCAACTGATACTGACATTCTAGAAAGGCAAAACAATCGAAATTGAAGTACTCTGTCAGAGAATTGTAAAAATAGAGATCAAAATGAATTTTTAAATACCTGCCTGGTCATTATTGATAATAAAATCTTTGTTGAAATTCGGTATCAGTCTTAATGTCTGGGTTTGAAAACTGTCGTAGCAGCCAAGGTTTCTTAGATCATTGCTCCTTCTTTTCTTAGAACAAATCTTGTCACTTTGCTGATGAATTCCGTGCTTATTTTTTAGTGTATAAACACAGCTGTCAGAAGCTTTAACTTCAAAATCTGTAAACTGTTGTGCTGGTGCTAAAGCCCACTGTTGTAAATTCTGTGTAATGACTTGCTGATAATTCCCTTGTGTTTCTACAAAATGATCATACGCCCAGGAACTGATTGATGTGTACTTATCAAATTGATTGCCTCCTTTTTGTATTCCTTTTTCCCATTGGGATAAACATTCCTTCTTTCTTAACTGGCTGAATCTTTTTTTTAATTTTTTTTTTTTTTATTTTTATGTTTGAGTTTCCACATGAGGTGAGCCTTTGCGGTATTGACAACATTAATTTTGTAATTGAAAGAAAGCCAGTCTACTTCTCTTGCCTTCGTATTCATCTAATGAGCTGTGTGGTCTATTCATCCGATGAGCTGTGGTCTTGGTGCTTTTCGAAAGGTTCACCATTACAGTTTTCATTTTCACGAGCAAGTTCATCATCAGTCTCAAGCATTTCTTCAGTCAGCATATCCATTGTTTGTCTGTAAATTTCTTTACCCATCAACATTACTTCATGAGAAATAGTTGTTGAAGATTCTGATGCAATGAAATTATTTGCAGCAAGCAAGCTTTCATAATAAACAAGTGCATCTTTTAACATTGCCTTTGACAATTCACTGTGAAATACTATTGAAATTGTGAATTAAAAATGGCGTCAGCTGTGAGAGCGTGAGAACCAAAATCTGCTCCCCTCCCGGCTCCACGGCAACCTACGCTTTCAGTACGAGATGACAGCTTGTAATAATTTGCTACGTCACAGACCATGTTTTTATATTTCTTATGTGCATGTGCTGTGAAACAGCATTTTCTATGGTTTTTTAAAAAATGACATACAAGGACCAGCAAATGTTGTTTTGACCTGTGACATTGAAACTGATCTTGCACCACTTTCGTTCACATTTTGTTATTCATTCCCAAAATTAGACAGGACTTCATATGTTTCGTATGAATGTGGATGATTCACACCATGAAATTTCAGGTAATGAAATAAAACATGTTCCATTCTACGTCTGCATTACGTTTCACTTTCCATCTGAGGCTGGGTTACGACTGTTCCAAATATTTTGGACAATAGAACTGGCTGCTGTAGCGGGACTTTGAATTTCGCCGCACTACACTCGTTCCCTCGGATATAAATTATACCATCGCAGCTGTATGAGCGCTCGACGGCAGAGAAAATATTTATAAGAAAATGAAGGTACAAAAATTGTAACTCTTTTTGTTTTCTACCTGCTATTGTCTCTAGAGAGCAGAAGCTTAACTTCACTTATTCGCTAGTCTTGGTATGATTCAGACGTAAAAACTTATTCGTTAGTCTCGGTCTGATTAAGACGTAAAAACTTACTGGTGTGCAGACATATAGTATTGCGGAAGCTTGTATGAAATTTGGAGGATGGAAGTAGCCATAAAATACTTTGCATTCAATATCAAAATGGTTTTAATTCATAGACATTAGTAATTCCTGGACGATGAAATTTACTGCAAGATTTTGGATCAGCTACTACTTTTTCATGCAGAAATGAAGCAGGAGATTGTTGGAGAACAAGACCTGGACACCGCACGAGAGAAGACATGTTAACATGGTACAGGATGAACTCTTATACACGCCATTTCCCCCTGTTAATCACATTTTGTTATTCTCCGTTCTCTTTCAAATAATTTTTGTAGTAGAAATTGGTTTGAATTTTGCTCAGAAATGCCACAAGGACCACCCCAACAATAGCTTTTCCGAACACAAAGTCCGATAGGTTTTCTGTAATACGAAGTCAGATTTGCATTTCATTCTTTCCCTTTTTCACAGTCATTAATGATTTTAAAACCCCCTTTTTATTCACCATTACTTCCCACATCTTCAACCTTTTCTTTTCTTCTCTTTTTCTTTTTTATTAACCTCTACACTGCTCACTGATGAATATGCAGAACTTTCCCAATTGATGTTTTAACAATGCAGGAATAATGCTTTGTATTTATTTACTTCTGTATTTCCATGAGAAGCTTATAACTTCAATTAATACTATTTATTTTCGTTTTTCCAGGTTCTTGAAGATCCAGCAGCAGACTCGGGGTTCAGTGTATTTATTAAAGAGGATCCAGACTTAGATTTAGGTGTGGATGCAACTGACAATAAAGTAAGTTTGATATGGGTATCAGAATTTCTGTAGAATTGTAGTTGTGGATGATAATGTTTACTGTGTGCATAGTATCTGATAAGTTACACAGGCCTCCTAGGTAGTTTCAAGTGCAAGCATGCCAGATAACTCGGACACAATCTCAGCAAGGTACAGGATTGACAAACTTGGTGTTCCAAAGCTGTGGACTGACGGTTGTCATCCATAGGCTACATTTAGCATTGGAGGGCAGCATGGAGGGTAAAAATCGTAGAAGGAGACCAAGAGATGAATACACTAAGCAGATTCAGAAGGATGTAGGTTGCAGTAGGTACTGGGAGATGATGAAGCATGCACGGGATAGAGTAGCATGGAGAGCTGCATCAAACCAGTCTCAGGACTGAGGACAACAACAACAACAACAACAACAACAGCAGCCATAGGGTATGGCATGCTTCAGTGATGACCGTATGGAGCCGTGGAACATTGTATACCAGGAGTGAAGATTTTCTCTTAAACTCCAAACGGATCCATACTTTTACATGCAACCTCAACACAATTATCAGCTGGGTGACTGTTAAAATGAATCTTGGTTTGTCGACAGCTGTTGTAGCAACTGCCACTCCACAGCTGTATGAAGCTTGCTCAGGTATTGAGGACAGAGCTCAGTCAGTTTGTATTTCCTCAAGAGCACATGAGTTCACGATGATGTTCAGTCCATAAACGCTTAAGATTCCCGATCGGAATCTGTGTACTGTGTGAGAGCATCCAATTGAGGAAGAGTGCTTTAGATAGCCCACCAAGAGCATCTACCCAAACCAAACTACCTCATAATAGCAAGTCTCATTATTCTCTCTCAAAATGTTTCTCATTCTTAAAGTGAGGAGGAATTGCTTGGGAAGGTGTGAGTGGCTTACATAAAGTCCTGTTATGAACAAGCAAGAAACTCTTAAGTCTGTTGAATGATTGAAAAATGGGGTGCTTCTTGTCGAAACAAATATTTTCCATAAGCATGTGTAATGCTGAATGGTCTAGAGAATGATCAATAAAACTGAAATAAACACCACCCTCATTTCTAACAGTATTGTTGTTTGCTTCAGTTATCTAACAGTGATTGCCTTGAAGAACGTCTACATCTACATTTATACTCCGCAAGCCACCCAACGGTGTGTGGCGGAGGGCACTTTACGTGCCACTGTCATTACCTCCCTTTCCTGTTCCAGTCGCGTACGGTTCGCGGGAAGAACAACTGCCGGAAAGCCTCCATGCGCGCTCGAATCTCTCTAATTTTACATCCGTGATCTCCTCGGGAGGTATAAGTAGGGTGAAGCAATATATTCGATACCTCATCCAGAAACGCACCCTCTCGAAACCTGGACAGCAAGCTACACCGCGATGCAGAGCGCCTCTCTTGCAGAGTCTGCCACTCTAGTTTGCTAAACATCTCCTTAACGCTATCACGCTTACCAAATAACCCCTTGACGAAACGCGCCGCTCTTCTTTGGATCTTCTCTATCTCCTCTGTCAACCCGACCTGGTATGGATCCCACACTGATGAGCAATACTCGAGTATAGGTCAAACCACTGTTTTGTAAGCCACCTCCTTTGTTGATGGACTACATTTTCTAAGGACTCTCGCAGTGAATCTCAACCTGGTACCCGCCTTACCAACAATTAATTTTATATGATCATTCCACTTCAAATCGTTCTGCACGCATACTCCCAGATATTTTACAGAAGTAACTGCTACCAGTGTTCGTTCCGCTATCATATAATCATACAATAAAGGATCCTTCTTTCTATGTATTCGCAATACATTACATTTGTCTATGTTAAGGGCCAGTTGCCACTCCCTGCACCAAGTGCCTATCCGCTGCAGATCTTTCTGCATATATGCTAGTTCAGTTTTCTAATACTGCAACTTCTCTGTATACTACAGCATCATCCGCGAAAAGCCGCACGGTACTTCCGACACTATCTGCTAGTTCATTTGTGTAAAGCAATGGTCCCATAACACTCCCCTGAGGCAGGCCAGAGGTTACTTTAACGTCTGTAGACGTCTCTCTGTCGAGAACAACATGCTGTGTTCTGTTTGCTAGAAACTCTTCAATCCAGCCACACAGCTGGTCTGATATTCCGTAGGCTCTTACTTTGTTTATCAGGCGACAGTGCCGAACTGTATCGAACGCTTTCTGGAAGTCGAGGAAAATGGCATCTACCTGGGAGCCTGTATCTAATATTTTCTGGGTCTCATGAACAAATAAAGCGAGTTGGGTCTCACATGATCGCTGTTTCCAGAATCCATGTTGATTCCTACAGAGTAGATTCTGGGTTTCCAGAAATGACATGATGTCGTTATTGTTGTGGTCTTCAGTCCTGAGACTGGTTTGATGCAGCTCTCCATGCTACTCTATCCTGTGCAAGCTCCTTCATCTCCCAGTACCTACTGCAACCTACATCCTTCTGAATCTGCTTAGTGTATTCATCTCTTGGTCTCCCTCTACTATTTTTACCCCCCACGCTGCCCTCCAATACTAAACTGGTGATCCCTTGATGCCTCAGAACATGTCCTACCGATCCCTTCTTCGGTCAAGTTGTGCCACAAACTTCTTTTCTCCCCAAGCCTATTCAATACTTCCTCATCAGTTATATGATCTATCCATCTAATCTTCAGCATTCTTCAGTAGCACCACATTTCGAAAGCTTCTATTGTCTTCTCGTCTAAACTATTTATCATCCACGTTTCACTTCTGTACGTGGCTACACTCCATACAAATACTTTCAGAAATGACTTCCTGACACTTAAATCTATACTCGATGTTAACAAATTTCTCTTCTTCAGAAACGCTTTCTTTGCCATTGCCAGTCTACATTTTATATCCTCTCTGCTTTGACCGTCATCAGTTATTTCGCTCCCTAATTAGCAAAACTCCTTTACTACTTTAAGTGTCTCATTTCCTAATCTAATTCCCTCAGCATCACCTGACTTAATTCGACTACATTCCATTATCCTCGTTTTGCTTTTGTTGATGTTCATCTTATATCCTCCTTTCAAGACACTGTCCATTCCATTCAACTGCTCTTCCAGGTCCTTTGCTGTCTCTGACAGAATTAGAATGTCATCGGCGAACCTCAAAGTTTTTTTTTCTTCTCCATGGATTTTAATACCTACTCCGAATTTTTCTTTTGTTTCCTTTACTGCTTGCTCAGTATACAGATTGAATAACATCAGGGAGAGGCTACAACCCTGTCTCACTCCCTTCCCAACCACTGCTTCCCTTTCATACCCTTCGACTCTTTATAACTGCCATCTGGTTTCTGTACAAATTGTAAATAGCCTTTCGCTCCCTGTATTTTACCCCTGCCACCTTCAGAATTTGAAAGAGAGTATTCCAGTGAACATTGTCAAAAGCTTTCTCTAAGTCTACAAATGCTCGAAATGTAGGTTTGCCTTTCCTTAATCTTTCTTCTAAGATAAGTCGTAAGGTCAGTATTGCCTCACATGTGCCAACATTTCTACGGAATCGAAACTGATCTTCCCCGAGGTCGGCTTCTACCAGTTTTTCCATTCCTCCATAAAGAATTCGCGTTAGTATTTTGCAGCTGTGAGTTATTAAACTGATAGTTCGGTAATTTTCACATGTATCTGACAGTGTGTTAAGATGTTGATCTGATGGCATCATCAGGTATGACTGGTAGTGGGCACAGGATGATTGTAATTGAGTCACAAGATCAGTGGAAACTAGTCCATTGGCTGGATAAATCATGTCTCTCAGTTCTCCAGAGTGGTGCTCACGTCCAGTTGTGTATTCATCCAGGCAAATGTGGGCAACGTTATGCTACGGTGGACGTTCTCCTCAGTTTGCTCGAGACAGCGGCCGGTAGTCAGAGTCACTACGACAGGTGTGGACGGTGTGAACTTTTTTGTGGACCACCTGTTTGCTCAATGCTTAGTGTCTTCTGTCACAGTGGTGGAATCTTCCAGCAGGATAACTATCTGTCTTACAAAGCCAGAATCTTGCTACAGTGATCTGAGAAACATTATAGTGAAATCACACTGATGTCTTGGCCGCAAAATTCGCTTAACCGGAAAAACATCTGAGACACCATTTTGGTGCCAGCACCACCCTGACGAACCCCCTGGCCCGAAGTTCGCAGTAATTGTGTGACCTGGTACAGGGCGGATGGGCAAGAATGAACTTCCTATTAAAATCTTTTCATAACTTTTTTTAATACTTAACCAATTATTGTGAGGCAAAAAAACTTTAGTGCCCTACTAAGGTAGAATTGTTATGCATTGCTACAATTCAAGTTAAGCACCACCATTATCTATATTTGTGTATCAAACAATGGAAAATTCAGGATGGAATGTAACAATATTACGGGAAAGGAAGTTGCTGCTCAACATATAGTGGAGGTACTGAGTCACAAGTAAAGCTTTCAGCCGGTAAAGCCTTCGAACACACACACAGACACACACGCACGCCTGCACGGTCGTGTGCTCGCAGTCTTAGGCAACTGAGGCCTCCCTGTGGGCAGCAGCACCACTGCATGAGGGGAGTGATTACTGAGTGGGGGTAAGGCCGGTATTACACTATCAAATTTCTTTGTCAAATATCTTTGTCCAATATCTTTGTCAAAGATATTTGATGGTGTAATAGGGAACTTTGTTAAATGTCATCCAATATTTGATCAAATCTAACGCCTCGCTGTAGATTTGATCAAAGAAGTCGCTTGTCTTCTGTTCACTGGAACGTGATATGTTATCATATGGAGTGCTAGCATAACTGCATTCTGTCATCTGTAGTGTTTTTATAAACATTGCTGGTAAATACAATTGGTGTGTGCCGACAACTACAAAATTAATAGAGATGTACGAGGTGCATTCAAGTTCTAAGGCCTCAGATTTTTTTTCTCCGGACTGGAAAGAGATAGAAACATGCGCATTGTTTTAAAATGAGGCCGCATTCATTGTCAATACGTCCCAGAGATGGCAGCACCGTACGGCAGATGGAATTTTACCGCCAGCGGCGAGAATGAGAACTGTTTTAAATACTTAAAATGGCAACGTTTTCCTGACTTGAATAGCGTGCAATCATTTGTTTACAGAATTTGCATGGTGTGAAACCAATTGAAATTCATTGACAGTTGAAGGAGACATGTGGTGACGGAGTTACGGATTTGTCGAAAGTTCGTTCGTGGGTGTGACAGTTTAATGAAGGCAGAACATCGTGTGACAACAAACCGAAACAACCTCGGGCTCGCACGAGCCGGTCTGACGACACGATCGAGAGAGTGGAGAGAATTGTTTTGGGGGATCGCCGAATGACTTTTGAACAGATCACCTCCAAAGTTGGCATTTCTGTGGGTTCTGTGCACACAATCCTGCACGACGACCTGAAAATGCAAAAAGTGTCATCCAGGTGGGTGCCAGTGCTGAAAAAATGATGGTGTCTATGTTCTGGGACAGCGAGGGCGTAATCCTTACCCATTGTGTGCCAAAGGGCACTACGGTAACAGGTGCATCATACGAAAATGTTTTGAAGAACAAACTCCTTCCTGCACTGCACTAAAAACGTCTGGGAAGGGCTGCGCGTGTGCTGTTTCTCCGAGACAACGCACCCACACATCGAGCTAACGTTACGCAACAGTTTCTTCGTGATAACAACTTTGAAGTGATTCCTCGTGCTCCCTACTCACCTGACCTGGCTCCTAGTGACTTTTGGCTTTTTCCAACAATGAAAGACACTCTCCGTGGCTGCACATTCACCAGCTGTGCTGCTATTGCCTCAGCGATTTTCCAGTGGTCAAAACAGACTCCCAAAGAAGCCTTCGCCGCTGCCATGGAATCGTGGCGTCAGTGTTGTGAAAAATGTGTACGTCTGCAGGGCGATTACGTCGAGAAGTAACACCAGTTTCATCGATTTCGGGTGAGTAGTTAATTAGAAAAAAAAATCGGAGGCCTTAGAACTTGAATGCACCTCGTATGAAGCTGATGAAGCGCTTTACAACGTGAGGCACGCTGAATACAAAAATAGATTACGAAGATTGGAGACCTGACCTAACATGACCTAACCTAACGTGACCTAACCTAACCTGACCTAACCTGACCTGTCCTAACCTAACCTAACCTAACCTAACCCTGTCCTGTAGCAAGGAATCGGAGTGTTACAGTGAGCCTGTCTTCTGCAGATGTAGCAGTCCTTAAGTGAATATTGTGCTTTGCGATATGAGGATACACTTCACTGAGCGCATACAGAAATGTATGCTCATCCACTCTTCAGTAATTGATGTACGACTTGACATCCTCCACTATAAGCTCACGTAACAAGTTTTGTGGAATGCTTTTATCGTGTCGTCATAAAACCCACGGCTTCACCCAGATATGTTTCCTTTTTTTTCCCCCGCTTCTCTTCTGCATGCACACACAGTGCAGTTGTGGTACATGCAACTGCTGCGGTTAATAACAAGTTGTTGTTGTCAGCCATCTTGAACCTTGACGAAAAATATGATGGCAGTGTAATACCCCTTATAGCGCTACGTCAAAGATCTTTGTCAAATTTATTTGACGAAATATTTGATCACATCTTTGATCAAATCTTTGACAAAGAAATTTGATAGTGTAATACCGGTCTAAGGAGGGGCTGGGGTTGGGAGGGGAAGGGGTGACAGAGCTGCAGATGGGGGCAGAGGAGATAGAGGAAGTGGGGGCAGAGGGGGTGGCAGAAAAGGAGAGAAGTAAAAAGACCGGTTCCGATGGTGGAATGGTGGCGTTGTAGTGCTGGAATGGGAACAGGGAAGGGGCTGGTTGGGTGAGGATAGTGACTAACGGAGGTCGAGGCCAGGAGGGTTATGGGATATATTGCAGGGAAAGTTCCCACGTGCGCATTTCAGAAAAGCTGGCATTGGTTGGAAGGATCCGTATGGCACAGGCTGTGGAGCAGTCATTGAAGCATGTCATGTTTGGCAGTGTGCTCAGCAACAGGGTCGTCCACTTGTTTCTCGGCCACAGTTGTTAGGAGGCCATTCATGCTCCCCACCTCTCGTTGTGCCCTGAAATGAGAAATGTCCTACCCACTATCCTTCCCACCCCACCCACAGTGGTATTCCACTATCCGCCGACCTTAAACAATATACTCGTCCGTCCCTACACAACCCCTGTTCCCAACCCCGTACCTCGTGTCTCCTACCCCTTTAATATACCTAGATGCGAGACCTGTCTCGTACATCCTCCCACCACCACCCACGCCAGTCCGGTCAAAAACATCACCTACCCCATCAGAGGCAGGGCTACCTGTGAAACCAGTCATGTGATATACTTACTAAGCTGCTGCCACTGTGGTGAATTCTATGTGGGCATGACAACCAACAAGCTGTCTGTCCGCATGAATGGCCACCTACAAACTGTGGCCGAGAAACGAGTGGACCACCCTGTTGCTGAGCATGCTGCCAAACACAACATCCTTCATTCGACTGCTTCACAGCCTGTGCCATACGGATCCTTCCCACCGACACCACCTTTTCTGAACTGTGCAGGTGGTAACATTCCCTACAATGGATCCTACATTCCCAAAACCCTCCTGGCCTCAATCTTAGTTAGTTATTGCCCTCATCCAGCTCATTAACTAAGGTACGAACATATGGCATTGGTTCCCAAGTATGCGAGTGGCTCGAAGACTTCCTAAGTAACAGAACCCAGTACATTGTCCTCGATGGTGAGTGTTCATTGGAGGTGAGGGTATCATCTGGAGTGCCCCAGGGAAGTGTGGTAGGTTCGCTGTTGTTTTCTATCTATATAAATGATCTTTTGAATACGGTGCATAGCAATGTGCGGCTGTTTGCTGATGATGCTGTGGTGTACGGGAAGATGTCGTCATTGAGTGACTGTAGGAAGATACGAGATGACTTGGACAGGATTTGTGATTGGTGTAAAGAATGGCAACTAACTCTAAATATAGATAAATGTAAATTAATGCAGATGAATAGGAAAAAGACTCCTGTAGTGTAGCGCTTGACACAGTCATGTCAATTAAATATTTGGGCGTAACATTGCAGAGCGATATGAAATGGGACAAGCATGTAATGGCAGAAGGTGGACAGTCGTCTTCGGTTCATTGGTAGAATTTTGGGAATATGTGGTTCATCTGTAAAGGAGACCACTTATAAAACACTAATACGACCTATTCTTGAGTGCCACTCAAGCATTTGGGATCCCTATCAAGGAGGAGTGAGGGAGGACATAGAAGCAATTGAGAGGCGGGCTGCTAGATTTGTTACTGGTAGGTTTGATCATCACGCGAGTGTTATGGAAATGCTTCAGGAACTCGGGTGGGAGTCTCTGGAGGAAAGGAGGCGTTCTTTTCGTGAATTGCTACTGAGGAAATTTAGAGAACCAGCATTTGAGGCTGACTGCAGTACAATTTTACTGCCAACAACTTACATTTCGCGAAAAGACCACAAAGATAAGATAAGAGAGATTAGGGCTCGTACAGAGGCATATAGGCAGTCATTTCTCCCTCGTTCTGTTTGGGAGTGGAACAGGGAGAGAAGATGCTAGTTGTGGTATCAGGTATCCTCCATCATGCACCGTATGGTGGATTGCGGAGTATGTATGTAGATGTAGATGTAGATCCCCTTCCCTGTTCCCACCCAGTGCAGAACACAATGCTTCACAATCCATGCTGTGTGGATCCATCTACATCCACATCTGTGTCAACATCCATACTCTGCTAACCTCCATGAAGTGTATCGCAGAGTGTATGTTCCATTGTACTGGTTATTAGTGTTTCTTCCCGTTTCATTCGCATATGGAGCACGGGAAGAATGCCTCTGTGCAAGCAGTAATTTTTCTAATCTTATCCTCAGAATCCCTGTGTGAACGATAAGTAGGTGGTTGTATTATATCCCCTGAGTCATCATTTAAAGCTGATTCTTCAAACCTTGTTAGGAGACTTCCTAAGGATAGTTTGACTGTCTTGAAGAGTCTGGCAGTTCAGTTTCTTCAGGATTCTGTAACAAAGAATGAAGGCTATCACGAGCAGATGACATAGCTGCTGGTAAACTTTTCAGGATGTGAGGTCACGGTCCGTGAAACTCTTCTATTCTTGATGTTTTGTTGAAGACTGCACTGCACATCCCGACTCGGCGCAGTCCTGGACGAAACGTCAAGAATAGAAGAATTTCACGGACCACAACCTCTCATCCCGAAAGGCTTTCTAGGCACGTGTCAAACAAACCTGTGATCGTTTGTGCTGCCCTTCTCTGTATATGTCTAGTATCCACTGTTAGTCCTATGTGGTGTGGGTCCCACGCACTTGAGCAATATTCTAGAACTGGTCACACGAGTGATTTGTAAGCAGTCTCTTTAGCAGACTGATTGTACTTGCCCAGTATTCTATTAATAAACCAAAGTCTGCCAGTTGCTTTACCCCTGCCTAAGGGATCATTCCATTTCATATTCGTACAAAGTGCTACACCCAGGTATTTGTCCGCAGCTCGTGGTCGTGCGGTAGCGTTCTCGCTTCCCACGCCCGGGTTCCCGGATTCGATTCCCGGCGGGGTCACGGATTTTCTCTGCCTCGTGATGACTGGGTGTTGTGTGACGTCCTTAGGTTAGTTAGGTTTAAGTAGTTCTAAGTTCTAGGGGACTGATGACCATAGATGTTAAGTCCCATAGTGCTCAGAGCCATTTTCAACCCACGTATTTGTATGAGTCGGCAACAGTGACTCACTGATATTATGGTCGTAGGATACTATATTTTTTCGTTTCGTGAAGCACACAGTTTTACATTTCTCAGCATTAAGGGCAAGTTGCCAATCCTCGTAGATCTTATTAAGATCTGACTGAATATTTATGCAGCTTCTTTCAGACAGCTGCATCACCTGCAAAAAGTCTGATTTTACCGTCAATATTGTCTGCGAGATCATTAATATGGAACACGAGCCGCAAGGATCCCAACACACTTCCCTGTGACACACCCGAAGTTACTTCTACATCTCACAATGGGCGTGCCTTCGAGTTTTGGGTGGGAAGGGAGAGAGAGATTCTTACTTTTCTGGTATTTGTCTGACGCGTACTGTGAATGGCACTACCAGTACACGAGATGGCACAGAATACTGAAAAATGTTGGTAAGTGAATTAAAAACACCAAATAATGTAATAATAAAATGCAACATGTATCTGCAAGGAATCTTTGCAAACTGATAAATAATTCTTGTAGTTGTTGTTGGTGGTAGTAGTAGTAGTAGTCGTAGTTGTAGTATAAGGAGCGTTCAAAAAGAAACGAGCCAGAGGCATAATTACAGAAACCAATACCTGTATGTTAGAAGTATTGACCTGGCTGTTGAGACACTCGTCCCACTGTGACACAAGGCGGCGAATGGCTGCCTCATAAAACTCCTGGGACAGCAGTGTTAACCAGGTCCACACGTACAGCTGGACGTAGTCATCAGAGGTGAATTGTTTGCCTCTCAGAGCCTTTTTAAGGGGACCAAAAATGGCGTAGTCACAGGGGGAGAGGTCTGGGCTGTACGGAGGGTGGCCGACAACCTCTCATTTGAATTTATGGAGGAGTGCCCCGACTGTATTGGCCGTATGAGGCTTTGCGTTGCCGTGGAGCAGAATGACACAACAAGTGAGATTTGCCTGGTCGTTTTCATTTGATCTCTTGACAAAGGGTGGTCAAGGTTTGAAAGGAACGCCGGGCATTCACTACTGTCCCGTGCTGCAGGAAGTGAATCGGTAGGGGGTCCTGAAACTTCATGGCAGATTAAAACTGTGTGCCCGTCCGAGACTCGAACTCCGGACCTTTGCCTTTCGCGGGCAAGTGCTCTACCATCTGAGCCACCGAAGCACGACTCACGCCCGGTCCTCACAGCTTTACTTCTGCCAGTATCTCATCTCCTACGTAAAGTTTGGGAGGTAGGACACGAGATACTGGCAGAAGTAAAGCTGTGAGGACCGGGCGTGAGTCGTGCTTCGGTAGCTCAGATGGTAGAGCACTTGCCCGCGAAAGGCAAAGGTCCGGAGTTCGAGTCTCGGACGGGCATACAGTTTTAATCTGCCAGGAAGTTTCATATCAGCGGACACTCCACTGCAGAGTGAAAATCTCATTCTGGAAACACCCCCCAGACTGGGCTAAGCCATGTCTCTGCAGTATCCTTTCTTTCAGGAGTGCTAGTTCTGCAAGGTTCGCAGGAGAGCTTCTGTAAAGTTTGGAAGGTAGGAGATGAGATACTGGCAGAAGTAAAGCTGTGAGGACCGGGCGTGAGTCGTGCTTCGGTAGCTCAGATGGTAGAGCACTTGCCCACGAAAGGCAAAGGTCCCGAGTTCGAGTCTTGGACGGGCACACAGTTTTAATCTGCCAGGAAGTTTCATATCAGCGAACAATCTGCTGCGGAGTGAAAATCTCATTCTAGTAGGTGGTCCTGTTAAAAAGGCTCTGAGGGGTAAACAACGTCCATACGTACGTGCGGAACTGGTTAACACCGCAGCTCCAGGAATTTTACGAGACAGCCACTCACCGCCTTGTGTCACAGTGGGACGAGTGTCTCAACAGCCAGGGTCAATACTTCTAACATACAGGTACTGGTTTCTGTAATCATGCCTCCAGCTTGTTTCTTTTTGAATGCCCCTTATAGTAGTATCAGCAGTGCCCTATAGGGCATTTAAGGGGTGGGGGAGGGGGGGGGGGGGAAGAAGAAGAAGAAGTCAGTTAACATAAAGTACAACAGAAGTCATACACCGTGCAGTCGCTTTAATACGACCACCTGTCAAAAGCCTTAATAGCGACCTTTTGTGACACAAACCACTGCGAAACACGCAGGGAGTGTGTCGCTGAGGTTCTGGAGTGTACTGAGAAGTACGAGGAGCCATCCCGACCCTAGAGTTGTGCCCAACTCGACTAGGTTTCTCAGTTGAAGATACACGGTGCAAAGAGCCCGATCGAGGTGGTATACAGACAGCAGATTGCCTTCATCTGGGCAATCAGTTGCTCGATAGTTGCAAGTCAGTCGGCCTGTACACATTTCCACAGCCACCATTCACCCCTGTCACTTAGTACCCAGGTTCACCAGTTACCTCGGTGCCGGTTTTGGATAGTTCCATTTTGCCACACACAGTATAGTTTAACCGTGGCAATTTACAAACATAGCCATTTTAATGTCAGTTGGGTCGTTTTGGGGAAGGAGACCAGACAACGAGGTCATCGGTCTCATCGGATTAGGGACGGACGGGGAAGGAAGTCGGCCGTGCCCTTTGAAAGGAACCGTACCGGCATTTGCCTGGAGCAATTTAGGGAAATCACGGAAAACCTAAATCGGGATGGCCGGACGCGGGATTGAACCGTCGTCCTCCGGATGCGAGTCCAGTGTTTAACCACTGCACCACCTCGCTCGGTGTAATGTCAGTATGTCGCGCCGTGTATGTATTGTGGCAGGGACTACACTGCTTTCCACATCCCTCCGACATGCTTTATACGGGCTATTTCACAAAGATAAGCAAATAGTTTGATATGTTAGTCTACAAATAAAACTAAAGAAAGAAGTTCATACAAACATAGATCTGCAAATGTTTAGTTACGGAGTTATGGCTAATAAAATATTTTGCCTGAAATTTAGCAATTTTGCCAATATGAAGCCATCACAAAACTGTATGAGGTTAAAGAAAAGCACGACTCCCATTTATTTTGTTATTATTGGTCTGGTGAATCTAATAAAACACGTCCCAGATGTGTATCTGCAGTAGTTTTCCAGAACATCCAGAGAAGCAAAGAAGTAATTTCATAAAATTTTTGATTTATTAACTACTTGACCCAATTTGTTTTTTAAATTCCAGACAATTGCACAAAGTTTTCGACAGGATTTGTAGATAATTTAATTTTGGAAAAATGATGGTAATAACATTAACTGAAACTCTATGAATGTGTCAGATAATCTGCTTTTATTAATACCATAGCACAAGTGAATTCATTTTAAACCAGAAAAAAACTAAGCTCAGTGTTAACAAAGTTGTACAGCATACATACAATTTCACAATAAATGTTCAAAAATGTCTCCACTGAGTTCAGTGCATTTAGCTTCACGTGTCTGTACAGATTTTGTTCCTCGTTTCAGTTACACAGGGTTGTTCTTAATTTTGTCTATTGCATTCATAATGTGAGCAACTAATGTGGGACGTGTATTGATTTTGTCCTTGTAAGCTTTGTCTTTCATTCATTCCCATACACAAAAATCCATTGGTGTTAAATTGGGTGATCTGGTTGGCCACAGACGTGTAGCGCCACAACCAACCCATTTCTGGGGAAAATGTTCACTTAAATGTGTAGTTAATTTAAATGTGTTGGTAAAATATGGAAGCATGCTGTCATTTTGAAAATACATTTGCAATGGCATAGCATTCTTCTTGAAGGAATTTTAAGTACGACTCAGCTGTTAGATGTCCAGGGAAAATGAATAGTCCAGTAAAGTGTGCATTGATTACACCACACCACGCATTTATGCTAAATCACTGCTGGAAATTGTGTTGCACTGTTACATGTGTGTTTGCTTCAGACCATATGTGCTCAATATGTAAATTGTTTATACCATCTTGCATAAACTGTGCCTCACCAGTAAGTAAAATGTGTTTGTGTAACTGGCGATTAGTATTTAACCAGGTGCACAACTCCAAGCGAAGGCAGGATCTCCCCGATGTAAATGATGCACTTTTTGTTTATGGTAAGGATACAGATTATTGTACTTCTATGTATGCCATACCTTAGATTGTGAAATGCCTAATCGTTAAGAGATATGTCGTACCTGGGCATCCATAATATCCTCCTCATCATCTTCATGTAGCGAGCATTCGTACTGATTGTGAATGATAGGTACAGAACCTGTCTCCTGCAACATTCGAAACACTCTAATATTAGTTCGTGCATTCGGAATCTTCCAAGTTGGATAATGTACGCAATATTCGTTAACTGCAGCTCTAGCATCGCCATCACATTTGCCATAAACAAACACCATATCGGTGTATTCCTCTGTAGTAAATTTGAAAGGCATCCCTGTTTCATAAATAATCTACAAACTAAAACAGTTTCTATGTGGTTTCACTTAAATACACTGTTGTTATGTTCTTTCACTGAACAATACAAAAAAACTAACTCATTTCAAGGTTAGGAAACAACTGAAACAACTCACTAACAGTTGTCAACAATGACATAAACCTTTCTACATTCTTAATGGAAAGTAAACAAATTTACTTTTACAGTAATCTTTGCTTCTCTGGATGTTATGGAAAACTACTGCAGAGACATGTTTTATTAGATTCACTGGACCACTAACAACAAAATAAATGGGACTCGTGCTTTAACCTCGAACAGTTTTTCGGTGGCTTCACATTAGTGAAGTTGCTAAATTTCAGGCAAAATGTTTTATTAGCCGTAACTCCGTAACTAAACATTCGCAGACCTATGGTTGTATGAAGTTTTGTCTCTAGTTTTACTCGTAGAATAACACATTAAAATATTTGCATCTCTTCGCTGGTGGTGACACCTGCCACCTGTGAGTGGCTACTGCACATTGACACCGAACATCGGCAGTGGTCACATTAATGTGACAGGACTGTTTATATTGTGAGTAGTTTGTGTAATGTCTACAATTTACAGTGTAGATGCTTTGTTACTTTTGATACATATTGGCATTAAACAGTCTGAAGACTGGTAGCATAGGTTCATTTATTTACCGTAAAATCTCAGTGCGTTTATGATCTGAAACCACCTCCAATTGTTCCAGGAGACAGCCACAAGCGGATACACTTCAGATATTACACGGTAAGAGTTTCATTATTTTATTGACACATTTGTTTTGCATAGGAAGGTTGATGCCTTCCTATTTCTTTTTATTTATTTAATTTTTTTTTCCACATCTGCCTGGATTGTCCTTTAGAAATTATCACTGATTGTGGTTGCACAGGAGGTAAATGTTGGTATGGTTCCTGTGAAAAGAACGTGTTCAGTTTCTTCCTCATGCACTCTTAATCCAAACTGGTGCTTTTCTAGTGATGCTGTCGTTGACCACTCATTGATACTGGACTTCCCTCCTGTAGAAATTCACTTCACATATAAATTTAATTTGCAAATAAAAGATAAATATTCAGTAATGTTAAATATTCTAATATCATCAATAACTTGCTGTCTCTTTGTCGTGTGACAAATTGCTTTCTTCTCCAGAGCTCTAGGAACTGAACTTCCTGCTTGTTTCGTCCCTGTTAAGTTCGTATAAATAATGTTCTTTATGATAAATATGGAAGGAAGGAAGCTTTAATCTCCCTTCAATGTGATGGTCATGAGAGATTGAGCACAAGCTCAGATTGTCAAGGACGGGGAAGGAAAGCGGCTGTGCCCTTTCGAAGGCATCCTGGCATTTGCCTGGAGCGATTTAGAGAAATCACAAAAACCTAAATCTGGATGGCCGGACGCAGCTTTGAATGGGCACCCTCCCGAACGCGAGTCGAGTGAGCTGAAGACTGCGCCACCTCGCTCACTGTGACAGATGGGCCTCATCCACTTGTCTCCTCTTATTTTCATCACTACCAGTAATTGGCTGTCTTATCCCTGTCTTGTCCAGACCTTTTAAACCGTCACAGTGAGCAATCATTCGGCACTTTCCGTTAAAGTAGTTCCTGTTTTAGACAGCTTGAGGATAATTTCATTCCTGAATGTACCTGTATTTAACTGTGCATCTAGTGTAATATTTGTCTGAATTGAAATCACTGTTGTTGCCATCACGTTGTTGTTGTTGTTGTTGTTGTTGTTGTTGTCTTCAGTCGTGAGACTGGTTTGATGCAGCTCTCCATGCTACTCTATCCTGTGCAAGCTTCTTCATCTCCCAGTACCTACTGCAGCCTACATCCTTCTGAATCTGCTTAGTGTATTCATCTCTCGGCCTCCCTCTACGATTTTCACCCTCCACGCTGCCCTCCAATACTAAATTTGTGATCCCTTGATGCCTCAGAACATGTCCTACCAACCGATCCCTTCTTCTAGTCAAGTTGTGCCACAAACTTCTCTTCTCGCCAACCCTATTCAATACCCCCTGATTAGTTATATGATCTACCCATCTAATCTTCAGCATTCTTCTGTAGCACCACATTTCGAAAGCTTCTATTCTCTTCTCGTCCAAACTATTTATCGTCCACGTTTCACTTCCATACATGGCTACACTCCATACAAATACTTTCAGAAATGGCTTCCTGACACTTAAATCTATACTCGATGTTAATAAATTTCTCTTCTTCAGAAATGCTTTCCTTGCCATTGCCAGTCTACATTTTATATCCTCTCTACTTCGACCATCGTCAGTTATTTTGCTCCCCAAATAGCAAAACTCCTTTACTACTTTAAGCGTCTCATTTCTTAATCTCATTCCCGCAGCATCACCCGACTTAATTCAACTACATTCCATTATCCTCGTTTTCCTTTTGTTGATGTTCATCTTATACAGTCCTTTCAAGACACTGTCCATTCTGTTCAATTGCTCTTCCAAGTCCTTTGCTGCCTCTGACAGAATTACAATGTCACTGGTGAACCTCAAATTTTTTATTTCTTCTCTGTGGATAATTTTCCACTCCGAATTTTTCTTTCGTTTCCTTTACTGCTTGCTCAATATACATATTGAATAACGTCGGGTAGGGGCTACAACCCTGTCTCACTCCCTTCCCAACCACTGCTTCCCTTTCGTGCCCCTTGACTAACTGCCATCTGGTTTCTGTACAAATTATAAATAGCCTTTCGCTCCCTGTATTTTACCCCTGCCACCTTCAGAATTTGAAAGAGAGTATTCCAGTCAACATTTTCAAAAGCTTTCTCTACATCTACAAATGCTATAAACGTAGGTTTGCCTTTTCGTAATCTAGCTTCTAATATAACCATCACGTTATCCTCATAAAAGTTTATCAGTGTGCAACTACATGATTACCAATTAATAAATTCCTGCACAAAAGATGACACTTTTGATTCTGGTGTAATAATAGGAAGTTCCGTTTATACATTTGGTGTCAGAATAACAAGTCGTCTGTACAGAATGACGTTCAAGCCCACCACCTGCATTACAGTCATAAAATGTAGTGAGTGTTGGCCAATTTTTCTTTTTTGAGTGTTGGACGTTTTCTTCCTTTGCATTGTCAGAGTAAGTGTTAGTGCGTTTGGGGCAGTAAGATTTCTTTTTCTTTCATGGCATTTAATTATGTTTGTATTGGGTTGAGTATGATGTTTAATTCATCTCCTCCTAAAACATAAGATGAGATACTGAGCTGTAGAAAGTCAGTTTATTTTTGTAGTTAAATGTTTTGTTTCTGTGGGATTTTATGGGTTGAAATGGGAACGAAAGCAGCACAATGGCAGAATCAGGAACGCTAGGTGTGTTGGAACCTGAAGCGGTACAGATTTTGTTGTGAAGGTTAACACAGTTGCCAGCGCACGATGCGCAGTTGAGGAGTGAATTAACATCAAGGAGTGAGCGGGAAACCGCATCGGATCAGTCATTGCTGCCTAGAATGCCGCAGCAGGAGATTGATCCAGCTGCCACGAGTTTGATTATTCCGTTTTCTGGCAAGGCGTCTAAGGATGGGTGTTCGTTTGCGGAGGACTTGGAAACTCCAGCTGTGATGAATGGTTGGTCTGATGAACAGTTTTTATATGTAGCCAAGATTAGATTAACAGGTGAAGCAAAGACGTGTGTAAGGTGTTCTGAGGCCTTAAGGAAAGCGGGACACTTTAAGCAGTTGAAGGAGGGGCTTTTACAGAGTTACAATAAACAGAATAGTGGTCGGTGCTTCAGGGAGAGGTTGAGTACAATGACGAAGTGGCAGGGGGACACGCTAGAGAAATTTGCGGACAGAAAAAGAGAAATTAACGAGTATACTTACGAGTTGGGTCAGAGCGATGAAGCAAATGGTGTTTTGTTGCAGGAGGCCGAGCAAAGGGAACTTGATGTATTTTTGGAGGGGGTTACCGGCACATATATCACAGAAAGTGCGTGAAGGGACTCCGAAAGATTTGTATTCAGCCATTCAGCTGTCAATCCAATGTGAGGAAACAGACGTGGCAACGGGGGTACGTGATAGACAAACAGTGTTTACAGTGGGTATAAAATGTTATAGTTGCGGTCATAAGGGATGTGCGCAGAGGCAATGTACCCAGTCACTGAGGAATAGAGGAAGGGGTGGAAATCAGGAGCGTGGAGGATGGAGAAGTGGAGATAGGAGAGGTGGACAGTCATTAAACGGCAGAGGGGGCCCAACACCCACCTAAGAGAGCTCCCGTTTAATTTCAGTGCTATAAATACGTATGCAGAGGTGGATTGTTCAGTGGTAGGATCCATAGGAACTAAAATGTTTAAGATTTTGTTGGACACAGGGGCGCAAGTGTCAGTAGCTACTAAGAGTTTAATGGGGCGAAGGAAGTTACACCCACCATGTTATAGGTTACCTGGAGTGGGGGATAAGGAGGTCACACCTGTGGGGTCAGTGACAGTTGGATTTGCATTGGGAAAGTCCGATTTGATACATGCGTGGAGGTTGTGCCATGAGTAAGTGAGGGCTATGACATGATCCTAGGAGTAGATTTCTTGCATCAACATCATGCCAAAATTGACCTTGAACAACGAACTGTGGAACTTGGTGGAATGTTATTTCAGCTAGGGGAAACTGTTGTCGATGCAGAGCTGTCGCGAGGGGTGTTCAACGTAATGAGCAAACCAATTGAACCGCGTACTTTAGCATGAAGGCTTAATTTGCATGAGTGTGTGTCTGGCGGCATCGGGAAGTCGCTTTGGGTAAGTGTGGAGTCGAATCTACCTGTGGGTACAGTATGTGTTATTGAACCACATTGAAGGCTAATGAAGTTTCGGGTCCACTGGCTTGTTTTGTGAAACATACTATTGTACGCCCCCCCCCCCATGAACCATGGACCTTGCCGTTGGTGGGGAGGCTTGCGTGCCTCAGCGATACAGATAGCCGTACCATAGGTGCAACCACAACGGAGGGGTATCTGTTGAGAGGCCAGACAAACGTGTGGTTCCTGAAGAGGGGCAGCAGCCTTTTCAGTAGTTGCAAGGGCAACAGTCTGGATGATTGACTGATCTGGCCTTGTAACAATAACCAAAACGGCCTTGCTGTGCTGGTACTGCGAACGGCTGAAAGCAAGGGGAAACTACAGCCGTAATTTTTCCCGAGGGCATGCAGCTTTACTGTATGATTACATGATGATGGCGTCCTCTTGGGTAAAATATTCCGGAGGTAAAATAGTCCCCCATTCGGATCTCCGGGCGGGGACTACTCAAGAGGATGTCGTTATCAGGAGAAAGAAAACTGGCGTTCTACGGATCGGAGCGTGGAATGTCAGATCCCTTAATCGGGCAGGTAGGTTAGAAAATTTAAAAAGGGAAATGGATAGGTTGAAGTTAGATATAGTGGGAATTAGTGAAGTTCGGTGGCAGGAGGAACAAGACTTCTGGTCAGGTGACTACAGGGTTATAAACACAAAATCAAATAGGGGTAATGCAGGAGTAGGTTTAATAATGAATAGGAAAATAGGAATGCGGGTAAGCTACTACAAACAGCATAGTGAACGCATTATTGTGGCGAAGATAGATACGAAGCCCACGCCTACTACAGTAGTACAAGTTTATATGCCAACTAGCTCTGCAGATGACGAAGAAATTGAAGAAATGTATGATGAAATAAAAGAAATTATTCAGATTGTGAAGGGAGACGAAAATTTAATAGTCATGGGTGACTGGAATTCGAGTGTAGGAAAAGGGAGAGAAGGAAACATAGTAGGTGAATATGGATTGGGGGACAGAAATGAAAGAGGAAGCCGCCTGGTCGAATTTTGCACAGAGCACAACATAATCATAACTAACACTTGGTTTAAGAATCATGAAAGAAGGTTGTATACATGGAAGAACCCTGGAGATACTAAAAGGTATCAGATAGATTATACAATGGTAAGACAGAGATTTAGGAACCAGGTTTTAAATTGTAAGACATTTCCAGGGGCAGATGTGGACTCTGACCACAATCTATTGGTTATGACCTGTAGATTAAAACTGAAGAAACTGCAAAAAGGTGGGAATTTAAGGAGATGGGACCTGGATAAACTAAAAGAACCAGAGGTTGTACAGAGATTCAGGGAGAGCATAAGGGAGCAATTGACAGGAATGGGGGAAATAAATACAGTAGAAGAAGAATGGGTAGCTTTGAGGGATGAAGTAGTGAAGGCAGCAGAGGATCAAGTAGGTAAAAAGACGAGGGCTGGTAGAAATCCTTGGGTAACAGAAGAAATATTGAATTTAATTGATGAAAGGAGAAAATATAAAAATGCAGTAAGTGAAACAGGCAAAAAGGAATACAAACGTCTCAAAAATGAGATCGACAGAAAGTGCAAAATGGCTAAGCAGGGATGGCTAGAGGACAAATGTAAGGATGTAGAGGCCTATCTCACTAGGGGTAAGATAGATACCGCCTACAGGAAAATTAGAGAGACCTTTGGAGATAAGAGAACGACTTGTATGAATATCAAGAGCTCAGATGGAAACCCAGTTCTAAGCAAAGAAGGGAAAGCAGAAAGGTGGAAGGAGTATATAGAGGGTCTATACAAGGGCGATGTACTTGAGGACAATATTATGGAAATGGAAGAGGATGTAGATGAAGATGAAATGGGAGATATGATACTGCGTGAAGAGTTTGACAGAGCACTGAAAGACCTGAGTCGAAACAAAGCCCCCGGAGTAGACAATATTCCATTGGAACTACTGACGGCCGTGGGAGAGCCAGTCCTGACAAAACTCTACCATCTGGTGAGGAAGATGTATGAGACAAGTGAAATACCCTCAGACTTCAAGAAGAATATAATAATTCCAATCCCAAAGAAAGCAGGTGTTGACAGATGTGAAAATTACCGAACTATCAGCTTAATAAGTCACAGCTGCAAAATACTAACACGAATTCTTTACAGACGAATGGAAAAACTAGTAGAAGCCAACCTTGGGGAAGATCAGTTTGGATTCCGTAGAAACACTGGAACACGTGAGGCAATACTGACCTTACGACTTATCTTAGAAGAAAGATTAAGGAAAGGCAAACCTACGTTTCTAGCATTTGTAGACTTAGAGAAAGCTTTTGACAATGTTGACTGGAATACTCTCTTTCAAATTCTAAAGGTGGCAGGGGTAAAATACAGGGAGCGAAAGGCTATTTACAATTTGTACAGAAACCAGATGGCAGTTATAAGAGTCGAGGGACATGAAAGGGAAGCAGTGGTTGGGAAGGGAGTAAGACAGGGTTGTAGCCTCTCCCCGATGTTGTTCAATCTGTATATTGAGCAAGCAGTAATGGAAACAAAAGAAAAATTCGGAGTAGGTATTAAAATCCATGGAGAAGAAATAAAAACTTTGAGGTTCGCCGATGACATTGTAATTCTGTCAGAGACAGCAAAGGACTTGGAAGAGCAGTTGAATGGACTGGACAGTGTCTTGAAAGGAGGATATAAGATGAACATCAACAAAAGCAAAACAAGGATAATGGAATGTAGTCTAATTAAGTCGGGTGATGCTGAGGGAATTAGATTAGGGAATGAGGCACTTAAAGTAGTGAAGGAGTTTTGCTATTTGGGGAGCAAAATAACTGATGATGGTCGAAGTAGAGAGGATATAAAAGGTAGGCTGGCAATGGCAAGGAAAGCGTTTCTGAAGAAGAGAAATTTGTTAACATCCAGTATTGATTTAAGTGTCAGGAAGTCATTTCTGAAAGTATTCGTATGGAGTGTAGCCATGTATGGAAGTGAAACATGGACGATAAATAGTTTGGATAAGAAGAGAATAGAGGCTTTCGAAATGTGGTGCTACAGAAGAATGCTGAAGATTAGATGGGTAGATCACATAACTAATGAGGAAGTATTGAGTAGGATTGGGGAGAAGAGAAGTTTGTGGCACAACTTGACCAGAAGAAGGGATCGGTTGGTAGGACATGTTCTGAGGCATCAAGGGATCACCAATTTAGTATTGGAGGGCAGCGTGGAGGGTAAAAATCGTAGAGGGAGACCAAGAGATGAATACACTAAGCAGATTCAGAAGGATGTAGGTTGCAGTAGGTACTGGGAGATGAAAAAGCTTGCACAGGATAGAGTAGCATGGAGAGCTGCATCAAACCAGTCTCAGGACTGAAGACCACAACAACAACACTATTGTACGCGTACAGGAGGGCAATGACGGGTGAGTAGTTCCCGTGAACGTCGATAATTTTAGCGCTGTAGATGCAAATTTGAGGAAAGGAGTTTTAGGAGCAAATTTGGATGTGTCAGATGACGAAGACTGGTGTTCGAGAGGTAGGCGAAGCGATCAACCACTGACTGCCAATAGAACTGCAGTGTGAGACAAAATTAAGCACTTGAAAGGAGGAGAAAGAGAGCATATGGAAGAATTATTGCGGGCATTTAAGGATTGTTTTTTCTGCAAGGGCCGTTGCCAGCAACTCCATTAGTTCAACATAGGATACCAACAGGGAATGAAACACCTGTTTACCGTAAACCATACAGAATACCGAGGTATTTGCAGCTGATTGTGGAGGATTTCATTGATCAGCAGCTTGTGGACGGTATTATAGAGCATAGTAACTGTTGCTGGGGAGTGGGCATTGTCATTGTGCCTAAAAAATCTATGGATGGAAGTAAGAAATACAGGTTCTGTTGTGACTACCGATACCTCAATAATAAGACAGTAATGGACGCATACCCCATTCCAAACATATCGGAGACTTTTTATTACTTAGGACATTTGTCTGTATTTTTGTCTTTGTAACAATATTACCAGCATTATCAGTTTTTATTAGATTGATTTTATTTAATATCTACGCTGATCAGTCAGTCCAGCCATGGTGGCTACTGTTTACAAGTTCATCACCAATGGGGCAGGTGCCCAACCGTGTGGCCGGAACTTGTTTTTCCCTGACTGCTGTCCTAGAGTTGTGGTAATTTTCACTCTCTGTGTCCGCTATTCACCGAGGCTCAAAAGTTGCCACCGTCCTTTAGCGACACCGCAAGGCTCGTGCAGTGTACTGAGCTCAGCCCGACGGCTCCAACCCGCCCTCCTGTGTCGTGCGCTGTGCCAGCTTCTAACATCTCAGCAGGGGGCATGCGTCTCTGCTTCTAAAATCTCTGTTCACAATTGTTGTACCCTTACACTAGGGAGAAATAACTTCTGTCGTAAGTCGATGTCATAAAAATGTAACAGCGCATTATGTGGTGAACGACCGTACGGAAATGTCCTGGACCTGATCTGTAGTAAAAAAAGTTATGTGCCTTAAAATTAATACACTCCATGTAAAACAGTCTGAAATTTTAGCAGCATAGAAACTGCTGCATTGTATATACGAATTTCAATCAAGAACAACTGCCAAGATGAGAAACATAGAAGTAGATATCCTCAGTGTCACAAAGCAGCTTAAATCACTCAATAAAAGCAAGGCTTCCGGTCCAGATTGTATACCAGTCAGGTTCCTCTCAGACTATCCCGATGCAATAGCTCCATATTTAGGAATTATATACAACCGCACGCTCACAGAAAGATATGTAACTAAAGACAGGAAAATTGCTCAAGTCACACTAATACCCAAAAAGTGAAGCAGGAGTAATCCGCTGAATTACAGGCACATATCGCTAACGTCGATTTGCAGTAGGGTTTTGGAACGTGTACGGTATTCGAACATTATGAAGTACCTCGAAGAAAACGATTTATTGACACGTAGTCAGCACGGATTCAGAAAATATCGTTCTTGCGAAACACAACTAGCTCTTTATACTCATGAAGTAATAAGTGCTATTGACAGGGGATGTCTAATTGTTTCCATGTGTTCAGATTTCCACAAGGCTTTCGACATGCTTCCCCACAAGCGTCTTCTAACCAAACTGCGTGCCTATGGAATATCGCCTCAGTTGTGTAACTGGATTCGTGATTTGCTGTCAAGTAAAACAGAAATAAAATACGGCGTTCCCCAAGGAAGTGTTACAGGCCCTCTATTGTTCCTGATCTATATATTGATAACATAGGAGACAATCTGAGTAGCCATCTTAGATTGTTTGCAGATGATGCTGTCAGAGTAGCCATCTTAGATTGTTTGCAGATGATGCTGTCATTAACCATCTTGTAAAGTCATCAGATGACCAAAATGAACTGCAAAATGATTTAGATAAGATACCTGTATGGTGTGAAAAGTTGCAATGGACCCTGAATAAACAAAAGTGTGAAGTTATTCACATGAGTACTAAAAGAAATCCGCTAAATGTCGATTACACAATAAGTCATACAAGTGTGAAGCCTGTAAATTCCATTGTATACTTAGGGATTACAATTACAAATAACCTAAATTGGAATGATCACATAGATAATGTTGTGGGTGGAGCCAACCAGAGACTGCAATTCACTGGCAGAACACTTAGAAGCTGCAACAGGTCTACCAAAGAGACTGCTTACACCATGCTTGTCTGCCCTATTCTGGAGTATTACTGTGTGGTGTGGTATCTGCATCAGATGGGACTGACGGATGACATGGAAAAACTACAAAGAAGGGCAGCTCATTTTGTATTATCGTGAACTAGGGGAGATAGTGCTACAGACATGATACATTAAAACAAAGGCATTTTTCATTGCCATGGGATGTTCTCATGAAATTTCAATCATCAGTTGTCTGCTCCAGTTGCGAAAACATTCTGTTGACACCCACCTACATAGGGAGAAATGATCATCATGTTAAAATAAGAGAAATTGGGGCTCGCACAGAAAAATTTAAGTGCTCTTTTTTCTGGCACACCGTTCGAGAGTGGAACGGTAGCAAGACAGCTTGAAGATGGTTAATTGAACCCTCTGCCAGGCACTTTATTGTGAATAGCAGAATTATCACATAGATGTAGATGTGGAATGTTATTGAAATACTCTTTGACTTTTCGTTAATTGTTCAATCATTTGAAGCGAGTCCTTGATACAGTGCATTGAAAAATTGTGTTAATGGCAGCAAATTAACTTTCACTTTATGACGACACAATGTGAATGCTGCTGTATCATGTAAAGCAAACTCATATGCAAAATGTTTTGCAGTACAAAGTCTGCAATGAAAATTCATCAAACTGCAATTACAACTCAAAATTATTTGGAATTGCATTCAGCGCACGTCTAAATGTATCCTTCAGAACAACAGAATTATCATTATCGATGTCAACATTATCCATGTTACAAAGTCTACAGAAAAGTTCTCTCTCCCTACCTCTCTTTCTTTCAGTCTCACACGTTAGCCTAAAACAAATATAGTCCTTGTGTCATAATGGAAGTCATGTTGTTGTTGTTGTTGTTGTTGTGGTCTTCAGTCCAGATACTGGTTTGATGCAGCTGTCCATGCTGCTCTATCCTGTGCAAGCTTCTTCATCTCCCAGTACCTACTGCAACCTATGTCCTTCTGCATCTGCTTAGTCTATTCATCTCTTGGTCTCCCTCTACGATTTTTACCCTCCACGCTGCCTTACAGTACTAAATTGGTGATCCCTTGATGCCTCAGAACATGTCCTACCAACCGATCCCTTCTTCTGGTCAAGTTGTGCCACAAACTTCTCTTCTCCCCAATCCTATTCAATACTTCCTCATTAGTTATGTGATCTACCCATCTAATCTTCAGCATTCTTCTGTAGCACCACATTTCGAAAGCTTCTATTTATCGTCCATGTTTCACTTCCATACATGGCCACATTTTGTTAACAAATTTCTCTTCTTCAGAAACGCTTTCCTTGCCATTGCCAGTCTACATTTTATATCCTCTCTACTTCGACCATCATCAGTTATTTTGCTTCCCAAATAGCAAAACTCCTTTACTACTTTAAACGTCTCATTGCCTAATCTAATTCCCGCAGCATCACCGGATTTAATTCGACTGCATTCCATTATCCTTGTTTTGCTTTTGTTGATGTTCATTTATATCCTCCTTTCAAGACACTGTCCATTCCGTTCAACTGCTCTTCCAAGTCCTTTGCTGTCTCTGACGGAATTACAATGTCATTGGCGAACCTCAAAGTTTTTATTCCTTCTTCATGGACTTTAATACCCACTCCAAATTTTTCTTTTGTTTCCTTTACTGCTTGCTCAATATACAGATTGGATAACATCGGGGAGAGGCTACAACCCTGTCTCACTCCCTTCCCATCTGCTGCTTCCCTTTGTAACGTCTAGTAAGAAACAAAAACAACATATTATGTAGTAACGAGAAAATTATATGTATCATATTGTGTTATTGTATAAAATTATGTATTTTTTTTATTATTTATTTTTGAGAATATCTGCGTCGGCGAGTAATGAAACCGCCACAGACGATAAATGTCGAACAAAGATTAAAATAAGTAACTAGTATATAATACGTGACGAATAGCAATTTCTTTGTCTTCTTCATCTGGGAGTCGAACGAGTAAGATATCCTGTGTCGTAGTAGAGAACGCCAATGTAGCATTCTTTTGTCGAGACTAAGCAATGTACGCCATTACGTGTGAATTCACAAAGGTCTGTAATCACTGAGATATTTAAAGGTTTTAATAGAGTTGTTTAAATGAAAACTTGTATTATTTATTGTTAAGCTTGCTTGCATATTATCCCATCCTGTTGAGACATTTTTCAGTTATATAAATATTATCTGTGGTGCTGAGCTGCGTGGAGAACGAAGAGCCGCTGCCGCGGCGTATTTAAACGACTTACAATATAGTCGAGCATACCGCAAGGAAGCGGTAAAATAATAGTAAAATAATATTATTTCTTTTAGCTCCCAGACTGGCAGTGAAGATCAGCAGATTTTATGATGTGTTGCAGATTGACGCGGGCTGCTGATAGGATATAATTTACAGTGCAAATAATTTAATGTACCTTCAGAATCTGATAGGAATCTTGCTGTGCTCCGTTCTGATCTGGCAAACTTTATAGTGACAACGTATTTTTTAATGAGAGTCTCATGTTCTAGGGCTAGTCGTGGTATGAAATAGCATTTTAACGAGAAATAAAATCCACTGCGAACTTGTGTTTTTGAACGATCACACGGACTGTAACATCAGTGCTCATAACAAAGTAATTTCAACTTTTAATCACTATGAAGTAGGGAAGATATATTGATTGTTAGCATGAGTTGCAGTTACGAAAAATCGTTCCTTAAATTGTACGCCAGATACAGAACAATAAGACTTCCATATATACATTTTATTCCGCTAAAGGGTAATGATGATAAAGAAAAGCAAAGCACAGCATTATTAACAGATATTTCGCGGCTCTTTTCGTAAATGCGATAATAAAAAACGTGAAACCTTTCATGCCCCTCCACTCTTATAACTGCCATCTAGTTTCCGTACAAATTGTAAATAGCATTTCGCTCCCTGTATTTTACCCCTGCCACCTTCAGAATTTGAAAGAGACTATTCCAGTCAACATTGTCAAAAGCTTTCTCTAAGTCTACAAATGCTAGAAACGTACGTTTGCCTTTCCTTAATCTTTCTTCTAAGGTAAGTCGTAAGGTCAGTATTGCCTCACGAGTTCCAGTATTTCTATGGAATCCAAACTGATCTTCCCCGAGGTCGGCTTCTACTAGTTTTTCCATTCGTCTGTAAAGAATTCGTGTTAGTATTTTGCAGCTGTGGCTTATTAAAATGATTGTTCGGTAATTTTCACATCTGTCAACACCTGCTTTCTTTGGGATTGGAATTATTATATTCTTCTTGAAGTCTGAGGGTATTTCGCCTGTTTCATACATCTTGCTCACCAGATGGTAGAGTTTTGTCAGGACTGGCTCTCCCAAGGCCGTCAGTGGTTCCAGTGGAACGTTGTCTACTCCGGGTGCCTTGTTTCGACTCAGGTCTTTCAGTGCTCTGTCAAACTGTTCACGCAGTATCGTATCTCCCATTTCATCTTCATCTACATCCTCTTCCATTTCCATAATATTGTCCTCAAGTACATAGCTATTCAAAACGAAAAAATTGAAAATTAGGAAGTTACTTCAAATTTTGTAGCAGTGGTGTCAAATGCTCATATAGTTCCAGTCACTGTTAACTTTTTTGGCTTCAGTTCAAAGTGTTCTATTTTAATGTCTTTGTATAGCCAGCATACAGTTCCTAAACTCTTTAAGCATTTAACACTTTCTTTTGTCCCACTGAGACAGACGCACCACTCCAGTCTCATCTAGCCTGTCGGTCTCTGATGTTGGCAGCACTGGCCAAGCTATCCCTGACGCATCGCACCCCGGCAGTGGCTACTGGGAGGAGGACGCCCCCGCAGATGACGCGACGACGACATTGACAGGAGGTGCCGGTACTCTGACCTCTGCAGCTGTCGTCACAGCCGACAGTAGTGGCGGTGGTACTGAGAGCGACAGCAGGGGAACCACCACTAGCAGTGCTGCCAATGCGACAGGCGAGGAGCAGCCCCTCACTGGTGGTGGCTCTGCCAGTACTGCCAACACTAAGCCACCATTCTCCTACAGGATGCTCATTGCTATGGCCATAATACAGTCACCGCACAGGTTGGTAGCCCTTTTATAGAACACTAAATCTTGTACTTAAAATGCACTACACCAGTCTCAATATGTTTCAGTGTTTCATCTTACCACAGAATGAACGCTTTCACAACTGGATGATATAACTGCTGGTAAACCTTTTGGGATGTGAGGTCGTGGTCCAACAAATTCTTCTGTTCCCGACGTTTTGTCCAGGACTGTGCCGGACATCCTCAGAGGCACTCCTACGCTGAGTCTTGCCGAGTGACCGGTCAGACATCTGAGAGTGACATAAATACTGTAGGAAAAGGGGTGTGGTCAGAGTAACACGTGATGAGCAGAGATCATCGGAGGTGAGGGTATCATCTGGAGTGCCCCAGGGAAGTGTGGTAGGTCCGCTGTTGTTTTCTATCTACATAAATGATCTTTTGGATAGGGTGGGTAGCAATGTGCGGCTGTTTGCTGATGATGCTGTGGTGTACGGGAAGGTGTCGTCGTTGAGTGACTGTAGGAGGATACGAGATGACTTGGACAGGATTTGTGATTGGTGTAAAGAATGGCAGCTAACTCTAAATATAGATAAATGTAAATTAATGCAGATGAATTCAAAAAAGAATCCTGTAATGTCTGAATACTCCATTAGTAGTGTAGCGCTTGACACAGTCACGTCGATTAAATATTTGGGCGTAACATTGCAGAGCGATATGACGTGGGACAAGCGTGTAATGGCAGTTGTGGGGAAGGCGGATAGTCGTCTTCGGTTCATTGGTAGAATTTTGGGAAGATGTGGTTCATCTGTAAAGGAGACCGCTTATAAAACACTAATACGACCTATTCTCGGGTACTGCTCGAGCGTTTGGGATCCCTATCAGGTCGTATTGAGGGAGGACATAGAAGCAATTCAGAGGCAGGCTGCTAGACTTGTTACTGGTAGGTTTGATCATCACGCGAGTGTTACGGAAATGCTTCAGGAACTCGGGTGGGAGTCTCTGGAGGAAAGGAGGCATTCTTTTCGTGAATCGCTACTGAGGAAATTTAGAGAACCAGCATTTGTGGCTGACTGCAGCACAATTTTACTGCCGCCAACTTACATTTCGTGGAAAGACCACAAAGATAAGATAAGAGAGAGTAGGGCTTGTACAGAGGCATATAGGCAGTCATTTTTCCCTCGTTGTGTTTGGGAGTGGAACAGGGAGAGAAGATACTAGTTGTGGTATGAGGTACCCTCCACCACGCACCGTATGGTGGATTGCAGAGTATGTATGTAGATGTAGATAATCCTTGTCAGCGATAAAACTTAACTATCAATCGTCGTCTATCTACAACGTCAGTTATTATCCGTGACTATGTAGAGAAGCCATTGAAATTTATAAGCATCAGGATAATTTTAATAGGAAAGAGGAGGCAATGAAACTTAGTGGCTTATGGACAGTAGCTCTGCAGAATCTCTAGGCAGTTTTATCTTTGGCAAGATTACAATTGTTAGTTAAGTTTTATTGTTGACAAGGATTATCTGTGCTCGTTACATGTTACTTTGACCACACCCCCTTTCCTACAGTATTTATGTTGCTCTCGGACTTCCGAATGGTCAGTCGGCAAGACTCGGCAGGGGGAGCGGCTCTTGAGAACGTACTGCGCAGTCTTGGACGAAGCGACGGGAACAGAAGAGTTTCTTGGACCGTGACCTTACAACCCGAAAGGTTTACCAGCAGCTATGTTTCAGCTTAGTTCGGCACTACAGATGATACCTTACACGTATGATAGATACCTCAGTCATGAAGTCAATGCCTTAATTTCTTGAAATCTTTGGCTCAATTCATCTTACATCTCCATTTTATGACGATATTAATCTGTTGCAAGTTTAGGACTAGCCTGATAGTTCTGCCCATTTTTGTTACACAAGTATTAGGTGACTACACGAGCTTATTGACAGATCTGTTATTCCCTGTTTTAAAGTGTACTCAATTTCAATTTGAACTTTGTTTATGTATACTAGTGTACTGGATAAGACTGCACAAAAACCACCTGAGGCTCTTTTACGAGAAATTGAAACACAAAATTCTTAACTGATCCTCACAAATTGGAAAATATGCTCATGTGTGGCTGTAGTATCACATTTAACCATACTTGTTCAATTTGCATCAGTTTCTCACTAACTAAATCAACTAAGTTCTTTCAGCTGTTTTTTTTTTTTCACAATGTGAATTTAGTGTTGTCATATAACTATCAAGATACAAATCTCTTATCACTCATCCAAATGGCATCTACTATAGTCCCAGCAATATGTGCACAAAGTGGTCCTTAGTCAGTCAGTCAGTTAGTTGATTGCGTGTTCCGTTGATCAATCGCACAGTACGGAAGCCGTTATGGTGTGGAACGTGTCAAGTGCACAAGAAATGCAGATATGAAACAAGATTTTATATATATTACAATACAGAGTTGAAGATTAATATTTCTATTATTTACTCCATTCCCTTAAATGGCACAAAACGCATATACTATATTTATAGATTTATTTTTTTCTATTCAGGAATTCATCTGTGGCATAGAAGGGGTTGTCAAGGAGATAAGATTTCAATTTATTTTTGAAGCTATTACTGCTGTCTGTCAGACATTTTATTTCATCTGGTAATTTGTCGAAAATTTTTATAGCAGCACGTTTTACCCCTTTCTGTGCCAAAGATAGGTTGAGTAAAGGATAGTGTAAGTCTTTCTTTTTTCTGGTATTATAATCATGAATGTCACTGTTGTTTTTAAAGTGCTCCATGTTGTCGAGAACAAATTTCATTAGTGAGTAAATGTACTGTGAGGCTGTTGTAGGAATTCCCAATCTTTTAAAAAGATGCCTACAAGATGTGCGACTATGAACCCCACACATTATTCTAACGACTTTCTTTTGAGCAGTGAATACTTTTTGTCTAAATGTTGAGTTACCCCAAAATATTATTCCGTAAGACATCAGAGAGTGAAAGTATGTTAGCTTACTAATTTCTGTATCCTCAAAATTAGTAATTATTCTGATTGCAAAAGTTGCTGAACCTAATCGCTTTAGAAGATCCAAAATATGAATTTTCCAATCAAGATTCTCATCTATATGTACATCCAAAAATTTAATATGCTCTACCCTGCCTTCTGACTTTTGTTGGTGTGTTATATTTATTGAAGGAACTGTACTTTTTGCAGCAGAAAATTGGATGTACTGTGCTTTTTCAAAGTTTAAAGCAAGCCCATTTGCAGAAAACCAATTAATGACTTTTCCAAAGCCCTTATTTGTATCATTTTCAATTGGAGTTTCTTTTACTGCATTAATAATGATGTTTGTATCATCAGCAGACAGTGTCAGTTCAGCTTCCTGTTTCAGATAGGAAGTGACATTGTTCACATATATCAAGAACAGAAGGGGACCCATGACCGAACCCTGTGGAACACCTAATGTAATTTCACTCCAGTTAGATGAAGTGGCAAACTTATTTAAATCACTTGACCCCTATAAGGGAACTTTCTGCTTCCTGTTCTGTAGGTATGACTTAAACCACTCTATGCTATTCCATTTATACCATAGAATTGTAATTTCTGTAACGTAATGTCATGGTTCACACAATCAAATGCTCTGGACAAGTCACAGAAAATTCCTATTGGTGACATTTTACTATTTAAAGACTCTATTATGTGGAAAGTGAAATTGTATATTGCTGTCTCAGTGGAAAAGCATTTTTGAAATCCAAACTGTGATTTACTAAGAATCCCATTGCTGTTGAGATGGCTAACCACCTTTGAGTACGTTACTTTCTCAAGATTTTTGAAAATGCAGTAAGTGAGGATAATTATTGACATCTGTGGAGTCCCGCTTCCTGTAGAGAGGCCTGACAATGGCATATTTTAACCTGTCTGGGAAAATACCTTGAGTCAGTGATGCATTACATGTGTGACTCAAAACATCAGCTGTAATTGCTCCACATTGTTTTAATATTTTATTAGAGATGTCATCTACTCCAACAGAACATTTATTTTTCAGGGATTTAATAATTTTACTTATTTCACAAGAGGTTGTTAGGTGAAACTTAATCTGACTAAATTCTTTCAAAACAGACTCTTCCATCTACTGCCTGGCTTTTTCTTTTGAACCATTGTCACCAATAGTTTCTCCTACACTTAAGAAATGGTTGTTACATACATTAGCTACTTGTGTACTGTTGGTTAGGATGGACTCGTTCTCTTTCATAGTAATACTACCTACCCTATTGGTTACTATTCCTGTCTCCCTTCCAACAACATTCCATATTGATTTGATTTTGTTGCTGGAGTTGTTAATTTCTTCTCTAACATACATATTTCTTGATTTCCTTACAACTTTTCTCAGTATGTTGCAATAATTTCTGGATCTTTACTAGTTCTTCCTGTCTCATACAGTTCTCATCAAAGGTCAGTTTGATTTCACTTCCATCTGTGTCCAAATCGGCACAACTTTTACATATGTCGAAGATGACTTGCTAGTTGTTCTAAATTTATAAAACGAGTACCACCTCCACACTCAAGGCAGGGACAACTCAGCTGGAGTGAATGTAATTGTCATGTAAAGTGTGGCCAAGATTGCCATTAAATCTCTACACAGTTGCTACGAACAGCTCCTCTGTCCAGTCTCCTGCAGCAGTAGTACTGGCCACACACTGCTCTCACAACAACAGGTGGTAGATTTAAACTGGTGTTATTTTGGTCATCAGCCGTAAGTCTGGTTTGACGTATTTCTGCAATAACCCATTAGTGCCGGAATTAATTTTTTGTGATTTTTTAAAAAAAATTGCATTATTATGTCTGTAAAAGGCATAAATTACACAACAGATTTGTTTTGATGAAAGTCATTACCGCCATTAGAGAGATATTTGATGTTGCCGTATGGCAACGCAAGGCGCTTTCACTACCTAAATTTATATGGATTACAACTTCAAGTAAAATAAGTATGTTATTGAAATTTCTTATTACATATACAAGTTTTGTGCAAATTTATTATTCAGCCTTCATCATACAACTGATACTTTATAACACAGTACAATTAATAATCAAAAATTGAACCTTGAACTCGGCATTATTTTACACGAAATGGAATAAAATAGTCAATACACAATCCCATATTACACTTTGAACACATTGTTCTCACAATAGATTTACATTCCTTGTGTGCGCACCTTTTCTTCTTCTTTCCTTCTGTGTGCTGGACGAGGTGGTCAGTCTTATCAAACCTAATTGAATCTGATATGCGGCTGACGGAACATGCCCTTTATGCAGATGGTCTCCTGGCTCCTTTTGGTAAAGCTTGGTGTCTTCGCAAGTACACTGTTGCTACTTCTCTCTTAGAATCAAGCTGAGAAATAGTTTGGTTTCTTGCTTTATTATACAAACTCCAACTGTTTTGTATGACGACATGTGACATCCGTGTAAAGAGACACCAGTACCATTTCTTGCTTCTTACTGCAATGCGATAGCATGCTAGATTCTGATCTATCCGATCAGTACCTCCCATATATCTATTATATTTGGTTATCAGTTTTGGTCTGAGAATCATTATATTTCGCTTTCTTAGTTGGGAGAATCTCTTGACTTGGCCAACTTCTTGTGCACCACACGAAGAAGAGATCATTGTGACAACTGGGTTGTCCAGCCACTGCACATACAATAATCCATCATTCTTCTCTATTACTGTCTCAAAATATTCCCAATCTTTCTTGGCATTATAAAGAATCTCCAGCGCCTCAGCAAGCGAGAGACCTCTTCTAAAACAAAAATGAGAGAATTTGTCCTTTTACTGAGTACAAGCACCTAGCATTTCCATATGGCAACACCAACGTTCAAACGGCCTAAATGAACGTAATTTATTTCACAGCAAGCAGTAACCTCCAAAGAATATATATTTGAGTATTTAAAGCACAATCATACTAAAAAACTGCGTAAAACATACTTACTCGAACTTATACTCCATTTTTCTTCGTCATTCGGCAAACGACGACTTCCAACACTGCTTACATAGCAGAATTTAAATGTATTGTTAAAACTGTTGCATTGTAGTGATCTTTACAGCCCTGCGGAACGGAATCTACTGCTGCCAACACTCTCGCATCGTTGATGTCGTGGAATCGACGATTTTAAAAAAGTGTTACAAACGGTGCCATATGGCAACGCACAGTGCTAATGGGTTCATTTCCCTTGCAGCTAAATCATAACTGCTCTGTCTAACACTATCAACAATGACCGAGATTTTTTCTTTTCTTCTGACCGATTTGATGTGGCCCGCACAACTTCCTCTCCCGTACCGACCTCTTCATCTCAGACGAGCACTCTCAACCAATGTCCTCAATTGTTTTCTGGAAATGTTTTAATCTCATTGTTCTCCTGCAGTTGTTGCCGTCTACAGATCACGTTTTTACAAAACCTGGCAGAAAATTCACAGAGATCTGGTCGTATATAAAGTATGCTGGCAGCAAGACAGAATCAATGCTTTCTCTGGGCAATAGAAGTAGAAGTACTATTGAAGACAGTGCTGCCAAAGCAGAGTTACACAGCCTTCTGAAATTCCTTCACCAGAGAAGGCGAAGTAAATATTCCAGAATTTGAATCAAGAACAGCTGCCCAAATTGAGTGACTTAGAAGTAGATATCCTCGCAGTAGTGAAGCAACTTAAATCACTTAATAAAAGCAAGTCTTCTGGTCCAGACTGTATACCAACTAGGTTCCTTTCAGAGTATGCTGTCGCATTAGCTCCATACTTAACAGTCATATACAACCGGTCGCTCGACGAAAGATCCGTACCCAATGACTGGAAAGTTGCACAGCTCACACCAATATTCAACTAAATTATAGGCTCGTATCATTAACATCAATATGCAGCAGCATTTTGGAACATATATTGTGTTTGAACATTATGAGCATTTTGGAACATATATTGTGTTTGAACATTATGAATCATATCGAAGATAATGGCCTACACGGATTTAGAAAATATCATTCTTGTGAAACACAACTTGCTCTTTACTCAGACAAAGTGTTTAGTGCTATTGACAAGGCATTTCAGATTGATTCCGTATTCCTGGATTTCCAGAAGGCTTTTGACACTGTACCACACACGCGGCTCGTAGTAAAATTGTGTTCATGGAATAGTCTCTCAGTTATGTGACTGGATTTGTGATTTCCTGTCAGAGAGGTCACAGTCCGTAGTAATTCATGGAAAGTCATTGAATAAAACAGAAGTGATTTCTGGCATTCTCCAAGGTAGTGTTATAGGCATTAAGTTGTTACTTGTCTATATAAAGTTTCAGTAGACAGTCTCAACAGCTGATTGCAGATGATACTGTCGTTTATTGTCTAGTAAAGTCATCAGCAGATCAAAAGAAATTGCAAAACAACTTAGAAAATATGTCTGTATGGTGCAAAAATTGGCGATGGACTCTAAATAATGAAAACTCAGAGATCCTTCTCTTGAGTGCTAAAAGGATGCCATTGAATTTAGGTTAGATGATGATGATGATGATGATGATGTTGTTGTTGTTGTTGTGTTCTTCAGTCCTGAGACTGGTTTGATGCAGCTCTCCATGCTACTCTATCCTGTGCAAGCTTCTTCATCTCCCAGTACCTACTGCAGCCTACATCCTTCTGAATCTGCTTAGTGTATTCATCTCTTGGTCCCCCTCTACGATTTTTAACTTCCACACTGCCCTCCAGTACTAAATTGGTGATCCCCTGATGCCTCAGAACATGTCCTACCAACCGATCCCTTCTTCTAGTCAAGTTGTGCCACAAACTGCTCTTCTCCCCAATCCTATTCAATACCTCCTCATTAGTTATGTGATCTACCCATCTAATCTTCAGCATTCTTCTGTAGCACCACATTTCGAAAGATTCTATTCTCTTCTCGTCTAAACTATTTATCGTCCCCGTTTCACTTCCATACATGGCTACACTCCATACAAATACTTTCAGAAATGACTTCCTGACATTTAAATCTATACTCGATGTTAACAAATTTCTCTTCTTCAGAAATGCTTTCCTTGCCATTGCCAGTCTACATTTTATATCTTCTCTACTTCGACCATCATCAGTTATTTTGCTCCCCAAATAGCAAAACTCCTTTATTACTTTAAGTGTCTCATTTCCTAATCTAATTCCCTCAGCATCACCCGATTTAATTTGACTACATTTCATTATCCTTGTTTTCCTTTTGTTGATGTTCATCATATATCCTCCTTTCAAGACACTACCCATTCCGTTCAACTGCTCTTACAAGTCCTTTGCTGTATCTGATAGAATTACAATGTCATCGGCGAACCTCAAAGTTTTTATTTCTTCTCCATGGATTTTAATACCTACTCCGAATTTTTCTTTTGTTTCCTTCACTGCTTGCTCAATATACAGAGTGAATAACATTGGGGAGAGGCTACAGCCCTGTCTCACTCCCTTCCCAACCACTGCTTCCCTTTCGTGCCCCTTGACTAACTGCCATCTGGTTTCTGTACAAATTGTAAATAGCCTTTCGCTCCCTGTATTTTACCCCTGCCACCTTCAGAGTTTGAAAGAGAGTATTCCAATCAACATTGTCAAAAGCTTTCTCTAAGACTACAAATGCTAGAAACGTGGGTTATGATAAATGACACAAATTTGAATGCTGTCACTTCTACTAAATGCCTAGGGATGACATTTACAAGCAAATTAAATTGGAGTGATCACATAAGAACTGTTACAAGGAAGGCAAATCAAAGAATTTGATTTACTGGCGGAACACTTAGAAGATACAACAGACTTACTAAAGAGATTGCCTACACTATGCGTGTCTGTCTGATTTTGGAATACTGCTGTGCGGTGCGGGGTCCTTACCAGACAGGATTTAACAGAATATGTTGAGAAAGTTCAGAGAAGAGCAGGACCTTTTGCATTATTGTGAAATAGCGGAGAGAGAGTCACTCTCCTGATACAGGGTTTGGTATGGACATTCTTAAAATAAAGGTGTTTTTCATTGTGGTGCAATCTTCTCATGAAATTTCAATCACCAACTTTCTCCTCTGAATCGGAAAATATTTTGTTGTCGCTGACCTACATGGAGGGAAATGACCATCGTAATAAGATAAAGGAAATTGGATCTCGCATGGAAAGATATGGGTGTGTGTTTTTTCTGGGCACTGTTCAAGACTGGAGTTCAATGAATCCATTGCGTGGCACTTAAGTGTGATGTGGAGAGTATCCGTGCAGATGCAGACGTAGATGTAGATGTCTTAACACATGACCTATCACCCTGTCCCTTCTTCGTTTCAGTGTTTTTCCCACATTTCTCTCCTTGCCAGTTCTGTGAAGAAACTTTGCATTTCTCATCCTATCAGTCCACCTCATTTTCAAAATCCATTCTTTTGTTCCGTTCTAGTTTCCCAAAGGTCCACGGTTCTCTTCCATGTGTGCTATGCTTCATACGTTCACACTCATTTTATCAAAATGTATGTTAGATACTACCAGATTTGTTTTGGCCAAGGATGAGCTCTTTGCCTGTGTTGCTCTGCTTTTCATATTCTCCTGTCTGTGTCTCTTGTGTCTTCTTTCGTTTCCAACATAGGAGAATTGCTTCACTTCATCTACTTTGTGCTCTTCAACTGTATCACTGGTTTGACATTTGCCACTCCTCATTACTTTTCGTGTGCCTTGTGTCCTCATTCTAGGCCTACCCATCTGATGCTTTTTGTGGACCATTCCATCAAATGCAATTTTCATCAATGGTCGATGTCATAATATGTGCCCAACTAATCCACCTCTCCATTTCTTTCATTGTTCTTGGCGTTCTTTCTTGTTGGCGTGTTAGAGGACATCATAATTCCCCACTTTATCAATGCATCTGATCTTCAACACTCACTGTGACACCCTACCATTCACATTTCACATCTACATAGAGGATTTTTCCAAACTTGGCAATTTATTTATACTTTTACACTGTATATTAGCAGCTGTTCCTTTTTGTAGCAAGTTCTGTTGCTTAATTTAATTCTTGCTAGGAAATGTCATGATGGTACTGATTGCTTTAATATTTCTTTTCCTTTTATGTATATGTATTTAAATAATACCCTTTGTGAAGTTTCTTTACAATTACTGACAAATGTCTTTCCTACAAGTAATTCCAAGGTTATGTGTGAAAGCGATTTACAAGGTAGCAGTGGAAAATTGAGTGTCCATAATTTGTTGTCGGGATTACAGTTTGGCTTCAGTAAACGAGTATGCATAAAACATTCTGTTTCATTCTTTTCTACCAGTTGCTTATATTTGAAGTGCAGCTACTCTAAAACGTCTAATGCGGGCTGTAATTATCATACAGTAGTCAACATTGGTAGATATTCTAATGCATTAATGCAGACCTGACTTATGATCAGAAAAAAAGTTACAGTTTGGTCAGCAAGTGCAAATCTGGTGCTGCGAATGCAAGAAATATGTATAGAAATGTTTCCATATGTAATGGATTAGGAACAGGACATGGGCAGGAAAGGTCAAACAAGGGAGAAAGGCGTGTAATGTTGATTTTATTACGAGGTGCATTCAAGTTCTAAGGCCTCCGATTTTTTTTTCTAGTTAACTACTCACCCGAAATCGATGAAACTGGCGTTACTTCTCGACGTAATCGCCCTGCAGAGGTACACATTTTTCACAACGCTGACGCCACGATTCCATGGCAGCGGCGAAGGCTTCTTTAGGAGTCTGTTTTGACCACTGGAAAATCGCTGAGGCAATAGCAGCACGGCTGGTGAATGTGCGGCCACGGAGAGTGTCTTTCATTGTTGGAAAAAGCCAAAAGTCACTAGGAGCCAGGTCAGGTGAGTAGGGAGCACGAGGAATCACTTCAAAGTTGTTATCACGAAGAAACTGTTGTGTAACGTTAGCTCGATGTGCGGGTGCGTTGTCTCGGTGAAACAGCACACGCGCAGCCCTTCCCGGACGTTTTTGTTGCAGTGCAGGAAGGAATTTGTTCTTCAAAACATTTTCGTAGGATGCACCTGTTACTGTAGTGCCCTTTGGAACACAATGGGTAAGGATTACGCCCTCGTTGTCCCAGTACATGGACACCATCATTTTTTCAGCACTGGCGGTTACCCGAAATTTTTTTGGTGGCGGTGAATCTGTGTGCTTCCATTGAGCTGACTGGCGCTTTGTTTCTGGATTGAAAAATGGCATCCACGTCTCATCCACTGTCACAACCAACGAAAAGAAAGTCCCATTCGTGCTGTAGTTGCGCGTCAACATTGCTCGGCAACATGCCACACGGGCAGCCGTGTGGTCGTCCGTCAGCATTCGTGGCACCCACCTGGATGACACTTTTCGCATTTTCAGGTCATCATGCAGGATTGTGTGCACAGAACCCACAGAAATACCAACTCTGGAGGCGATCTGTTCCACAGTCATTCGGCGATCCCCCAAAACAATTCTCTCCACTTTCTCGATCGTGTCGTCAGACCGGCTCGTGCGAGCCCGAGGTTGTTTTGGTTTGTTGTCACACGACGTTCTGCCTTCATTAAACTGTCGCACCCACGAACGCACTTTCGACACATCCGTAACTCCGTCACCACGTGTCTCATTCAACTGTCGATGAATTTCAATTGGTTTCACACCACGCAAATTCATAAAACGAATGATTGCACGCTGTTCAAATAAGGAAAACGTCGCAATTTTAAGTATTTAAAACGGTTCTCATTCTCGCCGCTGGCGGTAAAATTCTATCTGCCGTATGGTGCTGCCATCTCTGGGACGTATTGGCAATGAACGCGGCCTCATTTTAAAACAATGCGCATGTTGTTATCTCGTTCCAGTCCGGAGAAAAAAAAAATCAGAGGCCTTAGAACATGAATGCACCTCGTATTAACCACCCTTACAGAATTACTTTAATAAGTGCACCGAAGACATTACGAGGTGATGCACCCGTAAAATGTCACGATCGACTATTGCTCGCAGCAGTTCTGGTAATATCTGAGCAGTGTGTTCTGGCGTACTGGCATTCAGATCAGTAGAGACTGAACATGTCACAGGTAAATGCAATCTTTTACATATCCTCACAGCCAAAACTCGCATGGATTGAGATCAGGTAATCTTGCAGGCCATGCATGTGGAAAACCTCTGGAGATAACTCATTTGTGGGAGGTTGCACTAATCACATCTCTCACTGGGTGAGTGCCACGAGGTGTTGCTCCATCTTGCTTTAACACAGTGGTTTCCACATAGTTGCACTCTTCCAAAACTGCAATCACATGCTGTACAACGCCGTCACGATAACATACAGATGTGACCACAATACAGTATTAGTGGTATTTAAAGGAAAAGTAATGTAATGTTATGGTTATCGCTTTTGCTGGTCGCAAAGCTTCTGAAGTGGTAAAATGGTGTGTAGAAAATCATCTTCTGCCAACCAGCATCAGATTCCCATCAGACCAACGAGAGCGTTGATAGACAGCGTTGTTTAGAGGCCAGTGACCAATCTCAAACTTGTGCAGTTTACCTAATTACCTTGCCCGGATACGGATAGAAAAGACTGCTAAATGAGATCTCAGGGACGTTGAAATAAAAGTTTGATAAAGTAAAAGCCGACTGAACACTAGTAGCGTTCGGCTGGACCCACCATACGATTCATCGGCAACTCTCCTTCACTGCAGCCTGAAAAAGTTCTAAAATGCAACATAATAAATTGAGATTGGCATTAATGGAAGAGGAAAGTAGGTTCTTAATTCAAAAACAGCTACTGTTATTAAATTAGTGTAATTATTTAACCAAAAGTTACAGATATGAGAGTGAAACATTTGGTGAAACAGCCATTGATAAACAAATGAGGGAGAGAGCGAAAGAGCTCAGAGCTCCTTCTTTTATATACTCCAAAAACAAATTACGGTGACTGCCTTCAACTTGCTTTACAGTTTCGATATACAGGGTGTTTATAAAAAGTCTCTATGCAGTGCCGTATGATTGTTAGCTACATGTGCCATATGATTGTTCGCCTGCCTGAGTTACTTCCCAACATTCCACTATTTCGTTTATCTCTCGTTGGTGTGTGTCATTACTTGTTGACGTGAACGTTTAAGTTTAGCTCCTTTGTTCGCTTATTTCATTTTTGTCACTGTTAAAATGCTAACCATTGAAGAACGTGTGTTTTTAGTCGAACAAGTGTTCAAAGCTGGCGGTAAATATACAGTTTCAGTTCGTCAAACATTTAATTCAGTTTCACCGGAGCCAACACTCCCACATCGCGATACTGTGCGAGATTTGATTAACAAATTTCGGAGTACGGGTTCAGTGACAGATGTACCGAGAAGTGGTCGTCCTAGCGTTTTGTCTGAGGATAAACCACTCGATATTTCCGATAAAATGTCCACGAGTCCGAACGAGGCAGTAAGAAAACTCGCCCAGGAAATCGATGCTAGTGTTGGAACAGCCCACACAGCTGTAACGAATAATTGCCCCAGGAAGAAACAATGGTGTGTGGTTCTGGAAAACCCGGAAACCACAGCAGAGGAGAATACAGAACAAAAGAAGGGGAGTGTTACCGGTGGGAGTGTGCTCGTTGCACAACAGTGTACAATCCTGCACAGCCAAAGCCACAGAGCAACTCTCAGAGCCATTGAGTTGGAACATTATTAACTACAATCCTGTACAGCCAAAGCCACAGAGCAACTCTCAGAGCCATTGAGTTGGAACGTTATTAACTACAATCCTGTACAGCCAAAGCCACAGAGCAACTCTTAGAGCCATTGAGTTGGAACATTATTAACTACAATCCTGTACAGCCAAAGCCACAGAGCAACTCTTAGAGCCATTGAGTTGGAACGTTATTAACTACAATCCTGCACAGCCAAAGCCACAGAGCAACTCTTAGAGCCATTGAATTGGAACATAATTAACTACAATCCTGCACAGCCAAAGCCACAGAGCAACTCTTAGAGCCATTGAGTTGGAACATTATTAACTACAATCCTGTACAGCCAAAGCCACAGAGCAACTCTTAGAGCCATTGAGTTGGAACATTATGAACTTCAATCCTGTACAGCCAAAGCCACAGAGCAACTCTTAGAGTCATTGAGTTCGAACATCATTAACTACAATCCTGTACAGCCAAAGCCACAGAGCAACTCTTAGAGTCATTGAGTTGGAACATTATGAACTTCAATCCTGTACAGCCAAAGCCACAGAGCAACTCTCAGAGTCATCGAGTTGGCTCACAGTCCTCCTCCTGCCACCTTCAGATTTTCATGTTTTCACATTTCCGAAGTTGCTGCTGGGTGGAAAAAGGGTTTCTACTGACAATAACATCCAGTGGGCCAAACACTGGGTCGGAGGCTAATTTGACAAAGGTATCGAACGTGTCAAGCCTCGGCTCACAAAGTGCACTTAGAATGAAGGCGACTAACTTTAAAGACTGTGTTTGATGTACACGTGTGAACCAATACTGTATGATTCTGACACAAAGTACAGATTTCAGTCGTGCATGACAGAAAAGCTATGAAACACAGAAACAGATTGTGCCCCTCCCTGGGTAGAGGAAGGTTCAGAGTTTTGACACAACTGCACTGCTGTATGTGTGTAGCGACACGGTGTCTGCACCACAAGAAAAATCGTCCTCTGTGAGGGAATTTGCGCGAAGTCAATCCGTTGTTCGAGTGCAGCGTGAATTCTGCTGTCAATTCAGAGAGAGTCGGATGAGGGGGTGGACGGAGGGCGGAGGACAAAATGGACCGTCAGCACCAGAATACATATCTGGACAACACCGTGTGCTGAGCTGGTAAATAAATAAAGTAAGAGAATGCAATACTGACCGAAGTGCTTTTCATTAATTTCAAAGCAGGAAAATCTTTAAATTAACGGCAGAGTGAAACAGAATAATGGCAACATTTCCACAATCCAATAGAACTAGAAGTGATGAAGGAAAGAAATTGCATTCATAGTAATAGAAACCTCACAACTTTGCCATTTACGGAACATTGATGGCATTTATCATTTTTTTTTCTTTAAATTACATCATTTAGACGGCATCCTCATGTACGAATACATACACCATGACCTACACACATAAACTAGCACACAGAGTTGCTAACATCCTAAAGAGACAGGGCTTCAAAATAGCATATAAGCCTGGACAAACCCTTCAATCACACCTAAGCCAGCCAGCTACCAAGAGAGACAAATTCCAACAATCAGGAATATATAAACTTGAATGTCAAAGTTGTGATGCAGTATACATAGGCATGACGTGCAGGAATTTTGATACAAGGAACATATCAGATGTTGGAAGTATGAAACAAACCATTCCACATTTGCAGAGCATTTAAAACACTACAACCATCATCCTACAAACATGGAACAAGAAATGAAAATAATGAGAATAAGCAACCATGACAAACATCTTATACAAATGCAAGAAAACTTCCACATCCAGAAAGCCATAGCAGAAAACAAACATGTGATAAATGAACAAACACACATCAGCATAGGCTCCCTACAATACTTAGTAAAGGAAATGATAACATAAAAAAAAACATCATCTGGAGACACACACACACACACACACACACACACACACACACACACACACACACACACACAGCAAATATATATATATATATATATCACACCACAAAACACACACTACACACACACACATACACATACACAAACGCACACACAAATGCATACGCGAACAGACCACAGATAGTTCAATAGTTACACTCATAAGTTTGGCAATAACATTCGATCTTTGGCAAAAACATTTGACAGTCGGTAACAGAAACCAAACCATTGTTTTAAAACAAGCGTTCAGTGCATAGTGTTGTGGAATGGGGAAAAAAACCGCAAATTGGCGTTCATAAGAAGAAGAACAACACCAAAAATGCAACAGGATCATAATATGTAGGAAATTGTCCACGCAACCTGTAAGTACAGTTCAAAACATTACTACTTAATAGGAAATACCAACCACTAGAACTGTTTATAACCTATAGGCACAATGACAAAAATGTAAATAAAATAGCTAACATATGTACATATTCCAGGCCACTGATGATGCCTTGCAGAAAATAAAGGCGAAACGCGTATGGCACTAAAATTGTGTTTTATTCAGTTGCTGTCAGACGGTCCATAAGTAAAAATTATTAATATACATTCGTGGAAACTGCTGTTGAGATTCCTCATTGACCGCTGCAACATCTCGTCTGGGATACTGCGAATTGCGTCCCAAAATCTCTGTTTTAACTCATCCGGGCTTCTCGATTGAGTCGTGTAGACTTTGCTCTTGAGGTAGCCCCCACAAGAAAAAGTCACAAATGAATAAATCTGGCAATCTAGGTGGCCAGGGAATGTTACCAAATCATGAGATCACAGGGTTGCCAAACAATTGTCGCACATATGCCATTGATTGCTGCGCGGTGTGTGATGTCTCTCTGACCTGTGAAACCAGTATAACATTACATGAGTATGTCCTATATAGTCGGATCTACTTTGCATCACGTGAGTGTAGGGGAGTCGAAACCAGTAGTCACCCATGACGTCATATCAACTTGAGATTTTTCTTTTTATACGTGCTATTCATTTCTAAATTTTATTGATTGTTTACGGAGTAAAGAATTTAATTATGTACAAAATTTAGTAGGTAATGAGTTTTAATGAGATAGATATAAATATGTTTTGACATAGCAAATAACCTTGTTGCATTATGCATGATATGTTTTCTCTTTGTAAAATAAATTAATAAATAAATAAACCACTTCCACGTTGGTTGAATGCGCGATAGAGTAGTCGTCGAGTGCGGATCTGCTGTAACTTTCAGGAATGGGCATAGAATTGTTCGTTTACAACGCTCAGTTGATTTAAAAATTATTCTAGGAAACTACGGCCCGACATTGGTGCAAAAAACTCACATGCGAATCCTCAAATACCGGCGTGGAGTTTAAGATATGCGGCTGGATATCAGGCGGTATCGTCGCGTGTGTGATTCGGTAACATTAACTGCAATTTACGGACATTAGCTTGATAATAACTATCAAAGACTTACATGAGCAGCATAGGAATCGCCTCGATGCTTAAAGCAAGCGAGAAGCTATTTACTGTCGGGATACGACAAATTTTAATCATTGCATAGTCGGCTTGTTGATACGTTGCTTAGCAACTCATAAACAGACAGTGATAGAATTACTGAAATGATCTTTTAAGTATCAATGACCACTACACACACATCAGAAGCTAATTACTCTAAGTGTGAGTGACTTCTGGATTGGATGAGATTTTTTTTTTTTAATTTCAGCCAATTGGTATTTATAAACTTCTTTCGTACAGACGAATGGAAAAACTGGTAGAAGCGGACCTCGGGGAAGATCAGTTTGGATTCCATAGAAATGTTGGAACACGTGAGGCAATACTAACCTTACAACTTATCTTAGAAGAAAGATTAAGAAAAGGCAAACCTACGTTTCTAGCATTTGTAGACTTAGAGAAAGCTTTTGACAATGTTGACTGGAATACTCTCTTTCAAATTCTGAAGGTGGCAGGGGTAAAATACAGGGAGCGAAAGGCTATTTACAATTTGTACAGAAACCAGATGTCAGTTATAAGAGTCGAGGGCACGAAAGGGAAGCAGTGGTTGGGAAAGGAGTGAGACAGGGTTGTAGCCTCTTACCGATGATATTCAATCTGTATATTGAGCAAGCAGTAAAGGAAACAAAAGAAAAATTTGGAGTAGCTATTAAAATTCATGGAGAAGAAGTAAAAACTTTGAGGTTCGCCGATGACATTGTAATTCTGTCAGAGACAGCAAAGGACTTGGAAGAGCAGTTGAACGGAATGAACAGTGTCTTGAAAGGAGGATATAAGATGAACATCAACAAAAGCAAAACAAGGATAATGGAATGTAGTCAAATTAAATCGGGTGATGCTGAGGGAATTAGATTAGGAAATGAGACACTTAAAGTAGTAAAGGAGTTTTGCTATTTAGGGAGTAAAATAACTGATGATGGTCAAAGTAGAGAGGATATAAAATGTAGACTGGCAATGGCAAGGAAATCGTTTCTGAAGAAGAGAAATTTGTTAACATGGAGTATAGATTTAAGTGTCAGGAAGTCGTTTCTGAAAGTATTTGTATGGAGTGTAGCCATGTATGGAAGTGAAACATGGACGATAAATAGTTTGGACAAGAAGAGAATAGAAGCTTTCGAAATGTGGTGCTACAGAAGAATGCTGAGGATAAGGTGGGTAGATCACGTAACTAATGAGGAGGTATTGAATAGGATTGGGGAGAAGAGAAGTTTGTGGCACAACTTGACTAGAAGAAGGGATTGGTTGGTAGGACATGTTCTGAGGCATCAAGGGATCACAAATTTAGCATTGGAGGGCAGCGTGGAGGGTCAAAATGGTAGAGGGAGACCAAGAGATGAGTACACTAAGCAGATTCAGAAGGATGTAGGTTGCAGTAGGTACTGGGAGATGAAGAAGCTTGCACAGGATAGAGTAGCATGGAGAGCTGCATCAAACCACTCTCAGGACTGAAGACCACAACAACAACAACAACAAACTTCTTTCGAGGTTGAAACTTCATCAGTGGTGTTGTGCTCATTTAGTTTAGTATAAAGATAGATAGTACTAACTACGCTACTATTCATGGTTTTAAAAGAAAAGAGAGCACATACGTGTTTTTCTTTTGAGAAATGTTCGTACTTCAGTCATCAGTCTTGTCAAACCAGAGTCACGAGTGATGCTCCCTCACAGCACTAAGATGTCGTGAACCACCACACACGTGTCCCCTTCTCACTACATTTCTGTACTGAAAACCCCAAGATACAGCTGCAGTACGAAGAAGGAAGGAAGAAAGAAGAGGAAAGATCAGCAAAGGAAACGGAGCAAAGAGAGAAGGGGAAGTCACACCAGGCTTCTTGAATGTTTGGAAAGTTGTTCAATGCAGATGTCACGAAAGTTCTTAACATCTCCATGTAACGATCGTGATTGATAGCTGTTGTGTTTCCCTGTTCATTTGCAAAAAAAAATACGGCCCGATAATACCGTGTGATGAAACACCGCACCGTACTGTCACTTTACTAGCGTGTAAAGGGCGCTCATTGACATCGTTAGGATTTGTGTTTGCCCGGTAACGGTGGTTATCTTTATTCACATAACCTGTGAGATGAAAATGTGCCTCATCTGACGTCCACAGCTTGTGTGGAAATTCATCGTCATTGTTTATTTTTGTTATTTGTTTACAGAATTATAATCGTAACCAACAATTGTTGTCCTTCAGTTGTTGCACCACCTGTAGTTTGTGCGTATGAAATTTTAAATTTAGACGAAGAATTCTGCGAAACCCTCCTGGGACAATCCAACCAGTGCTGCTTGCTTACAAATTGAACGCCATGGGCTCCGTAAGACAGACTCGCGTACAACATCAATGTTTGCTAGAGAAGGCAGATTTCTCAGTCGTCGTGTTGGTTTCTTCTTGAGGGCAGATCCAGTCTCTTCAAAGTTATTAATCCAACATTTTTACCTGTTTTTCGACAGGACAGTGTAACTTCCTCCTCACTTATCGACCTTAATGACAGTGAAAAAATTAAACCGCGTGCACCTAATGGAAATTTGGGAAAACCAATCGTCACCGAAGTTAATTTGTCGGTAAAGAGGGAGGAAAGGGTTACATCTAAATGAACGGAAAAATGTAAATGAAATTGGTGGAAATTAATTTTTGAGAAAAGGGTGAAATTAATAAAGAAAGTAAATTGCGGTCGTTACTTTAACAATTAAATGGCATTAATTAGATATTTGAGATTTGGGAAAAATTAAAGTCGCTAGTCCTATGGACAACTTCTATAATAGCTGAAAATGAAAGATTAATGCACATATAATTAGCACTAAAAGCGTGGCAACTGAAGGTTGACATGTGTCGTGTGAAAACTGAATGTTCGTCAGAAGTAATAAATTTCGCTACACTCTGACTTAATTTAGCAAAAGAATTAATAAAACCGGAAAATTGAAAGTTAATTTAGTGACTGAAATTAATAGTGAACTTTGTTTCTGAAGCACTACGAAATTCAATAAAATAAGGTTAGTCTTGGGATACCTCAACAATCATTTCAAAAGCTACTTGAATCTACGCAATTTAGAAACAAGAGATTTAACTTTGAACTTGAATTAAATGATTCTGAACTATTAACAATAGTAAAATTTAGTACGTACCAAGCTGAGCTGCAGTCACAGGTAAGCTAAAATACGGTAACAAAACTCGCACTCTTAATTTGTGCTCGTGTAATCTAAATATTGTAGCCAGCTATGAATACCTTAACTGAAGTTTGAAATTAAAGCAGTGAAATGGAATGATATTACTTTAATGCTGGCGTATGAATTTCAACGACACTCGGGTTTATTCCAGAAAAGGAAGGGGCCCTGCTTGGTAATGCAATTGGGACAATGAGCAACAAATGTTCATGCTAAGTTGCTGTATTTTTGTGATGCAACAGTTTGAAAAGCTGAGGTCTGCCATACAGTTCTAACACTTTACATGCTACCAGTCTACCTTGTTGGTTGGTTGAAGGTTTGAAGTCGTCGATCGAGGAGGTGGCGACAGCCACTCATTGTCGGCCGTCGCTGTTGCAGAAGCTGGATGTTGGCGCGCCTTCTTCTCGACACGGTCACCAGGCGAAACGGGCTCTCGATGTGCGCCAGCTAATGCTTCCCGTCCGCGACACCGTGTCAGAAACTATCATAGCAAGTCGAGCGCAATTACATGCTGCCAAACCCTGAAAGCGCGGCAACTCGCGGGAGCGTCACACAACACACCTGCTCCACCGACCTACTCCAGCTAGACTCTCTCTCTCTCTCTCTCTCTCTCTCTCTCTCTCTCTCTCTCTCTCTGCCCGCACTCCACGCGGCAGAGTTAACACTACCAAAGATCCTAAACAGTTTGCTTCTCCACACGACCTATCGATGTAATGGTTCGATAGCATAGTTTTCCCTAGGCCAGACCCAGCGTAAAAATACAAATAATATTTACAAAACAAATCAATTGTACATCGACATAAATGCATATATATATATATATATATATATATATATATATATATATATATATAATAGAGGGAAACATTCCACGTAGGAAAAATATATATAAAAACAAAGATGATGTGACTTACCAAATGAAAGTGCTGGCAGGTCGACAGACACACAAACAAACACAAACATACACACAAAATTCAAGCTTTCGCAACAAACTGTTGCCTCATCAGAAAGGAGGGAAGGAGAGGGAAAGACGAAAGGATGTGGGTTTTAAGGGAGAGGGTAAGGAGTCATTCCAATCCCGGGAGCGGAAAGACTTACCTTAGGGGGAAAAAAAGGACGGGTACACACACACACACACACACACACACACACACACACACACACACACACATATCCATCCACACATATACAGACACAAGCAGACATATTTAAAGACAAAGAGTTTGGGCAGAGATCCCCCAAACTCTTTGTCTTTAAATATGTCTGCTTGTGTCTGTATATGTGTGGATGGATATGTGTGGATGGATATGTGTGTGTGTGTGTGTGTGTGTGTGTGCGCGAGTGTATACCCGTCCTTTTTTCCCCCTAAGGTAAGTCTTCCTGCTCCCGGGATTGGAATGACTGTTTACCCTCTCCCTTAAAACCCACATCCTTTCGTCTTTCCCTCTCCTTCCCTCTTTCCTGATGAGGCAACAGTTTGTTGCGAAAGCTTGAATTTTGTGTGTATGTTTGTGTTTGCTTGTGTGTCTGTCGACCTGCCAGCACTTTCATTTGGTAAGTCACATCATCTTTGTTTTTATATATATATATATATAAACAAAGATGATTTGACTTACCGAACGAAAGCGCTGGCAGGTCGATATAAACACAAACATACACACAAAATTCTAGCTTTCGCAACAAACGGTTGTTTCGTCAGGAAAGAGGGAAGGAGAGGGAAAGACGAAAGGAAGTGGGTTTTAAGGGAGAGGGTAAGGAGTCATTCCAATCCCGGGAGCGGAAAGACTTACCTTAGGGGGAAAAAAGTATGGGTATACACTCGCGCGCGCACACACACACACATATCGTTCAATAGATGGAAATAGGAGGATATGCATTTCTGGCGTTACAACAGCATCGTGACGTCCTAAATTATAAAACCGTCAAAACGCTCTGTGTGCCGCTACCAAACTATCATTGTTTTTGTAAAACATTTTAAGGCTAACTCAAGCTGTTGTCCGTTCCACTGATCCACGGTTGCTGAAATGGCAGACTGTTTACTAACTAACAGTCACGAACCTAGGTGTTGCTACCTGCCCGTGATTGCCACTGCTCAGTTCAAACACTCCCGTTATTCTGTGTCACCCTGTATTTATTTCCCCAGCTGTCTAACATCAAGAGGGGTACAGGGAATTCTCTGGCACACATAGCATAAGTGCAGGACAGGTGCCCTCTGCTCCTGGTTTCATGTAGTGGTTAGTAAAAAAGAAAAAGAGAAGAGAAGAAAAGGAAAGATTGAAAATGTGGGAAGAAATGGTGAATAAAAAGGGGTTTTTAAAATCGTTAATGAGCATGAAAAAGGGAAAAAATGAAATGCAAATCGGACTTCGTATTACAGAAAAGTTATCGGACTTCGTGATTCGGAAAAGCTATTGTTGGCGGTGGTCCTTGTGGCGTTTCTGAGCAAAAGTCAAACCAATTTGCACTACAAAAATTATTTGAAAGAGAACAGAGAATAACAAAATGTGATTAACAGGAGGAAATGGCGTAGATAAGAGTACATTCATTACCAAGTTAACATGTCTTCTTTCGTGCGGCGTCCAGGTCTTGAAAAATCTCCTCCTTCATTTCTGCGTGAAAAGTAGTAGCTGCTCCGAAATCTTTCAACCGTCCAGGAATCGCTAATTTATACAAATCAAAATCGTCTTGATATTAAATGCAATGTATTTTATGTTGCTGCTTCACATCCTCCAAATTTCACACAAACTTGCACAATACGTCTGCACATTAATAAGTTTTTTCGTCTTAATCCGACCGAGACTAGCTGATAAGTAAGTTAAGCTTCCGCTCTCCAGAGACGAAAAGATGGGTAGAAAACAAATAGAGTTACAATTTTAGTACTTCTATTTTCTTATATATTTTCTGTGCCGTCGAGCGCTCGTACCGCTGCGACGTTGTAATTTATGTCCGAGGGAACGAGTGTAGCGCGGCGAAAGTCAAAGTCCCGCTACATTCAGTTCGAGGTGTCCTTTGGACGATCCAGATTGTGACGTGTGATTTTGTTTGTCCGGCAGGAGACTGACGCTGTGGGAAATCTTCACCTACCTCGTGAGCCGCTTCCCCTACTTCAGACGCAACAAGAAGATCTGGCAGAACTCGATACGCTGCTGCCTGTGGTCTGGCAAGTGCTTCGTCAAAGTGCGACGGGAGCGTGGCGACGCCAGTGGCAAGTACTGCAACTACTGGACGCTCGGTGGGTCCCGCCGCCAGCGATGCACTGGCTGCACTCGACACCGTCTCCTTCCCTTTCCCTACACTCGTCACTGGCAGAAAATTGAATGTTCTACACCTACGCACGAGGTGCTATCCAAAATTTTCAGGACTGGTGCTGCCATCTGTCGAATGCCGTACCTTTGGACCAACGGTGACCATCAGCCTCGTGGTAGTTCCCACCCGCACGGTGCTTCTGCCACTGGTCAAACATTTTCTGGAAGTCCTGTTCTTTGGCACCGTCGCCTCTCCTGGACTCCCCATCTCCAGACAATCCAAGCCAAGGCACATTCCCGACTCCGTCTCCTCAAGCTCCTTTCCGGCCGCACGTGGGGTCTGGACCCCTCCACAATCCTCCACACCTATAAATCCCTCATCCGCCCTATCCTTTGTTACGCCCATCCAGCCTGGATCTCCGCCCCCCCTACCTTCTATAAATCCCTCCAAATCCTTGAACGCCATGCTCTCCGCCTTGCCTATCGCATCCGTTTCCCCTCCCCCATGCGGATCCTGTATGATCTCATCCCCTTCCCCCACCTCCTCCTTTTCCTTGAAAGGATACGGATCCTGTACACCTCCCGTAAACTTGATCCTCCTCACCCGCTCGTGTCCCCGATCCTCTCCCACCCCCGCCCACTGCCGCGCCTGTATTCCCACGTCCCACCCGGTCTCCATCTCTCCACCCTCCTTACCCTCTCCCAAGGTGGCTTCCGCCAGCTCCCCCTCCCTGATGATGTCCTTGTCCCCTCCATCTACCCCTCTTATCAAATTTGATCCTCCCCCCCACCTCCTGTGTCCTCTCCTTTAGGCACCCTCCCTCCCTCCCTTCCCTTCCCTCCTCTTTCCTTTCCCCCCTCCCTCCTCCCCTCTCCACCGGGCTTCCCCTCCCCCTTCCTTCCTCCCCCTCTCTCCTTTGCCCATGGCATCTCTGCTCCCCCCTCTCCCATTCCCCTTCCCATTCCTCCTCCTCCACCTCCTCTCTTGGCAGGTCCCCGGACTCGTACACGCTCAGTGAACATTCGCGCGCCGGAGATCATCGCCGTCAGTGTTTCGTGTGTGTGCCTTCGTTTGTGTGTAGTGTTGTTCGCCGTCACGCCCCCACCGTTCACGTGCCGTCGCCATCATCCATGTTCTGTGCATCGTGTCGCCCAGTGTTAGTGATGTTTCTCGTCCAGCGTGAACGGCTACATGTTTTTTCGATTTTTAGTGTCTACATTTTTTTTGCCCACCGTTATTACTGTCTACTCTGTGCCACCTTTATGTACTACTTGTTGTAACACTCAAGGCTGAAGAGCGGCGTATTGTGCTGCTGCCAGCCCGCCTTTGTATAAGGTGTTAAAATCACAATAAAGAAAAAAAAAAAAAGAAAAAATCCTGTTCTTTGAGCGTGTTTAGGTTCGGTTGAGCAGTTACCAGAAAGCGCCAGACAACAGGCATTCTTCTGTAGCACTACATTTCGAAAGCTTCTATTCTCTTCTTATCTAAACTATTTATCATCCACGTTTCACATCCATACATGGCTACACTCCATACAAATACTTTCAGAAACGGCTTCCTAACTCTTAAATGAATACTGGATGTTAACCAATTTCTCTTCTCCAGAAATGCTTTCCTTGCCGTTGCCAGTCTACATTTTATATCCTCTCTACTTCGACCATCATCAGTTATTTTGCTCCCCAAATAGCAAAACTCCTTTACTACTTTAAGCGTCTCATTTCCTAATCTAATTCCCTCAAAATGGTTCAAATGGCTCTGAGCACTATGGGACTTAACATCTATGGTCATCAGTCCCCTAGAACTTAGAACTACTTAAACCTAACTAACTTAAGGACAGCACACAACACCCAGCCATCACGAGGCAGAGAAAATCCCTGACCCCGCCGGGAATCGAACCCGGGAACCCGCGCGTGGGAAGCGAGAACGCTACCGCACGACCACGAGATGCGGGCTAATTCCCTCAGCATCACCCGAGTTAACTCGACTACATTCCATATCCTCGTTTTGCTTTTGTTGATGTTCATCTTATATCCTACTTTGAAGACACTGTCCATTTCATTCAACTGCCTGAAGATGGTGAGCAGGAAACACATTGGAACATTGCAATGACACAACACCACAGTTCGGCTGATAAACCAATATTATTTCTCTGCCCTGCAAGATATTACATTGCACTTAGCTGGCTCTTTTACTACTTGCTTTGTTTTACTATTACTCGCGTAACAACTCGTATATTAAATGAAATATGTTACTACGAAAAGAGCCCCGAAATACCTTTTAGTGACGCTGTGCCGTCACTTTCTTGGGATCATTAATTTTCAACAAAAAGAAAAATATTATGTTCTTATTCTTCTGGATCTGGCTGTCTATTAAAGGAACATTTTTTCGTTACTGTAACTCACTATAAATTTCAACATATCTTCCCTACTTTATAGTTATCGAAAAGGTTAATGAAAATTACTTTGTTATGAATACTGATGTTACAGTTCGCAATGATTGTTCAACATCAAAATTTTGCAGTGGATTTTTGTTAACAGTAAAACACCAATAAGTACCACGACTAGCACAAGAACATGAGACTATTATCGGAGAAAAAGACGTTTTTACTGTAAGGTTTGCCAGACCAGAACTAAGCACAGCAAGATTTCTTTTATGTTATGAAGGTAAATTATCTTTTTTGTACTGTTAGTAATATATTATCAGCAGCCCGCGTCAACCTGCAAAACACATCATAAAATCTGCTGCTCTGCTCTGCAAGTCCGAAAGCTGAAAGAAATAATTTTATTTCACTATTACCTTCCCGCTTCTTTGCGGTATGATAGATTTCATTTAATGTAGTTTGAATGCGCCGCGGCAGCGGCTAGTTCGTTCGTAGCGCAGCTCTGCACCACGAATAATATCTAAATAACTGAAAATGTCTTAAAGGGATGGGATAATATACCAGGCAAGCTTATTACAAATCATAATGCAAGGTTTCACTAAGTAACTCTATTCAAAACATTTAAATATGTTAATTATTAGACACCTTTACAATGAGTACGTAATGGCGTACGTCTCTCAATCTTGACGAAAGAATGCTACGCTAGCATACACTATACTGTCACAGGCTATCCTACTCACGTAACTCCAAGAAGACGACAGAGAAATTCATGTTCGTTCTGTATTATTTATACTAGTCACACATTCTCATCTTTGTTTGATATTTAATAAGTATCGTCTGTGGTGGTTTCAGTACTCGCCGACACAGATATTATCTCAAATAAATAAAAAAAAAAAAAGAACAAAATTTGATACAAGAACAAAACATGACAAACAATGTTTTCTCTTTATTTCATAATACACTCCTGGAAATTGAAATAAGAACACCGTGAATTCATTGTCCCAGGAAGGGGAAACTTTATTGACACATTCCTGGGGTCAGATACATCACATGATCACACTGACAGAACCACAGGCACATAGGCACAGGCAACAGAGCATGCACAATGTCGGCACTAGTACAGTGTATATCCACCTTTCGCAGCAATTCAGGCTGCTATTCTCCCATGGAGACGATCGTAGAGATGCTGGATGTAGTCCTGTGGAACGGCTTGCCATGCCATTTCCACCTGGCGCCTCAGTTGGACCAGCGTTCGTGCTGGACGTGCAGACCGCGTAAGACGACTCTTCATCCAGTCCCAAACATGCTCAATGGGGGACAGATCCGGAGATCTTGCTGGCCAGGGTAGTTGACTTACACCTTCTAGAGCACGTTGGGTGGCACGGGATACATGCGGACGTGCATTGTCCTGTTGGAACAGCAAGTTCCCTTGCCGGTCTAGGAATGGTAGAACGATGGGTTCGATGACGGTTTGGATGTACCGTGCACTATTCAGTGTCCCCTCGACGATCACCAGTGGTGTACGGCCAGTGTAGGAGATCGCTCCCCACACCATGATGCCGGGTGTTGGCCCTGTGTGCCTCGGTCGTATGCAGTCCTGATTGTGGCGCTCACCTGCACGGCGCCAAACACGCATACGACCATCATTGGCACCAAGGCAGAAGCGACTCTCATCGCTGAAGACGACACGTCTCCATTCGTCCCTCCATTCACGCCTGTCGCGACACCACTGGAGGCGGGCTGCACGATGTTGGGGCGTGAGCGGAAGACGGCCTAACGGTGTGCGGGACCGTAGCCCAGCTTCATGGAGACGGTTGCGAATGGTCCTTGCCGATACCCCAGGAGCAACAGTGTCCCTAATTTGCTGGGAAGTGGCGGTGCGGTCCCCTACGGCACTGCGTAGGATCCTACGGTCTTGGCGTGCATCCGTGCGTCGCTGCGGTCCGGTCCCAGGTCGACGGGCACGTGCACCTTCCGCCGACCACTGGCGACAACATCGATGTACTGTGGAGACCTCACGCCCCACGTGTTGAGCAATTCGGCGGTACGTCCACCCGGCCTCCCGCATGCCCACTATACGCCCTCGCTCAAAGTCCGTCAACTGCACATACGGTTCACGTCCACGCTGTCGCGGCATGCTACCAGTGTTAAAGACTGCGATGGAGCTCCGTATGCCACGGCAAACTGGCTGACACTGACGGCGGCGGTGCACAAATGCTGCGCAGCTAGCGCCATTCGACGGCCAACACCGCGGTTCCTGGTGTGTCCGCTGTGCCGTGCGTGTGATCATTGCTTGTACAGCCCTCTCGCAGTGTCCGGAGCAAGTATGGTGGGTCTGACACACCGGTGTCAATGTGTTCTTTTTTCCATTTCCGGGAGTGTATGTCTTTTGCTAAGAGACGTTTCAACGGAGATGAGTATCTCTCTGTACGGTCAAACTACCTGCCCACTGTACAGTTCCTACATTTGCCATTTGCAGACCCGCAGTGTGGCGAGATGTTCGAGAATGGGAAATTCTGCTGCCGGCACGTGAAGAGACCGACCTGCAGGGGTCTCGCGGTGGCGGTGCCCACGCATCCGCACCTCGGCCGGCGCGAACACCGCCGCCGGCAACACCACACGCCCTACACGAGCCCGGCGGAATACCGGCAGCTGCCGGAGACCGCGGGCGGCGCTGCCGTAGGCGGCCCCGAGACGCGACCGTCCTATCCGCTCTGCACCAGGTACGAGGACTGCACGGTACCTCATAATGTGACTGGACTCTCCAAAACCTGTGTGTCATCTCACATTTTTATTAATCTCAAATTCATTATAATTCTTTGTACTCTCTCACTCCGTAGGGTTAAGACCAAATGAAATTCTATGGTTCCAGCAATCTTTTCAGTTCTCAAAGATTTGTGATGTATCCAGGGTGGTCCATTGATCGTGACAGGGCCAAATATCTCGCGAAATAAGCGTCAAACGAAAAAACTACAAAGAACGAAACTCGTCTAGCTTGAAGGGGGAAACCAGGTGGCGCTATGGTTGGCCCGCTAGATGGCGCTGCCATAGGTCAAACAGATATCAACTGCGTTTTTCTAAATAGGAACCCCCATTTTTTTATTACGTATTCGTGTAGTACGTAAAAAATATGAATGTTTTAGTTGGACCACTTTTTTCGCTTTGTGACAGATGACGCTGTAATAGTCACAAAGACATGGGTCACAATTTTAGACGAACCCTTGGTAACAGGTAGGTTTTTTAAATTAAAATGCAGAATGTAGGTACGTTGTTCCAATGTGATACATGTACCTTTGTCAACTTATCATTTCTGAGAGCGCATGCTGTTACAGCATGATTTCCTGTTAATACCACATTAATGAAATAAATACTCAAAATTATGTCCGTCAACCTCAATGCATTTGGCAATACTTGTAACGACATTCCTCTCAACAGCGAGTAGTTCGCCTTCCGTAGCGTTCGCACATGCATTGACAATCCGCTGACGCATGTTGTCAGGCGTTGTCAGTCGATCAGAATAGCAAATATCCTTCAACTTTCCCCACAGAACGAAATCCGGGGACGTTAGATCCGGTGAACGTGCGGGCCACGGTATGGTGCTTCGACGACCGATCCATCTGTCATGAAACATGCTATTCAGTACCGTTTCAACCGCATGCGAGCTATGTGCCGGACATCCATCATGTTGGAAGTACATCGCCATTCTGTCATGCACTGAAACATCTTGTAGTAACATCGGTAGAACATTAGGTAGGAAATCAGCATACACTGCACCATTTAGTCTGCCATCGATAAAATGGGGGCCAATTATCCTTCCTCCCATAATGACGCACCATACATTAACCCGCCAAGGTCGCTGATGTTCCACTTGTCGCTGCCATCGTGGATTTTCCGTTGCCCAATCGAGCATATTATGCCGGTTTACGTTACCGCTGTTGGTGAATGACGCTCCGTCGCTAAATAGAACGCGTGCAAAAAATCTGTCATCGTCCCGTAATTTCTCTTGTGCCCAGTGGCAGAACTGTACACGACGTTCAAAGTCGTCGCCATGCAATTCCTGGTGCATCGAAATATAGTACAGGTGCAATCAATGTTGATGTAGCATTCTCAACACCGACGTTTGTGAGATTCCAGAGTCTCGCGCAATTTGTCTGCTACTGATGTGCGGATTAGCCGTGACAGCAGCTAAAACACCTACTTGGGCATCATCATTTGTTGCAGGTCATGGTTGACGTTTCACATGTGGCTGAACACTTCCTGTTTCCTTAAATAACTTAACTATCCGGCGAACGGTCCGGACACTTGGATGACGTCGTCCAGGATACCGAGCAGCATACATACCACACGCCCGTTGGGCATTTTGATCGCAATAGCTGTACATCAACATGATATCGACCTTTTCCGCAATTGGTAAACGATCCATTTTAAAACGGGTAATGTATCACGAAGCAAATACCGTCCGCACTGGCGGAATGTTACGTCATACCACATATTTACGTCTGTGACTACTACAGTGCCATCTATCACAAAGTGAGAAAAGTTGTCCAGCTAAAACATTCATATTTCTTTATGCACTACACGAATATGTAAAAAAAAATAGGGTTTCTATTTTAAAAAATGCAGTTAATACCGGTTTGACATATGGCAGCGGGCCAACCATAGCGCCATCTGGTTTCCCCCCTTCAAGCTAGACGAGTTTCGTTCTTTGTAGTTTTTTTGTTTGATGCTTATTTCGTGAAATATTTGGCCCGGTCACTATCAATGGGCCACCCTGTATATGCAGACTGAAGTAACAAATGGAAATTAGTAGCTAGGCCGGGATTCGAACCCGTGTCTCCTGCTGACTAGGCAGATGCGCCGACCGCTACGCCACCCTGGCACAGTGGATTTGCAGAGCTGCGCGGACTGCCCTAGTGTGCCTCAGCCCACTTAGTATTCCCCTCAAATGTGAACAGCATTACAGAGGCTCTCCGACTGTATCGGTCCAGCACTTCAGCATTGAACAAATTGGTAGTTCCTGATTGAAACCCGAGTGTAGGTACTATAGTCAAATGAAACCATATGGTCCCAGACAACTTTTCAAGTCTCAGACATCTGTGATGTTTGTTTGCAGACTGAATAAAAATTCGTCAGGTTGCCCTCCATGGGGTGGGTGGGTGCATGCAACGACTGTGGTTATATTGGGTTAGATAGAGCAGCAATCAGTCGTAGGCATATTGAAATGATGCTTACAAGCGCTACTAGTGCCAACAAAGTGCATTTTGTAAATAAAGTTCACGTTACATCTTTAGTCAAGTAACAACTAATTAAGTTAAGACAGGTCCCAACACGACAAAATATGCAGTACTTCCTATAACGTACTTAACGTAGCCATATAAGTTTTATAATTAATTTTAGCTCATGAGGCGTAATCTGTCACTGTTACGTGCTATAGTAATTTTAAACATCTATCACATTACAGACATGAGAAAAAGAATTGTAATTTTACGTAATAATTTCATGTTACTACTCAGTTACTATACAACATAAATATTAAAAAAAAAAGTCGTCAAAACTGTAAACTTAAGGCGCAGCTCATAGAGGGCGCCACACGCAAAACCAATGTGTACTGTGAAACGAACATATAATTTTACGACAGTAATGGTTGAACTGTGTAAACATTCACTTGAGCACGAACAACTGCTACAATTCTGCACTGGTATGTAATGTTAACATTAAAACACTACGATGTGATGGACTTATAACTTTTGTGAATCACATTGCAATATATACTGTTGTGTTTGTTTTAGCATTGATAATGACCTGACACAGGTCGAAATCTGATGTGCGGTGTGACTATAAATGTCATATTAAAGCAACTTAATTCTACGAGTTTTGCTATTTGGGGAGCAAAATAACTGATGATGGTCGAAGTACAGAGGATATAAAATGTAGACTGGCAATGGCAAGGAAAGTGTTTCTGAAGAAGAGAAATTTGTTAACATCGAGTGTAGATTTGAATGTCAGGAAGTCGTTTCTGAAAGTATTTGTATGGAGTGTAGCCATGTATGGGAGTGAAACATGGACGATAAATACACTCCTGGAAATGGAAAAAAGAACACATTGACACCGGTGTGTCAGACCCACCATACTTGCTCCGGACACTGCGAGAGGGCTGTACAAGCAATGATCACACGCACGGCACAGCGGACACACCAGGAACCGCGGTGTTGGCCGTCGAATGGCGCTAGCTGCGCAGCATTTGTGCACCGCCGCCGTCAGTGTCAGCCAGTTTGCCGTGGCATACGGAGCTCCATCGCAGTCTTTAACACTGGTAGCATGCCGCGACAGCGTGGACGTGAACCGTATGTGCAGTTGACGGACTTTGAGCGAGGGCGTATAGTGGGCATGCGGGAGGCCGGGTGGACGTACCGCCGAATTGCTCAACACGTGGGGCGTGAGGCCTCCACAGTACATCGATGTTGTCGCCAGTGGTCGGCGGAAGGTGCACGTGCCCGTCGACCTGGGACCGGACCGCAGCGACGCACGGATGCACGCCAAGACCGTAGGATCCTACGCAGTGCCGTAGGGGACCGCACCGCCACTTCCCAGCAAATTAGGGACACTGTTGCTCCTGGGGTATCGGCGAGGACCATTCGCAACCGTCTCCATGAAGCTGAGCTACGGTCCCGCACACCGTTAGGCCGTCTTCCGCTCACGCCCCAACATCGTGCAGCCCGCCTCCAGTGGTGTCGCGACAGGCGTGAATGGAGGGACGAATGGAGACGTATCGTCTTCAGCGATGAGAGTCGCTTCTGCCTTGGTGCCAATGATGGTCGTATGCGTGTTTGGCGCCGTGCAGGTGAGCGCCACAATCAGGACTGCATACGACCGAGGCACACAGGGCCAACACCCGGCATCATGGTGTGGGGAGCGATCTCCTACACTGGCCGTACACCACTGGTGATCGTCGAGGGGACACTGAATAGTGCACGGTACATCCAAACCGTCATCGAACCCATCGTTCTACCATTCCTAGACCGGCAAGGGAACTTGCTGTTCCAACAGGACAATGCACGTCCGCATGTATCCCGTGTAACCCAACGTGCTCTAGAAGGTGTAAGTCAACTACCCTGGCCAGCAAGATCTCCGGATCTGTCCCCCATTGAGCATGTTTGGGACTGGAAGAAGCGTCGTCTCACGCGGTCTGCACGTCCAGCACGAACGCTGGTCCAACTGAGGCGCCAGGTGGAAATGGCATGGCAAGCCGTTCCACAGGACTACATCCAGCATCTCTACGATCGTCTCCATGGGAGAATAGCAGCCTGCATTGCTGCGAAAGGTGGATATACACTGTACTAGTGCCGACATTGTGCATGCTCTGTTGCCTGTGTCTATGTGCCTGTGGTTCTGTCAGTGTGATCATGTGATGTAGCTGACCCCAGGAATGTGTCAATAAAGTTTCCCCTTCCTGGGACAATGAATTCACGGTGTTCTTATTTCAATTTCCAGGAGTGTAGTTTGGACAAGAAGAGAATAGAAGCTTTTGAAATGTGGTGCTACAGAAGAATGCTGAAGATTAGATGGGTAGATACATAACTAATGAGGAAGTATTGAATAGGATTGGGGAGAAGAGAAATTTGTGGCACAACTTGACAAGAAGAAGGGACCGGTTGGCAGGACATGTTCTGAGACATCAAGGGATCACCAGTTTAGTACTGGAGGGCAGCGTGGAGGGTAAAAATCGTAGAGGGAGACTAAGCGATAAATACACTAAGCAGATTCAGAAGGATGTAGGTTGCAGTAGGTACTGGGAGATGAAGAGACTTGCACAGGATAGGGTAGCATGGAGAGCTGCATCAAACCAGTCTCAGGACTGAAGACCACAACAACAACAACAATTCTACGACTGATTGCTGCTCTATCTAACCCTGAATAAAAATTTGTTAGCACTTAAGGTATGCGGAACAAACTCTGTATGCACTTGTCTGTTCAGTGTGCTAGGAAAGTCCTTGCAGTTGTGCGAAGGCATCTACATCTACATCTACATTTATACTCCGCAAGCCACCCAACGGTGTGTGGCGGAGGGCACTTTACGTGCCACTGTCATTACCTCCCTTTCCTGTTCCAGTCCCGTATGGTTCGCGGGAAGAATGACTGCCGGAAAGCCTCCGTGCGCGCTCGAATCTCTCTAATTTTACACTCGTGATCTCCTCGGGAGGTATAAGTAGGGGGGAAGCAATATATTCGATACCTCATCCAGAAACGCACCCTCTCGAAACCTGGACAGCGAGCTACACCGCGATGGAGAGCGCCTGTCTTGCAGAGTCTACCACTCGAGTTTGCTAAACATCTCCGTAATGCTATCACGCTTACCAAATAACCCTGTGACGAAACGCGCCGCTCTTCTTTGGATCTTCTCTATCTCCTCCTCCAAGCCGACCTGGTACGGATCCCACACTGATGAGCAATACTCAAGTATAGGTCGAACGAGTGTTTTGTAAGCCACCTCTTTTGTTGATGGACTACATTTTCTAACAAGGGAACCTCCCCATCGCACCCCCCTCAGATTTAGTTATAAGTTGGCACAGTGGATAGGCCTTGATAAACTGAACACAGATCAATTGAGAAAACAGGAAGAAGTTGTGTGGAACTGTGAAAAAATAAGCAAAATATACAAACTGAGTAGTCCATGGGCCACATAAGCAACATCATGGACGAAGTGTGTTTAGAAGCGCCGTGGTCCCGTGGTAGCGTGAGCAGCTGCTGAACGAAAGATCCTTGGTTCAAGTCTTCCCTCGACTGAAAATTTTACTTTCTTTATTTTTGCATAGTTATTATCTGTCCGTTCGTTCATTGACATCTCTGTTCACTGTAATAAGTTTAGTGTCTGTGCTTTGCGACCGCACTGCAAAACCGTGCGATTAGTAGACGAAAGGACGTGCCTCTCCAATGGGAACAGAAAACATTTGATCGTAAGGTCATAGGTCAACCGATTCCTCCACAGGAAAACTCATCTGATATATTCTATATGACACTGGTGACGGCATGTGCGTCACATGACAGGAATATGTTGTCGACCCACCTAACTTGTACACTTGGCGAATGGGTAAAAAGATTCTTCTACCTTGCCCGATTTAGGTTTTCTTGTGGATGTGATGATCACTCCCAAAAAAGTGATGAAAACATAAGAGTTTGTCACATAAACTGAAAATAAAAAATTAAAATTTACACTTGATGGAAGATTTGAACCTACGACCTTTCGTTCCGCAGCTGCTCACGCTAACCACGGGACCACGGCGCTCCTGCGTTCCTATTGTCCTTATTGTTGCTTATCTTCCCTTGAACTACTCAGTTTGTATATTTTGCTTATTTTTTCACAGTTCTACACAACTTCTTCCTGTTTTCTCAATTGATCTGTGTTCAGTTTTTCAAGGACTATCCACTGTGCCAACTTATAGCTAAATCTGAGGGGGGTGCGATGGGGAGGTTCCCTTGTAAGGACTCTCCCAATGAATTTCAACCTGGTACCCACCTTACCAACAATTAATTTTATATGATCATTCCACTTCAAATCGTTCCGCACGCATACTCCCAGATATTTTACAGAAGTAACTGCTACCAGTGTTTGTTCCGCTATCATATAATCGTACAATAAAGGATCCTTCTTTCTATGTATTTGCAATACATTACATTTGTCTATGTTAAGGGTCAGTTGCCACTCCCTGCACCAAGTGCCTATCCGCTGCAGATCTTCCTGCATTTCGCTGCAATTTTCTAATGCTGCAACTTCTCTGTATACTACAGCATCATCCGCGAAAAGCCGCACGGAACTTCCGACACTGTCTACTAGGTCATTTGTATATATTGTGAAAAGCAATGGTCCCATAACACTCCCCTGTGGCACGCCAGAGGTTACATTAACGTCTGTAGACGGATCTCCATTGAGAACAACATGCTGTGTTCTGTTTGCTAAAAACTCTTCAATCCAGCCACACAGCGGGTCTGATATTCCGTAGGCTGTTACTTTGTTTATCAGGCGACAGTGCGGAACTGTATCGAACGCCTTCCGGAAGTCAATAAAAATAGCACCTACCTGGGAGCCTGTATCTAATATTTTCTGGGTCTCATGAACAAATAAAGCGAGTTGGGTCTCACACGATCGCTGTTTCCGGAATCCATGTTGATTCCTACATAGTAGATTCTGGGTTTCCAAAAACGACATGGTACTCGAGGCACTGTGCTGAGGTAGTGTAGTGGTTATCGCACCTGCCTAGTGAGCGAGAGACCGATGTTAGAATCCCGTCCTTAGTGCAAATTTTCATTTGTCACTTCACTCTGCATATGTACATTCGGACGTGAAACAAAATGGTACAGGCATGCGTATTCAAATACAGAGATATGTAAACAGGCAGAATACGGCGCTGCAGTTGGCAAAGCCTATATAAGGCAACAAGTGTGTGGTGCAGTTCTTAGATCATTCACTGCTGCTACAATGGCTCGAATGTGGTGTCGTAGTCGACGCACGAGCGACGGGACACACCGTCTACGAGGTAGCAATGAAATGGGGATTTTGCCATATGACCGTTTCACGAGTGTACCGTGAATATCAGGGATTCGGTAAAACGTCAGACCTCTGACATTGCTGTGGTCAGAAAAAGATCTCGCAAGAACAGGACCGACGACGACTGAAGAGTATCATTCAACATGACAGAAGTGCGACCCTTCTGCAAATTGCTGCAGATTTCAGTGTGTAACAATACGAGTCAAGATTGATGTAACGGAGCTTGAATAGCGTATTTGCCTCCATTGGTTACGGTAGAGAGATCAGTCTTTCGGTCCTATCTGTATATTTATATATAATATTGCACGATTAGAGGCTGGGCGAGTGTAAAGCTATTGTTAAAAATGCACGCCACACGATTTGTTAAGATTTGGAAATAATATGTAGTAAATTAATGAGTAAGGTAGCCGATCCTATAAGAAGAGGTAAAATTGGGCATATTGAGGTGTTTTGCTTTATATCGACGAAGCCGATGATACAGCGTCATTTTTTTCGTTTACTCTTAGAAATAAACAAGTAAAGAAGTGCTAATTGTGCATAGTGAAAAAATATAGGGGCGAGTTTTAAATAACTACGGTATACAATCAGAGTAACGAAAGGACATTCAGTTACATGAAATCGCAGATAGCGAAGTGTGGTCATTAAATTGAGTACACTTACAGGGCGGTCAATTCCGGGATAAATCTATACCCATCTCACGAGGGACGCAGTATTGGGACCATTATTTTTCTTTTTTTTATATCGCGGAGAGCGGGCTCCAAACTATCAGAAAAATGTTAACTTTTACGCGAAGTCTTAATAATTGCAGATCGGAGAGAAAAGGGTGTAATTGTCTTACGCCTAACAAACATTCTTGGAGGCGGTGGCTAAATTAGAAGAGTCAATTACAAAATACTGTATCATTATCATTGACTGTTTGTGTTGAGCAACCAAAACTGTTCATCAAAGGGTTTCGATGTAACTTGGGAGTTAGGGTTCAGGCACTCGCATATACTCCACATCAGAGTGTGAATGGGTGGTGAATGCGAAATAAAACTGTGAACAAACTTACGTTAAATAAAACAGAAGAAACAACACAGTTTGGTCATATCTATTATTATTCCATAAACTGTAACATTTCTTATTGTTGTACGAAGCCTTTATAGATGATCGTTATGACAATTTGCTTCGAAGGGATCTCGTTACGAGTTAAGTTTTGAGGACCTGGTAAAGAGGCGGTAGTTGGTAGATCCTAACTACTACAGCTATTCTGGAATCAGGTGCTACCGTGACCGTTGTGTGTTGTCAATGACCTAATGTTACCGTATCTCATGCTCTAAGATCGACGCGCCTTTTCTCTTGGTATAACGGTGCATGACGGAAACAACGACAACGTCGACGACGAAGGTTGATACGGCAGAAGTGCTTGGCCATCAACAAATGTCAGTGTTTGAACCATTCCACGAAACACCATTGATATAGACATTCGGAGCTGGAGGCCCACTCTTGTACCCTCGATGGTAGCACAAAAGAAAGCTTTATGACCTGGACCTGTCAACACCGACATTACTGGAGAAATGTTGCCTGATCAGCTGTGTCACATTTCAAATTGTATTGAGCGGATAGACGTGTCCAAGTTTGTAAACAATCTCATGAATGCGTGGGCCCTGCATGTCAGCAGGGAACTGTTCAAGCTGGTGGAGGCTCTGTAATGGTGTGGGGAGCATGCAGTTGGAATGATATAAGACACCAGATATGTCTTGTTCCCTTCTTCAGAAATGATTTCCTTGCCATTGCCAGTCTACATTTTATATCCTCTCTACTTCGACCATCATCAGTTATTTTGCTCCCCAAATAGCAAAACTCATCTACTACTTTAAGCACCTCATTTCCTAATCTAATTCCCTCAGCATCACCCGATTTAATTCGACTACATTCCATTATCCTCGTTTTGCTTTTGTTGATGTTCATCTTATACCCTTCTTTCAAGACACTGTCCATTCTGTTCAGCTGCTCTTCCAAGTGCTTTGCTGTCTCTGACGGAATTACAATGTCATCGGCAAACCTCAAAGTTTTTATTTCTTCTCCATGGATTTTAATTCCTACTCCGAATTTTTCTTTTGTTTCCTTTACTGCTTGCTCAATATACAGATCTAATAATATCAGGGATAGGCTGCAACCCTGTCTCACTCCCTTCCCTACCTCTGCTTCCCTTTCATGCCCCTTGACTCTTATAACTGCCATCTGGTAATTACTGGGAAGAAATGCTGAGAAATTAAGACCAGGTGGGTGGCGAGAACCGAGTGCTAGCTTCCACCTGAAGAGTTCTGAGAAACTCATCCTGTCCCCTAAGTCTCCCCTGACCTGGGGTTCTGCATTATTTGTCCTTTCCCTTCACCCTTTTTGCTTCCTCTTCAAATTTTCTGCCAGAAGAAAGAATCACTGGCTCCGAAAGCTTACATATGTAAAACCTTTTTTATATCCGTTTTCCTGCTGTCGCTTGCTGAGCAGATTTTTATATCTATTCTGTTACATTATATTGTCAAAAATTGTTTATTTTCATTGTTATATGTTCATATTTAGTCATCAGCTTCAGCCTTTAATTTTTCGTCTTGAGATTTTAATTGTTGTATGAAGTTAGCATTTTGCACATTTAAATCTGCTAACATCTTCAGTACCTCTTCCATCTTGTGGTTGAATAGAGGGGACAAAAATGTAATACTACTCTTTTCTTGCTAGCATCTGTCACCGTGTATGTACAGGGAGACCCAGAAAGGTATTTACACTGCTTTAACTTTAATAACTCTACCAAAAATAACAAAAATTGTGAATTTTTAAGTCCCATAGATCTTCATGCAATTACTGACGATGTTTCACTGTTAAAGATGTTCAAAATGTGCTCCATTGGCAGCAGCACAGCATCTGCAGTGCTCGGAGCAGATCGACACGTGTCGCAGTTTCCGTCAGAATGGATTCGCAGGCAGTGACAATCATCTGTATCTCATCATCCAGCCTGTGTGTCTTTGTGGCGTATACTGTGTTCTCCAGAGTTCCCCACAGCAAGAAGTCTTAGAACGGTGTTAGATTGGGAGATGTGGGTGGAAACTCGACACACTACATCGGCTTATCTGCCTCTCGATACATGTTTCGTGCAGAAATTACTGCACATCGTGATGGTAATGTGAAGAGGCACCGTCTTGTTGAACCAAGAAAAATAAACTGTATCTTAACTCGGTACAGTTGGTAAGCAGGTGGTGCAATTTGTTCCAGCAACATGGTAAAGTGCTTTACACCTGCCAGCGTTTCTTCAAAGCTCAGGTGCCTCTGACAGATATACCTCACCACACTGACAACGCAGGAAGGACAACAGTTGATTATTCCACAACAGGGGGTTTGTCTCTTGCTCGGTATACATAGTGATGACAATTTATGGTTTGAAACTTCCTGTCAGATTAAAACTGTGTGCCGGACCGAGACTCGAACTCGGGACCTTTGCCTTCCGCGGGCAAGTGATCTACCAACTGAGCTACCCAAGCACGACTCACCCCCCGTCCTCACAGCTTTACTTCTGCCAGTATCTCGTCTCCTGCCTTCCAAACTTTACAGAAGCTGTCCTGCGAACCTTGCAGAACTAGCACTCCTGAAAGAAAGGATATTGCGGAGACATGGCTTAGCAACAGCCTGGGGGATGTTTCCAGAATGAGATTTTCACTGTGCAGAGGAGTGTGCGCTGATATGAAACTTCCTGGCAGATTAAAACTGTGTGCCGGACCGAGACTCGAACTCGGGACCTTTGCCTTGACAGCTTTACTTAGGCAGAGTTCGAGTCTCAGTCTGGCACACTGTTTTAATCTTCCAGGAAGTTTCAAGCACATAATTTCATTACAAGCCGCTTGTGTGGTACAGTGTCAAAAGCCTTCTGGAAATCCAGAAATGGTTTCACAGCTGGCCGGAGTGGCCGTGTGGTTCTAGGTGCTACAGTCTGGAACCGAGCGACGGCTACGGTCGCAGGTTCGAATCCTACCTCGGGTATGCATGTGTGTGATGTCCTTAGGTTAGTTAGGTTTAAAAAATGGTTCAAAAGGCTCTCAGCACTATGGGACGTAACATCTGAGGTCATCAGTCCCATAGAATTTATAACTACTTAAACCTAACTAACCTAAGGACACCACACACATCCGTGCCCAAGGCAGGATTCGAACCTGTGACCGTAGCGGTCGCGCGGTTCCAGACTGAAGCGCCAAAACCGCTCGGCCACACCAGCCGGCAGTTAGGTTTAAGTAGTTCTAAGTTCTAGGGGACTGATGACCTCGGAAGTTAAGTCCCATAGTGTTCAGAGCCATATAAAAAGAGAGGACTGATAATACAAAGCATACTTATTCATTCACTACTGACTTTTTGAATGTTGTAGGTACAAACGAAATGGAGCAGTAGAGGACAATAAAAAAAAAAATTCTAAAACCATAGACCCAAAAACCATAGAATGTATTCTTCTGTAGAGTGCAAAACTTAAGGACTAATCTAACTTTCACATCATGTGTCGGTGTCAAGTAACATTCAAGATCCAGAATGAGATTTTCACTCTGCAGCGGAGTGTGCACTGATATGAAACTTCTTGACAGATTAAAACTGTGTGTCGGACCGAGGCCCGAACTCGGGACCTTTGCCTTTCGCAGGCAAGTGCTCTACCGACTGAGCTACCCAAGCACGACTCACACCCCGTCCTCACAGCTTTACTTCTGCCAGTACCTCGTCTCCTACCTTCCAAACTTAACAGAAGCTCTCCTGCGAACCTTGCAGAACTAGCCGCGGTAGAGAACTTGCCCGCGAAAGGCAAAGGTCCCGAGTTCGAGTCTCGGTCCGGCACACAGTTTTAATCTGACAGGAAGTTTCATATCAGCGCACAGTCTGCTGCAGAGTGAAAATCTCATTCTGGAAATTTATGGTTTCATTAAGTTTAAACATTTCATCATCAGACCAGTCAGCGACATCAGTGAGCTGTCGATTATTGCAGATGCGTTCAGAAAATTTGAAGCATAAAGCCAATTCCACGATTCACTTTAACTTTTTCAAATCCACGTTTGTGTGTCCACTCGTACCAAGACAGTGGACAGTCTTGGAAACTGTTTCATTGAGTAAGTGCCGATCTCAGTTACTTCTCATCTAACTTCGTGGCACGTTGCCTTGTCGCGCTGTTGGCATGCTGACAATGTGACCGATTTCCCCGTGAAGTCCTTTTTGTCATTGCCGGATACAGTGCCCGCAGTACTGTCAGAAACATCAGGTAGACTCGTTCCTCAACACTGGTTCAGGACCCAGTGGCCACAATCCCTGGGACCGTTACCTGTTGCATATCCGTAGGGTGTAGAGATGGGTAGTTCGCGAATGAACGGGTGCAAAGGAATGGTTCACCAAGATGAATGAAAGGACCAGGAACGAATTCCGAGGAACGATCGGTTCATAGTTCACTTCGGTCGCGGCGGTCTACTTATAGTTCCCGGGAACGAGGAACGACCGGTCCATAGTTCACTTGTTCACTTCGGTCGCTTCGGCAGTTGTCGTTCGAGCCTCGGTCACCTGCTCATCTCAGTCTTGGCCTCCCTCGGCCACACTCGTCATTCTTCGCACGACCGCCTGTCTCAGTTCCACTGCCGACTGCTCCTTGTTAGTTCAGTATCCAGTTGCTTGTTTCGTTCACTGCGCTCACCTATTGAACATGTGTTCCAAACTGTTCTTGCACTCGGGTCTGGCTATTCAGCATCCACGACCGGTAATCGAAAAGTATTTTATAGTTACATAAATTACATAAAAATTTCATTGTATGTAACAAAAGGGCATATCAGCTCACTTCATAATATTGATGAACAGCAGAAGACATACTTATAACATGGCAAGTTTTTTTTTTTTGTTATTCATATATTTTTTGGTTTCATCGACTTGATTTAGCAACTAACTTTCCATAATTTGCTTAATTTTTAGTGTAAGAAAATTCATATAAAACGATTATCGTGTATCTTTCGTATACAAAAATTATATTTAGGAAGGCTGTAATAATTTTTAAGTTTGGTTGTTTCCAATTTGCATTACCTGCTGGTTTGGTTTCTTTGAAAAAAAGAAAAGTGGGTTGTGCGTCATTTTGGCTCAGTAAGAAAAGCGGTGCCTCTCCATTTGAAAAGACATAGATTGCCATAATATCGTATTTACTTATTATCTCAAAAACATTTGTTCAGAAGGAGCTTTCAAACCAAAAACTTTATTACTGCGAACTTAATTATTATTATTATTATTGCTGCATTAACTTTAATAATGCAACATAAAAACCTAATTTTTACTAAGCGTGTGTCGCAAGTATGATGACAGAACCACATTTTATTTTATGCTTCAATAAAGTCTACTTCGCCTACGAACTCAGAGACAACGTGAAGTATATATAGGGTGTATACGATTATTATTTACAACGTAGCATAGCTATGTAGTGGAAGTCGAAGTGAAGAATTTTATACAAGACGCTTGTGGTCTATTAAGTTGGGAAACAGCCACCAACAGGTTTACAAGTCTACATGTGCTATAGCCCAAGCGCGTCGCGTGAGATTTTCGTGTTCTCTTCTCCAGCTCTCTACACATCGTCATCGATTTTTTCACAATTGTTGCTTGCATTAGCTTGTTATTCCTTCGCTACCTAATTATTACACGTTTGTCTGTTTGTTGTATCTGCTCGTAACGGGCAACACATCGTCCGTAATTGGCGAGCAGTCTGTACTCGGGGCCGGTTTTCCGTGCGCCACCCTATATTATTTCCCTGCGATCAGCCACACAAGGCTACGGCTGGCTAAACGAGAGCTTCTGCAGAATCCCAGAAATTACTTGCAAAAGTGTGTAAGAGTTCTGTAATGAATAAAAACTCTATACTCCAGGGGGGAGGCAAGTGCCCCCTCTTGGTGCCCTCCATCCTTCAGTCACCTACACTACTAGTTTTCAGTTTTTCATAAGAACCATATACCAAGCGCAAATGAACGGTGAAAGAGTTAAAATGAACTGTTCCCAAAAAAAGAACGATCAGCAGTGAACTAGTTCCCAAGGATGAACGAGTTTGCCCGTCTCTAGCAGGGTGCACATTCCCACAATGTGTGATGGAGAATGCCCACAGTGCCGCAGACACGACTGTCATTTGTCTACCTTCTGGCTTTGTACACACGTGTAGCGTACGGTCCGTGACTGGCGAGGTAGTGTTTCACTCCATTCGTGGATCTCCATGATGTGAAGGAGAACTCCGTGTTCCCCTGCCTGTCCTGAAGTTTCCCATTTCTTTTTCTTCTCGTATTAAGTTACTCATTATGGCCTCAGTTCCGAGTACTCTCCACATTCAATCTGAATGCCTTGCTTTATCTACTACAGAGCACCTCAAATCTTTAATCATTAATTAGCATCTTTTTCGTACAGCACGGCCACCTCGACCCCGGCCGGCTCGTCGGTTTCTGAGGTCGGCGGCACCGGACGGGCTGCCCTCGACTCGTCACACTCTGGCTCTGGCTGTGGCCGACGGGGCGGTGAGACCTGGACGTGGGACGAGACGAAACTGGCAGAAGCCACCACTGTTCCAACCTCTGCATCTGGCCGCACCGCCGTCAGTGACGGCTATGGAGGAACCGCCACAGGCAGTGCTACTGGTGGGGTGGATGAAGAGCTGCTTTTCGGCGATGCCGGCTCTGCCCGTACAGTCGACACCAAGCCGCCAATCTGCTACGCGAAGCTCATCGCTATGGCCATAGCGGATTCACCGCAGAGGTTCGTAGTGCTAAAACTCTTTAATGAAAATACACTCCGTGTTCTTAATACATGCCACTGTAGTTTGGTACTTCCCATAGTATCTAACAAATGTTGTTGTTGTTGTTGTCTTCAGTCCTGAGACTGGTTTGATGCAGCTCTCCATGCTACTCCATCCTGTGCAAGCTTCTTCATCTCCCAGTACCTACTGCAACCTACATCCTTCTGAATCTGCTTAGTGTATTCATCTCTTGGTCTCCCTCTACGATTTTTACCCTCCACGCTGCCCTCCAGTACTAAATTGGTGATCCCTTGATGTCTCAGAACATGTCCTACCAACCGATCCCTTCTTCTAGTCTAAACGTAGAAGAATCTTTTTACCCATTCACCAAGTGTACAAATTAGGTGGGTCGACGACATACTCCTGTCATGTGACGCACATGCCATCACAAGTGTCGTATAGAATATATCAGACACGTTTTCCAGTGGAAAACGTGGTATGCAGATGAAAATCAGATTTGCTTTACACGCAACGTGTAGTAGTCATGAGAGTTAGTTACCTTTCAGATTGGACGTTGTGGGTCGATGTTAGTTAAGAATGTCTTTTAGGCGACAAAGATGCCATTAACGCCACCTTACTGAGTTTGAATGGGGTCATGTTATAGAGCTATGAGAAGCTGGATATATTACAGAAAGACTCGGCAGGTATGTAGTCACTGTACACGATTTCTGACAGCGGTGGTCACACGAATGTTTTGTCGCGAGAAGTTCTGACGACTGCGATTCTACCCTGTCACTAACAAGGGAACCTCCCCATCGCACCCCCCTCAGATTTAGTTATAAGTTGGCACAGTGGATAGGCCTTGAAAAACTGAACACAGATCAATCGAGAAAGCAGGAAGAAGTTGTGTGGAACTATGAAAAAAAATTAGTAAAATATACAAACTGAGTAGTCCATGCACAAGATAGGCAACATCAAGGAGAATGTGAACACAGGAGCGCCGTGGTCCCGTGGTTAGCGTGAGTAGCTGCGGAACGAGAGGTCCTTGGTTCAAGTCTTCCCTCGACTCAAAATTTTACTTTCTTTATTTTCGTAAAGTTATGATCTGTCCGTTCGTTCATTGACGTCTCTGTTCACTGTAATAAGTTTAGTGTCTGTGTTTTGCAACCGCACCGCAAAACCGTGCGAATAGTAGACGAAAGGACGTGCCTCTCCAATGGGAACCGAAAACATTTGATGGTAAGGTCATAGGTCAACCGATTCCTCCACAGGAAAACACGTCTGATATATTCTATACGACACTGGTGACGGCATGTGCGTCACATGACAGGAATATGTTGTCGACCCACCTAACTAGTACACTTGGCGAATGGGTAAAAAGATTCTTCTACCTTGCCCGATTTAGGTTTTCTTGTGGATGTGATAATCACTCCCAAAAAAGTGATGAAAACATAAGAGTTTGTCACATAAACTGAAAATAAAAAATTAAACATTTCACTCGAGGGAAGACTTGAACCTAGGACCTTTCGTTCCGTAGCTGCTCTCGCTAACCACGGGACCACAGCGCTCCTTGACTCCCATTGTCCTTGATGTTGCTTATCAGCGCATGGACTACTCAGTTTGTATATTTTACTAATTTTTTTAATAGTTCCACACAACTTCTTCCTGTTTTCTCGATTGATCTGTGTTCAGTTTTTCAAGGCCTATCCAATGTGCCAACTTATAACTAAATCTGAGGGGGGTGCGATGGGGAGGTTCCCTTCTAAGTATCGCCAAAATACTCAAAAAGTACCGTGTTAACCAATGCAGTCAAAAACAACTCGTACCTAAGTAAATGTTTCTCCAAATTTTACTTCCTAACACAATATCTGACTTTGCATTCATCCCAGTTTAGCATAGAATAAACATATTAAATAAAAATTTAAAAAAGTTTGCTTCTAACATCAATAAACAAAAGGATACCAAAGTTGAGTGATGAACCCACAATTTTACATGACTCTCATTCAAAGTAATCACAACCCATGTGGTTTGACAGCTACCCACCTTTGAATTACCCACTAGAGAATGTTAGCACCAGTAGCAAGCGAGCTTCACTGTCATGGGTCAACGTTTAAGAAATTAATGGCGGGCGCCCTTGTCCCAGTAGCAAAACATTACAATACTTCTGGTAAAATGTTACGCCACACCAATTTAGACACATACCCTCCAAAAGTTATAAAAAATATACATGCAGCGGCAGCGGATTTAAAATGTAAAAAAAATGGAAATAATTAAAAGGGGGAAATGGCTACTGCTAAAGAAAGTCAACAATGTCTACATAGAACACACCACTTCGTGGATAACACTTTTATTGTAAAGAAGACATACATTATGTGAATGTCAGCCAAACGGAAAAGAAATTACAAATTAAAATTGTTTGCAATAATTTTGAGCCTTTGAGAGGAGAGCGCTGCTCTTAAATCTTGTCTTGTGTGTTGTGACGACGGTCGCGATGTCGACGGCAGCTGGCTGGCCCTGGTGAAACGCTGAGGTCTTCTCCCACGGTCGTGTGATTGCAGCTGATGATGTTCTCCTCGTAATCGGGCGGGCGGTGGTATTCATTAAGCTGCACATCTGATTACAGTCTCATTTTGCAGGCCACAGGCTGATCGATGTAATTGATGTTACAGATGTCCGTATGTGCACAGTTTTAATGTTTCTGGCGCACGCAATTTAAGTTTACTTATGCCACATGCAGTTTATAAAACTTGCCGACTGCGAATTCTGTAGAAAGTGAATTCGTATTATGAGTGCCGCGATCACGAAAAACCGTCCTGGGCGGGAATGTACTCACACACAATAGACACTTCGCATAAGTTCAGAATGACTGTTACTGATTATAGGCATCCGATAGTTCATCGAAACGTGAATAAATACGTAAGTCTACAGTACTTGAGTGTACGAAAACACAGTCAAAATACAAGCGCAGTTCAATTCACAGACACTGAGCTACAATACCGTCCATGCTCGGTTGCATTGTCATAGTTACTTCGTCTCACGGCACAGTCTCAGAATTTACTTCGCCCAGTTTCTACACTCACTATTATCATATCACGTCCTGGTATAAAACAGTCATTAAAAAAGTATATCGCTTGCCACTAAACTCAATCTTCACCAGCTTGTAAAAGTCACGACTCCCACAGTAAAACATGTGTCCGCCTCTCTAGCTACCCAACAACACACCCCCGCTTTGTCGGATCGACTATCGATATTGCTCTCTCTCAATACTCTCGCCCACAGTTCATACAACATCAAAGTAAATTACATATATCTTTGCACAACTATTTTCTACCAAACTTATTACAGTAAACGATAAAAAAAATACATTAAAAAAATTAAAGCTTTCCACAATCAATAAACTCCAAACATATTTATCTACTTGCAAAAAAGAAATAATTTCCAGTTACATATTACATCTAGAAAACAACTTTTATCTCTATATTACAGGACAAACGAAAAATGCGCTACAACGTCAAAGATATATGAAAAACAAGATACACTCCTGGAAATGGAAAAAAGAACACATTGACACCGGTGTGTCAGACCCACCATACTTGCTCCGGACACTGCGAGAGGGCTGTACAAGCAATGATCACACGCACGGCACAGTGGACACACCAGGAACCACGGTGTTGGCCGTCGAATGGCGCTAGCTGCGCAGCATTTGTGCACCGCCGCCGTCAGTGTCAGCCAGTTTGCCGTGGCATACAGAGCTCCATCGCAGTCTTTAACACTGGTAGCATGCCACGACAGCGTGGACGTGAACCGTATGTGCAGTTGACGGACTTTGAGCGAGGGCGTATAGTGGGCATGCGGGAGGCCGGGTGGACGTACCGCCGAATTGCTCTACACGTGGGGCGTGAGGTCTCCACAGTACATCGATGTTGTCGCCAGTGGTCGGCGGAAGGTGCACGTGCCCGTCGACCTGGGACCGGACCGCAGCGACGCACGGATGCACGCCAAGACCGTAGGATCCTACGCAGTGCCGTAGGGGACCGCACCGCCACTTCCCAGCAAATTAGGGACACTGTTGCTCCTGGGGTATCGGCGAGGACCATTCGCAACCGTCTCCATGAAGCTGGGCTACGGTCCCGCACACCGTTAGGCCGTCTTCCGCTCACGCCCCAACATCGTGCAGCCCGCCTCCAGTGGTGTCGCGACAGGCGTGAATGGAGGGACGAATGGAGACGTGTCGTCTTCAGCGATGAGAGTCGCTTCTGCCTTGGTGCCAATGATGGTCGTATGCGTGTTTGGCGCCGTGCAGGTGAGCGCCACAATCAGGACTGCATACGACCGAGGCACACAGGGCCAACACCCGGCATCATGGTGTGGGGAGCGATCTCCTACACTGGCCGTACACCACTGGTGATCGTCGAGGGGACACTGAATAGTGCACGGTACATCCAAACCGTCATCGAACCCATCATTCTACCATTCCTAGACCGGCAAGGGAACTTGCTGTTCCAACAGGACAATGCACGTCCGCATGTATCCCGTGCCACCCAACGTGCTCTAGAAGGTGTAAGTCAACTACCTTGGCCAGCAAGATCTCCGGATCTGTCCCCCATTGAGCATGTTTGGGACTGGATGAAGCGTCGTCTCACGCGGTCTGCACGTCCAGCATGAATGCTGGTCCAACTGAGGCGCCAGGTGGAAATGGCATGGCAAGCCGTTCCACAGGACTACATCCAGCATCTCTACGATCGTCTCCATGGGAGAATAGCAGCCTGCATTGCTGCGAAAGGTGGATATACACTGTACTAGTGCCGACATTGTGCATGCTCTGTTGCCTGTGTCTATGTGCCTGTGGTTCTGTCAGTGTGATCATGTGATGTATCTGACCCCAGGAATGTGTCAATAAAGTTTCCCCTTCCTGGGACAATGAATTCACGGTGTTCTTATTTCAATTTCCAGGAGTGTAAATATACAGGGTGTTTCAAAAAGGTACGGCCAGGCTTTCAGGAAACATTGCTCACGCACAAATAAAGAAAAGATGTTATGTGAACATGTATCCGGAAACGCTTAATTTCCATGTCGGAGCTCATTTTAGTTTCGTCAGTATGTACTGTACTTACTCGATTCACCGCCAGTTGGCCCAATTGAAGGAAGGTAATGTTGACTTCGGTGCTTGTGTTGACATGCGGCTCACTGCTCTACAGTACTAGCATCGAGCACATCAGTACGTAGCACCAACAAGTTAGTGTTCATCACGAACGTGGTTTTTCAGTCAGTGGAATGTTTACAAATGCGGAGTTGGCAGATGCCCATTTGATGTATGGATTAGCACGGGGCAATAGCTGTGGCGCGGTACGTTTGTATGTAGACAGATTTCCAGAACGAAGGTGTCCCGACAGGAAGACGTTCTAAGTAATCGATCGGCATCTTAGGTAGCACGGAACATTCCAGCCTATGACTCGCGACTGGGGAAGACCTAGAACGACGAGGACACCTGCAATGGACGAGGCAATTCTTCGTGCAGTTGACGATAACCCTAATGTCAGCGTCAGAGAAGTTGCTGCTGTACAAGGTAACGTTGACCACGTCACTGTATGGAGAGTGCTACGGGAGAACCAGTTGTTTCCGTACCGTGTACAGCGTATGCAGGCACTATCAGCAGCTGATTGGCCTCCACGGGTACACTTCTGCGAATGGTTCATCCGACAATGTGTCAATCCTCATTTCAGTGCAAATGTTCTCTTTACGGATGAGGCTTCATTCCGACGTGGTCAAATTGTAAATTTTCACAATCGACATGTGTGGGCTGACGAGAATCCGCACACAATGGTGCAATCACGTCATCGACACAGATTTTTTGTGAACGTTTGGGCAGGCATTGTCGGTGATGTCTCGATTGGGCCCCACGTTCTTCCACCTACGCGCAATGGAGCACGTTATCATGATTTCATATGGGATACTCTACCTGTGCTGCTAGAACACGTGCCTTTACAAGTACGACACAACATGTGGTTCATGCACGATGGAGCTCCTGCACATTTCAGTCCAAGTGTTCGTACGCTTCTGAACAACAGATTCGGTGACCGACGGATTGGTAGAGGCGGACCAATTCCGTGGCCTCCACGCTCTCCTGACCTCAACCCTCTTGACTTTCATTTATGGAGGCATTTGAAAGCTCTTGTCTACGGAACCCCGGTACCAAACGTAGAGACTCTTCGTGCTCGTATTGTGGACGGCTGTGATACAATACGCCATTCTCCAGGGCTGCATCAGCGCATCAGGGATTCCGTGAGACGGAGGGTGGATGCACGTATCCTCGCTAACGGAGGACATTTTGAACATTTCCTGTAACAAAGTGTTTGAAGTCACGCTGATACGTTCTGTTTCTGTGTGTTTCCATTCCACGATTAATGTGAATTGAAGAGAAGTAATAAAATGAGCTCTAACATGGAAAGTAAGCGTTTCCGGACACATGTCCACATAACATATTTTCTTTATTTGTGTGTGAGGAATGTTTCCTGTAAGTTTGGCCGTACCTTTTTGTAACACCCTGTATATCTATCGCAAATAACGATGTCTTCACAAAGTCTGCTGTCATGTTCGGTGTGTGGCTCCGGCGCATTGTACTGCATGTGCAGCAACAATTGTAGCAGTGGTCGGCCCCCCAGTGACACAGCGAACTGTTACAAATCGGTCACTCGATTCAAGGGCAGTTCTGAGCCAGACGCCCTGTAGTGTAGTTTCCACTGACCCCAAACCACCGGCATCTGTGACTTGAGTGATGTCAAGTGAGAGCTCATTGGAAGGCAGGGCAGAGGTGTGTTGCATTTTCTGATGAAAGCTGGTTCTACCTCAGCGTCAGTGATGTCCCTGTGTTAGTTAGGTCTGCAGCCAGTCTGTCTGCTTGCTAAGCTCGCGGGATCTACACCTGGAGTTATGGTTTGGGCCGCAATTTCGTATGGCAGCAGGAGCACTCTCGCGGTTATCCTACACACACTGACTGCAATTTTTTTCTTTAATTTACTTACACGTCTAGTACCAAATTGAGGAGCAAATCTCCAAGGTCATGGAATGTGTCAGTACACGAAATTACAACATAGAGGTAATAAAGGATAAAATAAAATGTTTATGAACCCAAAAAAAGTAAAGTCGTAAGTTAAGTAAACACAATCAACAATATATCACAGGAATCAGCTTAATTTTTCAAGGAACTCCTTGGCAAAACAGGAGGAGTCACCCATGAGGAAATTCTTCAGTTTCAGTTTGAAAGCTCGTAGATTACTGGTAAGATTTTTGAATTCTTGTGGTGGGTTATTGAAAATGGATGCAGCAGCGTACTGCACAAGAGTTAAGGAAATGCAATCCAAATGCAGATTGGGTTTTTATGAGTTATTAAGTGAGTGAAAGTTGCTAATTCTTGGAAATAAGCTGATACTGTGAACAAGAAATGACAGTAAAGACTATATATATTGAGTGGCCCATGTCGGAATACCCAGACTAGCGAACAGGGGTCGACAAGAGGCTCACGAACTCACACCACTTATTGCCCGAACTGCCCATTTCTGAGCAAAAAATGTCCTTTGAGAATGAGAAGAGTTATCCCAAAATATAATGGCATATGACATGAGCAAATGAAAATGAACAAAGTAGACGAATTTTCATGTCGAACGATGACTCGCTTCAGATATCGTTCGAGTAGTAAAAATGGCAGCATTAAGTCTTTGAACAAGATCCTGAATGTGGACTTTCCACCACAGTTTACTAGCTATCTGAATACTTAGAAATTTGAACTGTTTAGTTTCCCTAATCATATGCCCATTCTGTGAAATTAAAACGTCAGGTTTTGTTGTATTGTGAGTTAGAAACTGTAAAAACTGAGTCTTACTGTGATTTAGCGTTAGTTTATTTATTACAAGCCATGAACTTATGTCATGAACAGCACTGTTTGAAACCAAGCCAGTGTTGCACACAACATCCTTTACTACCAAGCTAGTGCCATCAGCAAACAGAAATATTTTAGAGTTACCCGTAATACTAGAGTGGATATCATTTATATAGATAAGGAACAGGAGTGGCCCCAACACTGATCCCTGGGGCACCCCCCACTTGACAGTACCCCACATCACAGCTATTAGCAGCACTGTGAACAATGACCTTGTGCTGCTTTTTGTTAAAATAAGAGGTGAACCAATTGTGTGTGAGCTGCTTCTTGTATTCCATACTGGTCCTACTTCTGGAGAAATATTTTATCATCAACACAATCAAACACATTAGTTAAATCAAAAAATGTGCCTAGCATTTGAAACCTTTTGTTTAATCCATCTAGTACCTCACAGATAAAAGAGGATATACCATTTTCACTTGTGAAATGACAATTAAGCCGAACTGTATATTTGATAGCAAATTTGTTGTTGTGGTCTTCAGTCCTGAGACTGGTTTGATGCAGCTCTCCATGCTACTCTATCCTGTGCAAGCTTCTTCATCTCCCAGTACCTACTGCAACCTACATCCTTCTGAATCTGCTTAGTGTATTCATCTCTTGGTCTCCCTCTACGATTTTTACCCTCCACGCTGCCCTCCAATGCTAAATTTGTGATCCCTTGATGCCTCAAAACATGTCCTACCAACCGATCCCTTCTTCTAGTCAAGTTGTGCCACAAACTTCTCTTCTCCCCAATCCTATTCAACACCTCCTCATTAGTTATGTGATCTACCCATCTAATCTTCAGCATTCTTCTGTAGCACCACATTTCGAAAGCTTCTATTCTCTTCTTGTCCAAACTAGTTATCGTTCATGTTTCACTTCCATACACGGCTACACTCCATACAAATACTTTCAGAAACGACTTCCTGACACTTAAGTCTATACTCGACGTTAACAAATTTCTCTTCTTGAGAAACGATTTCCTTGCCATTGACAGTCTACATTTTATATCCTCTCTACTTCGACCATCATCAGTTATTTTACTCCCTAAATAGCAAAACTCCTTTACTACTTTAAGTGTCTCATTTCCTAATCTAATTCCCTCAGCATCACCCGATTTAATTTGACTACATTCCATTATCCTCGTTTTGCTTTTGTTGATGTTCATCTTATATCCTCCTTTCAAGACTCTGTCCATTCCGTTCAACTGCTCTTCCAAGTCCTTTGCTGTCTCCGACAGGATTACAATGTCATCGGCGAACCTCAAAGTTTTTACTTCTTCTCCATGAATTTTAATACCTACTCCGAATTTTTCTTTTGCTTCCTTTACTGCTTGCTCAATATACAGATTGAATAACATCGGGGAGAGGCTACAACCCTGTCTCACTTCTTTCCCAGCCACTGCTTCCCTTTCATGCCCCTCGATTCTTATAACTGCCATCTGGTTTCTGTACAAATTGTAAATAGCCTTTCACTCCCTGTATTTTACCCCTACCACCTTCAGAATTTGAAAGAGAGTATTCCAGTCAACATTGTCAAAAGCTTTCTCTAAGTCTACAAATGCTAGAAACGTAGGTTTGCCTTTCCTTAACCTTTCTTCTAAGATAAGTCGTAAGGTTACTATTGCCTCACGTGTTCCAACATTTCTGCGGATAGCAAATTATGTGATATAAAATGATCAGTTATCCATACGAACACAGCCTTTTCAATAACTGTATCAAACACTGATGGCATAGAAACAGGTCTAAAATTGTCTACATTATCCCTTTTTTCCTTTTCATAAAGCAGATTTACTACTGAATACTGTAATCATTCAGGAAACTGGCCATTCTTAAAGGAAAAATTATGAATATGGCCAAGTACAGCGCTAACATGTGCAGCACAGTACTTAAATATTCTGCTAGGCACTCCATCATATCCACAAGAGTCCTTAGTCTTCAGTTATTTAATTATTGACTCAATTGTACGTAAGTCTGGTGATTCGACCTGCTGTGCTGCCATTTACAAACAGCATTCCAGGGGATGTTTTCCAACAGGATCACGCACAACCACATACCACTGTCATAACCAAACATCGTGCATAGTGTGTCGACATGTAGCCTTGGCATCCACAGTCACCAGATCTGTTTCCAATCGAGCACGTACAGGACATCGTCGGATGACAACTTTAGTGTCTTTCAAATAACTTCCGGGAATTCAGCCAGGTAACACTTTCAGCAACCGCTGATATTTCGGCAGGAGAACACCCCGCCATTTTCGAGGCAAACTGCAACGGACAGGCGGCGTACGTGCAAATTTAAAACCTCGGTTCTCGGACTGAAGCAGGAAAGGTAACACACACACACACTGAACACTAGCGCCACCAAAGATGACCAAAGTCAGAGCTATCGACAGTGAGACTACGGATTCGCAGGTTAGGTAGCATTGACTCTGTCCCTCTGTTTTTTGACAAGGGAGAGAGCTGGCTTCCAAACAGAGTTTAAACAGAAACCTCCACCCCTGTTAACGAGGTTGCTCGCTAATTTAATCTCAACTGCCTCCCTAATAGCTGGACGTGCATGCCAATATCTCGGTGTTGCTCTATAACATGGGGTGAGCAGTATACTTCGCAATGTTCGGCAATAGCAGATCTACTTGGCTGCTGTAATCGTGTGTGCCGTTTATGCTCAGTACATCGGTCCTCCACGGTCCTGATAGTTTGACCAATATATGCCACGCCGCAGCTACAGGGAATGCGATATACACCTGCCTTGCGCAGTCCAACATCATCCTTAACAGAACTCAAAAGTGCTCTAATTTTAGATGGAGGTCGCCAAACACATTTCACATCGTATTTCCGTAAAATACGACCTATCTTATTGGACGTGTTTCCTACGTAAGGCAAAAAGGCAGTAGACTTAGGTTTTGACTCAAAATTATCATCAATCACCCGATGTACAGTTGGTCGATAGCGCAACGCACGTTCAATTTGTCTATCACCATAACCATTTTGACGAAATGAAACTTCAGGACGGGACAGCTCAGCTGGCAAAGTCTCAGCGTCAGAAACGACATGTGTCCTGTGTACCAAGGTACGAAGTACCCCTTCACACTGAGCCGGATGGTGACAACCATTAGCCTGTAAGTACAAGTCTGTAGACAGCACGTCCCAATGATCCATCATCCTTCCTCCTACCCAACACGTCAAGAAAGGGAAGGCAACCATCCTCTTCCACCTCCATTGTAAAATGAATGTTCGGGTGGATCGAGTTCAGATGTTGCAGAACGGCATTCAAATTCCCCCTACCATGAGGCCAAACATCGAAGGTATCGTCAACGTATCTAAAAAAACAGGCGGGTTTTTAAAGGCGCTGACTCCAATGCACGTTCCTCGAAGTCTTCCATAAACAAATTTGCAATCACAGGAGACAACAGACTACCCATCGCAACTCCATCTGTCTGCTCGTAATACTGGTCGTTAAATAAAAAGTGAGTGGACGTCAACACATGCCGAAAGAGAGAGAGGGACAGAGTCAATGCTGCCTCACCTGCGAATTCGTAGTCTCACTATCGATAGCTCTCACTTTCCAGAATGAGATTTTCACTCTGCAGCGGAGTGTGCGCTGATATGAAACTTCCTGGCAGATTAAAACTGTGTGCCCGACCGAGACTCGAACTCGGGACCTTTGCCTTTCGTGGGCAAGTGCTCTACCAACTGAGCTACCGAAGCACGACTCACGCCCGGTACTCACAGCTTTACTTCTGCCAGTACCTCGTCTCCTACCTTCCAAACTTAACAGAAGCTCTCCTGTGAACCTTGCAGAACTAGCAGCGGTAGAGAACTTGCCCGCGAAAGGCAAAGGTCCTGAGTTCGAGTCTCGGTCGGGCACACAGTTTTAATCTTCCAGGAAGTTTCATATCAGCGCACACTCCGCTGCAGAGTGAAAATCTCATTCTGGAAACATCCCCCAGGCTGTTGCTAAGCCATGTCTCCGCAATATCCTTTCTTTCAGGAGTGCTAGTTCTGCAAGGTTCGCAGGAGAGCTTCCGTAAAGTTTGGAAGGTAGGAGACGAGGTACTGGCAGAAGTGAAGCTGTGAGCACAAGGCGTGAGTCGTGCTTGGGTAGCTCAGTTGGTAGAGCACTTGCCCGCGAAAGGCAAAGGTCCTGAGTTCGAGTCTCGGTCGGGCACACAGTTTTAATCTGCCAGGAAGTTTCAGCTCTCACTTTGGTCATCTTTGGTGGCACTAGTGTTCAGTGTGTGTGTTATCTTTCCTGATTCAGTCCGAGATCCGAGGTTTTAAATTTGCACGTACGCCGCCTGTCCGTTGCAGTTTGCCTTGAAAATGGCGGGGTGTTGTCCCGCCAAAATATTAGCGGTCGCTGAAAGTGTTACCTGGCTGAATTCCCGGAAGTTATTTGAAAGTTTTATATGCCAGGAGAAACTCAGGTCTAACTTTAATGTCATCCACAGTGAGCATTAACTGTCCCTACATTGACCAACCGTGTGCAACAGGGATTGAACTCCACCCCACAAACTGACTGCTGCACCTTTATAACGGAATTGGAGCACATTTTCATGCTTGCAGTCAACATTCTGGCAGATACAGCGGTTATTAATGTGCCAGCATTTCACATTTGCAGTGGCTTATCTCACGCTTACTTTAACCTGTGATGTTGCAGTGTTAATCCCTTAAGGGGCTCCGAAACGCCCTATACTTGCAATGTTAAAATAACGATTATAAATTACATCTTTCCTCACAAAGTATTTGAGGTAGGAAGTTGAACTTTTTACAGATTATTTATTGGAATATGGGCTACAACTTAACACAGGGATTTTACAAAATTTTAGTTCAGTTATTAAAGATGATTTTTTTTTTCAATTGTAATGAAAATTCACAACTTTTTTTGCAATTTTTTATTTATATATTCAAAAATATACAGTTTTTTGGAAAAAGGCTGTGTTAAATTATGCAGAAGGTACTGTGTAACATTTACTGAAAGTTTGAAACAAAGATGTTTGGAAGATCCTTAGAAAACATGTAATTAGTATGAGAAAATAAAAGTTTTGGGAATCGAGCGACAAAGATTGGATTAACTTTTTAGTGCATTCCAGGTCCATAGGATGGATTATCTTCATCCTCTGCAAACTCCTCCTCCAGCTTCCTCTTGTTCCTCCCCCTGTTTACTCTTGCTTGTATTTCTAGACTCTTTACAGCCCTGTCTGCAGCCCGAAGGCGTTCCTTGTCTAAAGCAAGCATCGCTCGTTGTTGTGTTCGTAGATTTTGCTACCATTTTCTTCAGTTGCAGTTACTGCAACACTGTTCCAAAAGGTGGTCATGTATGAACACTTATCACATTTCAGTTGTATTTCACTAGCAAGTCCTACGTGCTTTATTATGGAGAGTTCCAGACCAACTTCACTACAATGAATACATCTTACACAGTTTGAAAAAATTCCTTTGAGAACCGACATATCAAATATTTCATTCACATCCGATTTGCCCATAAAACATTCATAGTTTTCACTCATTGAACCAAGCTTCTTCTGTGAAGTATTTTCTTTCCCACTTTGACTGCTATGGGCAGGTGTACTTGAGAGGTTAGGTTCACTCACTTGGTTATCGTCTTTATTGTTTACAGTAATAACACGTACCTTTGGCTTTCCAACATTTCTCCTTTTCTTAAAAGCCTTCAGAGGATTTCTAATAACTTTACTTTTACTCATTATTATACTTCAACAAAACAGATACTCAAGAAACAGAATCAATTACGAATATTTTCGAGATAACGACAGAGTAAATAAACATGAAACAATCGACAATCACACCAGCGATATATTTGGAACCATCACAGGTTAGCCACAACACATACTTTATCTCACATCACTAAAATGTACCTGATGAACACGGACGTTAATAATAACACCATTCGACAGCAGTTTAACAGCGCCACAGTGGGTCACGCCCATGTAGAACACATTTCAAAAAAAATTTAAAAATAGTTGTAGTCTTCGGAATTGAATAAATTATATATCTATTAAAAGGTAATAGTCTGCAGATTCAGAAAACGCAAAAAAGTAAAAATTGAACTTTTCATGATTTTGAGCCTTTCCGGAGCCCCTTAAATATGTTACCTAGACTAATGTTTTCATGAAATTTCTTTACTCTACATGATTTCTTAGTGTTAAGGCATTTTTTTCTGTCAGTGCACAAAGTGAAGAGAGGTGAGGGGAATTTTTGGACATCAGTAGTAAAGGTGCCAAAAAGTAGCCTCTGCCCTTTGTTCAGACTCACGGTCTCCTTTGTACAGTCCGGGCTGAGCCGTGTGCTTTTGTTTGTCTGGCAGGAGGGCGACTGTGACTGAGATTTACGCCTACATCGTGGGCCACTTCCCCTACTACGAGCGCAACAAGAAGGTCTGGCAAAAATCGATCCGCAACATCCTGTCGCTCGGCAAGTACTTCGTCAAAGTGCCGCGGGAGGACGGCAACCGCAAAGACAAGTGCTGCTGCTTCTGGATGCTCAGTAAGTCGAGCGACAAGTGCCGGGGTGACAGGACGTGACGTGGCATCACCTCCTCTTTTCCTACGCTCTCACTGCTTAAAAAAAAATAATAAAAATGTTTTCCACTGTATAGTGTGATGAAACTGTAACCAGTATTTAGGATGATGAGAAGAAAACAGTCTTGGTTGCGATGTTGAAATTACTGTTTATTTATTCATCGGTGACATGAAATGTGTGTCATTGGTGAATAAATAAACAGTAATTTGAACCAAGACTGTTTTCTTCTCATCATATACAAGGGTGGTTTGGAAAGTTCTCGGAACGGAATAGAAAAAAAAAAATACTTACGTCACTGAAACCCTTTATTTTTCAATGTAGTCTCTTTGTAGATTAATGCACTCGGTCCACCGATGTTCCGGTGCCTTGATCCCATCTCAAAAATAAGTTTCCTCCAGGCCTGGAAAATAATTGTTAACTCCGGCTATCAGTTCTTTGTTTGAAGCGAATCTTCATCCGCCGAGAAAAATTTTCAGTTTTGGGAAGAGATGGAAGTCTGACGGAGCCATATCAGGTGAATAAGGCGGGTGTGGCAACAGTTCGTACCTTAGTTGGTGTAATTTTGCCACGGCACGGCACGTGTGCGCAAGCGTGCGTTGTCTTGATGGAACATGACATTCCTCCTGGCTAAACCTGGCCTTTTTTGCGTACCTTTTGTTGCAATTTGTCCAGGAGGATAGCATAGTATTCTCCAGTAATTGTTTGCCCAGTGGGGAGATAATCTACAAACAGAATCCCCTTCGCATCCCAGAACACTGACACCAAGACCTTTCCCACCGAAGTAATTGTCTTTGCTTTCTTTGGTGGCAGAGTATCGGCATCTTTCCTCTGCTTTGACTGTTGTTCTGTCTCTGGGGGTATAGAAGTGCACACAAGTTCCATCTGTGCTCACAAACCAGCGCAGAAGATCTTGTTCGTTTCTTCTGAAACGGGCCAAACATTGTTCTGATACGTGAATTCTCGTGCATTTTTGATTCAGTGTCAAGAGTCGTGGTATCCATCTTGCACAAAATTTTTTCATTTCTAATTCTTCAGTTAAAATTTGATACATCCTTTCAGATGACATCTGGCAGGCATGAGCAATTTCACGCACTTTCAATCAGCGATCCTCCGATACTATTCTGTGCACTTTTGCAATGATTTCTGGAGTAGTGACACATCTTGGCCGACCACTGCGCGGATGATTATCTAAGCTCTCCGCACCAAATTTGAAGTCATTTGTCTACTTGGGAACAGTTCAATATGAAGGAGCATTCTGGAAATTGGCAGGAATGTCCTTTGCTTTTGTACCTTTCTGTATGAAGTACCTAATCACTATTCAAATCTCGATTTATTATTTTTTTATTTTTATTTTTTTATTTTTTTTCCACCTTCGCAAATCACTATTTGGGAATGACAACAGAGCCACGTCATCGCCACAGCTCTCTTCCGAGAACACTGACATGGCATGTGTTTACAGCCAACAGTCCAATGAATATCAAGTGAACAACTCATTGCGCTAGTGCTGATCTCTCGTGGTGATTCTGAGAACTTTCAAAACCACCCTCGCATGAGTAGGAAACTCATGTGGATGTTGTGGTAACACAGTGCCAAGACTCGACTAATAACTCGAAGATTTCACCAATCTACACTATTTTATGTTCAGTGACTGTGATTGTCCTGCTGTGTACTCGGATGACGTGCACAGTGACTGATAACTGTGTTTGCTGGTTGCAGACTGGAAATACAAGGACAGGTTCGCGAGTGCCAACTTCCGCTGGAAACAGTCCACGAAGCGGCCACTCCGCGGGGGCCCGAAGGTGATCACTGCATCTTTAGCGCCCTGCAAGAAAACTGTCACCTCGCTGCACTGCGCCAGGTACGAGCCACGCCAGTACCCCGTAAGGTTACCATATCCTCGGAAACAACTCTAATGTCAACATATATCTCTGTTAACACTTTGCCGTCCGGCGACACCGCAGTGGTGTTGGCCGCAAAATAGCGCTCAACGGCCGACGACACTGCAGTGGTGTCGTGTGCGTAGTACCGCGCAGTAGTCGGTGACAGCACTTTAGTATATTTTGCATTCTGTTGTTTTGTTTAGGTAACAATAAGTTACACACGTCAACAAGATTTTTGTTGTTATAAGTACTTGTGCACTTTCATCATGGCTGACGAAAGAGACGATACGATTATTTACGACGAATGTGTGGGCGTCTTGTCTGACGTTCCGGACCACTTGGCCGATTGGAAAGAAGATATTGGATGTCAAAAAAATGAAAGTGAAGCAGAACCGTCAGAAGACAGTGAAATACATCCAAGAAGAATTCGGCGAACGCTACGGTTGCCAGCTGATTCGGGTGAATCAGACGAAGAAGACAGACTATGATTTACAGAGGACCAATAATAAATTTGAAGGATCTCCGGGTCCACACACATTTCCCAAAGATACACAGAGCGCCGTGGATATCCTAGAATTATGTATTAGGAACGACCTATTTGAATATATTAGCAATGAAACCAACAAATATTACAGTCAAAATTGCAGTAGAAGGAAACTGGATAAAAAAATGCCAAATTTGTCTGTGTTACGGTACCCAAACTTAGAAAATGGTTTGGGCTTGCTATTGTTATGGAAATTGTAAAAAAAAGCAAGGATCGATGATTACTGGTCAACGAATCTGTTGATAGACACACCGTCGGCAATGTCCCAGGGAATATGTTACGCCGAGTTATGGAAAGCTTCCGACGCCACCTAGATGAATGTGTTGTGCAGAGAGGGCATCATTTGCCAGGAGTCATATTCAAAAAGTAATCCACGCAATGGACAATGACTTACACATTAGTAAATGGCGTACCTTTCACTATTAATTGACATAAGAGGTAATAAATAAATTAAAGTTACTGCCTATTGGTGTGTTTTTAATATCCTACTATGAACACTGCCGTACCCTGTATTTGTATGGAGTGTAGCCATGTATGGAAGTGAAACGTGGACGATAACCAGTTTGGACAAGAAGAGAATAGAAGCTTTGGAAATGTGGTGCTACAGGAGAATGCTGAAGATTAGATGGGTAGATCACATAACTAATGAGGAGGTATTGAATAGAATTGGGGTGAAGAGGAGTTTGTGGCACAACTTGACTAGAAGAAGGGATCAGTTGGTAGGACATGTTCTGAGGCATCAAGGGATCACCAATTTAGTATTGGAGGGCAGCATCAAGGGTAAAAATCGTAGAGGGAGGCCGAGACATGAATACACTAAGCAGATTCAGAAGGATGTAGGGTGCAGTAGGTGCTGGGAGATGAAGAAGCTTGCACAGGATAGAGTAGCATGGAGAGCTGCATCAAACCAGTCTCTGGACTGAAAAGAAGAAGAACAACAACAACAACATGTAATATGCATTAAAATACTCTCCTGAAATTCGTCCATGATCTAATATAGGTTCTCAGAATTGACCTTGCCAATTTGGTCTTTATGACAAAATATTCAGTATTTTCACATTCGTTGGCTTCGCTGACTCTCAACCAAAAGTATCACATGACAACCTGCCATATAAGTTGGACTAGGCGCCTGACACCACAATCAAAACTTCAGTAGAGGATCCAATACCACATAATAATAACCCCTTTTAATTCATCACAGTTTCATTTAAATCAGGAAAGTGTATTTTGTACTAATCACATTCCACCACCTTCCTTTCAACAACAGAATCCATTTGGAGTTGCAAGTTTTTGAGTAAATTTTCAAGCTGTAATCACATATATCCTACAGAAGACACACATTTTGGAAATCTGAACGAACTAACCTATTTTCTTAAGCTCACCCTTAATTAATCAATAAAAGGTGGTGGGAACCACACGAACGAACCACGGTGTCGCCACACGGACATCCGTCAGTTTTCACTGCAGTCGAGGGTTCCCAGGGATGGCTGCCACCGCAATGGATCACGATAGCGTGACTGTAACGACATCTATTGGTCTGCTCGGTAGTTGAGCGTCCCTAATGATGTTGCTTTCAGACGCCTTCAGTGGAGGCCCACAATGGCCCTATTCAAACTCTGTCAGGTGCCGATAACACTGATTCACAAGAGTCAGCAACATCTCTGCGATCACTCGACATTTGATGCAGTTCAAACACCTTATATACCCCACTGGACCTGGTAACAGCATTGGAGTAGAACAACAGTAATGCCCCTGATGACAGATCTGCATGGCACAGTGATTTTCAGGCCGGTTGTTAGGTCCTGTGAGTTTCAGCTCTAATCATTTACATACCCACCAATGGTTTGTATGTGTGCAGAGTTAAGGTACGTTTACACTGGGATACATGTATCGCGACATGTATGAGCGACATGTCAATTTGACATGTCGCGATACATCACCTCATACAAAAATTCACGGAACTTGTATGCGGACCCTCCAGCTCATACATGTCGTGTATACATTTTGTATATCGCTTTTTGGCCATATACGCGACATGTATGAGCGACATTTGAAGAACTCGTGCATGCGCGGTACTATCATTTCCTGTCGTCTTGTCGACTGCCGCTTATTTCGACGATTAGCGCATGCGTAGTACCAGGCTCTTTGGCGGCTGTTTGAGCGGCTGTTTGAGTTTTGAAGGTGCCGACTGTCGTTTCGACGTTAATGTATATGCATAGAATGTCAAAAAGTGCCATATGCAACATTATTCTTCGTGTTTGCGAGGCCATTGTGCAAGTTTTATCCCAAGAAGTGAAGGTAAAAGTTTTATATATATCAGAGTATGTAATACATTATATAATTTTTTCATGCATCTGGCACGTATATCAATGTTTTGCTATTATTCCGGCGGCCTCGCGTGATAATGTTGACGACGGATGCCGACAATCGTGTGTGAGACGTTGGCATTAGCAATCGCGCGACAATGCAAATGTTTTGTAATGAAATCTTCGTTTCAAGAGGAATCCCCAGTGGCTAAAAAACGAAGTGTTACTGCCAACTGATCCTCTGGTGGAATCGCTTCCCGAAAGTTCGTGTTGGTTTTGGACACAAGAGGAGCCACAAGTGATAACAAACCGCGGAAATCCTCCATACTCATCCTAACATAATTTCTAAAATATGCGCCATGTCCTAGCGTTAATTCACGAGAAACTCTCTGTGCCACCATCTACGCTTCCTCCGCCTTTTCTTCCTATCATCTTCCAAAAGAGCAAGTGTATCAGCACATAAAAATGTGAAATCTTCCAAATCGTCGTCGGAAGCCATCGCACAGTGATACATATCAACCAGTGTAAACGCACGCTCATACATGTATGAGGTTGATACTTGTCAACTCATACAAGTCGCGATACATGTCGCAAAGTCGCATATACATGTATCTCATACATGTGCTGATACAAATCGCAGTGTAAACGCACCTTTACATTGACATCCGATCGTGTGTTCTGGGTGCTTAACTTTCTTTGCCAGTGAGTACCGTATTTACTCGAATCTAAGCCGCACTTTTTTTCCGGTTTTTGTAATCCAAAAAACCGCCTGCGGCTTAGAATCGAGTGCAAAGCGGAAGTTCTGAAAAATGTTGGTAGGTGCCGCCACAACTAATTTCTGTCATCGAATATATGTAGCGCTTTGCAGGCACAAAGATAAATACTGGCACCAAAACCTCTGCGTCAGTAAATAAATTAAAAAAAAGGAGGAAGACGAGCTTTCTTTCTCCGCCCTGAGTTTCGACCACTAACTTTTCATATATTATCCAACGAAGTAAATACAAATTCCGTATTGCTCATCTTCGAATGTAGCAGCATTTCAATGTACTACAAAAATCCGACTGGCAAGACCGTTTGGGATGTTTATCAGTATGGCGAACTCTGCGTTCTGAATTTTTTCCTACCTGTGAGAAGAGATGGTTGCCAATAGGAACTTTTATGAATTGTGAATCATGCAGTATTCTCTTCACCATAATAATAACACGAATATAAACATTTTGCCATGTATTCTTTCGTGTTTGCTGCTATCTCATTTACATTCTGTCTGCCAAACTAGAGTGAGACAACAGCAAACGCAGAAGAATATACATGTCATGTCATGTTTATATTCATATTATTCTTATGCCGAATAGTGATACAGTCAGAAATGAAGCGCGGCAATTGATTAGATTTTTAAATTTAAGATGATTCTAATTTCTGTGCAGAACGTAATGTACTAAAGAGGCGTCTGCAAAGATTTTCAAACGGAGAGAAATTTTCACTATACTCTCGTTCAGAACATCTTCTCTCATACGCAGTCCATTATTTGGTTCTTGTTGATCATTATCAAAGAAAGCAGCAGTGTAAGTAACAACAAATAGCAGTCTCTTGCCATTGTTTCGCTAATGAGCCGATTCCTCTCTCTCTCTCTCTCTCTCTCTCTCTCTCTCTCTCTCTCTTTTAAAAGCGGAGTTAGTGCTCACAACAGCAAGCCATGTCGCGAGCAGTGACAGGTCGTAAACACTCATTATCAGAAAGCGACAAACAATGCATGACACAGTATAGTAATGCATTTTCAGCTTTGAGTGACGTAAACACCTATAAAAAAGAGAACAGCACCTATCAGATCAAAGAAAAATTGACAATCAATTCAAACCAGACGAAGCACGTGAAAAAGGAAGGATACCCGTATAAATACGGATGAAGTGCCTGATGCATAGCAACGGCTAGCTGGTAAAGCTTAACTGCTAAGCTTATGACTCGAACCAAACTACTGTAGCTGTATCGTCATTCATTCGACCTAAATTGTGTCTCGTATTACAATGGACCAACTTTGTTTTGATTTGGAGGCACGGTCTAAACTTTTCTCCCCCCTTGAATTTTCAGTCTCAGATTTCAGGTGCGGCTTAGATCCGGGAAATTTTTTTTCCTCGATTTCGAGTCTCAGTTTTCAGGTGCGGCTTAGATTTGAATGCGGCTTAAATTCGAGTAAATACGGTAAGCTACCACTTCTGTGGATACTACAGATTCTGTGAGTAAAACTGGGACACTTCTGTTTATGTTCATTTCTTATGGTACATCTATATCTACATCTACGTCGACATCCGTACTCTGGAAACCACTGTGAAGCGCATGGCAGATGGTATGTCCCATTGTACCTGCCATTAAGGTTTCTTCCTGTTCCATTCACTTACAGAAAGAATGATAATTTGAATGGCTCTCTGCGTGCAATAACTATACTGATATCCTCACGAGCCATATGTAACCGATATGTAGGGGATTGCAGTGCGTTCCTAGAGTAATCATTTAAACCCAGTTCTGGGAACTTTTTTAATAGACTTTCTCAGGATAGTTTGCGTCTATCTTCAGGAGACTACCATTTCAGTTCCTTCAGTATCTCTGTGACATTCTCTCGTGGATCAAACAAATCTGTGACTTTTCGTGCTGCCCTTCTCTGTATACGTTCAATATCCCCTGTTAGCCCTATTTTGTATGGGCCCCAAACACAAGAGCAATATTCTAGAACGGGCCGCACAAGTGATTTGCAAGCGATCTCCTTTGTAGACTGATTGCACTTCTCCGGTATTCTACCAAGAAACCGACATCTATCTCCTGCTTCACACATGTCTGAGTGTAACATTACGAATCAAGATAGCTGTAACGGAAATTGAATAGCGTAAAGTTATCATTAAAAACGCACGCCGTGCGATTTGTGACGATTTGGTTGGTCATAATAGTAGTAACATGCTTTTGAATACAATTAAAATATAACGGCGGTACCTGTTTAGTGTTATTGGAAATAATATGTAGTAAATTAATGAGTAAGGTAGCCGATCCTATAAGAAGAGGTGTTTTGCTTTATGTCGACTAAGCCGATGATACGGCGTCTTTTTTTCCGTTTACTCTTAGAAGACAAAAAAAAACAAGTAACAAAGTGCTAATTGTGCATTGTGAAAAATATAGGGGCGAATTTGAAATAGCTACAGTGCATAATCAGACTAACAAATGGACATTCAGTTACGCAAAATAGCGTACAGCGAAGTGTGGTCATTAAATTGAGTACACCTACAGGGCGGTCAATTCCAGGATAAGTCTATTCGCATCTCACGAGGGACGCGGTATTGAGACCGGTTTTTTTTTTTTTTTAATTATATCGCGGAGAGCGGGCTTCAATTTATAAAAAGGAGAAAAGCTGTATCATTATCATTGACTGTTGGTGCTAAGCAACCAAAACTGTTCATCAAAGGGTTTCGGTGAATGAGTGGTGAATGCGAAATGAAACTGTGAACGAAGTTATGTTAAATAAAGCAGAAGAGACAAGACAGTTTGGTCGTATCTGTTATTATTCCATAAACCGTAACATTTCTTCTCGTTGTACGAAGCCTTTATAGACGATCGTTATGACAATTTACTTTGAAGGGATCTCGTTACGAGTTAAGTTTTGGGGACCTGGTCAACAGGGGATAGTTCGTAGATCTTAACTACTGCAGCTATTCTGGAATCAGTTGCTACCGTGACCGTTGTCAATGGCTTAAGGTCATCATATCTCATGCTCTAACATCGACGCGCCTTTCCTCTTGGTACAACGGTGTCTCACGGTAACAACGACAACGCCGACGGCGAAGGAAGATACGGTAGATGAGCCAATGTGACCATTCCATTTCACATCCCTACAAAATGTTACAGCCAAGTATTTCTATTTGTTGGCCAGTTCGAACAGTGACTCATTAATACTGTGGTCATAAAAGACTGTGTTTCGTGTGTGTGTGTGTGTGTGTGGAGAGTGCACAGTCTTACATTTCTTAATGTTGTAAGCAAGTCATCAAGTCTTGCATAACTCTGAAATCTTATGCAGCTACTTTCAGATAGCAGTTTCTTATAGATAACTGCATCATTTGCAAAATGTCTGAGGTAACTAATAATATTGTCTGCAAGGTCATTATTACACAATACGAACAGCAAGGGTCCCAACACACTTCGCTGAGGCACAGCTGAAGTTACTTCTACATCTGACGATGATGCTCCGTCCAAAATAACGTGCTGCGTTCTCCCTGCCGAAAAGTCCATCCGGTCACAGATTTCACTTGAAACCCACATGATTGTACTTTTGACAGTAAGTGTAGGTGTGATACTGAGTCAAGTGCTTTTTTAAAATTGAGCAGCACTGCATCTAACTGACTGCCTTGATCCACAGCTTTCAGCATATCATATGAGAAAAGTGAGAATTGAATCTCACATGATCAGTGTTTTTGGAATCCATGCTGCTTTCCATTGAGGTGGTCAGTCTGTTCGAGATATCTCATTATATTTGAGCAAAGAATATGTTCTAAGATTCGATAACAAATCGATGTGAAGGATATTGGACGATAGGTTTGTAAATCACTTCTACTACCCTTCTTTATAGATGTGTGTGACCTGTGCTTTCTTCCAACTACTGGGTGTGGTTTTTAGTTCGAGGGATCTGTAATAGAATACAGTTGGAAGAGGCTCTAACTTAGCCACAAATTCAATATAGAATCTGATATTGATTGCACTGGGGCCATGGGGCTTTGTTCAATTCTTAATGATTTCAGTTGTTTCTCAACATCAATAACACTAATATTGATTTCACTAATCTTTTCAGTAGTGTAGAGCTTAAGTAGGGGAAATTCTCCTGGGGTTTTTCTTCGCAGAAGATTGCCTCCACTACTACTGGATCTGTCCTCAGAAGTGCCCCAGTCCGCGGCCATTGCTTGCCGGATTCCTCCACCGTAGGACATTGCACTGACTCTGTGGAAATTGATTCCGTAATTGGCTGTAACACCTTAGAATCTCCACTTTGCTGTGATCACTCACACCAGCGTGATACACAGTCTTAAAAATCGTTTCACTCAGTGATCACTGATCTCAACTGCCTTTCCGGGATTTATGCGCTGGCCATTGTGGCCGAGTGGTTTTAGGCACTCCGGTTTGGAACCGCCCGACCGCTACGGTCACAGGTTTGAATCCTGCCTCAGGCACGGATGTGTGTGATGTCCTTAGGTTAGTTAGGTTTAAGTAGTTCTTAGTTTTAGGGGACTGATGACCTCAGAAGTTAATTCGCATAGTGCTCAGAGCCATTTGAATTTTGAACCGATTTATGCAGCCGGTTGTCTTGTTGGGCTGCTGGCATCCTGACTTGTGGTCGAATTCTGTGTGAAGTCCTCGCCCTTCTCTTGTATTGAGGCTGCAGTTTCATCCAAAGTGTGCCGAGTCACCTCGTTCCTCAGTGCTGCTTTGGAACTCGATGTCAAAACGCCTCGGGACTCACCCACTGCTGCTTTGTGGTGTGCACAGTCCCACAACTTGTGCTACGGATTACGTACCCTGCCACAGACACAACTGTACAAATAGCACATGGTCTGTGACCAACCAGGTGCAGTCTCTCTCTTCACAATTGGAGAAGAAAGTCTCATTTTTTTTCTCTCCCCCGATCCTAAGGTAACTTGCCTGTGAATTTCCTTAAAAAAAATTATATTTTATTTTTCACCCTTTCTCAGTATTTAAGAGGTTTTTTTAAAAAAAACAAAATGGTAGTTAAAAGAACTAAATTGGACATCAGGGAGTTGTTTAAAAACCAGCTAAAAGATCAATGTGTGCCCAGACCCATTTTCCGTCTCCTTTCACATGACGACGCTGTCATTAGACTGTTATCCGAGAAACATACTGTAAACAACTGTTTCCCGTGTTGACAGCCCTGTTAGAATACTCACTTAGCGAAGCTCTTATATGTTTCCTTTGTATATGTTCGGTCCTCGAGTGTTGTTTTCCAAAAACTTTTCTGTAACTTGAGTTGCTGCTATTTTCTCACTCTCAAAAGTTATTATGCCTGTAATTTGTTTTAATGTGGGGCAGTTAGCAGGTGTTTTAGAGTTGCTAGGAATATATTCTGTGCTTAATACATTAGAGTGGCCAAAGCAGAAAAGTGGGTCCTTGAGGCATCTAAAAATAACAGAACAACAACAAGGAAAACAAAAAAAGGAAGAGAGAAGATCAGGAACATGTACACCAGGAAAATTATACAACTGGAGTGTATTAGAAGCAGCGGAGACAAGTCATAGATCAAATATAAGTTTGAACTGAATTTTCAGAGAATTAAATTTTCTGACATGTTTATTTTATGCACAAAATATCTATTGGAGCTAGAGTCCTGAAATTCTCGAGGGTGTTTCGGGCTACTATTTCGAGGGAAGAAGAGTACAGACAGGAAGGAAGATAAATACTGATTAATTATAAAAGATTAACCTTGATTTTGATGATCAAATGTAAAGATTTCTAGAATAAAAACTTGTGGCTGAAATGACATGATTGTAGTCTGCTGTGTAGGTACAGATGTTGTTAATATGTGTTTAAAAGTTTCAAGCATCTAAGTAATAATTCAGTGCATAGATTCCAAGTATGGAACAGTATATAAAAATGTAATTTACTGATCTTCACAAAAAAGTATAGTGATGTCAGTGTGAGAACTAGTGTGGGTAATTATATATGAAAATGTTCAGCAAGAAACTCTCATATTGTCCTACAATTTTCATCGTAGTAAGACTTCACATTTTTTAGTTAGATTTGTGTAAACTTTATGAAAATTGTTACTATTTTTCCAGGCATTCACAGGCAAGTTACCTTAAGGAGATCTCCGTATGTTCTCCTGCCTGTGCTGAAGTTTCCCATTCACCGTCCCATCCTGTATTAACTGTCTTTCTTTAACCAATATAGAGCTCCACATATCTTTAACCATTTAACTCTTTGTTGCATTGGGACAGCACTGCCACCCCAACCTCCACAACCGTGTCAGTCTCCAGTGTTGGGAACCCTGGAAAGGACACCCCCAATTCGTCCCACCCTCGCAGTGACCGCAGTTGGGACTTCTCGGCATCAGACGCAACATCATCTGTGAGCGACACTCCAACTGCAACTGTGTCCGGTGGCAGAGACGACTGTACCAACAGTGGGGGAACCACCGTGTGCAGTGCTGCCGGCGGAGCAACCGAAGAGCAGCGCCGTGGCGATGCCGGCTCAGCCAGTACTGCCAACACGAAGCCACCATTCTGCTATGTGATGCTTGCTGCTATGGCCATAGCACATTCACCACACAGGTTGGTGGCACTTCTGCAAACCGATAAGCCCCTGCATGAAAATGTATTACAACATTTTTAATATATGTCACAATAGTTTGGTACTTCCCATGATACCTTACACATATGGTAGACATAAGTTGGTATTGTTTTGGTCATCAACCATATGATGGTTTGACGTAATTGTCCATATCATTCCCTTGTCAACTATAATCTTATCTTTCAGTGCGATAGAGTCCACAGCTGCGATGAATTTTCTGAAATTATTTTTCGAGCATAAAATGACATCATAGGAATGACGACATATACGACATAATCTAGTACTTAAAAAATCATCTGTAAAATCCTTGAAAATGGCCTAGGCTGAAATTGTACAATCTTACAGGAAAGAAAGAGAATGGCAACTGAAGGCATCAAGAAATCTTTCAAAAAATAGAATCATATCATCCTAACTGCTCTTTGTGACACTGACAGTGACCAGATTGTTGTTGTTGGTTGGCTTCTGCCCCCCCCCCCCCCCCCCCCCCCTTCCTTTCCTTTCCCAACCACCACCACCACGTCGTGTGGCTGGTTTGATGTGTCCCCATTGACTTCCTCTCCTTTACCAATCTCTGTTTCTCAGTTTTTGCCCTCTACAGCTCCCTGTGGAGCCCTACAAATTATTGCCTTATTAACACGTTCTGCATTTCATTATTTCTTTCTTGATCAATGTATCTCATCTTCAACACTCCCTGTATCACTGTATCTTTCATTTTTACACCCGCATACAACAATTCTCTAAACTTAGTGATTTATGAATCCTTTTCTGCTATATGTTAGTAGCTTTTTCTTTTTGTAGAAAGACCTTTTGTTTTATATAATTCTTTTTAGAGAGTGATATGTTGGTGCTGATTGTCTTAATGTTTCTTTTCCTTTTATGTATATTATCTTGAATTAATAGCACCAAACTTTCTGATATGCAATATATGAGAGAGCCATGGAAAATCTCAGTGCACATAATTTGTTGTTGGAATTCCAGTTCGACTTCAGGAAAGGAGTATGCACAAAAAAATGTAACCTTTTTCTCTTGTATGTCAGACTCGAGCAAGGCTTGAAGTTAGATTGAGAAGCATAAGAGCCATGGCCAGAAAGGAAGAGTATTCAGCCTCTAACACTTAAAGGAATTTTTTTTCCCTTTGATGAAGTTGGCTGAACTACACTTATGGACAACGTATTGGCCGTATTACACAGTCTTGTTTGTTTCAGTTGGCAGAAACCTCATGGTGTGCTGTGTTGAAAGATACCTGTCTATTCTGAATCCCACCAGCTGCAAGGTGTGGAGTGTAATCTGGATTCTTCTTGCAAAGGCAAACACACCGTTTGAGATGTTTAATGAAATCAGAACAGTTTATGAGGATGGTGTGATGAATCATTGTAATGTGTACAAGTGGTGGTGCGAGTTTAAGGCTGGCGGAACAAATGTTCGTGATTAACAAAGAAGTGGGCATTCCTCATTAGTGCCTGACAAGGTAGTGAATAACACCGAAGAAGTGGTCTGTCATGATTGTTGTTGTTGTGGTCTTCAGTCCTGAGACTGGTTTGATGCAGCTCTCCATGCTACTCTATCCTGTGCAAGCTTCTTCATCTCCCAATACCTACTGCAGCCTACATCCTTCTGAATCTGCTTAGTGTATTCATCTCTCGGTCTCCCTCTACGATTTTTACCCTCCACGTTACCCTCCAATACTAAATTGGTGATCCCTTGATGCCTCAACACGTGTCCTACCAACCGATCCCTTCTGTAGTCAAGTTGTGCCACAAACTCCTCTTCTCCCCAATCCTATTCAATACCTCCTCATTAGTTATGTGATCTACCCACCTAATCTTCAGCATTCTTCTGTAGCACCACATTTCGAAAGCTTCTATTCTCTTCTTCACTAAACTATTTATCGTCCATGTTTCACTTCCATACATGGCTACACTCCAAAATACTTTCAGAAACGGCTTCCTGACACTTAAATCTATACTTGATGTTAACAAATTTCTCTTCTTCAGAAACGCTTTCCTTGCCATTGCCAGTCTACATTTTGTATCCTCTCTACTTCAACCATCGTAAGTTATTTTGCACCCCAAATAGCAAAACTCATTTACTACTTTAAGCCTCTCATTTCCTAATCTAATTCCCTCAGCATCACTCGATTTAATTCGACTACATTCCATTATCATCATTTTACTTTTGTTGATGTTCATCTTATATCCTCCTTTCAAGACACTGTCCATTCCGTTCAACTGCTCTTCCAAGTTCCTTGCTGTCTCTGACAGAATTACAATGTCATCGGTGAACCTCAAAGTTTTTACTTCTTCTCCATGAATTTTAATACCTACTCTGAATTTTTCTTTTGTTTCCTTTACTGCTTGCTCAATATACAGATTGAATAATGTCGGGGAGAGGCTACAACCCTGTCTTACTCCCTTCCCAACCACTGCTTCCCTTTGATGCCCCTCGACTCTTATAACTGCCATCTGGTTTCTGTACAAATTGTAAATAGCCTTTTGCTCCCTGTTTTTTAGCCCTACCACCTTCAGAATTTGAAAGAGAGTATTCCAGTCAACATTGTCAAAAGCTTTCTCTAAGTCTGCAAATGCTAGAAACGTAGGTTTGCCTTTCCTTAATGTTTCTCCTAAGATAAGTCATAAGGTCAGTATTGCCTCACGTGTTCCAACATTTCTACAGAATCCAAACTGATCTTCCGGCTTCTACTAGTTTTTCCATTTGTCTGTAAAGAATTCGTGTTAGTATTTTGCAGCTGTGGCTTATTAAACTGATTGTTCGGTAATTTTCACATCTGTCAACACCTGCTTTCTTTGGGATTGGAATTATTATATTCTTCTTGAAGTCTGAGGGTATTTCGCCTGTCTCATACATCTTGCTGACCAGATGGTAGAGTTTTGTCAGGACTGGCTCTCCCAAGGCCGTCAGTAGTTCCAATGGAATGTTGTCTGCTCCGGGGGCCTTGTTCCGACTCAGGTCTTCCAGTGCTCTGTCAAACTCTTAACGCAGTATCATATCTCCCATTTCATCTTCATCTACATCCTCTCCCATTTCCATAACATTGTCCTCAAGTACATCGCCAATTGACTATCTGTCGTGATAGTCAATTGATTTTGGATGAGATGAACACAATGATTCCAGAATCTCTAATTGTCTTCTGTGTGAAATCTTTACTGATATACTTGGTTTTTCAAAAATTTTGTGTGTGAGGGCTACCAAAACAGCTCGCAAATGAAGACAAACTCAGCAGGATCACGTCTACGAGGATTTCTTGAGTGTTTTGAACTGGGAGATGATCAGTTTCTTTATTATATATTGACTGGTGACAAACTTGGGTGGCCGGCTACATCTGTGAGTTGAAAAGACAATCAATACAGTGGCGACATCCCTCCTCACCGTCAGTGAAATAATTCAAAACCATTGTTTCAGCCAGAAAAGTCGTGGCCTCTTTCCTTTGGGATCGTATGGGGGTTGTCCCCATTAAATATTTGCTGCAGGAGGAAGTGGTGCTGTCTGGTACTGGATAACCTTTAAAAAACCCTGCATTGGACGATGAAGAATAGAAGAAGGGAAATTTTAACAAAGGGAGTGTGCTTGTCACACAGTAATACATGTTCTCACACAGCCAACACCACAAAGAAACTCCTGCATCCATTCAGATGGACCATCACCAACAACCCAGCTCACAGTCATGGTCTGCCACTTCTACATTTTCATCTTTTTACCTCTCTAAACATGTTTAGATGTGGTAAATAGTTTTCTACCTGTGATGAGCTTCAGACTTCCATCAAACATAGGGCCAAGGAGAGGAAGAGACGCGTTTTTTATGTTACACTATGTCATCAAAAGTATCTGAACACCTGGCTGAAAATGACTTTCAAATTTGTGGCACCCTCCATCAGTAATGCTGGAATTCAGTATGGTGTTGGCCCACCCTTAGCCTTGATATGACAGCTTCCACTCTCGTAGGCATACGTTCAGTCAGGTGCTGGGAGGATTCTTGGGGAATGGCAGCCCATTTCTCACAGAGTGCTGCACTGAGGAGAGGTATCAATGTCGGTCGGTGAGGCCTGGCATGAAGTCGGCGTTCCAAAACATCCCAAAGGTGTTCTGTAGGATTCAGGTCAGGACTCTGTGCAGGCCAGTCCATTACAGGGATGTTATTGTCATGTAACCACTCCGCCACAGGCCGTCTCGATCGTGTTGAAAGATGCAATCGCCATCCACAAATTGCTCTTTAACAGTGGGAAGCAAGAAAGTGCTTAGAATCTCAGTGTTGGACTGTGCTGTGATAGTGCCACGCAAACCAACAAGGAGTGCCACCCCCTCCATGAAAAACACGACCACATCATAAGACCACCGCCTCCGAATTTTACTGTTGGCACTACATACGCTGGCAGGTGATGTCCACCGGGCATTCGCCATACCCACACCCAGCCATCAGATCGCCACATTGTGTCCTGTGATTTGTCACTCCACACAATGTTTTACCACAGTTCGATCGTCCAATGTTTACACTCCTTACACCGAATGAGGCATCGTTTGCCACTTACTGGTGTGATGTGTGGCTTATGAGCATCCACTCCACCATGAAACCCAAGTTTACTCACCTCCTGCCTAACTGTCATTGTACTTGTAGTGGACCATGATGCATTTTGGAATTCCTGTTTGATGGTCTGAATAGATGTCAGCCTATTACACATTACGACCCTCTCCAACTGTAGGCGGTCCCTGTCAGTCAACAGACGAGATCGGCCTGTACACTTTTGTGCTGTACGTTTCCATTTCACTATATCATCGGAAACAGTGGACCTAGGTATGTTTAGCAGTGTGGAAATCTCGCATACAGACATACGACACAAGTGACACCCAATCACCTGACCACATTTCAAGTCTGTGAGTTCCGCGGAGCGCCCCATTCTGTTCTCTCACGATGTCTAATGACTACAGAGGCCACTCATGTGGAGTACCTGGCAGCACAATGCACCTAATATGAAAAACGTATGTTTTTGGGGGTGTCCAGATGCTTTTGATCACATAGTGTAGGTATCAGAGAACTCGTTCTTTGGCTCACATAGTGTATTGAGAATAAAGGCTACTACAGTGAACAATGGTGTATGATGTACATCTGTGGATTTGTAAATCCAGCAATGGAAAATCCAGGATGGAATGTAACAATACCAGAGAAGGAAAGTTGCTACTCACCATATAGCGGAGATGGTGAGTCGCGATAGGCACAATAAAAAGATTCACACAACTGAAGCTTTCGGCAGTTAAGGACCTTTGTCAGCAGTATACACACACACACACACACACACACACACACACACACACACACACACACCTGCAGTCTGAGAGAGCTGAGACCACACTGCGAACAGCAGCACCAGTGCATGATGGGAGTAGCGACTGGGTACGAGCATATGGGATTGGTTCCCAAATATGTGAGTGGCTCGAAGACTTCCTAAGTAATAGGACCCAGTACGTTGTCCTCTATGGTGAGTGTTCATTGGAGGTGAGGGTATCATCTGGAGTGTCCCAGGGGAGTGTGGTAGGTCCGCTGTTGTTTTCTATCTACATAAATGATCTTTTGGATAGGGTGGACAGCAATGTGCGGCTGTTTGCTGACGATGATGTGGTGTATGGGAAGGTGTCGTCGTTGAGTGACTGTAGGAGGATACGAGATGACTCGGACAGGATTTGTGATTGGTGTAAAGAATGGCAGCTAACTCTAAATATAGACAAATGTAAATTAATGCAGATGAATAGGAGAAAGAATCCCGTAATCTTTGAATACTCGATTAGTAGTGTAGCGCTTGACACAGTCACGTCGATTAAATATTTGGGCGTAACATTGCAGAGCGCTATGAAGTGGGACAAGCATGTAATGGCAGTCGTGGGGAAGGCGGATAGTCGTCTTCAGTTCATTGGTAGAATTTTGGGAAGATGTGGTTCATCTGTAAAGGAGACTGCTTACAAAACACTAATACGATCTATTCTCGAGTACTGCTCGAACGTTTGGGATCCCTATCAGGTCGGATTGAGGTAGGACATAGAAGCAATTCAGAGGCGGGCTGCTAGATTTGTTACTGGTAGGTTTGATCATCACGCGAGTGTTACGGAAATGCTTCAGGAACTCGAGTGGGTGTCTCTGGAGGAAAGGAGGCGTTCTTTTTGTGAATCGCTACTGAGGAAATTTAGAGAACCAGCATTTGAGGCTGCTTGCGGTACAATTTTACTGCTGCGAACTTACATTTCCCGAAAGACCACAAATATAAGATAAGAGAGATTAGGGCTCGTACAGAGGCTTATAGGCAGTCATTTTTCCCTCGTTGTGTTTGAGATTGGGACAGGGAGAGAAGATGCTAGTTGTGGTACCAGGCACCCTCCGCCACACAGCGTATGGTGGATTGCGGAGTATGTATGTAGATGTAGATTGGTGGGGGTAAGGAGGAGGCTGTGGCAGGGAGGGGGAGGGATAGTATGGTGGGAGTGGCGGAGAGTGAAGTGTTGCAGTTTAGACAGAGGATAGGAGAGGAGGTGCAGCATTCTATGTAGGCATGACAACCAACAAGCTGTGTCTGTCCGCATGAACGTCCAGCGACAAACTGGCTGAGAAACAAGTGGACCACCCTGTTGCTGAACACGCTGCCAAACACGATACCCCTCATCTCGATGACTGCTTCACAGCCTGTGCCGTACGGACCCTTCCCACCGACACCAGCTTTTCTGAATTGCGCTGCTGGGAACTTTCCCTGCAATACATCCTACGCTCCCGTAACCCTCCTGGCCTCGACCTTCGCTAGTCACTGTCCTCACCCATCCAGCCCCCTCCGCGTTCCCATTCCAGCACAACGAGGCCGTCATCTCACCGCCACACCCAGTCTATTAATTTCTTTCATTTCTCTCCTTTCTGCTACTTATCCCTTCCCCCTCTCTGCACCTTCTCTCCTGCCCTCTGTCTAAACTGCAACACTTGACATACAAAATCTGGGTTGAAATGTTTCTTTGTGTGGCACACTCCTTATATTCTGTACAGAACTTCCTCATTGTAGTTGGAATTTTTGTTTATACAGTGTTGTTTATTCCTATACTCTTTCACAAATTTTCTTCATATTTTATTAATTTTGAGCTCTTTTTGTTTATGAAGTGTGTATTCAGCATTCTGTAAAATTTATACTGATTTGTAGCATGGCCACAAGTCTGCTCATATTTATTTATTTATTGAGTCTTCTGATTGGTTCGATTGAGCCTGCCACAAATTCCTCTCCTGTGCCAATCCCTTCATCTCAGAATAGCACTTTGCAACCTACTCCCTCAATTATTTGCTGGATGTATTCCAATCTCTGTCTTCCTCTACAGTTTTCACCCTCTGCAGCTCCTTCTAGTACTGTGCACGCTATTCCCTGATGTCTCAATAAGTACTATCATTCTGTCATTTCGTCTTGTCAGTCCTATCCATATTTTCCTTTCTTCACCAGTTCTACATAGAATCTAATTTTCATATCTTATCAGTCCAACTACAGGGTGGCACACGAAATGTGTTACCATTTTGTTTTTGAATATAAACTTTATTGTCAATACAATCTGAAAGGAACATATACTACAATGAAGAGCCATCCATAGAGATTTGTTCTAACTCAGTACATGCTCAATATGTCCACAATTTCCTTCAAATGAACACTGAAGTTAGTGATTACCCTACGGCACATGTCTTCCTTAATTTCACTGCAAGCTTGAAGAATAAGTCTTCTGAACTCCATTAAATCACGTCAACGTTTTGAGAAAATTTTTTCCTTTAGGTACCCCCAAAGAAATATGTCACGTGGATTGAGGTCTGGACTGTTGGAGTTTTTACACGAGCATTTCGACATGCGGATCATTTCACTCAGGTTTCCAGGTCGCTTCAATGATGGACAAAATTGGCCCCCCAATAGTCCAGAACTCAATCCACGTGACTTTTTTCTTTGGGGGTACCCAAAGGAAAAAATTTTCCCGAAACGTCCACGTGATTTAATGGAGCTCAGAAGACTTATTCTTCAAGCTTGCAGTGAAATTACGGAACACATGTGCCGTAGGGTAATCACTAACTTCAGTGTTCGTTTGAAGGAAATTGTGGACATATTGAGCATTTACTGAGTTAGAACAAATCTCCATGGACGGCTCTTCATTGTAGTATATGTTCCTTTCAGATTGTATTGACAATAAAGTTTATATTCAAAAACGAAATGGTAACACGTTTCGTGTGCCACCCTGTAATTTTCGACATTCATCTGTAGCACTGCATCTCAGACATCTTGATAATCTTTTTTCCTGGTTTCCCCACAGTCCATGATTCATACCAAACAATACTGTGCTCCATATGTGCATTCCCAGAGCTTTCCTCCTCAAAGTAAGGCCAATGTTTGATGTTAGCAGATGTCTCTTGACTGAGAATGCCCTTTTTGCCTGTGCTAATATGCTTTTTATGTCGTCCTTGTTTTGCCGTCATCTTTAGTTTGCTTCCAAATTAGCAGAATGTCCTAACTTTATGCTCCCAAATCTTCAAAATAAATAAAATAATGTGACACAATATGAGAGGTGTAAATTCCCGAGGAGAACCAGGAAATCTTGGAAAAATGCGGGAAATTTTTCATATGGGGAAAAACTTAGAATTCAAGAGTTTTTCATTGTTTTAGTTTTCAGTTCGATTTTTGTAATTTTTGACTGGTAAGAACTGATACTCTAACAAACAATTTTGTTTTAACCTGCTACTGTGGAATAACACTGTAGCAATGAAACATAAATGATAGAATAACGCCATAATAAAACTTTAGTTGCAAAGAAAGTGTGCCATTTACAACATCAACAATGACAAAGCAACAGTGCACGTGCAAGCATCTGCCAACAGCAAAGTGTGTCAAAGGCTTTGGGATGAAGACTATAGAATACTTTGTACAACAAACTGCTTTTGATGAGTATGGCATCACAATTGCTTACCTTTCTAACAGATTGCTAGAAAATTTTGTGAATGGTGGTTTGAGAAGTGTCACTTTCAAAGTAAATTTCCTTTTATGCAAGATTAATAATGTTGTGTGTGAGAATGTGTGATGAATTTCTTAAACCACAGTGCATTCAATTCTCAGTCAAAACATAACTTTGAGTACCAGCTACTTAGAAAAATTTCGGGCCCAGAAGATCAGCCATGTATGCTATTATTTAAAATTTTACTGGCACATTTGTGTTTCATATATCATAAAGAGAAATGGATGCTAAAAATGACAAAGTTTCAAGGTTACTTTTTCATATTTATTTTAGTTATTTCATAGATTACAGGTTATGCAATAACAATGCCAAAAAGTGTGATTATTCTAGAGCAATTTCACATCCAGTTGGCTTTTCTATAGAGAACCCATGAAATGTTCAGCACAACAGTGAAATTTGTGATAGTGCTTGTCAGAAATATTCAGTTGCTGCAATTTAATTTATGCTCTTAGGATCCTGCCTAAGCACTCCCTTGGAAGAAAACGACAAAAAATTTTTGGTGAACAACAATATACTTCCTTTTGTTGTTGCTATACTGTATGTTTATTAATTTTAGCCGTTAACTTTTCCTATTTATGTGTTTCACATGTCTTTCGCTCTGAATGTCTGCTGCCATTGGCTGGTGAGATTACATGATTGGATGATGAAAGTGCATTATGCAGCACAATTTCGATTTCAGTGCTTTGAAAACTTTTGTACTGCATTTGGTCGAATTTGGATTTATAGTTTCGTAATACGAAAATGTGCAGTGTACATTTTACCGCATGTCAAAGATCTTTCTGAAATGTGGGTTGTTCCCGCCCCCCCACCCCCCCGCCCCCAAAGTGCTAAGAAGTTGTACGCCGGTGTATAAAACCTTTACCATTCAAAGGATTGATAAGTTTTACAGCTCCAAGAGGAAGTATATTGTCACTTGACATGGAAGAAGTAAACTTTCACCCAGGGTGGAGTGGATTTTCACCTCGGAAATAGTGTATTTTCACCCACGAAAATGTGTATTTTTAACCGGGAAATCATATGTGTATGTGTGTGTGTGTGTGTGTGTGTGTGTGTGTGTGTGTGTGTGTGCGTGCGTGCATCCACGAATACACTATGAGTATTGGCAAAATTGCTTCTGAGCAGCTTCAAAGCAGGGAACCTAGTAAATAACTAAATATTTCTCCAACACTACCAGAGAAGGGAAGTTGCTACTCACCATATAGCGGAGATGCTGAGTCATGACAGGCACGACAAAAAGATTCACACTGTTATAGCTTTCGGCCATTAAGGCCTTTGTCAGCAGTAGACACACACACACACACACACACACACACACACACACACACACACCTACGCGCGCGTGCGCGAACGTGCAACTTGCACAAACATCTGCAGGGTCAAAGAGCTGAAACTACTAGTGCAAGTTGCATTTGTGTGTGTGTGTGTGTGTGTGTGTGTGTGTGTGTGTGTGTGTGTGTGTGTGTGTGTCTTCTGCTGACAAAGGCCTTAATGGCCGAAAGCTATAACAGTGTGAATCTTTCTGTCGTGCCTATCACGACTCAGCATCTCCGCTATATGGCGAGTAGTGTAAGCGCCCCGGTGGTCCCAGTCGCCTACGGTGGACTGGAGGCTGAGCGGTGACCCCTCGAGTTGTCAGGATGCTAGGAAATGACTGTGGATTTGTCAGAAATGCCAAAGAAACATTATTAATTCATAACATCTTTATTCGTGCAGATTACAATGTGGCCTGCGTAACACAGGCTGGCTGATCTCGGTGATATCGACAACCTTCCCCGAGTCCTCGCTGACTCGTAGCGATGACGCAGCGCCGTGTGCTGTGACATAGCGGCGGAATGCCGTTACTTCGGCCCTGCGTGGCTGGCGGTGCCCGGCTCGGCGGCGGACAGCAGGAGGCTCCGGGTTGGAGTCCCCGCGCTGTCGGCACGAGAGGCGTCCTCGTAGTGCGGAGTGTACTCTACCCCACCCCGTCTTCTTCCCTGCTCCTCCTGGTGGCTAGTCTGCGGTGGACGGGCTGCAGTCCCCCGGCGTCGTCGGCTCACCCGGTTCTGACGGCGGAAGCACGGGCCTAGGCCCCGCACGATCTCGACGACGGCTCACCAGTGTGGTCGGCATCGGCGGCGAGCGAGTCTGCCGCGATGTCTGCTGATCCCGGGTCGACGATTGACAGCGGCAGCAGAGAGGACCAGAGCTGGCACTGTCCCCACACATCTGCTGCCGGATGGGCCGCCCTTACTGCAACATCTCCTTAATAAAGATTAACATGAAACTTCCTGGCAGTTTAAAACTGTGTGCCCGACCGAGACTCGAACTCGGGACCTTTGCCTTTCGCGGGCAAGTGCTCTACCAACTGAGCTACCCAAGCACGACTCATGCCCGGTACTCACAGCTTTACTTCCACCAGTACCTCGTCTCCTACCTTCCAAACTTTACAGAAGCTCTCCTGCGAACCTGCAGGACTAGCAGTACCGGGCGTGAGTCATGCTTCGGTAGCTCAGTTGGTAGAGCACTTGCCCGCGAAAGGCAAAGGTCCCGAATTCGAGTCTCGGTCGGGCACACAGTTTTAATCTGCCAGGAAGTTTCATATCAGCGCACACTCCGCTGCAGAGTGAAAATCTCATTCTGGAAAGATTAACATGTTGATCACCGAGCCGAGTGCTACGCAGCATCCCAGTACACATCTAACTGCAAGTCTGACTGCGAGTGCCTTGTTGCTGTCAAAGCTGGCGTATTTAAAGGCAGCACGAGCGACTTCCTGACGTCATGCTCGTTTGTAATGAACGCATTCATTCCACTTATACTGCTGATTCATCTGTCGTTCTTGCGACAGAGTTGCGTGTTGTTACGGCAGACTTACGCGAAGTTGTGAAATGCAGTACAGCTGACGCTATACCTCTGTTTTGCACTCTACGAAAGTCTCCGTCTAATACAAACCCACGTGCTGTTGTGTGTAACCGGGCCACTGCCCCTGCGTGACGACACATTCCGATACGTGTGCAATCCTCTTACCTCTCGGCTAACCTACTGCCTCTGGCTCTCGGCACAGGCAACGAAACTTTGACAATATTCCACGTTTCCAACTCTTTACTATTCTGCGACACTATTGTAGCAACTTTCCTTCTCTGGTATTGTTACATTCCATCCTGTATTTTCCATTGTTTGATTAAATATTTCTCCAGTTGTACAAAGTAAAGTGGCTGACAGGGACTTGCACACTTGTGGTGACGGTGCCAAGAAGGGCCCATGGCCGTCAAATCTCACTCGGTGTCTCCTTCGGACGAGCTCGACTAAAATTTGCGCTCTCGTTTGTCCGGCAGGAGGGCGACGCAGTCGGATATCTGCGCCTACATCGAGAACCGTTTCCCGTACTTCAATCGCAAGAAGAAGGTCTGGCGCAGCTCGGTCCGGGCGTACCTGTCGCTCGGCAAGTACTTCGTCAAAGTGCCGCGGGAGGACGGTGATCGCGGGGAGCACTACTGGACGCTCGGTAAGTCGTGTGGGCAGTGACGGGGTGTCATCTTACCGATTTTGAAAAAGAAAATTCTCAGGCTTGAGGCCGTGTCAGATGCTGTAAAGAAGAGCACGAGCTTTCGACTGACCTCACCTCGACCGTGGTGGAATGGAATGACTGCTGACGGCCTGCCGGTATCCCCTTGCATACTCCAGCTGCCAGCTGTGACGTCACTCGGGTGCTACTGGGTGTCTTCGATTGTCTGCTTTGGCATCCCTGATTAGCTGTCATTTTATGGCTGTAGCTGCACAGTGGTGCAGTTCTAGGAAATTTTTACTGGACTAGCCATCCCCCAACTCTGTTCTGAGCTTATTATATGCACTGGTGGAAATGGGAAATGTTACACGATAAACATCTTAATTGGATTCTGTGGAAATGTTGGAACGCATGAGGCAATACTGACCTTACGCCTTATCTCAAGTAAAGGTAAACCTACGTTTCTACCATTTGTGGACTTAGAGAAAGCTTTTGACATTGTTGACTGGAATACTCTTTCAAATTCTAAAGGCGTGAGTGGTAAAGTACAGGGAACTATTTATAATTTCTACAGAAACCAGATGGCAGTTATAAGAGTCGAGGGGCACAAAAGGGAAGCAGTGGTTGGGAAGGTAGTGAGACAGGGTTGTAGCCTCTCCCCGATGCTATTCAATCTGTATATTGAGCAAGCAATAAAGGAAACAAAAGAAAAATTCGGAGTAGGAATTAAAATCCACGGAGAAGAAATAAAAACTTTGGGGTTCGCTGATGACATTGTAATTCTGTCAGAGACAGCAAAGGACTTGGAAGAGCAGTTGAACGGAATGGGTACTGTCTTGAAAGGAGGCTATAAGATGAACATCAACAAAAGCAAAATGAGGATAATGGAATGTAGTCGAATTAAGTCGGGTGATGCTGAGGGAATTACATTAGGAAATGAGACACTTAAAGTAGTAAAGGAGTTTTGCTATTTGGGGAGCAAATTAACTGATGATGGTCAAAGTAGAGAGCATATAAGATGTAGACTGCATGAGACAAAGCTTTATGCCTCGCCTGTGCCCGTCAACACTGACATGGACCGTAGATGACTGGAAACATGTTGCCTGGTCAGACGAGTCCCGTTGTATTGAGCGAATGTACATGTACGGGTAAGCAGACAGTCTCATGAATCCGTGGACGCTGCATGTCAGCAGGTGATTGTTTACACTGGTAGAGGCTCTGTAATGGTGTGGGGTATGTATACTTGGAGTGACCCCTGATACGTCTAGATACCACTCTGACAGGTGACACATACATAAGCATTTTGTCTGATCACCTGCCTCCATTTGTGTGCACTCTGCATTCCAACAGACTTGGGGAATCCAGCAGGACAATGCGACACTCCACATGTCCAGAATTGCTACGAACTGGCTCCAGGAACTCTCTTCTGGGTTTAAACAATTCCACTGGCCACCAAACTCCCGAGACATGGGCATTACTGAGCATATCTGGGATGTCGTGCAACGTGCTGTTCAGAAGAGATCCCCTCCCCGTCGTACTCTTATGGATTTATGGACAGCTCTACAGAATTCACAATGTCCATTCTCTCGAGCACTGCTGTAGACATTAGTTGAGTCCATACCATCTACATCTACATCTACACCCATACTCCGCAAGCCACCTGACGGTGTGTGGCGGAGGGTACCTTGAGTACCTCTATCGGTTCTCCCTTCTATTCCAGTCTCGTATTGTTCGTGGAAAGAAGCATTGTCGGTATGCCTCTGTGTGGGCTCTAATCTCTCTGATTTTATCCTCACGGTCTCTTCGCGAGATATACGTAGGAGGGAGCAATATACTGCTTGACTCCTCGGTGAAGGTATGTTCTCGAAACTTCAACAAAAGCCCATACCGAGCTACTGAGCGTCTCTCCTGCAGAGTCTTCCACTGGAGTTTATCTATCATCTCCGTAACGCTTTCGCGATTACTAAATGATCCTGTAACGAAGCGCGCTGCTCTCCGTTGGATCTTCTCTATCTCTTCTATCAACCCTATCTGGTAAGGATCCCACACTGCTGAGCAGTATTCGAGCAGTGGGCGAACAAGTGTACTGTAACCTACTTCCTTTGTTTTTGGATTGCATTTCCTTAGGATTCTTCCAATGAATCTCAGTCTGGCATCTGCTTTACCGACGATCAACTTTATATGATCATTCCATTTTAAATCACTACTAATGCGTACTCCCAGATAATTTATGGAATTAACTGCTTCCAGTTGCTGACCTGCTATATTGTAGCTAAATGATATGGGATCTTTCTTTCTATGTATTCGCAGCACATTACACTTGTCTACATTGAGATTTAATTGCCATTCCCTGCACCGTGTGTCAATTCGCTGCAGATCCTCCTGCATTTCAGTACAATTTTCCATTGTTACAACCTCTCGATATACCACAGCATCATCCGCAAAAAGCCTCAGTGAACTTCCGATGTCATTCACAAGGTCATTTATGTATATTGTGAATAGCATCGGTCCTACGACACTCCCCTGCGGCACACCTGAAATCAGTCTTACTTCGGAAGACTTCTCTCCATTGAGAATGACATGCTGCGTCCTGTTATCTAGGAACTCTTCAATCCAATCACACAATTGGTCTGATAGTCCACATGCTCTTACTTTGTTCATTAAACGACTGTGGGGAACCGTATCGAACACCTTGCGGAAGTCGAGAAACACGGCATCTACCTGGGAACCCGTGTCTATGGCCCTCTGAGTCTCGTGGACGAATAGCACGAGCTGGGTTTCACACGACCGTCTTTTTCGAAACCCATGCTGATTCCTACAGAGTAGGTTTCTGGTCTCCAGAAAAGTCATTATTGTCGAACATAACACGTGTTCCAAAATTCTACAACTAATCAACATTAGAGATATAGGTCTATAGTTCTGCACATCTGTTCGACGTCCCTTCTTGAAAACGGGGATGACCTGTGCCCTTTTCCAATCCTTTGGAACGCTACGCTCTTCTAGAGACCTACGGTACACCGCTGCAAGAAGGGGGGCAAGTTCCTTCGCGTACTCTGTGTAAAATCGAACTGGTATCCCATCAGGTCCAGCGGCCTTTCCTCTTTTGAGCGATTTTAATTGTTTCTCTATCCCTCTGTCGTCTATTTCGATATCTACCGTTTTGTCATTTGTGCGACAGTGTAGAGAAGGAACTACAGTGCAGTCTTTCTCTGTGAAACAGCTTTGGAAAAAGACATTTAGTATTTCGGCCTTTAGTCTGTTATCCTCTGTTTCAGTACCATTTTGATCACAGAGTGTCTGGACATTTTGTTTTGATCCACCTACCGCTTTGACATAGGACCAAAATGTCTTAGGATTTTCTGCCAAGTCAGTACATAGAACTTTACTTTCGAATTCGTTGAACGCCTCTCGCATAGCCCTCCTCACACTACATTTCGCTTCGCGTAATTTTTGTTTGTCTGCAAGGCTTTGGCTATGATTATGTTTGCTGTGAAGTTCCCTTTGCTTCCATAACAGTTTTCTAACTCGGTTGTTGTATCACGGTGGCTCTTTTCCATCTCTTACGATCTTGCTTGGCACATACTCATCGTGTTGTGGCACTTCTGAGTGCTCATGGGGATCCAAGACGCTATTAGGCAGGTGTAGCAGTTTTTTTGGCTTAGCAGGTATTTGATTCTGTGGGCAAACCGACGTCTACCTGGCAACATTTGTTTCAACTGGCAGCAGTAGTTTGCCGATGTTATCGACGTGAGTTGGGCCATTCACAACCTTGCTAACACTGACTCCTTTCTGCTGCACCTTCACATACCCAGAACACTGTCCAGTTTATGCTGCGTCATTCCAGTCCACTGTGCCAGTGAACTCGAATTGAAAGTGATTTGTGTTAACAATAACAATACAATATTTTTATTAGTAGCTAGTTTCGTAATGGGAAAAATACAAGGTATTCATACACTGTGTGATCAAAACAATCTGGCCACCTGGCTGAAAATGAGTTAAAAGTTCGTGGTTCCCTCTATTGATAGTGCTGGAATTCAGTATGGAGTTGGCCCACCATTAGCCTTGATGACAGCTTCCACTCACTGGCGTACGTCCAATCAGGTGCTGGAAGGTTTCTAGGGGAATGGCAGCTCATTCTTCACGGAGTGCTGCACTGAGGAGAGGTGTCGATGTCGGTCGGTGAGGCCTGGCACGAAGTCGGCGTTCCAAAACATCTCAAAGGTGTTCTGTAGGATTCAGGTCAGGAGTCTGTACAGGCCAGTCCATTACAGGGATGTTGCTGTCTTGTAACCACTCCGCCACAGGCCGTGCATTATGAACAGGTGCTCCATCGGGTTGAAAGATGCAATTGCCATCGCCGAATTGCTCTTCAACAGTGGGAAGCAAGAAGGTGCTTAAAACATTAATTTAGGCCTGTGCTGTGATAGTGCTGTGCAAAACAGCAAGGTATGCAAGCCCCCTCCATGAAAAACACGACCACACCATAACACCACCGCCTCCGCCTCCGAATTTTACTGTTGACACTACACACGCTGGCATTCACTGTACCCACACCCTGCCATCAGATCACCACATTGTGTACTGAGATTCGTCGCTCGACACAACATTTTTTCACTTTTCAATAGTCCAATGTTTGCGCCCCTTACACCAAGCGAGGCGTCGTTGTGCATTTACCGGCGTGATGTGTGGCTTATGAGCAGCCGCTCGACCATGAAATCCAAGTTTTGTCACCTCCCACCTAACAGTCATAGTACTTGCAGTGGATCCTGATGCAGTTTGGAATTCCTGTGTGATGGCCTGGATAGATGTCTGCCTATTACAAGTTACGACCCTCTTCAACTGTCGGCGGTCTCTGTCAGTCAACAGACGAGGTCGGCCTGTACTCTTTTGTGCTGTACGTGTCCCTTCACATTTCCACCTGACTATCACATCGGAAACAGTGGACCTAGGGATGTTTAGGAGTGTGCACAGCACAAGTGACATCCAATCACCTGACCACGTTCGAAGTCCACGAGTTCTAATGAGTACTGAGATCGCTGATGTGGAGTACCTGGTAGTATGTGGCAGCACAGTGCACCTAATATGAAAAACGTCTTTGGGGGTGTCCAGATAGTTTTGATCATACAGTGTATTATGCAGACTGTAAATTGAAAGTAATAGCATATGCAGAAGAACAGGGAAACATAGCAGCTGTGCAGCATTTCGGCCCTCCACCGACAGAACAAACCGTTCACGATTGGTGGGCTAGTTAAGAAGAACGAAAAAGAGGAAGACTAAATGTGTAAATAGAGGTCTTGGAATACTGTAAAAGATTTTACGTTCAGTGACTGTGAACATCCTTGCGGGTGCTCGGACGGCCTGCCCACCAAACGATTACCGTGTTCACCGGTTGCAGACCCGCAGTACGAGGACGTGTTCAACTACGGCAGCTTCCGCGACTACCCGTGCGTGAAGCGGACGTTCTGCAGGCAGTGCGAGAAGCAGCCGTTTCTCGGGCCCTGGGAGCGGTGACACCTCTGAGAGAGCCCGACGGCACCGCCAGCGCCACCCGCCACCTCCAAATCGCGCAGCGCAGCCCCACCGTGTCGGAGCACCTCGAGCTGCCGGCTGCTGCCGAGAGGTTGCAGTGCGGTCCCACGCCTCTCTCGACTGCCGTCACCGCCTGCCCGTACTGTGCCAGGTACGAGCACAGGTCCGTGCCTCGTAATGTGACCGTGTCCTCCAAAACCTCAGATGTCGGGTCACATTTTTATTAACCTACAAATGATTTGTGTCTTTTTATTAGCAAACCTGGCTATTCTTGACAAATGCTAAATGTTATTTGGGAATTGGATGTACCAGTTGATCAAAAAGTCAGTATAAATTTGAAAACTGAATAAATAACGGAATAATGTAGATCGAGAGTTAAAAATTCACACACGTGCTTGGAATGACATGGGGTTTTATTAGAACCAACCGTATTGCTAGACGCGTGAAAGATCTCTTGCGCGCGTCGTTTGGTGATGATCGCGTGCTCAGCCGCCACTTTCGTCATGCTTGGCCTCCCAAGTCCCCAGACCTCAGTCCGTGCGATTATTGGCTTTGGGGTTACCTGAAGTCGCAAGTGTATCGTGATCGACCGACATCTCTAGGGATGCTGGAAGACAACATCCGACGCCAATGCCTCACCATAACTCCGGACATGCTTTACAGTGCTGTTCACAACATCATCTTTGCTTTTCGTCTTACTTTTTTATGCTAATTATTGCTATTCTGATCAGATGAAGCGCCATCTGTTGGACACTTTTTGAACTTTTGTATTTTTTTTTTGGTTCTAATAAAACCACATCTCATTCCAAACATGTGTGTCAATTTGTACCTCTCTATCTAGATTATTCAGTGATTTATTCAGTTTTCAAATTTATACTCACTTTTTGATTGCCCGGTATGTTCTACTCTTCTTCTCCCTACTCTCTCCCCCCCCCCATCCCCCTCCCTCTCTCTCTCTCTCTCTCTCTCTCTCTCTCTCTCTCTCTCTCTCTCTCTCTCTCTCTCTCTCTCTCTCTCTCTCTCATCCTCTCCCCCTCCCTTTGTCCACATGCTGCTCCCTATCTCTGTCCATCACCTTTCCCCTGTTCCCTGTACATCTCTTATCCCACACTGTCTCTGTCCATCTCGTCCTCCCTCATCTCTCTGTCTGTACCTTCCTCCTCCTTCTTCATACCCATTTCTTCCTCCCTTCTTTGCCCATTCCCCCCCCCCCCTCTCTCCCCCCCCCCCTCTCTGATCTTATTTATTGTGATTGCAAACAGAACCTTGATTGGAAATAGAAGTCAAAATGAACGGGTGAATCGGTTGGAATCATTTGTACACATGGCATGAGAGAGACGTTCCCAGCTGCTGTAGCTGTGAGGAAAGTACAGGGTGCGGCAGTCAAACCTCTTATTAGTCCACAGAAGCATTGGAAGTAGTGGAGGGCGAGTAACCGAGGTCAGCACTGCGTTCCCCAACACAAAGCATTTTGGTAGCAATGGACCAGTGGATTAAGCGACAACAGTTGTTTGCAGTGAAAGCTTTTTACCAAAGCGGCAGCTATGTAGCCGTTCAGCGTTGTTTCCAGGCGCATTTTCAAATTAATAGTGTTAGGCTGGTGCGTTTGGTTAACTCAATAAAAACTTGAGTCGAAGACGTTGAAAACGTCAGTAAAACAACAAAGAAAAGGGGTCGCAGAGCGAAGACAGTGCGTACTCCCGAGAATGTGGAATGTGTAAGAATTGCTGTGGGAAGAAGCCCGCGAAGATCAGTGCGTAGACAGAGTGTGTTGTGCTTGGAATATCTGGGACTGTCCGAAGGACTTTGAGGCTAGACTTGCATAACCACCCATACAAAATCCAAGTGGTTAACGCTTTGAATAATAGCAACTTTATGGTTCGACATCATTTCTGTGAAAGTCTTTTCTAAATGATTGAAGAAAATGAGAAGCTTGTTCGCAACCTCTGGATGAGTGATGTGGCGCATTTTCACCCCAATGGACATGTGAACAAACAGAACTTTAGATATTCGAGTAATCAGAACCCTCACCAACTCCATGAAAAACCCCTGCACTCAACCAAGGTAACAGTTTGATATGCAATGTCCTCATTGGGAATAATAGCCCCCCTTTTTTTTTTTAGGACGAAAGAGAACAATCTGTTACCATGACTGACTTCGTACCTCAGCTTCGTCAGTGTGCAGTGAATGATGAAACATTATTTCAACAATATGGAGCAACAAGTCACACACTCTGTGTGAGCATTAATGTTCTCAATGAAGTTTTTCCTAACTGGGTGATTACCAAGAATGGAGCAATTGCTTGCCCCCCCCTCCCTCCCCCCTCCCCCCCCCCCCCTCTTCCCAAACTCCAGTGGCAGAAGCTTACAGAGAGGTTTACTATTTAAGTTTCAGGACAGTACTTTCTGGGAAGATCATTTTATTTACTCCCACATACGTCTCAGAAAGCTTTTGACAATGTTGATTGGAATACCCTCCTTCAAATTCTGAAGGTGGCAGGGGTAAAATACAGGGAGCGAAAGACTATTTACAATTTGTACAGAAACCAGATGGCAGTTATAAGAGTCGAGGGACATGAAAGGGAAGCAGTGGTTGTGAAGGGAGTGAGACAGGGTTGTAGCCTCTCCCCGATGTTATTCAATCTGTATATTGAGCAAGCAGTAAAGGAAACAAAAGAAAAATTCGGAGTAGGTATTAAAATTCATGGAGAAGAAATAAAAACTTTAAGGTTCGCCGATGATATTGTAATTCTGTCAGAGACAAAAAAGGACTTGGAAGAGCAGTTGAACGGAACGGACAGTGTCTTGAAAGGAGGGTATAAGATGAACATCAACAAAATCAAAACGAAGATAATGGAATGTAGTCAAATTAAGTCGGGGGATGCTGAGGGAATTAGATTAGGAAATGATACACTTAAAGTAGTAAAGGAGTTTTGCTATATGGGGAGCAAAATAACTGATGATGGTCAAAGTAGAGAGAATATAAAATGTAGACTGGCAGTGGCAAGGAAAGCGTTTCTGAAGAAGAGAAATTTGTTAACATCGAGTATAGATTTAAGTGTCAGGAAGTCATTTCTGAAAGTATTTGTATGGAGTGTAGCCATGTATGGAAGTGAAACATGGACGATAAATAGTTTGGACAAGAAGAGAATAGAAGCTTTCGAAATGTGGTGCTACACAAGAATGCTGAAGTTTAGATGGGTAGATCACATAACTAATGAGGAGGTATTGAATAGGATTGGGGAGAAGAGGAGTTTGTCGCACAACTTGGCTAGAAGAAGGGATCGGTTGGTAGGACATGTTCTGAGGCATCAAGGGATCACCAATTTAGTATTGGAGGGCAGCGTGGAGGGTAAAAATCGTAGAGGGAGACCAAAAGATGAATACACTAAGCAGATTCAGAAGGATGTAGGTTGCGGTAGGTACTGGGAGATGAAGAAGCTTGCACAGGATAGAATAGCATGGAGAGCTGCATCAAAGCAGTCTCTTGACTGAAGACCACAACAACAACAACAACAACATCTATGAGAGCAACCTGTTTGAACTACTTCTTGTTTTTCTTTTGTTTCCTCCTTGTCTTCTTCTGCATTGTAGATTTCTATTAAATCTGTTAAAGTTGATGGATCTCTGCCACTCGACGCTTGTAGGGTGCGTAAGGGATGCAGTATTCTCGGAATGCTGTAGGACAGTTCAAACAAATAATATTAGTAGTTTTATTTTTATAAAGCAGTTGGCAATACTTAACTTTGGAGTTACACCATTGTCGCAAGTAACATGCAGACAGTAAGATTCTTCGCTATAGTCAAAGTCCAGGCAAGTTACTGATAAGGATCATAAAGTTCCACTAACATCAGTACACAGAGGCGATGTGAGCGGCCGGGGATGGAAGGAGCGGCGCTTATCTCCACTTCTTGCAGAGGGCACTCCCGGCACAGCTCCCCCTTTGTCAGCGGGCTGTTGGCTGATGTGTCCTCACCACCATCTCTGATCTTCCGTTCGTCATCTTCGTTCCGGCACTTGTGGTTGTGCCAGAATAAAAGTGTAGCTAGTTGACATAAAATCATCACTTCGAATCTACTCATCCGGACTGCTTGGGACATTTTGGATTTGAATTAATTCAGCAATGTTCCTGCATTTTCTTGAACTTCAATGACTGCAGATGCGCCTCGTTCATCACCTGCAAAGTGTGATTTGCTGAAGCACTATAGTTCAATTCTTTTATCTTGGCGGTTCGCGCATGCCCGCCCAGACGCGGGAGATTGCTGCGTTGCCAGTTGTACGTGCCAAGAGAAGCAGCGCCATAGTATAGTATAGTTCGCAAACTTACGTTTAGGGGGGAGCGCGCAGTTCATGAAGTAAAGCCACCACGGCCGCATTAACCCTTTCACTGCTACAGAGACGTGCTCCCTGCATTTTGTCATCACTGTACCGCTCGCCTGTGCAGACACACGGTGTTCCGACTGCTTAGACACACTTATCATTCGATTTCACAAAAACTATTTGGCCCAAAAATTTGATTTTTACACATTTTCTTGACTGATACCTTCCCCCCATAAATGACTTAATTTTGTTTCGATGTTAAACGCAGTTATTGCGCAGCATTAAATGTAGTAAACCATTGCACGAAATTTTGAAGAGTTTGCGGAGGTAAAAGTCCATAGCGTATACTTTCTGTATGGTCGATTTTAGTTGCCACTAGAAAGTTCAAAAAATTACATTCAAACGAATAAAATTCATGAAGTAAGACACTTCGATATTGTTTTTAAATAAAGAAAATATTAGGCACCGATCGAGATTTGAACTCAGAACCTTTTGCTTAGCAGCCAAATAGCTTAACTGTTACGCCAACGCAGCTCGTCGTTCTTTATATCTCCCGGAGAACTTTAAAATATCACGCAAAATACCGACAAACACTGTTGGTATGATTATGAATTACTCACGTTTCGTTGAAGTACAATAGGAAATAAACAATTACCACTGTCCTTTATTGCGAAAAAGCGGTTAGTGAGTATGATACAAACACCTTTCTTTGCTATCGCCTGAATTAGGAGGCTTATTGCATGTTTGGTTTAATTAATTAATAGAATATGAAGTAACTGGTATAAAGAATGCTTTTTCCAAACTTTCCATAAAAGAAAGTCTGCTATCAAGACATTGCTTTCGTTCAATTACTTTATTTATGAGTGAATGTTCCCAAAACTGAAGACTCTCGTCCGTGCTCTGCACTGCAGTCGAGCTCTGGCAACGTCGTTCTCTGTTCATTGGCTGACTGTGTTTTGTGACATCAGATGCGCAGAATGAACCTAAACTCGGCCGCAGTCATAAATGACGCGCACTTTAGGTGACAGTTTCGGTCTTCATTTCTCGTGCTGCCAAATCGATCCAATTTACTGCATCCACGAGAGAAACAGACCGTCTAATATTGGCTACACTTTCAGCTTCTTTGATAGTAAGAATAACAGGCTGTGCCAGTAACTCCCTGTAATGTCAACTTCGACATCTTACTAGCCAAACTTTGCGGTCTAAATTTCTCGCCGAGTGCAGTGCAATGGTTTCGCTTGTACGTGACATCTCGTCAGCAACGCATCCTGTCCGAGAATATAAAATCACAATGGCGGCAGGTAGTGTCAGGCGTTCCCCGAGGCTAAGTATTAGGTCCTGTACTCTTCTCTCTGTATGTCAATGATGTGTCATCCGTTCTGACCTATTGCATATATCATATGTATGCCGATGACCTTCAGTTGTATCTAAGTGCGAAACCAAGCAATCTCAAGAAAACTATTGAAAATTTCAGTACTGACCTCGATGCACTGTCAAAATGGGCACAGGACATATGACGAAAACTAAACCCATCTAAAACCCAAGCGGTACTTGTTGGTCACTCTAAGCTCATTAGCCCAAAACATCGGGAATCCGTACCATCTCTTATCCTAAATGCAACAAATATTAACTTCTCTCCCTCAGCAAAGAGTTTGGGAGTAATAATAGATGAAAATCTAAATTGGACAGAGCACGTAACTGTAGTGTGCAAAAATGCATCAGCATCCCTTCATGTCCTACAAAAATACAAAAAACTCTTCCCTTTCGATCTGAGAAAGAAATTAGTACAAACGCTTATATTCCCAATGATTGACTACAGCGATATTATCCTACAAGGCCTCTCTCAGGAAAATTCGCGACGTCTGGGACTGGTCACGAATGCCTGCGTCCGATACATCTGTGACGTTCGACTTTTTGATCACATTTCACCAGCATATGCAAAATTGTCCTTGCTGCGTGCAGACAAACACAGAGATTTCCATACACTCTGTCTCATCTACTGCCGTATAAATGTACACTGTCCCTCATATCTCTCCTCGTCCTTGACGCTTATGTCGGAACAACGTGACAGAAACACACGTTCCCATCATAATAAAATTCTCTCCGTTCCACTGCATCGCTCAGTCACCTTCTCCAAGTCCTTTACAGTAGCGGGAACCCGACTCTGGAATAACCTCCCTCGTTATGTTATAGAACTTAAAAACGTGTCCGGGTTCAAAAAACAGTTAATGACGTATCTACTTAAGCAACAGTAATCCCTTCCTCTGTACACGAATGCACTTCACCTCATTACTTCACTCTTTCCCCCTCCTTAAATCTCCCTCCCCCAAAACTCGCTATACTAGTAAACATCTACTTTACACATCAACATATTAATGTACACCTCCACAAATCTTCATTACTATTGCCAATTTTTCTCATGTTTATCATTATTATTTGATTTTTTTCTTTTTACTGTTATTATTATTATTATTATTATTATTATTGCTTTTATCATAATTTGTATGTATATGTATAGCACCTGTTGTAAAAATACTGCCAGCATTTACTTTATTAGGTCTTAGTCATTACTCTTTATTCATATTGTCACTAGAGTAATCTAATTTTCTTATTTAAACTATTGTCATGATGTAACTCTGATGTGTGATATGCCGCATGTGTGGAACACTGGTCCGATGTAAGAGAGGGGCTGGTGGCCCTAATCTGATCGGGTTAAATAAATAAATAAATAATGTGACTTGTGTGCCTATTCAGTCCACAGCTTCTGCGAGGCTACCATATTTACTCGAATCTGAGCCGCACTTTTTTTCCGGTTTTTGTAATCCAAAAACCCGCCTGCGGCTTAGAAGCAAGTGCAAAGTAAGCGGAAGTTCTGGAAAATGTTGGTAGGTGCCGCCACAACTAACTTCTGCCGTCGAATATATGTAGCGCTACACAGGCATGCTTTGCAGGCACAAAGATAAATACTGGCGCCAAACCCTCTGCGTCAGTAAATAAATTAAAAAAAGGTGGAAGACGAGCTTTTTTCTCTGCCTCGAGTTTCGATCACTGCATTTTCGTACATTATCCAATGAAGTAAATACAAATTCTGTATTGTGCATCTTCGAATGTAGCAGCATTTCAATATACTACGAAAATCCGACTGGCAAGACTGTTTGGGATGTTTCTCAATATGGCCAACTCTACATTCTGAATTTTTTCCTACCTGTGAGAAGAGACGCTTCCTTATAGGAACTTTTATGAATTGTGAATCACATGCAGTATTCTCTTCACCATAAGAATAATACGAATATAAACATTTTGCCATGTATTCTTTCATGTTTGCTGCTATCTCATTTAAATCCTGTCTGCCTAATAAACTACGAAACTAGAGTGAGACAACAGCAAACGCGGAAGAATATACATATCGTGTCATGTTTATATTCGTATTATTCTCATGCCTAATAGTGATACAGTCAGAAATGAAGCACGGCAATTGACTAGATTTGTAAATCTAAGATGACTCTAATTTCAGTGCAGAATGTAATGTACTAAAGAGGCATCTGCAAAGATTTTCAAACGGAGAAAAATTTTCACCAAACTCTCGTTCAGAACATCTTCTATCATATGCTGTCTATTATTTGGTTCTTGTTGATCATTATCAAAGAAAGCAGGAGTGTAGGTAACAGCAAATAGCAGTCTCTTGCAATTGTTTCACTAATGAGACGATTCCTCTCTCTCTTTTTTTTTTTTATTGTTAGCGGCGGTAGCGTGCACAAAAGCAAGCCATGCCGCGAGCGGCGACAGGTCGTAAACACGCACTATCAGAATGTGACAAGCAATGCACGACACAGTACAGTAATGCATTTTCAGCTTAGAGTGACGCAAACACCTATAACAAAGAGAACGGCACTTATCAGATCAAAGAAAAATAAGCAATCAATTCAAACCAGACGAAGCACGTGAAAAAGGAAGGGTACCCGTATAAACACGGACGGAGCGCCTGACGCATAGCAACGGCTACCTGCTAAAGCTTAACTGCTAAACTTACGACTCGAACCAAACTACTGTAGCTGTATCGTCATTCATTCAACCTAAATTGTGTCTCATATTACAGTGGACCAACTTTGTTTCGATTTGGAGGTGCGGCCTAAAACTTTTCTCTCCCCTTGAATTTGGAGTCTCAAATTTCAGGTGCGGCTTAGATTCGAGAAAATACGGTAGTTGAAGCTGACGGGAATCGAGCCAATTTCACATTTGATAGGTTGGCTTTCTGATGACAAGTTGCACTTTCTAGGAAAAGGAGAACTTGCCGATCTCCATTTTTTCCCTGCCAATTGAAAGACCCGAGCCACTCTTCCATTAGACCACCACCATCCACACCTTTTTTTATTGCTTTGCCGTGTGACTGGAAACTTACTGACATCTGTGTTTTAGAAGCAACAGGGTTCGGCCAACTTCACAGTCACCAGTGGCCATTTCAACTAACGTGCTACCACACAACACTAGAGTGAATCTTTCCTTGCCTATTTTACCACAGATGCACTTTTCACTTTAGATTGCTAGAGATTTTGCACGGTAAAACAGTCCCGTTTAGTTGGTGTTGAGTATGTCTTTCTGGTTGTATTTCACAATTAGTTTGTGCAGCATTGTCTTCCACTGCACTTCCCTTTCCTGCACATCTTTAGTTTCCCCACATCCTTCATTCCACACGATCTTGTGTCTAGCTCTGAAACTGTGCAGCCTTCCTGAGGAAGCCTTAAACTTCATATTCCCAAGCCCTTTAGCAACTTTCAGAGGCTCACTCTGTGATGTTGTTCCAGCAAAGGTAAGTTTTTTTTACCTGTGCACTTACATTCCCACACTGTCTTGTTAATTTCTTCATTTCCCATCATCTTTGTCTTTCTTTTCATTTGGCCATTTCCTTTCATCCTGTATCTTACCCTTATTTCTCAAAGTTTCGTAAATTCATCTGTTACCAATTTGAAATGCAGCATTATTTGTGCACACTGAGTTTGTCTCTCTCACTCACCTCAATTAAAGTAATCTTTTTGTTAAGTATTAGTGACATTTACTTTTTGTTTGACATCGTATTGTCACATAAAGTGTTCCAAGTCAACTGGAACTGGCAGAAAATAATGCACGTAGTGCATCTATGTGCAATGCTTGAACTTGAAGGGTAAATCGATTGTTTAACAGAAAGACTGTCACTTCTGTCACATAAGAGCATTGTCAGGGCTGTTATATCTTCGTGTGAAAAGTAGCATCCTTGTATTGAGATAAATAACAGAGGGATATTTTAATACAGTAGAACTGTATAAGCTGCATTTCTGCTTTATACAGTGAATTATTATTTATTCCTTCAAATTTCCATTCCCACATGCCACTTTATACTAAAAAAATTGCCATACAGAAATGTGTTGGATGTGTTGGGACTGAAATATTTTGCACGATTTAGCTGTATTTCCAAATTACACACTTTCTGCTTTGATCAAGTTTTACTGTAATTTTTATTATATTTGATGGTATGTAACATAAGTGTAAAAACAGGGGCTTTCCTTAGAAATAGTGTTAACTTGTAATGTGGTAATAACACCAGTTTTTCTCTAGGCAATCTGTTAGGTCAGTACACTACAAAATTAGTTTTAGACATTTTTATTCCCCTGCTATTGTAGAGCATTAACAAATATGTTCTTTCATATTGCATTGTAAGTGAAGTAGTGAATGAATTATTTAATTAATTAGTTCTTGGATATTCAGTGTTGTCCACAAATATATATTAAGCATAGGGAGCTGTCTAAACACTCATCATTCCAGACAGCTTAATTCAGCTGCATTTACTATGCCAGAAGTTTTTGTGATGAATTCACACGTGTACAACTAGCCATTAATGACATTAGGACAGGGGCGGTCAATGTAAAAAACACAAATTTACATTTTAGCAAAGCAATCATCTCAGGTGTTACGTAAAGCTGTTTAATGTGCGAGTGAAATCTGAGTTTCCATTTCTCTCACGAAGCTGAATTCAAATCCATATCAAACTGCTGTGGTCTATATTTTCCACGTACATTTTGAATCACTGAGGTGAAATATTGTACTATTCTGTAGTAAAGTCAAGGCCATATATATATATATATATATATATATATATATATATATATATATATATATATATATATATATATATTTATTCCACTGCTTTGTTTATCTCAGCTAGCGTCAGCCTAGTATCGTTGGTGTGTCTCGTTACGTGTTGACGTGAACGTTTAAGTTTAGTTCCTTTGTTCGTTTGTCGCGTTTTCGTCACTGTTAAAATGCTAACCATTGAAGAACGTGTGTTTTTAGTCGAACAAGTGTTCAAAGCTGGCGGTAAATACACGGTTTCAGTTCGTCAAACATTTAATTCAGTTTTCCCGGAGACAACACTCCCACATCGCAATACTGTGCGAGATTCGAGTAACAAATTTCTAAGTACGGGTTCAGTGACAGGTGCACCGAGAAATGGTCGTCCTAGCGTTTTGTCCAAGGATATACTACTTCATATTTCCGATGAAATGCCCACGAGTCCGAACAAGTCAGTAAGAAAACTCGCCCAGGAAATCGATGTTAGTGTTGAAACGGCCCACACAGCTGTAAGGAAAAAATTCAGAATTTTTCCCATACAAAGTGACAGTCGTGCAAGAACTGAAAAATACCGATCATGGCAAGAGACTGCATTATTGTCAACGGTTCAAAAATTTCGTTCAACAAAATGGAAGGGGTATTCTTAATGAAACGTTTTTCACTGATGAGGTGTGGTTTCACCGGGTACATGAACTCGCAAATTTCTCGTATGTGGAGTACTGCAAATCTATTGTATATTCCTGAGGAACCACTTCATTCTGTGAAAATAGGAGTTTGGATTGCAATTTCTAGATGTCGGATTGTGGGTCCCATGTTTTTCAATGAAACAATAAACGCACAACGATACTGCAGTGATATTCTGTACCCACTCGTAGGAGAACTTGTATTAAGTGAAATACTGAACGGTTATTTTCAACAAGATGGTGCAACCACGCGTACAGCTCACGTTTCAATGTCACTGCTTGCTGATGTTTTTGGTGATCACATAATTTCACATGCACCTTGACCTCCATGATCGCCTGACCGAACACCACCTGAATTTTTCTTCTGGTGTGCAGCAAAAGCATCTGTCTATAAAAACCGCCCAAAATCCATCGATGAATCGAAAACTGCAGTATCCACTTTCACTGCTTCTGTTACAGAAGAAATGTTACAGCTTGTGTTTGGAAACATGATTAGATGAACTGAATTTTGTATTCAGCAACAAGGGGGGCACTTTCAACATTCGATGTGAAAATTTGTAAGTAAAAATGAACATCCAATAAATTTATAACTTGTATTTCACCGAGTTTCATTTCGGTATAGTCACCGCAGCATACGGCACACTCGACTAACAATCGTATGGCACTGCGGAGAGACTTTTTGAACACCCTGTATCCTCTTGACCAATTTTTTGTCTTTTTTTTTTTCTCTTCTGTATTTGTTTGATGATTTTAATGCTTGCAGGTCTACTCAAATTTCTGACGGGTACAACAGTGCTCCATTTGAAGAAAGTAATCATGATGTGCTGATGGAGCAGGAGGAGAAAACACAGTTCATCAGTTGTAGTCTTCGAACACAAGAAATTGTGTCACAAGAGAATAATTCGTTCTGCAGTGCAGATAGCGTGGGTGCGATGGACCGGAACTTTTCTGTCTTGACCTGTAGTTCGTGCATACAGAGCTTTACATCAGAATACAGCCTCATAATGCATGTGTTCATTCATATTGATACTGTAGAACTACAATCACATGCTTATACACTCCTGGAAATTGAAATAAGAACACCGTGAATTCATTGTCCCAGGAAGGGGAAACTTTATTGACACATTCCTGGGGTCAGATACATCACATGATCACACTGACAGACCCACAGGCACATAGACACAGGCAACAGAGCATGGACAATGTCGGCACTAGTACAGTGTATATCCACCTTTCGCAGCAATGCAGGCTGCTATTCTCCCATGGAGGCGATCGTAGAGATGCTGGATGTAGTCCTGTGGAACGGCTTACCATGCCATTTCCACCTGGCGCCTTAGTTGGACCAGCGTTCGTGCTGGACGTGCAGACCGCGTGAGACGACGCTTCATCCAGTCCCAAACATGCTCAATGGGGGACAGATCCGGAGATCTTGCTGGCCAGGGTAGTTGACTTACACCTTCTAGAGCACGTTGGGTGGCACGGGATACATGCGCACGTTCATTGTCCTGTTGGAACAGCAAGTTCCCTTGTCAGTCTAGGAATGGTAGAACGATGGGTTCGATGACGGTTTGGATGTACCGTGCACTATTCAGTGTCCCCTCGACGATCACCAGTGGTGTACAGCCAGTGTAGGAGATCGCTCCCCACACCATGATGCCGGATGTTGGCCCTGTGTGCCTCGGTCGTATGCAGTCCTGATTGTGGCGCTCACCTGCACGGCGCCAAACACGCATACGACCATCATTGGCACCAAGGCAGAAGCGACTCATTGCTGAAGACGACACGTCTCCATTCGTCCCTCCATTCACGCCTGTCGCGACACCACTGGAGGCGGGCTGCACGATGTTGGGGCGTGAGCGGAAGACGGCCTAACGGTGTGCGGGACCGTAGCCCAGCTTCATGGAGACGGTTGCGAATGGTCCTCGACGATACCCCAGGAGCAACAGTGTCCCTAATTTGCTGGGAAGTGGCGGTGCGGTCCCCTACGGCACTGCGTAGGATCCTACGGTCTTGGCGTGCATCCGTGCGTCGCTGCGGTCCGGTCCCAGGTCGACGGGCACGTGCACCTTCCGCCGACCACTGGCGACAACATCGATGTACTGTGGAGACCTCACGCCCCACGTGTTGAGCAATTCGGCGGTACGTCCACCCGGCCTCCCGCATGCCCACTATACGCCCTCGCTCAAAGTCCGTCAACTGCACATACGGTTCACGTCCACGCTGTCGCGGCATGCTACCAGTGTTAAAGACTGCGATGGAGCTCCGTATGCCACGGCAAACTGGCTGACACTGACGGCGGCGGTGCACAAATGCTGCGCAGCTAGCGCCATTCGACGGCCAACACCGCGGTTCCTGATGTGTCCGTTGTGCCGTGCGTGTGATCATTGCTTGTACAGCCCTCTCGCAGTGTCCGGAGCAAGTATGGTGGGTCTGACACACCAGTGTCAATGTGTTCTTTTTTCCATTTCCAGGAGTGTAGATGCTGAGGTGAAGTGTGTCTCTCTGATTTCATGCTGAATAAGCATTTGAATATGAAATACAGTGACATGACCCTGCATGCTCATTTGGTGACAGTAGGAAGGTGTGTATTTTATTTTTTATTTACACGTTGTAACCTGCAGAGCTGTATTCTTGTATTAGTGCCTCTTACTAGTTCACGTCACAACCGGATGTATCGGTATTGAAACATTTCCTCACCCAGTAGATAGTGCGCAGTGTTCTCTACCTACCTTGCTTTGCTTATTCAATATTGTCTTCCCAGTAGCTGCGTCCGTCTCACCTAAATCACACTGAAATTAAGAAGCCAGGATCCTAGATTAAGTTTTCCAAAATAAAAAGTCAAGACAGTATTCATTGTTGAACATTTATGCCAACCACAGTGCAATTTATTTATCACTCGCACACACAATATTCATGTGACCAGGCCTCTTACACTTAATCGTCACAATAGGTAGGTCAAAAACTTCCAGTCTTTAACAAAGTTCACAATTACAATTACCGAAAAATTAACCAACTTGCCGCACTTTTGCTCCAAGAGAATCTGGCCGAGAACCAACTGAGAACTGCACCAGCTCAGACCTTATATAGACGAGTGCTTGAATATTTGACTATTTCTGTTAATATATTATAGTTTATAATTTCCCAGGGTTAAAATGATCCTTTCTAACTGGTTTTGAAGTTAACTATTGGGTTTTATTATTTAAATAACATGTGTGAGCTATATCAATTTAAATACGCGGAACTAACTTATGCAGCCGCCGTCTGAATTCCCGACTTATAACCACGACAGCCCTTTTGAACGATAATGTTTACATATTCAAATTTACTTAATTTCTAATTAATGCACTTACAAGGTTGAGACTGGAGTTATTTTACGTAGAAAAATAAAGGTAGCAAAAGTATCGAAACAGATCTCGGAATTATTTGGTAGTTTGGTCACAATTGGCTGTGAAAGTCATACAGGCTACAGATTTTAAGTCTTAATATCTATTTAACTGATAGACTTTAGGTTAATTTAAACACTTTGCTGGAGTCAGTAAAATTTAGGCTTTCTTTTGGATGCAGTCTTATAGCTGAATTTGATCTATTAGCTCACTCGAATTTTACTTAATATGTATTGCACAGTATACGTCATTGTCCATAACTCTTAATAGTATGCATTTCCAATAAAACTGATTAGCTCATTACTTTCAGAATAGATATTAGAATGTACTGAAATAATAGATTTTACTGGGGGAATTTTATTTAAACTATTTCTGAATTCTGTACTATGAGGCTGAAGGCCACAGAATCTGTAGTCGGAATCTGAGTAGTGAAAATGAAAAAAATAAAAGTTCATTGCTTACCTAAGTTACTCATCATCATCATCATCTTGGACAGTTTCCAGCCACTGGCTGGGTCTGTCGGGAACACAAGCCTCTCCATCGTGTTCTGTCTTTCCACCATTCCCCCTCTTCCACCTTCGTCCAGTTCTCTCCTCTTCTCGTCACACATTCCTTCACTCCCTTCACCCATCTATCTCTTGGTCTTCCCCTGGGCCTCTTCCCCTCCAGTTGCAGATCAAACATCCTCTTTGGAATTCTTCCCTCATCCATTCTCTTCATGTGTCCATACCACTGCAGTCTTGATTTTTCTATCCTGTCCTGTACTGGTTCCTCCTTTAGTCTTTCCCTCACATACACATTTCGCAATCTGTCTCGTCTTGTTACACTCAACCTGCTCCTCTGGAACTTCATTTCACTAGCCTGTATTCTGCTTTTGTCGCTTTTGTGCATTACCCATGTCTCACTTCCGTATGCCAATATGGGGACAAAGTAGGTTCGGTACATAATTCCCTTGGATTTCTGTGGCACCTCCTTGCTCCAAATAAGCCCCCTAATGCATTTGTAGAACTGCCCTGCTTTTCTGCACCTTTCATTTATTTCCATTGCGTTTCCCCCCTTACTTTCAATCATGCTTCCCAGGTACTTGAAGTTCTCTACCACTTTTAGTTTTTCCCCTCCACAAGTTATATCCACATTTGGCCTATTCTTCTTCCTTGTTGTGACAATTATTTCACTTTTCTTTGCAGAGAAATGCATTCCATATTGTGCTGCAGTTGCCTCCCATACATCTAACTGCTCTTGCACCTCCTTCTCGCAATTTCCCCATAACATCAGGTCATCGGCAAAAAGCACTGCTTTCATTTTATGATCTCTAATTGCATCTGATACTTGCTGTAGGATTTCATCCATAACAATAATAAACAATAAAGGCGAAAGTGTACTTCCCTGTCGCAGCCCATTTTCCAGCTTGAACCATGCAGTACGTTCCCTCCCCACTTTCACACAACTCTCACTTCCCTCATACATTTTTCTGACTTTTCGTGTTATCTCTTCATCTATCCCTTTTGCGTTCAGCACATCCCAGAGCTTGTCCCTATAGATACTGTCATACGCCTTCTCAATATCTAAAAAGGCCATGATTAAGTCCTTCCCGTACTCATAGTGCCTTTCCTGCAGTTGCCTTACCGCAAATATGAGGTCCGTTGTTGATCTTCCTGGTCTGAAACCATACTGCTCCTCTTGCAGTCTTCTGTCAATACTGCTTCTTATTCTCTTCTCCAGGATCTTTTCATAGATTTTTCCACAGTGGCATAGCAGGGTGATTCCTCTGTAGTTCTCACATCTCCTTTTATCCCCTTTCTTGAAGATCGGGACTATAATTCCTTTCTTCCAATCCTCAGGAATTCTGTTCTCCTTCCACACCACCCTCAGCACTCTGTATAGCCACTGGGTTCCTACTTCTCCTGCTGCTCGTATCATATCCACTGTTACTTCGTCCCAACCTGGTGCCTTGCCCCCTTTCATCCTCTTTATGGCTTCTTCCACTTCATTCCAAGTTAGATCATCAATTTCCCCACTATTATAATTGTCTTCTGCCTTAGGCTCTCCATCGCTGTTAGTTACCCGCTTGACGGCATTCAACAGATCTTCAAAGTACTCCTTCCAAATCTTTTTGAGCTCATGCATTTCCTCCACAACTCTTCCATTATTATCCATGATCCTCAGGCATTCGCTTCTGTCGTTCCTCTTATTTCTTACCATGGTGTAAAGTACTTTTTTGTTCCCTTCACTGTCCTCTTCTAACATTCTTGTCCATTTTTCCATCCATTTCTTCTTCTCCGCCCTTACTATGGTCTGTGCCGCTTTCTTGCTTTCCTTATATTTTACCCTAGCTTCCTCTTTTCGGGTCTGAAACCTAAGTTACTGAGGGAGTGTAAAACCAAAACAGGATAGCAGTGGACAACCCTGCTTCGTTACAACGTCAAGTTCCGTAGAATCAAAATGAGGAGCAAATCTCCGAGATCGTGGATCGTGTCTGTACATGTACAGTGTAGCTTCAGTGATTTGTGCAAAGACGTATTCAGTTCAAAAGATAATGTGCCTGTTTCTTTCAGTGGTAACAATTCGTATAAACAAGTCACAGACATTGATCACATATCACAGGGACATTGTTGTTGACCCAGTTAACTGCCCTCTGCCAAAATAAATGCACATGCGAAGCCATACAAATGAACTGTTATATAGTAAATACTTTGCTTTTTCTTGTTACCCCAGAAACTGTGCTATTGTCTGGAGTACAACCAACGAAATGTGAAGTTTGCGGAAAATTGATTGGTACACCTGTTTCTCTCGAATCGCGTGCTTTAGTGTGTCATCGATGTGATTATTGTGGCAAGTTGTTTGCTAGAGCTGCCAAGTTCGAAATCCCCTTGTCAGTGCATTCTGGGGTGAAGCCACTCACATACAGTGTCTGTAGTGACTTATTTGAGTGCTCTCAATCGCAAGATTAGATTTTTAGACTAGATTTGCTTTCATTCCAGTTGATCCGTAGTGAGGAGGTCCTCCAGGATGTGGAACATGTCAGAAAAACAACAATACATGACAAATATTTACAACTAAAACAAATAAGCTAATGTACCATTCCACAGGTCCCAAGTGGAATGATCATCATTTTTTAAAGAACACTATATGAAAGAGTCATTTTACAAATACTAATGCACTGAATTTAAAATTAAAATGTTTATTTATTTATTTATTTATAAGGTAATACATGACAAATATTTACAACTAAAACAAATAAGCTAATGTACCATTCCACAGGTCCCAAGTGGAATGATCATCATTTTTTAAACAGCACTATATGAAAGAGTCATTTTACAAATACTAATGCACTGAATTTAAAATTAAAATGTTTATTTATTTATTTATTTATAAGGTAATAAACATGTAATACAACTACTATAATACTTATTTACATTGAACACATTACTGCACTGAAAAGGTGCGGAAGTGCAAGAGGCACATGTTGGTGCAGTCTTAAATCAAGAGACATGTGGCTTTCCATGCTGAAAGGTCTCCATAACAGTTTGGTGTACAGTATATATTTTTTTCCTTTGTTCATTGTTGGAACAGCATTGCAATATTTGTAATGGTGTGTTTTGTTGTGTGTAGTGAATCCACTCTTTATTGCAACAATAAATATACATATTTTTATTGTGAAACATGAGTTTTGTAAGAAGCTCAGGTTTGTTAGCCTTGTTTTGTGTTCAGTAGTAATAAGATATTAATTCAGCTCTTCGAATTAAATAGGTGTGTGTGTGTGGGGGGGGGGGGGTTGCAGAGATGTGATTAGATTAGTTTTTTGTTCCATAGAACCGTGCTGAGGACATGCTCGTGGATGTGGAACATGTCAACTTTTTTATTTTTTTTAAATTTTTTTTAATTTTTTTAAAGCCGAAATAACAATACTAATAGTATGAATATATACAATACATCATTTGTTTCTATTACAAAATTCGTCAATGGAGTAGAAGGAATTGGCCACTAGTAAGTCTTTCAGGCTCCTTTTAAACTGATCTTTATTTGTAACTAAATTTTTTATGTTTGCTGGCAAATTATTGAAGATGAGTGTTCCTCAGTAGTGGACCCCTTTTTTAACTAAAGTAAGTGCTTTTAAGTCCTTGTGCAGATCATTTTTGTTCCTGGTATTGTATGTATGAACTGAGCTGTTTGTTGGAAAAAGAGATGTATTATTTAGGACAAATTTCATTAAGGAGTAAATATACTGAGAAGCAGTAGTTAGTATGTCCAGTTCTTTGAAGAGGTTTCGTACGTCTGTGTATTTACTCCACAAATAATACGTATTACACTCTTTTGGACTCTGAAAACTTTTGTTTGGCTTGAAGAGTTACCTCAAAATATTATACCATATGACATTATGGAATGAAAGTAGGCAAAGTATGCAAGCTTTTTCATTTTTATGTCGCCTATGTCTGCTAACACTCGAATTGAAAAATACACATTTGTTAAGGCGTTTCTGCAGTTCTGTGGTGTGCTCCTCCCAACTGAATTTATTATCACGTTGCATTCCCAGGAATTTAAGACAGTCAACCTCTTCTATCTGCTCTTCTTCATACTTTATGCATATGCTCGGTGGAAACCTCTTACAGGTTCTGAATTGCATATAGCGAGTCTTTTCGACGTTTAATGTCAGTGAGTTGGCTTTAAACCATTTATTAATATCCATGAAAATATCATTAGCAGATCTTTCTAGAACTACACTCGACATACTATTTATTGCAATACTTGTGTCATCTGCAAACAAAACGAACTCTGCTTTTGGCAGTGTAACTGATGAGAGATCATTAATGTACACAAGAAAAAGCAATGGCCCTAGGATGGATCCTTGAGGGACACCACATGTAATTTCTTCCCATTCTGATGGTGACTGATGACTTAATTAACTAGTCCCTTGGACTGACACTCTTTGTTTCCTGTTAGCAAGGTATGACTTGAACCATTTTGCAGCACTGCCCGTGACATCATAGAATTCTAATTTATTTAAAAGCACATATGCTCGAGTGAGTTGTACTGGCTGGAGTCAAGTCAAGAATGGCAACATAGCATCCAAATTATGTCCCAGGAAGGTCTTCTTTTGCTTTCAACAAATAAAAAGCGTTTCTTATATTGCATAAAATATCTAAATAACTGTATAGTAATTAAATTATGCTGTATGCTCTGTTTTCTTGCTGCCCATATCTTTGAATTTCATCTAGTCAAATTATCTGGTTGTATATTGCACAAATTATGTAAGTATTTTAAGTTTCTGCAAAAAGATTGCATTTAGTGATTTATTTTGTAGATTTGCAGATACTTTATTTAATGAAGTTCGTGCATATCCAGTGCTGCATGTATGCGATATAGTGCCACAGTAAGTGACTGGTACTCCAACATATACTGAATAAACGGTGTTAGGCTTGTGTTTTCATGTAACTTTAAGACATTTAATATTTTGAAGATATCTTTGAAACCACTGTCTTCTTATTAATACCCTCTTAAGCCGTAAATGTTATTCACAGGAATAGCAGGCATTTGTTTACCAGTAGCTTCATTTTCCAAAAGGTATTGTATTATGACTGACTTTAGTGATAAGTTTGTCTTTATAATAAGAGTAAATGTGTTGTTACACTAAAAAAAAACATTCCGGAACTTTGTCGACAATATTTTTTTACTCTTATCTTTTGCTTAATCTTCCGTGGTCTCTGAAATACTCTCCTCCACAATTGGTATGCCGCTCCCAACACCGTTTCCAGTACTGGAAGCAGTCTCGGTATGCATCTTGCTGTGGCCGAGCAGTTCTACGCACTTCAGTCCGGAACCACGCAGGTGCTACGGTCGCAGGTTCGAATCCTGCTTCGGGTATGGATGTGTGTGATGTCCTTAGGTTAGTTAGGTTTAAGTAGTTCTAAGTTCTAGGGGACTGATGAACTCAGATGTTTAAGTTCCGTAGTGCTTAACACCATCTGAATGCATCTTGCTGGATCGTGCAAAACGCCGTCTGCGAATATTCTTTTACCATTGCAGATCTTCGGCCTTCCAGGGGGGCTTTTCAAGTTTGGAAATAAAAAGTCCACAGGGACCATTCAGGCCATTTCCTTCTCACATTTTTTCGCAACACATCCCGATAGTACCATAGATTAACAGTCTGTCTCTGTGGCACGTTTTCCTGATGCAATAATCCTTCAAAGGCAAAGAAAACTATCAGCACGGTTTTGACATTTGACCTGACCTGACCTGACGAGCCTTTTTTTTTTTTTTTTTTGCCTCGGAGAACCTTTCCCGACCCACTGTGAAGACAGACCCTTGCTCTCAACATCATAACTGTAGACCCAAGTCTCATCACCAGTAATGATTCTTTTAAGGAACATCTCGTTTTCATTTGTACGATCCGAAAAGCTCTCCACAGATTGCGAGGCAAAAGTCTTTCTGGCCTTCACTCGTGAACCACGGGACAAACTTGGTGGCAACATGATACATTTCAAGATGGTGTGTCGGTGTTTTGTTACATGATCCAACTGAAATTCTTCTGCAAGCTCTCGGACAGTCAGTCTTCGTTTGGCACGCACAATTTCGTTGACATTCCAGACTCGAGCAACATCGGTAGATGTCGAAGGCTGTCCTGAATGAGGATTATCTTTAACTTCTGTCAGACCATTTGTAAACCGTGTGAAGCGTCCGTAAGACCGAGTGTGGCTTAAACACTCATCACTGTAGATTTCTTGCATCATTTGGTCTCTCTTTGTAAAGGTTTGCTCGAGTTCCACGCAAAATTTAATGCAGATGCATTGCTTCTCTAAGTCTGACATCTCAAAATTTGCAAACATCTACATCTACATCTACATCTACATTTATACTTCGCAAGCCACCCAACGGTGTGTGGTGGAGGGCACTTTACGTGCCACTGTCATTACCTCTCTTTCCTGTCCCACTCGTGTACGGTTCGCGGGAAGAACGACTGCCGGAAAGCCTCAGTACGCGCTTGAATCTCTCTAATTTTACATTTGTGATCTCCTCGGGAGGTATAAGTAGGGGGAAGCAATATATTCGATACCTCATCCAGAAACGCACCCTCTCGAAACCTGGACAGCAAGCTACACCGCGATGCAGAGCGCCTCTCTTGCAGAGTCTGCCACTCGAGTTTGCTACACATCTCCGTAACGCTACCACGGTTACCAAATAACCCTGTGACGAAACGTGCCACTCTTCTTTGGATCTTCTCTATCTCCTCCGTCAACCCGACCTGGTACAGATCCCACACTGATGAGCAATACTCAAGTATAGGTCGAATGAGTGTTTTGTAAGCCACCTCCTTTGTTGAGGGACTACATTTTCTAAGGACTAACCAATGAATCTAAACCTGGCACCCACCTTACCAACAATTAATTTTATATGATCATTCCACTTCAAATCGTTCCGTACGCATACTCCCAGATATTTTACAGAAGTAACTGCTACCAGTGTTTGTTCCGACAATAACAGATCCTTCCTTCTATGGCGCCAAATTAGGAATATTCCGAATTTTTTAGAACAGAACTCGTTAAAGCAGTAAAACTGTGATATCTCGCAGCACAGCTTTCCCTAGTCTTGGTTACAAATCTCAACATATAAGTTGGTAGAACATTGTAATGAAGCAGGACACAATCTGCATACAAGTAATGTGAATTTAAGGAAGTCGAACACATTAAATTTGATTCACATGATCTGGTGATTGAGATTCAAAACTGTGTGCTAATATGACCTAATTATTTGGACTGAATGTTGTAACACAAGATGGTGTTGTCTACACATGACTTATTTCAGCTGGCGGAATATGCACATGTGGATAGTTGGTGTTATCTGGAGCTGCTCGGTCCGAAATCTGCAACATTTTGGTCTGCACGATTGTTTTACATTAGTGTTGTATACCTTTATTGTTGAAGGCACATATTGTCCAAATGTATGATGTGGTGAGTTCGTCACCTGCTCTTCACAATGTACAGTAGTCCTGCCACTTTTGGAATCATATTTAAACATTATTTAATTTTTTTCCGTTCAGTTTTTGCTGGTGCATGCTTGTGGCATGACAGTGAAGTCACTAGTCTCTTCAATTACCACCATCTGATATGTTTCATTTTTCACAGCCTATTCAGCTGTGGTAATTGTTTCTCAGATCAACAAAATATTTTATGATTTATAAATTTTTCTAAGGGTTAGATTTCTTTTTGTTTGATGTATGCAGAATTACTTTCTGCCTACACAAATTTGGCCATAATGTGATTTTAATGTAGTATTACTATTTTCTATATCTAGTGCAACATAATGCTGAAAATACCCCTAAATAATGAAAATCTGTTTTCACTTATATGCAAAATACACTACTGGCCATTAAAATTGCTACACCACGAAGATGACGTGCTGCAGACACGGAATTTAACCGACAGGAAGAAGATGCTGTTATATGCAAATGATTAGCTTTTCAGAGCATTCACACAAGGTTGGCGCCGGTGGTGACACCTACAACATGCTGACACGAAGAAAGTTTCCAACCGATTTCTCATACACAAACAGCAGTTGACCGGCGTTGCCTGGTGAAACGTTGTTGTGATGCCTCGTGTAAGGAGGAGAAATGCGTACCATCACGTTTCCGACTTTGATAAAGGTCGGATTGTAGCCTATCACGACTCTGGTTTATCGTATTGCGACATTGCTGCTCGCGTTGGTCGAGATCCAATGACTGTTAGCAGAATATGGAATCGGTGGGTTCAGGAGGGTAATATGGAACGCCGTGCTGAATCCCAACGGACTCGTATCACTAGCAGTTGAGATGACAGGCATCTTATCCGCACGACTGTAACGGATCGTGCAGCCACGTCTCGATCCCTGAGTCAACAGATGGGGACGTTTGCAAGACGACAACCATCTGCACGAACAGTTGGACGACGTTTGCAGCAGCACGGACTATCAGCTCGGAGACCGTGGCTGTGGTTACTCTTGACGCTGCATCACAGACAGGAGCGCCTGCGATGGTGTACTCGACGACAAACTTGGTTGCAAGAATGGCGAAACGTCATTTTTTTCTGATAAATCCAGGTTCTGTTTACATCATCACGATGGTCGCATCCATGTTTGGCGACATCGCGGTGAACGCACATTGGAAGCGTGTATTCGTCATCGCCATACTGGCGTATCACCCTGCGTGTTGGTATTGGGTGCCATCGGTTATACGTCTCGGTCACCTCTTGTTCACATTGATGGCACTTTGAACAGTGGACGTTACATTTCAGACGTGTTACGACCCGTGGCTCTACCCTTCATTCGATCCCTGCGAAACCCTACATTTCAGCAGGATAATGCACGGTTGCATGTAGCAGGTCCTGTACGGGCCTTTCTGGATACAGAAAATGTTCAACTGATGCCCTGACCAGCACATTCTGCAGATCTCTCACCAATTGAAAACGTCTGGTCAATGGTGGCCGAGCAACTGTCTCGTCACAATACGCCAGTCACTACTCTCGATGAACTGTGGTATCGTGTTGAAGCTGCATGGGCAGCTGTACCTGTACACGCCATCCGAGCTCTGTTTGACTCAATGCCCAGGCGTATCGAGGCTGTTATTACGGGCAGAGGTGGTTGTTGTAGGTACTGATTTCTCAGGATCTTTGCACCCAAATTGCGTAAAAATGTAATCACATGTCAGTTCTAGTATAATATATTTGTCCAACAAATACCCATTTATCATCTGCATTTCTTCTTGGTGTACCAATTTTAATGGAGAGTAGTGTAATTGCATTATGCTTCCAATACACAGCTACAAGGCACTGTAGAATGATCCATGTGTCTACAAACTTCTTCACAATTCCCATCTATTCAGTTGTTTGCTGTGTAAGCTGAAACAGCTGGAAACATTACTTGATGTTTCTCCTAACAAATTTGCGGCTGGATAAACATTTCCTGACTTTTGTACCACATCTGATTTGTTCGTATACTCAAACATCTTGTGTTGTGTCATGCTAATACGCTGTGTGATCCGTTCAGAAGTCGTTAGTGAAATCACGGTTTGGAGACATGATGAAGTCGCGGAACATCCGTATGCTACTACAGATTGTTAGTGCCTGTAATGGAGGAACTTCAGTAGCGATGCTCATTCCATTAGATGCTGGATAACTCAGCTTATTTCTCTACAGCTTGTCAGGACTGCAAACCCTCTTCCATGCTGCCTGTGTTAAAAGTTTTTGTTGCACTTTCTGCCCTTAATGGCTTTATTCATGAGAATCCTAGTATGGAGGTTGTAATGGATCTGGGAGATGTTATTTTTTTACCGTATTTGTCGATACTGAATTGTAAATGTTTTCTTATATTTTTGTCAGAATTTATTATAATTTGTCTTATTATATGTTAATTTACTTCTGTTTTTGAGAGTAAAAGCATATTGATTACTATTAGAAAATGTGTCGAAGAATAGCAAAGAGACCGATTACAAGTGGAAATGTGTGAATTGTGTAAAATATCTTTGACGTTGGAGTCGTCTTTGACTATTGTCAGTCGGCAGCTAACTCTTGGTGTGCGTTGACGGAAGAACAATGTGAAGGTCGCAGTCATAAATAATTTTGAATTATGTTACTATTATTTTTGTATTAACTAAAAAGAAGAAAAGTACATTTGAAGAAACTGTATTTGAAACACCAAAATGAGAGAAACACGTTGAACCACGTCATTTCTGCAGCTGACATTGATGCATTGTGAAATCATACTTAGACAACTGAAGCCAAGACTAATATCGCCTTGCAAACGTCTAACGGAAAAGGTACTGTCACGAAATATGGCAAATTTAAGTAAATAAAAAATAGTGACCATATTTTCAACTTGTGTTTTAGCCGGGAAGCCATATTTCAAGGTGCATAAGAGAACACTTTTGTATCAATAAACATACTTGTATATCTCTGTTCAGCAACAGCAGAGTTATCAGAATTACTGTGTGTTGTGTGATGTCGGTGCAGCATTCACCAATTGTGTGTATTACTGGAGAACCTAATTGCCACTGCATTGATGAGAAATGTTATAAATTTTGGTGTCACTGACAGCAAGGATGTCTCATTTGGTGCAGCTTCATCGTCATTTTTTGTCATTAACCAATATACAGGGTGTCCCAAAAGTCAGTTAACGTTTGAAAATTCAATACCTCATGGAATAATTTAGGTAGAGAGGTAAAAATCGACACAGTTGCTTGAAATGTCACAGGGTTTTATTGAACAAAAAAGGCACAAAATGACCACAGATGGTGCAAAAACAATTGATTGTTATAAAAGATGATGTTATTTATAACAAATACTCAGCATGTCATCTGGCATTCACCAACAGTACCTGTCTGCGAGGGACAGTGTTCTGAACACCACTGTACAGCGTATCAGTACGTACGGTGAGAAATTGCTGTCAGATTCCGTCTTTTAGCGTCCTTGACGAGATCGGACGATCGCGATAGACTTGAGACTGTGGGTAACCCCACAGCCAATAATCTACATCCACACTCCGAAAGCCACCTGACGGTGTGTGGCGGAGGGTACCTTGAGTACCTCCATCAGTTCTCCCTTCTATTCGAGTCTCTTATTGTTCGTGGAAAGAAGGATTGTCGGTATGCCTCTGTGTGGGCTCTAATCTCTCTGATTTTATCCTCACGGCCTCTTCGCGTGATATACGTAGGAGGGAGCAATATACTGCTTGACTCCTCGGTGAAGGTATGTTCTCGAAACTTCAACAAAAGCCCGTACCGAGCTACTGAGCGTCTCTCCTGCAGAGTCTTCCACTGGAGTTTATCTATCACCTCCGTAACACTTTTGCGATTACTAAATGATCCTGTAACGAAGCGCGCTGCTCTCCGTTGGATCTTCTCTATCTCTTCTATCGACCCCATCTGGTACGGATCCCACACTGCTGAGCAGTATCCGAGCAGTGGGCGAACAAGCGTACTGTAACCTACTTCCTTTGTTTTTGGACTGCATTTCCTTAGGATTCTTCCAATGAATGTCAGTCTGGCATCTGCTTTACCGACGATCAACTTTATACGATCATTCCATTTTAAATCACTCCTAATGCGTACTCCCAGATCATTTATGGAATTAACTGCTTCCAGTTGCTGACCTGCTATTTTGTAGCTAAATGATAAGGGATCTTTCTTTCTATGTATTCGCAGCACATTACACTTTTCTACATTGAGATTCAATTGCCATTCCCTGCACCGTGCATCAATTCGCTGCAGATCCTCCTGCATTTCAGTACAATTTTCCATTGTTAGAACCTCTCGATATACCACAGCACCATCTGCAAAAACCTCAGTGAACTTCCGATGTCGTCCACAAGGTCATTTATGTATATTGTGAACAGCAAAGGTCCTACGACACTCCCCTGCAGCATACCTGAAATCACTCTTACTTCGGAAGACTTCTCTGCATTGAGAATGACATGCTGTGTTCTGTTATCTAGGAACTCTTCAATCCAATCACACAATAGGTCTGATAGTCCGTATGCCCTTACTTTGTTCAGTAAACGACTGTGGGGAACTGTATCTAACGCCTTGCAGAAGTCGAGAAACACGGCATCTACCTGGGAACCCGTGTCTATGGCCCTCTGAGTCTCGTGGACGAATAGCGCGAGCTGGGTTTCACACGATCGTCTTTTTCGAAACCCGTGCTGACTCCTACAGAGTAGGTTTCTTGTCTCCAGAAAAGTCATTATTCTCGAACATAACACGTGTTCCAAAATTCTACAACTGATCGACGTTAGAGATATAGGTCTATAGTTCTGCAGATCTGTTCGACGTCCCTTCTTGAAAACAGGGACGACCTGTGCCCTTTTCCAATCCTTTGGAACGCTACGCTCTTCTACAGACCTCTGGTACACCGCTGCAAGAAGGGGGGCAAGTTCCCTCGCGTACTCTGTGTAAAATTGAACTGGTATCCCATCAGGTCCAGCGGTCTTTCCTCTTTTGAGCGATCTGAATTGTTTCTCTATCCCTCTGTCGTCTATTTCTATATCTACCATTTTGTCATCTGTGTGAAAATCTAGAGAAGGAACTACAGTCACACAGATTATCGCAGGAATAATCACACAGATTGAGGTCTGGGAACCTGTGAAGGCGAGAATGGCGCATGAGGCAGTTCAGCGTGTGATCCTTACTAAAATGATGTGCGCAAGACGTCTCTGACACGTGTAGCAGTACTGGACGGAGTGTCGTCCTGCACAGTATTTATACTTTCCATCAGGTGTTTATCAAACTTCGTGCTGTTTTCTTCACGACGACACTTTGTGAAAGGACCTTTACCCACTTGAATACCCTTTTATGGCGATAGGATTGCGAAGCCACAGTAGAGGATTCCCCATTGTGGTAGTAAAGCTTCACTGACTGTGCCTCTCCTGGTAAAATCAACACGAGGTGACTGCCGGCACATCCAACTTCCTCTCTCACTACCGCTCATCTTATATACAATTCTTATGTGGCTTCACTGACATTTTGCCATCCAGCGTCATCCGTTGGCTGGTTTTTGCACTCGTTGTTTGTTTCAAGGGAACTGCATGTCATTTCAGTTTTACCTCTCTACCTAAATTATTCTTGCAATTGGGGCATTTTCAAATGTTAAGGGAGTTTTGGGTCACTCTGTATATTGAAGCAGCAATACTGGCAGCCTTTACCACTTATGTTAGCTGTTTGGAACCAGAGAGAATCTCTTCTGATCCAAAGTGGCACACATCATTGATACTGACGTAAGCCACCACCTGCTGTTGTATTCTCCAACAGTTTATTGAACGTAACTTCTTGTACAATACAATAGCTGGCTGTACAATAGATGTAGACGTCCGTCGATCTAGCCGGAGATGTGGTTCCTCTCGGTCGGCTGGTACTTCACTCGGCGGCGGCAGTACAGCGGCTTCGGTGATATCTTCTCGGAGACTCTGCTGTAGCGGTTGCCATTAGCAGCGGACGCAGACTGGTATGCCTTCGACCGGCCGGGCCTGTATAGTGAGCTGGAGCCAATAGAAACCCGGCGTAGGAATCCGTGGCTGGATATGTCGCGGCGACCTCTGCAAGGAAAGGTTCGTATTAATCGCCTGGAATCTTCGGCGTGTTTTCCTGATGTCTTCGCCTGTTTGGCTGTTGGTTTGTTTCCCTCATAGCGTGGCTGTTATGCGGTGCTGCCTGCCATTTAGGGGAACCCGATGGCGGACAGTACACCTGCAGTTGGCTGCACCCCGTGCTCTTCATGGCATCCGGGAGGTCCCACTCCACGTCTGGAATGAATCCACCCGGTATGCACATAGAGTGCACATTGGCTTTCCTCCCTTTCTTGCCAGCCGTGTCCCTAAGGAGCCCCACAATGCGCCGAACGTTGGAGATCCCAACTATCATCAGCCCCGTGCTCCACGATTGTCCGGACTTGCAGGCTGAGAGGTTTCCTCTGAAACACGACAGGCAACAGCATCTGGCTCACAAGGGGAGGCCGCCAATTGTGAAATTCAGATTCGATTCATACTGCGCATAATAAAAGCTCATGGCCAGAGGTGTAATGTGGCAAAGCACCAAGATGCACTTCTCAGCCGTTGTCGAGAAAATCGACAGTTAAAAGAAACCGTTGCGGTCAAATGCTCTCTACGGTTAATAGTTTTATACAGCGTCGTGGCGCAGCGGTAAGTGCTCGGGTTTGTAATCGGAAGGTCGGTCGCCGGATCGAATCTCGCGCCATGCAACTTTTTTTATTATTAGTTTTTTGTAATTCATATATATATATATATATATATATATATATATATATATATATATATTAATGAATTGCTTATGCATGTTGGTGAAGGCAGATCGCTCTCCATTGTACCGCCTCCATTTTTCCGTTTTTTTAACAGGGTGTACCAAAGCTCTCACGTCCGCACTAATTTTCGACGATGTTATAAGTTGCGCTAGGGACCGCGTCTACCTTCTTTCGAAGTTAGCAGGCAACTACGCTTTCATGCGGCGGCTCGTTTCGGCCCATTCAACATCTGTCCTTTAAGTGTAACGAGCGGGTAACGGAGCTTATATTTCATACCTGCCACAGCAAATTTGTGTTCGTGGGTTCTCTATTCTAATTCGAACGTTTGAGTTACGCTATACGTATTCGTTTCTACGTCTTCCGTTAACTATACGTGGTTAACATTATGAAGACAATTAATAACATTTGTGAAATACAACTTTGTTTGCGGAAAACATAATGATGTTCCAAGTCGCCAGTTTTTCCACGACAAACGACCTTCAACAACTTATTATATGCATAATTGTTGCAACTGATTGCCGGGAATTATATATATATATATATATATATATATATATATATATATATCTGTGTGTGTGTGTGTGTGTGTGTGTGTGTGTGTGTGTGTGTGTGTGTGTCTGTGTGTAGACACATTTGAATAACAAAAAACAAATACTAAAAAAAAATTGCATGGCGCGAGATTCGATCCGGCGACCTTCGGATTACGAACCCGAGCGCTTACCGCTGCGCGACGACGCTGTCGATAATTATGAATCGTTGAGAGTATTTCACCGCAACGGTTTATATTAACTGTCGACTTTCTCGACAGCGGCTGAGACGTGCACCTTGGTGCTTTGCCACATTACACCTCTGGCCACGAGCTTTTATTATGCGCAGTATGAATCGAATCTGAATTTCACAATTGGCGGCCTCCCCTCGTCAGTGACATTGTCAGCCACAGACAGCACCGGGAACTTGTTTGGCAGACTAACCGGGGAGGCTTTACGTGGCGTCACCTGGGAAGTCTTTCGACGACTGCCACGCCCCGGGGCGACTTCCCACTCGACCGCAGGTAAGGGGTCAGCCTCAGTGCGAGCAGTAACTGGGCTGGCCACCGGAGAGTACCAATTGGAGGACTCGGACATACTGGACGTCCGCTGGAGCCCCACAGCCGGCCCACGACAGTGGAGCCCATCCACTCCGGCCTCAAGCTGTGTAACAGAAGCCATCGCAGCCAGGAGCTGACAGCAAAGTGTCACTAACTCGGCTTGCATCTGCACACAACAATCACAGTCCCTGTCCATTGTGAAGACTGTGGAAAACTAAACTATCCACTATCTACATAAGAACTTAAACGGTAAGTTTGAAAGTAGGCTTGAAATTCAATTACAGAGAAGTAAATTAACGTACAACCAACAAATCGATAAAACTCGTAGGTTGGAGAGGGAAGGAAATAAACAGGGAAATAAAAATGACCTGGACTGCTTTGCTGTAAACTTGGTGTGATTTCCTAAACGAAGCTTACAATTTGTTCAAAAAGCGAAGTTTAGAGATATTACCTGCAAGTACAGTACTTGCAAGAAACGTTTCCATCAGAGATGCTTCGTGAGATCCGAAAGTGGATGTTGTAATGGTACTTGAATTACGCAGCCATTACGGCACCTGAACTCAACCTCTCGATACCAGCAATATTCTACTGTGTTTCTGTAAAGAAGTTGACATATTTCTGAGACAACATTCAGATTTGATTTCATTAATCTAGAGGTACTTTTATACATCGATATGTTTATGTTGCAATGATACACTCCTGGAAATTGAAATAAGAACACCGTGAATTCATTGTCCCAGGAAGGGGAAACTTTATTGACACATTCCTGGGGTCAGATACATCACATGATCACACTGACAGAACCACAGGCACATAGACACAGGCAACAGAGCATGCACAATGTCGGTACTAGTACAGTGTATATCCACCTTTCGCAGCAATGCAGGCTGCTATTCTCCCATGGAGACGATCGTAGAGATGCTGGATGTAGTCCTGTGGAACGGCTTGCCATGCCATTTCCACCTGGCGTCTCAGTTGGACCAGCGTTCGTGCTGGACGTGCAGACCGCGTGAGACGACGCTTCATCCAGTCCCAAACATGCTCAATGGGGGACAGATCCGGAGATCTTGCTGGCCAGGGTAGTTGACTTACACCTTCTAGAGCACGTTGGGTGGCACGGGATACATGCGGACGTGCATTGTCCTGTTGGAACAGCAAGTTCCCTTGCCGGTCTAGGAATGGTAGAAACGATGGGTTCTATGACGGTTTGGATGTACCGTGCACTATTCAGTGTCCCCTCGACGATCACCAGTGGTGTACGGCCAGTGTAGGAGATCGCTCCCCACACCATGATGCCGGGTGTTGGCCCTGTGTGCCTCGGTCGTATGCAGTCCTGATTGTGGCGCTCACCTGCACGGCGCCAAACATGCATACGACCATCATTGGCACCAAGGCAGAAGTGACTCTCATCGCTGAAGAGGACACGTCTCCATTCGTCCCTCCATTCACGCCTGTCGCGACACCACTGGAGGCGGGCTGCACAATGTTGGGGCGTGAGCGGAAGACGGCCTAACGGTGTGCGGGACCGTAGCCCAGCTTCATGGAGACGATTGCGAATGGTCCTCGCCGATACCCCAGGAGCAACAGTGTCCCTAATTTGCTGGGAAGTGGCGGTGCGGTCCCCTACGGCACTGCGTAGGATCCTACGGTCTTGGCGTGCATCCGTGCGTCGCTGCGGTCCGGTCCCAGGTCGACGGGCATGTGCACCTTCCGCCGACCACTGGCGACAACATCGATGTACTGTGGAGACCTCACGCCCCACGTGTTGAGCAATTCGGCGGTATGTCCACCCGGCCTCCCGCATGCCCACTATACGCCCTCGCTCAAAGTCCGTTCATACGGTTCACGTCCACGCTGTCGCAGCATGCTACCAGTGTTAAAGACTGCGATGGAGCTCCGTATGCCACGGCAAACTGGCTGACACTGACGGCGGCGGTGCACAAATGCTGCGCAGCTAGCGCCATTCGACGGCCAACACCGCGGTTCCTGGTGTGTCCGCTGTGCCGTGCGTGTGATCATTGCTTGTACAGCCCTCTCGCAGTGTCCGGAGCAAGTATGGTGGGTCTAACACACCGGTGTCAATGTGTTCTTTTTTCCATTTCCAGGAGTGTATTATTCTTATGTGTATTCTTTCTTTTGTCACTATGATCTTTGATGTACTTGTAACTCTGGTTGTTGGGCTCGAAAGCAGTTAGTTGTTAGTGAGTCAGACTTTGAGAAAGTCAAGTCTTGGACGTCATGTTGGAAAGACGCATATTGTAGTCAGCTTATAAAATGTGAACTTTAACAGTGAGGAAGATGTTTTCAAGTATGTTTTGTATTGTGATGCGATGTTTTGTGTGTTACTTGATACTGCAACAAAAATAATAAAAAAGAAGTGTTGCTTAAATTCGGAGTGCTGATTATTTTTTTTACATCACCATTGTGCTAACTTTGGAAGGTTTAATCTTCAAGAATGGTTTGTGAAGCGCATGTACAAAACTTTTGAATATCGCAGAATAAAACCTAGACCTCTTTGCATCCGTGCTTCGAATCATCACCACCTAGATTTTCGACGATTGAGCCATGATTTTAGAACGAGACCAGCGTGGGAAATACGGAAAGATGAGTGCCTAGTTTATTCATTATTACATGAAATGACTTTATTAACTGTGCTCTAATGACACCTGCCACTTAATAACTTTGTTGTTGCATGAAAATGCAGTATTTAGCAGCGTGAGCAACACCATAATCATTATTAAATTTTGACCTTTGTTGTGGTAGGGTTGTTAGAATGTGCTAAAAACCAAGGTCGCCACCAGCATTGTTGCAGTATCATTACTGAAGAAAAATCGTGACGAAAATCAGAAAGGTTAGAGAAAAAAAAGATTTGTTTTCATGAAGAAATGGATTCAGATGTGTACACACAGGGTGACAATTATTGAACTGTATGAAAATAAACGTAAATTAGTTACAAACTACGGATTTGCACACATTTTATTCAACATATAAACGTCACTACACATATTCAGGTTTAGATTATGACACGTTCGCTCTGCCCACCATCATTGGCGGTGGTGTGGCGCAGACAAATAGCAAAGTTCTGCACGACCCTTGAAGTGTCATATCACTGATCAATGACGTCCCTCAGCTGAGTGAAGGTTTTGGGGTTATGTCTGTAGCCCTTGTCTTTAATAAAGCCCCACAAAAAGGAGTCGCACGTGTTCAGCTCCAGAGAAAATGGTGGCCAGTCGATGCCCAAGTCGCACCCCAAAGTGCTCCTGCAGGACTTCAGACACTCTCCTGGTACAGTGGGATCGATCTCCGTCTCGCATGAAACACATCTTGTCGACATCATGGTCACTTTGGATAACGGGGATGAAATTATTTTCCAAAAGCTTCACGTACCGTTCAGTAGTCACCGTGCCATCGAGGAATATCGCACCCATTATTCCGTGACTGGACACTTTACACAACACAGTCACACGTTGAGGATGAAGAGACTTGTCTAACACGAAATGTGGATTCTTGGTTCCCCAAATGTGCCAATTTTGCTTATTGACAAACCCATCCAAATGAAAAAGGGGGCTTCGTCGCAAAACCAAACCACGTGTGCGCAAACTAATTCCCATCGTGCCCCATGGCCAACCGTGCAGTTTGAACGTCCTAACGCAAACCGTTCAGAAGCTGAGTCGACTTTTATATCATACAGTTCAATAATTGACACCCTGTGTTGTCACTGTTGAATGAATTAAAATCAGAGGCCTTTGGTTTCACTTTATTAGGATATATTTCGTTAGTTAGGCATTTAATTCGTGAATGCGTTTATTGCTTCATCTGAATTTTGCCATCTTATTTTCAAACAGATTAAAGTATGGTATGGCAACCTATTTATCTCTTATTCTGCTGTGTATACAGGTGCCGAATTGCTCATCAGCAACGTACGTGGTTAGTGGTGGGCAGGAATTCACGTACGTTAGAAATCACAGTGCTTGAGAAGTCACAGATATCACAATAATAACTTTACAGAATCCAACTGCGATTTCAGTCACAATTAGCAGTTGCAAGTAGCATTTCATATTAAACTCCGTGTGCCACCTTTTGGCCAAATTTTATACTGCTTTCTGTAAACCTGGTGTCATGCTGTGCAATTAGCTGCGATGTCAGTGATACGTCGCGGCTAGAAGCAACTAAAAAGCGCAGTGCCATCTTTGTTTCCCTTGACCTCCAGAATGCCTACGACCACGTCTGGCATCCCGGGCTCCTCTTCAAACTCCAGACCTATGCTCTCCCCATCAACTTCGTCCGTCTCATTGCTTCCTTCCTCTCCCCTCGTCCCTACTATGTGACTATCCACAATTCCAACACCCATACTTTCTATCCTCTGCCAGCGTGCCCCAAGGTTCTGTCCTTTCCCCTCTCCTCTATCTCCTGTACACTGCTGATATGCCCAAACCTCCCCTACCTGTTCATCTCCTCCAATCTGCTGATGACACCACCTTCCTTGCACTTTATCCTACCCTTCAACAGTCCCAACGTACCCTCCAAACCCACCTTGGCCAGTTTACCGCTTGGTGCAACCAGTGGTTCCTCCGTATCGACCCCTCCGAGACCCAGGCGATCTTCATAGGCCGCACCACCTGCTCTTAATGTCTCCAGGATTTCTACCTCACCATTTATGGTCGTCCCATCCACCTCACTCCCACCTTCAAATACATTGGCCTCACCTTGGACCGTCACATCACCTATCTCTTTACCATCCAACACAAAGCTCACACCAGACTCTGCCTCCTGAAACTCCTGTCCGGCCGGACATAGGGTCCGCATCAATCACAACTAGAAATCCTTGATCCGCCCCATCCTCTGTTATGCCAGTGTTGCTTGGATTTCTGATCCTCCCAGGTTCTATAAGTCCCTCCAAAGCCTCGAACGCCATTCACACCACCTCGCCTTCCACATCTGCCTCCCGTCCCCCACTCACATCTTCTACGACCTCATCCCCTTCCCTCATCTACTCTTTTTCCTTGAACACATCCACACACTTTATATTGTCCATCGCCTTGATCTCCCTCACACCCTGGTATCTCCATTCCTCTCCACCTCCTGCCCGTTGCCGGGCCTTTACCATTGTGTCCCACCCTCTCTCCATCTCCACACCCTCCACCTGCTTTCCCGACGCAACTTCCATCTACCCCTCCCGGATGATGAGCTTCCTACCCTTCCTACCAACTCTAACCCCACCTTCCTCCTGCCTCCTCCTCAGGGCTCCCACTCCTCCCCCTCCCTCCTCCTGAGTGGCTTCCCACTCCCCCTCCCCCTCCTGTACTCCCCTGCAGTGTCTCTGCATGCCCTCCTGATTTTTCTTCCCTCTTCATCTCCTGCCCCACCCATCTCCTGCCTCTTTTTGCACCCGCTGACGCCACTACTCTTTCCATCCCACCCCCACCCCTGCTGCACCTTGCTCTCCCCTCCTTTTCCATCCTCTTCCTTGGCAGGTCCCACCTGGCAGTTTTAATCTTCATCATGTGTGCTCCATGTGGGTTTAAAGTGTGTTGTTCTGGGGTGTTTTTAATACTGTTGTTGTTGTTGTGGTCTTCAGTCCTGAGACTGGTTTGATGCAGCTCTCCATGCTACTCTATCCTGTGCAAGCTTCTTCATCTCCCAGTACCTACCGCAACCTACATCCTTCTGTATGTGCTTAGTGTATTTATCTCTTGGTCTCCCTCTACGATTTTTACCCTCCACGCTGCCCTCCAAAGCTAAATTTGTGATCCCTTGATGCCTCAGGACATGACCTACCAACCGATCCCTTCTTCTACTCAAGTTGTGCCACAAACTTCTCTTCTCCCCAATTCTATTCAATACCTCATTAGTTATGTGATCTACCCATCCAATCTTCAGCATTCATCTGTAGCACCACATTTTGAAAGCTTCTATTCTCTTCTTGTCCAAACTACTTATCGTCCATGTTTTACTTCCATACACGGCTACACTCCATACAAATACTTTCAGAAACGACTTCCTGACACTTAAATCTATACTCGATGTTAACAAATTTCTCTTCTTCATAAACGCTTTCCTTGCCATTTCCTCTCTACTTCGACCATAATCAGTTATTTTGGTCCCCAAATTTACTACTTTAACTGTCTCATTTCCTAATCTAATTCCCTCAACATCACCAGACTTAATTCGTGTTACCTTCAAGTATTCCCGATTTAACTAGAAGATCCATACTTCCCACTTTCATATCAACAGCCTCAAAATGCATACTCTAGACCTTGGGCTATGTTACAGGTCAGCGTCGCCACAGCAAGATTACGTGGAAACGGGGGGAGGGGCATGCCTCTCTCCAATAAGTCTTTACCAGTAATTAAATGGCGGAAAATTTACGGGTATAGGATGGCTTAACATGGGGAAAATGAAATTTTCATTATTCACTCACTGTATTTAACATTTATTTACAAAAATGGTTCATAAAACTCAAAACAGCGTTTTCTGCCAAGGAATGAAACTGTACAATAAATTACCAAAACAGATTACAGAAATTGCAAAAATACACTTGTTTAAAAAGGCAACAAAAATGTTCAAATGGCTCTGAGCACTATGGGACTTAACTTCTGAGGTCATCAGTCCCTTAGAACCACTTAAACCTAACTAACCTAAGGACATCACACACATCCATGCCCGAGGCAGGATTCGAACCTGCGACCGTAGCAGTCACGCGGTTCCAAACTGAAGCACCTAGAAAAACACGGTCACACCGGCCGGCCATTTATTTACAATTCCTTTAAAAATCACATAATAGCTTATATTAAACACAGTTCAATCACTCATTCTGCATACTTATTTCATAATTATGGCACTTTTAAACTGCAAATCCTCTAAGAGATGTCTTGAATCTTCACGATTCTCTCTCAGGAGTCTTGATGTGGTTAGATACAGATAGTCAGAACTGCGTCTGCAAAACCACAAGGACTATTAAACATTTTTGCTGTCACTAGTTACAAGTAATATAATTGACAAGAGTAGTATTGCTAATATATGCTGTAATGAAGGCCACTCAGTGGGGGATGTTTCACATTTGCAGGAACGATCCCACTTACGTAATTAAGTTCATCGAAACACTTAGAAACTATCCTTCGACAGAAGGTGATGTGTACGAAACTCCCTGAAACGTTGCCACAAGATGACGCCACCACTCGGCTGATAACCCGAGAAGAATTAATCGACTAACCACTCGCCCGACAAAGACAGTCTAAAGACGCAGTGGCAATTTCTCCAGATGTGTTCACAATGATATTTTGAATTATCGCTATACTGAGTGACTGAAATGTAGTTCTGGTACCTGTGAACATCACAATACGTCAGAATTCATTTTCTAAACACGAACTATTACGGACTGTATGGCTTCTTAAACATTACATTATTAATATTTTCGCAACTGTTTATTTAATACAAAATAAAAGCCAACCGGGGAACAAACGTGAACCATAATTATTAATGATAGTTTTCTTTAGGTGCTACTTTCTTGGTAGACAAATGTAACTTTTCCATATGGTGATAAATCGCAGGAGTCAGAGAAATTGCAGTGGTAGGGTGCGGAGAGATACAAGACCTGGATTTGTTAACTGCGACAAATGACACTTAAGAATAACAGTTACTGTAAAGTAGAATTCACAGAAATCACTGATATCGGAAAATCGCAGTTTAGCCCATCACTATACCTGATAAATCGTTACTGCCTCTCAAAAGCAAACAAAATACGCTATGGCTAGCGGCACCGGTTTGTGGTGAAAATTTTTGCCCGATTTCGTCATTTTTAAAAAGTTATTTCGGTATATTTTTCGCCAGTTTTTTTCCATTTCGTCAATAATTTCGCTAAATTTTATTTCCAGTTTTCAGCAGTAAAAGGTAAAGGAATTACATTTATGGCACATTTGCAGTGAAAAATCTTTTATTTTACGTAAATTGAAAAATCATAAAAGTTATAAATCTTATTAAAACACAAAAACCAAATCATGAAAGTTTGGAAAACATTTATCCTGTCCTAGTCTACGTACACAACACACAACTCAGTCTGAGAAAGACAAGGATACCGTGACTTCCGTATTACTGGGAGTCAGAGCTGTTATCCAGCCAGACAGTATATTGCAATATCTAGAAAATGATCTCTCACCATCAACATTACTGACTGGGGTCCACAAAGTCTTCACTTCAGCTTCCACAACAAGCCCATAGTCTGCTTTCAGCGAAAGATGAATACCAATCACATCAACATCTTTACCTTCTCTACAAGAACTAGCTACTAAATCTCTAAACAATGCGTGTGGCACAAGAAATTCTGACGTTGGAAGTTCTTGTAGAATGGGAATTTTCTTTATCAGCTGAGAGATTTCAGCCCTGTCTAAATTGCCTTTTTTTATGTTTCTCGAATCAAACAATTTACCTATGGAAGAAATGACAATCTTTCCTGTATCACTCTCCATCAAGTAGTTCAGTTTTGCAAGACTTGCTCTTCCTACATACTGGAAGAGTGATGTTAGCTGTACTTGCATATGCTCTGGCAGTTTAAGAAGTTTTTCTGAGGTTGTCTCGAAAAAAAAAAAAAAAAGCATCCTCTAGTAACTTAAAGCTCTTTGCAAGGTCACCAAGCTTAGACTGCAGAAGATGAATTAACGGTATCTTGGAGCCCTCTAATGTCAGCAGAAAACTGCAACATTTTGAGCAGTGCTCAGCAAGAAAAATAGCTAGGCATTGAATTTTTTTTTTTTTTTTGCTTCAGCAGAATTCAAAGCTTTAAAATAATTGACAGCTAGACTCTCATCTTCAACAGTTTCAACAATTTCTACTATATCACAGAAATATTCTCTAAGGTACTCGACACTTTCAAACCACGAGTCCCACCTGGTGATGACAGGAATAGGGAAAAGTTTAGCTTTTGTGGGTACACCTACGTATTTCTGAGCTAACAACTGAACGTATGCATGCTTTCTCTTTCGGGTATTAAGGAAGATGTGTTTTGTCTGCAAAACACAATGGTTCAAATCGCAAAGTTCCACAGCCCACACATTGCCAACCAAATTTAATTTATGAGCCCAGTATTGTGTGTGTGTGTGTGTGTGTGTGTACTAACCCTTCTGAAACTAAAACCCTAACTGCATTTATACACTAGCCCATATAACGGGCTGAATCTGAAGTTATAGAAACTACATTTCTGTACTGAATTTCTAGTTTCTGTATTACACTCATAATTGCTTGTGCACGTTCTGTAATAACTTTCACTCCCCCGACAAATAATTTCTGAACCGCACCATCGCCACAACGAAGTACTTTTATCAGAACCACGAACACACACTCCCTTTTCTGTCTGTCGTTTCATCACAAAGAACTGAAACTTTTTCCTCTTTCACGGCTTCTTCTAATCTTTCCTCTTCTTCTTTGATGAATCGAGGTATGTAACCTTCCTGCTGATGGTAAGTCTCCAGCACCTTAAAAATGTCAATAGAATTGCTGTTAGAGCACTATGTAACGAATTAAATTACCACACTACCCAATTATAAGACTTTTTTTTAGAGGGTGCTAGAGGAGAAATTATTTTTAATATTGGCTATCGAGATTACCTAATCTTTTCTGCGATCAGCAGACGGTAAATTAATTATTACACAACCCTGGTATGTATTTGTTCATCCATTCTCTCAGCTTCGGATGATCAACTTGTTCCATCGGAATGAAATCTCGAGTAGTCGTCGATAAAATGAATTCTTCTTTCTCATTTTTCGCTCGTTTTGCCGCCGCAGTGACTTCCGTGAGCGTAGCTTGTCTTTTTATACCAGTAGTTGTTAGCGCCTTCTCCTTGTGGGAGGAAATGTTATTAATGTGTTTCAGGCACGTGTCATTCCTCTGCCACTCAGTACGCACATTGCAGTATTTGCACATAAGTATCTTCCTACTTTTGTCGAAAACATAAAATCCTTCTGACGAAAATTCCTTTTCTCGGTCGAAAACAATTGCCAATTATTCTAATGCAGTGGCTTGTGCAGTAATCCCGAGCCCGTTCAAAGGCCAGTTATCATTCTCCCATCCTTCTGAAATGGCCGGTTATTGTATCCACTACGATTCATTCTGCACACATCAAGCGCAGATCGTATTGATCCACGCCCGTCCAAAACGTTTTTATATAACGACTGTGCAGGATTCACAGCACAAACTTACGAAGCTGCCTTACATAAAAAGCAAGTTGCCAAGTTAGTTTCCGGGTGTGAAGTATCTTCAACACAAATAGTCAAGAGAGATTAGCAGTTATTGCTGTTTCGTTAACAAACTAGAAATAAGTATTTCATGTAGAAGACGTTTGTTATTTCCAACCGTTCGGTACTAAACTCGTTAATGAGAAACAGAATGAACGGCTCGTGGTGCAGTGTTGCGTCATGTTGCCGAGAGATGTCAGCTCGAACGCTACTGCTGGGTGAAGGAAGGAAGCGTTGTGTACTTATTTGAAGCGAGAAGAAGATGGCGACGAAAGGCAGGAAGAGCAAACTGGCAGATCACAAGAGAAGCTCGATTGTTTGCAGTAAGTGCAACTTTGATGTGTTATCGTAATTATATGAGAGTTAAGATTCACGCAACAAAGACATGCAGTATATTAACGTGAACATATCTGCGGCGAGGATTGCTGCGCAGCGTTGACGAGAAATTCTTGGCGTGTCGATATAGTTATGTACTTAGAGTAGGCCTAATTCGAAACTATTAAAATATGTTATCTACTAACATATCTAACCAAACGGATCCTCGTTTCAGTTTGTAGAGTGCACTTCCTGAAGCACGCTTTTCTTCATTTGTTTTAGTTTATCATTACAAGAAACAAGGAATTAAAAGAAGAGAATTTAAAAATATAACAGATACGCTAACATTATGCAAATAGCTGGTCTACAGATGATTTTTTTTAAATTTCTTGGTATTTTTTTTATCTGTTTCTGCACTGCCTTACGTAAACTATCTCAACTCCAAACACTAAATACAATCAGTATGTGTACACACACTTACCATCTATGAAAAGTAACGACATAAGTGCGAAGGAATGAATATTCGCCGTTTCTAACAACTAACTTTCGTGCAGTTACGTAAGTAGTATGCGATAGAGGAGAAACTGTCGTAGTGCATTATTCAGCCATGTAATGTACCGTAAATTGGGATTAACTTGGCCCTATTTTTACCTGTAGTAGTAGTGGTAGTAGTAGCAGCTTTATTCATCCGTAGATCTCGTTTCACAAGTATATGGGACATGTCAGAGTATTTACAAGTTTAGACAAATTTAAAATAAGCTAATTCATATAGACATAAACTTAGAGAGTTGTAGTTAGATACAATCATTAGATTTACTCCTGGTATAAAATACTTTTTTCTTACAAGTAACTTATTACATAATTTAATGCTAGGCTGTTCACTCTTACCTCACTACACACACTATAAACTCATTGGTTCATAACACTACACACGCACACACCCACACACACACACACACACACACACACACACACACACACGAAATTGGTGATAACAGCACAAATTGTTTGTTTGTGTGTGTGTGTGTGTGTGTGTGTGTGTGTGAATCAACTTGGTGGATTCATCGATCAGTCCCTGCAACTGAACTGTTATCCATATTATTTTCTGTTAGAGAGCAGTCATTGTGTAATGAAATATATGTACATTACCTGCAGAATCACAGGGGTTGTAATTAGTTTTGTTTAATGTTTCTCATTGGTCAGTTACAGATTTAACCACTTGCTCATGATCCGGTTTCCATTGCTGATATGCAGATCATTAAGGAAGAGGTGTGTAACTGCCGTGTGTCAAGTTCTGATATTTCTTTGATGGTCTCACTAATGACATTGGCTGTCACTTAGTTCTGAGCAATTAGTTGAGCACAGTATTACTGTGGGTCCTTCAGTTGCTTATCATGACTTTTTATCGTGACATTTTATGAGGACACATAGAAACACTTGATAGTACACTACTGGCCATTAAAATTGCTACACCACGAAGATGACGTGCTACAGAAGCGAAATTTAACCGACAGGAAGAAGATGCTGTGATATGCAAATGGTTAGCTTTTCAGACCATTCACACAAGGTTAGCGCCGGTGGCGACACCTACAACGTGCTGACGCGAGGAAAGTTTCCAACCGATTTCTCATACACAAACAGCAGTTGACCGACGTTGCCTGGTGAAACGTTGTTGTGATGCCTCGTGTAACGTGGAGAAATTCGTACAGTCACGTTTCCGACTTTGATAAAGGTCGGATTGTAGCCCGTCGCGATTGCGGTTTATCGTATCGCGACGTTGTTGCTCGCGTCGGTCGAGATCCAATGACAGCAGAATCTGGAATCGGTGGGTTCAGGAGGGTAATACGGAACGCCGTGCAGGATCCCGACAGCCTCGTATCACTAGCAGTCGAGATGACAGGCATCTTATCCGCACGGCTGTAACGGATCGTGCAGCCACGTCTCGATCCATGAGTCAACAGATGGGGACGTTTGCAAGACAACAACCATCTGCACGAACAGTTCGACGACGTTTGCAGCAGCACGGACTATCAGCTCGGAGACCGTGGCTGCGGTTACCCTTGACGCTGCATCACAGACAGGAGCGCCTACGATGGTGTACTCGACGACGAACCTGGATGCACGAATGGCAAAACGTCATTTTTTCGGATGAATTCAGGTTCTGTTTACAGCATCACCATGGTCCCATCCGTGTTTGGCGACATCGCGGTGAACGCACATTGGAAGCGTGTATGCATCATCGCCATACTGGCGTATTACCCGGCGTGATGGTATGGGGTGCCACTGGTTACGCGTCTCGGTCACCCCTTGTTCGTATTGACGGCACTTTGAACAGTGGACGCTACATTTCAGATGTGTTACGACCCGTGGCTCTACCCTTCATTCGATCCCTGCAAAACCCTACATTTCAGAAGCATAATGGACGACCGCATGTTGCAGGTCCTGTACGGGCCTTTCTGGATACAGAAAAAGTTCGACTGCTGCCCTGGCCAGCACATTCTCCAGATCTCTCACCAACTGAAAACGTCTGGTCAATGGTGGCCGAGAAACTGGCTTGACACCATACGCCAGCCACTACTCTTGATGAACTGTGGTATCGTGTTGAAGCTGCATGGGCAGCTGTACCTGTACACGCCATGCGAGCTCTGTTTGACTCAATGCCCAGGCGTATCGAGGCCGTTATTACGGCCAGAGGTGGCGGTTCTGGGTACTGATTTCTCAGGATCTATGCACCCAAACTGCGTGAAAATGTAATCACATGTCAGTTCCGGTGTATTTGTCCAATGAATACCCGTTTATCATCTGCATTTCTTCTTGGTGTAGCAATTTTAATGGCCAGTAGTGTATATGCACAGCTGTCTCGAAATCTTTTCCTGTACCCATTGTACTTGTTTACAGTTAACGTCACCGTGTGTTTCGGATGACAGCCACCTGAGGCCAAGTGGGCTGATATCATGGTGGGGTGGTCAATGCCTGCGATGTGGGTGGATGGATGGTGCTGCAGCACTCTTTCCGTACATGAGTCATTTCCTCTTGTGGTACAAATAGGCAGCAATGTTATCAAAATTATGTGATAACTGATGTTACAGTAACGAATATAGTGGAATGTCAGTGTTAAGCAGACATATGGAAGTACATTCTCCTACATGTTATGATGGGTGCATGGGACATCAGACCGCGAACATCAACAGAGTCATTTTTAGCTTTCAAATTACTACGCTACCTCTAGTGCAACTACACGCAGACACCAACTAAATACGCACTTCAAAAAAAAAAAAAAAAAAAAAAAAAAATTGCATCACCCCAGTTCCCAGAACTCCAGAAGACAACGTTGACTGTGGATACTGTATCACAGACACACTGCCTTTGACCGTTCAGAGATGTCACTAAACCCGCCCAAAGATGTAAACACCCATCCATGAGCAGCGCCTATTAGACGGAGGGGGTCCGACAGCCGATCAGTTCCAGTCATTCCACCAGGAAGGAGGTACACGGCTCGTGTTGTCTGTAGTTCAGCCGTGCCTAGACGGTCAATAACACGGTTACTTTGTGCCAGGAAGGGCTCTCAACAAGGGAAGTGTCCAGGCGTCTCGGAGTGAACCAAAGCGATGTTGTTCGGACACAGAGGAGATACAGAGAGACAGGAACTGTCGATGACATGCCTCGCTCAGGCCGCCCGAGGGCTACTACTGCAGTGGATGACCGCTACCTACGGATTGTGGCTCGGAGGAACCCTGACAGCAACGCCCCATGTTGAATAATGCCTTTCGTGCAGCCACAGGACGCCGTGTTACGACTCAAACTGTGCGCAGTAGGCTGCACGATGCGCAACTTCACTCCCGACGTCCACGGCGAGGTCCATCTTTGCAACCACGACACCGTGCAGCGCGGTACAGATGGGCCCAACAACATGACGAATGGACCGCTTAGGAATGGCGTCACGTTCTCTTCGCCGATGAGTGTCGCATATGCCTTCAACCAGATGGTCGTTGGAGACGTGTTTGGAGGCAGCCCGGTCAGGCTGAACGCCTTACCCACACTGTCCAGCGAGTACAGCAAGGTGGAGGTTCCCTGCTGTTTTGGGGTGGCATTATGTGGGGCCGACGTACGCCGCTGGTGGTCACGGAAGGCGGCGTAACGGCTCTACGATACGTGAATGCCATCCTCCAACCAAAAGTCAGAAGCATATTGGCGAGGCATTCATCTTCATGGACGGCGATTCGCACTCCATCGTGCACACGTTGTGAATGACTCCCTTCAGCATAACAACATTCCTCGACTGGAGAGGCGAGCATGTTCTCCAAACGTGAACCCTATCGACAATGCCTGGGATGAACTGAAAAGGGCTGTTTATGGACGACGTGACGCACCAACCACTCTGAGGGACCTACACCAATACCGACTCAAAGGAAGGCCTCGGCGCTAGTTGGTGACGTCACGTCAGCTAGTCAGGTCTGTCGCAGGCAGAAATGCCTGGGCGCGCTTATCACTATAAATCTCTTATTTTTGGACAAAATGTTTGGTATTGTTTTGGATTCTGCAGTTTTATTTATTCGAAAGATTTTCTTACTATCGTAAAGCTACAAATGAAGATCATAGGTCTGTATTACTGAATCCTGTCGAAACAAGCGTAGATCAATATGAGAAGATTCTTTGCCCCATTGCAAGCTTCGGAAATTTTGCATTCAAGTAACTATATTTACTTGATCCATGTTATCCATTTTGTTGTCGAAACTTACCCCAACCCCCTTACAATGAACTCGTTTCTTTTATTTATTTATTTACACTCCTGGAAATGGAAAAAAGAACACATTGACACCGGTGTGTCAGACCCACCATACTTGCTCCGGACACTGCGAGAGGGCTGTACAAGCAATGATCACACGCACGGCACAGCGGACACACCAGGAACCGCGCTGTTGGCCGTCGAATGGCGCTAGCTGCGCAGCATTTGTGCACCGCCGCCGTCAGTGTCAGCCAGTTTGCCGTGGCATACGGAGCTCCATCGCAGTCTTTAACACTGGTAGCATGCCGCGACAGCGTGGACGTGAACCGTATGTGCAGTTGACGGACTTTGAGCGAGGGCGTATAGTGGGCATGCGGGAGGCCGGGTGGACGTACCGCCGAATTGCTCAACACGTGGGGCGTGAGGTCTCCACAGTACATCGATGTTGTCGCCAGTGGTCGGCGGAAGGTGCACGTGCCCGTCGACCTGGGACCGGACCGCAGCGACGCACGGATGCACGCCAAGACCGTAGGATCCTACGCAGTGCCGTAGGGGACCGCACCGCCACTTCCCAGCAAATTAGGGACACTGTTGCTCCTTGGGTATCGGCGAGGACCATTCGCAACCGTCTCCATGAAGCTGGGCTACGGTCACGCACACCGTTAGACCGTCTTCTGCTCACGCCCCAAGATCGTGCAGCCCGCCTCCAGTGGTGTCGCGACAGGCGTGAATGGAGGGACGAATGGAGACGTGTCGTCTTCAGCGATGAGAGTCGCTTCTGCCTTGGTGCCAATGATGGTCGTATGCGTGTTTGGCGCCGTGCAGGTGAGCGCCACAATCAGGACTGCATACGACCGAGGCACACAGGGCCAACACCCGGCATCATGGTGTGGGGAGCGATCTCCTACACTGGCCGTACATCACTGGTGATCGTCGAGGGGACACTGAATAGTGCACGGTACATCCAAACCGTCATCGAACCCATCGTTCTACCATTCCTAGACCGGCAAGGGAACTTGCTGTTCCAACAGGACAATGCACGTCCGCATGTATCCCGTGCCACCCAACGTGCTCTAGAAGGTGTAAGTCAACTACCCTGGCCAGCAAGATCTCCGGATCTGTCCCCCATTGAGCATGTTTGGGACTGGATGAAGCGTCGTCTCACGCGGTCTGCACGTCCAGCACGAACGCTGGTCCAACTGAGGCGCCAGGTGGAAATGGCATGGCAAGCCGTTCCACAGGACTACATCCAGCATCTCTACGATCGTCTCCATGGGAGAATAGCAGCCTGCATTGCTGCGAAAGGTGGATATACACTGTACTAGTGCCGACATTGTGCATGCTCTGTTGCCTGTGTCTATGTGCCTGTGGTTCTGTCAGTGTGATCATGTGATGTATCTGACCCCAGGAATGTGTCAATAAAGTTTCCCCTTCCTGGGACAATGAATTCACGGTGTTCTTATTTCAATTTCCAGGAGTCTATTTTCGTTTGACATCGTCACTGGAAATGTGAACTAACTTACATGTGTAAATGTCCAACTGTTGCCAGTCATTAGATTACAGTCGTTTTCAACGAAAGGAATTCTAAACAGGATACAAAATACCTTCATACATCGAAAATACTGCTCAGCTTAAACTTTTTTAAACCCGCACATTAGAAAAGATAAATATTCCCCTCTTGCAACTGATAGGAGAAACTTTATAAGATAAGTAAATTTTATTTGATAAAACTAGTATCTCTCTTTTGCCTCTTCTACTGTCCCCCACCCCCTCCCCCAACGTGTACAATCGCAAGATATTTCATTAACATTCAGTGCTCCTCACCCCATAGCCAACCGAGATACCTAAAGAAGAGCACCAATATGTTCACAGTTTCTTGTAAAAGCAACCCAGTACAAACGTAACTTCCTCAGATTTACAAATAAGGTAAAGAAGCACGAATTCTGTTGCTGCTGGACCATGAAGTTGTTTTTGTATGTCAATCCTTAAAACAGGTGGAAATTTAAGTTCAGGAGTACACTATTTGTTAAGAAGTGTAATGAACTGCACAATTAATTGATTGCAGAAATCTCTCAGAACAATGTGTGTCGGTCAACTACCGCCAGTAGTTTCACATTTTCCTGTGTCAGGGAGGGAGACACCACCGTTATGAGTACGCCTGCAGCAGATCTGGCGCTCGCCGTGCCTAGCTGAAGTGACGTCACGAACATACGCCGAGCCCTTCCTTTGAGTCGGTGTTGCCTACACCGAATCGCTGTTGAGGAGTGGGACTATCTCGACCAACAGTGCCTTGATCAACTTGTGGATAGTATGCCACGACAAATACAGGCATGCATCAATGCAAGAGGACGTGCTACTGGGTATTAGAGGTACCGGTGTGTACAGCAATCTGGACCACCACCTCTGAAGGTCTCGCTGTATGGTGGTCCAACATGCAATGTGTGGTTTTCGTGAGCAATAAAATGAGTGGAAATGATGTTATGGTGATCTCTGTTCCAGTTTTCCGCACACGTTCCGGAACTCTCGGAACCGAGGTGATGCAAAACTTTTTTGACGTGTGTACACGACCCACCTTGTACACAATATTGATGTGAACTCGATGAGAATGGTGGAATCTTGTGGTCGTTGTGAATATGAATCTGAATATGATGACAGGCATTATAAAAAAAATGTTGTTAATGGGTGAGGCAAGGTGTTGTAAGGCGCCAGTTCATGAAAGATATCTTGCCAACTGCCCTGTTAATAAATAAACACAAACTGAAATTTGGATGACAGTGCATTGTTTCCAAAACAGATTCACACCACGAATAGCAGTAGTAACACAACCTTTCTGACTCTCTATGCTGTGTTCACATCACAGCGTTCGGCAGTGACGTGCGAAAAAGCTACGCGCTTTAGGTCCGGTACGTCTGCCAGCTCAACAGTCTTGTTGTCTGTCATTAACTTGGCTACAGATCAGCACATAAACGATGCCCCCTACGTTCGTTCACAAACTTAGAAACTAACCGTGCTTCTGACAAGGATGGTATAAAGAAGCTGTGGCAAAGTTTCCAGTTCTGCTGTCACCCATATTTTGTATTATTGCTATATCGAGTGGCTGAGAATCTGGTTCAGACACTTGTGAGCGTAACCACGCGATTAGAAATCGTATTGTAAACATGAACTCCTATGGTACTGCGTGGTATTTATGTTATGATTCAGAACATCGTCTCCCTCTACGATTTTCACCCTCCACGCTGCCCTCCAATATTAAACTGGTGATCCCTTGATGTCTCAGAACATGTCCTACCAACTGTCCCTTCTTCTTGTCAAGTTGTGCCACAAGCTCCTCTTCTCCCCAGTCCTATTCAATACCTCCTCATTAGTTATGTGATCTACCCATCTCATCTCCAGCATTCTTCTGTAGCACCACATTTCGAAAGCTTCTAATCTCTTCTTGTCCAAACTATTTATCGTCCAAGTTTCACTTCCATACATGGCTACACTCCATACAAATACTTTCAGAAACGACTTCCTGACACTTAAGTCTATACTCGATGTTAACAAATTTCTCTTCTTCAGAAACGCTTTCCTTGCCATTCCCAGTCTACATTTTATATCCTCTCTACTTCGACCATGATCAGTTATTTTACTCCCTAAATAGCAAACCTCCTTTACTACTTTAAGTGTCTCATTTCCTAATCTACACTCCTGGAAACTGAAATAAGAACACCGTGAATTCATTGTCCCAGGAAGGGGAAACTTTATTGACACATTCCTGGGGTCAGATACATCACATGATCACACTGACAGAACCACAGGCACATAGACACAGGCAACAGAGCATGCACAATGTCGGCACTAGTACAGTGTATATCCACCTTTCGCAGCAATGCAGGCTGCTATTCTCCCATGGAGACGATCGTAGAGATGCTGGATGTAGTCCTGTGGAACGGCTTGCCATGCCATTTCCACCTGGCGCCTCAGTTGGACCAGCGTTCGTGCTGGACGTGCAGACCGCGTGAGACGACGCTTCATCCAGTCCCAAACATGCTCAATGGGGGACAGATCCGGAGATCTTGTTGGCCAGGGTAGTTGACTTACACCTTCTAGAGCACGTTGGGTGGCACGGGATACATGCGGACGTGCATTGTCCTGTTGGAACAGCAAGTTCCCTTGCCGGTCTAGGAATGGTAGAACGATGGGTTCGATGACGGTTTGGATGTACCGTGCACTATTCAGTGTCCCCTCGACGATCACCAGTGGTGTACGGCCAGTGTAGGAGATCGCTCCCCACACCATGATGCCGGGTGTTGGCCCTGTGTGCCTCGGTCGTATGCAGTCCTGATTGTGGCGCTCACCTGCACGGCGCCAAACACGCATACGACCATCATTGGCACCAAGGCAGAAGCGACTCTCATCGCTGAAGACGACACGTCTCCATTCGTCCCTCCATTCACGCCTGTCGCGACACCACTGGAGGCGGGCTGCACGATGTTGGGGCGTGAGCGGAAGACGGTCTAACGGTGTGCGGGACCGTATCCCAGCTTCATGGAGACGGTTGCGAATGGTCCTCGCCGATACCCCAGGAGCAACAGTGTCCCTAATTTGCTGGGAAGTGGCGGTGCGGTCCCCTACGGCACTGCGTAGGATCCTACGGTCTTGGCGTGCATCCGTGCGTCGCTGCGGTCCGGTCCCAGGTCGACGGGCACGTGCACCTTCCGCCGACCACTGGCGACAACATCGATGTACTGTGGAGACCTCACGCCCCACGTGTTGAGCAATTCGGCGGTACGTCCACCCGGCCTCCCGCATGCCCACTATACGCCCTCGCTCAAAGTCCGTCAACTGCACATACGGTTCACGTCCACGCTGTCGCGGCATGCTACCAGTGTTAAAGACTGCGATGGAGCTCCGTATGCCACGGCAAACTGGCTGACAATGACGGCGGCGGTGCACAAATGCTGCGCAGCTTGCGCCATTCGACGGCCAACACCGCGGTTCCTGGTGTGTCCGCTGTGCCGTGCGTGTGATCATTGCTTGTACATCCCTCTCGCAGTGTCAGGAGCAAGTATGGTGGGTCTGACACACCGGTGTCAATGTGTTCTTTTTTCCATTTCCAGGAGTGTATATCCCTCAGCATCACCTGACTTAATTCGACTACATTCCCTCGTTTTGCTTTTGTTGATGTTCATCTTATATCCTCCTTTCAAGATACTGTCCATTCCGTTCAACTGCTCTTCCAAGTCCTTTACTGTCTCTGACAGAATTATGTCATCGGCGAATCTCAAAGTTTTTATTTCTTCTCCATGGATTTTAATACCTCCTCCGAACTTTTCTTTTGTTTCCTTTACCGCTTGCTCAGTATACAAATTGAATAGCATCGGGGAGAGGCTACAACCCTGTCTTACTCCCTTCCCAACCACTGCTTCCCTTTCATGTCCCTCGACTATTATAACTGCCATCTGGTTTCTGTACAAGTTGTAAATAGCCTTTCGCTCTGTGTTTTACCCCTGCCACATTCGAGATTTGTAAGAGAGTATTCCAGTCAACATTGTCAAAAGCTTTCTCTAAGTCTACAAATGCTAGAAACGTTGGTTTGCCTTTCCTTAATCTAGTTTCTAAGATAAGTCGTAGTATTGTTCTCACGTGTTCCAATATTTCTACGGAATCCAAGCTGATCTTCCCTGAGGTCAGCTTGTACTAGTTTTTCCATTCGTCTGTCAAGAATTCGCGTTAGTATTTTGCAGCTGTGGCTTACTAAACTGATAGTTCGGTAATTTTCACATCTCTCAACACCTGCTTTCTTTGGGATTGGAATTATTATATTCTTCTTGAAGTTTTAGGGTATTTCTCCTGTCTCATACATGTTGCTCACCATATGGTAGAGTTTTGTCAGGACTGGCTCTTCCGAGACTGTCAGTAGTTCTAATGGAATGTTGTCTACTTCCGGGGCCTTGTTTCGACTCAGGTCTTTCAGTGCTCTGTCAAACTCTTGACGCAGTATCACATCTCCCAATCATGCCATGAATATTTTCACACTTGTTCCATTAATATAACACTAAAGCCAAAGGAAGAACATTGTTAAATACTAACTGTTTTGTTGAGGCGAAATTTTGTGGCTCAAAATGGCTCTTAGGACTATAGGACTTAACATGGTCTATGGTCATCAGTCCCCTAGAACTTAGAACTACTTAAACCTAACTAACCTAAGGACATCACACACACCCTGGCCCGAGGCAGGAATCGAACCTGCGACCGTAGCGGTCACGCGGTTCCTGACTGAAGCGCCTAGAACCGCACGGCCACACCGGCCGGCGCGAAACTTTGTCTGTCTGCAAGCGTATCTTTCGTATATCATGTGACAACTGAGGAGCAATCGTTGAAAATATTTTCGGTAACTTTTTGTCAGTAGGGTTACTGAAACGTTAGATTAGGCCCTTATAACTAATCGACTATACAAGGAGAACAAATTTCACGGTTGCATTGCCACAGTTTATTTATTGCTTGCGCCTAGTGACAGTGTAACATCTGCGGTGATAAAGCGCAGATACTGCAGAAGTCACAGAAATCGGGTAAGTCGCAGGAGTAGCAAAATCGCAGAAGTCGCAGAAATAGCGGAGGGATACAAGTCGTGAATTCGTTAACTGCGATTCGTAACTGCGACAAATCGCAGTAGAGAATTGCAGTTACCGAAAAGTAGCAGTCACAGAAATCACGCATATCGGAAAATCGCAGTTTAGCCCATCCCTACTGCGCATCAACAGCGCGAAAATCTGAGCGCGAAAGTGCAGAGTATGCGACTGTACGCCATTTTTTAAATAAAAACTACATGGCTAAAGCGTGGTTAAGAAAAGCGTTGATGGCTGTTAATACCTTTGAATATCTTAAAGTTTCATTTCACGTAACTTACAAGGGAACCTCCCCATCGCACCCCCCTCAGATTTAGTTATAAGTTGGCACAGTGGATAGGCCTTGAAAAACTGAACACAGATCAATCGAGAAAACAGAAGAAGTTGTGTTGAACTATGAAAAAAAAAATAAGCAAAATATACAAACTGAGTAGATATGCAACATCAAGGACAGTGTGAGCTCAGGAGCGCCGTCGTCTCGTGGTTAGCATGAGCAGCTGTTAAAGGAGAGGTCCTTGGTTCAAGTCTTCCCTCGAGTGAAAATTTTAATTTTTTTATTTTGAGACAAATTTTTATCTGTCCGTCCGTCCGTCCGATGCGAGGTAACTGCGCCGTAGTGAATTGCAGTGCGTCAGGAAAAATGGAGAAAAGACTAGTGAAAGACTTTAATGAACGTGTGATTGCTCCTCATGCGGACAAAGATTTTGCCTTACTCCATGACAGCTATACAGGACAGAAGGATCAGGCATTGTACAATTTTAGTGTGGGGGTAGACGTGATTACCATTCCTCCAGGTTGTACACCTCTTGCGCAACCGTTAGATGTGTTTGGTTTTCGGCAAGTCAAATACTTTGTGAAAAGACTCTATGATTTTGCGAAGCTGCACAGGTACACAGAGCAGTATTGTTTACGTGATACACATAATCAACTCCGCTCTCCAAAATTCCAGGACATGTTCAGATTTGCTTGGACATATGCAGGATTTGACGGTCTACACACGGAATAATTTGAAAACGTTAAAAGCATATGTTTTGACAGAGCAAAGGGAAAACTGTGCGACTATGAAACTGTTGCATTCATTTGTTGCAGTTTATGTGACAAACTCTTATGTTTTCATCACTTTCTTGGGAGCGATTATCACATCCACAAGAAAACCTAAATCGGGCAAGGTAGGAGAATCATTTTACCCATTCGCCAAGTGTGCAAGTTAGGTGGGTCGACAACATATTCCTGTCATGTGACGCACATGCCGTCACCAGTGTCGTATAGAATATATCAGACGTGTTTTCCTGTGGAGGAATCGGTTGACCTATGACCTTGCGATCAAATGTTTTCGGTTCCCATTGGAGAGGCACGTCCTTTCGTCTGCTAATCGCACGGTTTTGGGGTGCGGTCGCAAAACACAGACACTGAACTTATTACAATGAACAGAGACGTCAATGAACGAACGGACAGATCATAACTGCGAAAATAAAAAAATTAAACTCTTCACTCGAGGGAAGACTTGAACCGAGGACCTCTCGTTCCGCAGCTGCTCACGCTAACCACGGGACCACGGCGCTCCTGAGCTCACACTATCCTTGATGTTGCCTATGTTGCACATGGACAACTCAGTTTGTATATTTTGCTTATTTTTTTCATAGTTCAACACAACTTCTTCTGTTTTCTCGATTGATCTGTGTTCAGTTTTTCAAGGCGTATCTACTGTGCCAACTTATAACTAAATCTGACGGGGGGTGCGATGGGGAGGTTCCCTTGTTAGTAATAAGATACCTAATACATCAGTAGGACCTACTTCCAATAGCGTAACAACACCAGTGTGCTACGGCTTCTGACCAATCATCGCGTTTGTGTTTGTTTACATCGGGTTTATTCTTATGGTCAACGGAGTATAGTCGTGACCGACCCATTCTGCTCGCTGCTTCTGTGCTGACGACAAAAATCTCCCCTCTGCTTTTTATACAGGCGGTATATGTGGGCCGGCCGGAGTGGCGTTCTAGGCGCTACAGTCTGGAACCGAGCGACCGCTACGGTCGCAGGTTCGAATCCTGCCTCGGGCATGGATGTGTCTGATGTCCTTAGGTTAGTTAGGTTTAAGTAGTTCTAAGTTCTAGGCGACTGATGACCTGAGAAGTTAAGTCGCATAGTGCTAAGAGCAATATGAAACATTTGGGATATGTGGATATAAAGAAAGTGAACTTTTCACTCGAGGGATGCCTTGAAGCAAGGACCTCTCGTTTCGCAACTGTTCACGCTAACCCACTTTACAGACGAATGGAAAAACTGGTAGAAGCCGACCTCCGGGAAGATCAGTTTGGATTCCGTAGAAATGTTGGGACACGTCAGGCAATGCTGACCCTACAACTTATCTTAGAAGAAAGATTAAGGAAAGGCAAACCTACGTTTCTAGCATTTGTAGACTTGGAGAAAGCTTTTGACAATGTTGACTGAAATACTCTCTTTCAAATTCTAAAGGTGGCAGGGGTAAAATACAGGGAGCGAAAGGCTATTTACAATTTGTACAGAAACCAGATGGCAGTTATAAGAGACGAGGCACATGAAAGGGAAGCAGTGGTTGGGAAGGGAGTGAGACAGGGTTGTAGCTTATCTCCTATGTTATTCAATCTGTATATTGAGCAAGCAGTAAAGGAAACAAAAGAAAAATTCGGATAAGGTATTAAAATCCATGGAGAAGAAATAAAAAGTTTGAGGTTCGCCGATGACGTTGTAATTCTGCCAGAGACAGCAAAGGACTTGGAAGAGCAGTTGAACGGAATGGACAGTGTCTTGAAAGGAGGGTATAAGATGAACATCAACAAAAGCAAAACAAGGATAATGCAATGTAGTCGAATTAAATCGGGTGATGCTGCGGGAATTAGATTAGGAAATAAGACATTTAAAGTAGTAAAGGAGTTTTGCTATTTGGGGAGCAAAACAACTGATGATGGTCGAAGTAGAGAGGATACAAAATGTAGACTGGAAATGGCAAGGAAAGTGTTTCTGAAGAAGAGAAATTTCTTAACATCGAGTATAGATTTAAGTGTCAGGAAGTCATTTCTGAAAGGATTTGTATGGAGTGTAGCCATGCATGGAAGTGAAACATGGACGATAAATAGTTCAGACAAGAAGAGAATAGAAGCTTTCGAAATGTGGTGCTACAGAAGAATGCTGAAGATTAGATGGGTAGATCACGGAACTAATGAGGAGGTGTTGAATAGAATTGGGGAGAAGAGGAGTTTGTAGCACAACTTGACTAGAAGAAGGGATCGGTTGGTAGGACGTGTTCTGGGGCATCAAGGGATCACCAGTTTAGTATTGGATGGCAGCGTGGAGGGTAAAAATCGTAGAGGGAGACCAAGAGATGAATACACTAAGCAGATTCAGAAGTATGTAGGTTGCAGTAGGTACTGGGAGATGAAGCAGCTTGCACAGGATGGAGTAGCATGGAGAGCTGCATCAAACCAGTCTCTGGGCTGAAGACCACAACAACAACAACATGTGGATATGTCCCGTCACTTACGATCGGATACTGCGAGTCAAGTGATGCACACAGTTTTGAGGCGTACACCGAAAAAGTTCAAAGAAGGGTAGCTCCTTTTGCATTATGGCGATTTAGGAGCGAGTTGGGATGGCAGTCATTAAAACAAAGGCCTTTTCGCTGCAGCGAGATCTTTCTTTCTTTCTCCTCCGAATGGGGAAATATTTTGTTGGCGGCCATTTACATAGCGATAAGTGATGATCGTAATCGAGTAAGAGGAATCGGAGTTCGCACAGGAAAATTTTAAGTGTTCGTTTTTGCCACGCGCTGTTTGCGAGCGGAACGGCGGAAAAATGGTGTGAAAGTAGTTCGATGAACCCTCTGCCAGGCACTTATGTGTGGATTCCAGAGAAGCCATGTAGATGCTGTAGGATCGCGCAAACAGAATTAAAATTTTTTCAACCAAAACTGACTGAAAAAACAAGATTTGTACCATTACTTATTTGTACGGTCCTCGTACGAGTAAAACTCGTGACCTGGCTTTCTCGTAGACACTTGAGAAGCACCTGGCACTAGAGGAGCATTTGTTATACCTAAAGTATCCCCTACAAACATGCGCAAGGTAAGCAAAATTGGACACCAGTTGGATGTTCTACATCTACATCTACATCCATACTCCGCAAGCCACCTGACGGTGTGTGGCGGAGGGTGCGTTGAGTACCTCTATCGGTTCTCCCTTGTATTCCAGTCTCGTATTGTTCGTGGAAAGAAAGATCTTCGGTATGCCTCTGTGTGGGCTCTGATCTCTCTGATTTTATCCTCACGGTCTCTGCGCGAGATATACGTAGGAGTGAGCAATATACTGCTCGACTCCTCGGTGAAGGTATGTTCTCGAAACTTCAACAAAAGTCCGTACCGAGCTACTGAGTGTCTCTACTGCAGAGTCTTCCACTGGAGTTTATCTATCATCTCTGTAACGCTTTCGCGTTTACTAAATGATCCTGTAACGAAGCGCGCTGCTCTCCGTTGGATCTTCTCTATCTCTTCTATCCACCCTATCTGGTACGGATCCCACACTGCTGAGCAGTATTCGAGCAGTGGGCGAACAACCGTACTGTAACCTACTTCCTTTGTTTTCGGACTGCATTTCCTTAGGATTCTTCCAATGAATCTCAGTCTGGCATCTGCTTCACCGACGATCAACTTTATATGATCATTCCATTTTAAATCTAATGCCTACTCCCAGATAATTTATGGAATTAACTGCTTCCAGTTGCTGACCTGCTATATTGTAGCTAAATGATAAGGGATATTTCTTTCTATGTATTCGCAGCACATTACACTTGTCTACACTGACATTCAGTTGCCATTCCCTGCACCGTGCGTCAATTCGCTGCAGATCCCCCTGCATTTCAGTACAATTTCCCATTGTCACATCCTCTCGATATACTACAGCATCATCCGCAAAAAGCCTCAGTGAATTTCCGATGTCATCCACAAGGTCATTTATGTATATTGTGAATAGCAACGGTCCTACGACACTCCCCTGCGGCACACCTGAAATCACTCTTACTTCGGAAGACTTCTGTCCATTGACAATGACATGCTGCGTTCTGTTATCCAGGAACTCTACAGTCGAATCACACAATTGGTCTGATAGTCCATATGCTCTTACTCTGTTCATTAAACGATTGCGGGGAACTGTATCGAACGCCTTGCGGAAGTCAAGAAACACGGCATCTACCTGGGAACCCATGTCTATGGCCCTCTGAGTCTCGTGGACGAATAGCGCGAGCTGGGTTTCACACGATCGTCTTTTTCGAAACCCATGCTGATTCCCACAGAGTAGGTTTCCAGTCTCCAGAAAATTCATTATTCCCGAACATATCACGTGGTTCCAAAGTTCTACAACTGATCGACGTTACAGATATAGTTCTGCACATCTGTTAGACGTCCCTTCTTGAAAACAGGGACGACCTGTGCCCTTTTCCAATCCTTTGGAACACTACGCTCTTCTAGAGACCTACGGTACACCGCTGCCAGAAGGGGGCAAATTCCTTCGCGTACTCTGTATAAAATCGAACTGGTATCCCATCAGGTCCAGCGGCCTTTCCTCTTCTGAGCGATTTTAATTGTTTTTCTATCTAGTCTGTCATCTACACTACTGGCCATTAAAATTGCTACACCAAGAAGAAATTCAGATGATAAATGGGTATTCATTGGACAAATATATTATACTAGAACTGACATGTGATTACATTTTCACGCAATTTGGGCGCATAGATCCTGCGTAATCAGTATCCAGAACAACCACCTCTGGCCGTAATGACGGCCTTGATACGCCTGGGCATTGAGTCAAACAGAGCTCGGATGGCGTGTACAGGTACAGCTGCCCATGAAGTTTCAGCATGATACCACAGTTAATTGAGAGTAGTGACTGGTGTTTTGTGACGAGCCAGTTGCTTGGCCACCATTGACCAGACGTTTTCAATTGGTGAGAGATCTCGAGAATGTGCTGGCTTGGGCAACAGTCGAACATTTTCTGTATCCAGAAAGGCCCGTACAGGACCTGCAACAGGCGGTCGTGCATTATCCTGCTGAAATGTAGGGTTTCACAGGGATCGAATGGAGGGTAGAGTCACGGGTCGTAACACATCTAACGTCCACTGTTCAAAGTGCCGCCAATGCGAACAAGAGGTGACCGAGACGTGTAACCAATGGCACCCCATACCATCACGCCGGGTGATACGCCAGTATGGCGATGACGAATACACACTACCAATGAGCCTTCACCGCGATGTTGGCAAAAACGAATGCGACCGTCGTGATGCTGTAAACAGAACCGGGATGCATCCGAAAAAATGACGTTTTGCCATTCGTGCACCCAGGTTCGTCGTCGAGTGCACCATCGCAGGCGCTCCTGTCTCTGATGCAGCGTCGAGGGTAACCGCAGCCACGGTCTCCTAGCTGATAGTCCGTGCTGCTGCAAACGTCGTCGAACTGTTCGTGCAGATGGTTGTTGTCTTTCAAACGTCCCCTTCTGTTGACTCAGGGGTCTGGATCCGTTACAGCCGTGTGGATAAGATGCCTGTCATCTCGACTGCTAGTGATACGAGGCCGTTGGGATCCAGCACGGCATTCCGTATTACCGTCCTGAACCCACCGATTCCATATTCTGCTGTCATTGGATCTCGACCAACGCGAGCAGCAATGTCGCGATACGATAAACCGCAATCGCGATAGGCTACAATCCGACCTTTATCAAAGTCGGAAAGGTGATGGTACGCATTTGTCCTTCTTACACGAGGCATCACAACAACGTTTCACCAGGCAACGTCTGTCAGCTGCTGTTTGTGTATGAGAAATCGGATGGAAATTTTCCTGATGTCAGTACGTTGTAGGTGTCGCCACCGGGGCCAACCTTGTGTGAATGCTCTGAAAAGCTAATCATTTGCATATCACAGCATCTTCTTCCCGTCGGTTAAATTTCGCGTCTGTAGCACGTCATCTTAGTGGTGTAGCTATTTTATTGGCCAGTAGTGTATTTCGATATCTACCGTTTTGTCATTTGTGCGACAATCTAGAGAAGGAACTACAGTGCAGTCTTGCTCTTCCTTTTTGGAAAAAGCTGTTACCTCGTAAGCTGTTACCTCGTAATTTTTTCTCATTATTTCACGACGCAATGACATCGCATTAACTGTATAGGCTGCAGATGACTCTTTTTTTTTATCAGCCGCTGTAGAAGAATAAAGAACTGTTGCGACCCACATTCTGAGATTGCGGGCCGCGTGTTACGCACATATGGGGCCCATACCCCTGTCAGCGCCGAGTGTATTAAGAAGTCTGGCTGTAAATAAAAAGCGCCACGCTGACAGCATTAGGGTCGAAGCAACAGAAGGGCCGGCTATTAGCACCTCATAATGACTTGGCTGCTGCTAGCAACACTGCACATGAAAGAAACTCACCTCGCCAGAAGTTAAAAAAAAAAAAAAAAGGTCACCTTTTTTTTTTAGCTTGAGTCTGCCTTTCTGTTGTACCGAACTGTTCGGAACATTTGAAGCCGATTCGTCAGACAGTGACGCGATTTGAGGAATTAGTTTTTCGCGGCGACATCCTCTAATAAACGAATTAGCCGAGCGTTCTCCATCGTCCCCGGGAGTGGCTAATTTTCTTATGGAGCGTTTCGAAGAACACGCGTTAAATTCAGCCCCCCTTCGTCAATCTTGGTACTTTCTCTGCGTTGACGAGACATTTACGATCTGGCCACGTGGAATCTAAGCCGACTACCTGAATAGCGTTCCACTACTGCAAATTTCGCCACTGAGATGAAGAGAGAAGGAACATTGCTCCCCTCCCCCCTTTTTTTTAATCCGCGTCGATTTCACACAAATCCAGATGTCACTGTGTTTACTGGAAGCCAAGTCACACATACACTGCTGGCCATTAAAATTTGCCACACCACGAAGACGACGTGCTACAGACGCGAAATTTAACCGACAGGAAGAAGATCCTGTGATATGGAAATGATTAGCTTTTCAGAGCATTCACGCAAGGTTGGCGCCGGTGGCGACACATACAACGTGCTGACATGAGGAAAGTTTCCAACCGACTTCTCATACACAAACAGAATTTGACCGGCGTTGCCTGGTGAAACGTTGTTGTGATGCCTCGTGTAAGGAGGAGAAATGCGTACCGTCACGTTTCCGACTTTGATAAAGGTCGGATTGTAGCCTATCGCGATTGCGGTTTATCGTATCGCGACATTGCTGCTCGCGTCGGTCGAGATCCAATGACTGTTAGCAGGATATGGAATCGGTGGGTTCAGGAGGGTAATACGGAACGCCGTGCTGGATTCCAACGGCCTCGTATCACTAGCAGTCGAGATGACAGGCATCTTATCCGCACGGCTGTAACGGATCGTGCAGCCACGTCTCGATCTCTGAGTCAACAGATGGGGACGTTTGCAAGACGACAACCATCTGCACGAACAGTTCGACGACGTTTGCAGCAGCACGGACTATCAGCTCGGAGATCACGGCTGCGGTTACCCTTGACGCTGCATCACAGACAGGAGCGCCTGCTATGGTGTACTCGACGACGAACATGGGTGGACGAATGGCAAAATGTAATTTTTTCGGATGAATCCAGGTTCTGTTTACAGCATCATGACGGTCGCATCCGTGTTTGCCAACATCGCGGTGAACGCACATTGGAAGCGCGTATCTGTCATCGCCATACTGGCATATCACCCGGCGTGATGGTATGGGGTGCCATGGGTTAACCGTCTCGGTCACCTCTTGTTCGCATTGACGACATTTTGAACAGTGGACGTTACATTCCAGATGTGTTACGACCCGTGGCTCTACGCTTCAGTCGATCCCTGAGAAACCCTACATTTCAGCAGGATAATGCACGACCGCATGGTGCAGGGCTTGTACGGGCCTTTCTGGATACAAAAAATGTTCGACTCCTGCCCTGGCCAGCACATTCTCCAGATCTCTCACCAACTGAAAACGTTTGGTCAATGGTGGCCGAGCAACTGGCTCATCACAATGAGTCAGTCACTACTCTTGATGAACTGTGGTATCGTGTTGAAGCTACTGGGGCAGCTGTACCTGTACACGACATCCCAGCTCTGTTTGACTCAATGCCCAGGCGTATCGAGGCCGTTATTACGGTCAGAGGTGGTTGTCCTGGGTACTGATTTCTCAGGATCTATGCACCCAAATTGCGTGAAAATGTAATCACATGTCAGTTCTAGTATAATATATTTGTCCGATGAATACCCGTTTATCATCTGCATTTCTTCTTGGTGTAGCAATTTTAATGGCCAGTAGTGTAATTACACCCTTTCAGCTCCCTCCATTCACAGAACGGTGAGCCTCCTTACAGGTTTGGTTGACAGGGCGCTCTTACAACATAGAGTGTGAAGTGGTATACCTACAGTTGGTTTTATTAAATTTATTTTGGTTTCATATAACACGGAGTGTAGAGCAATCAGTGTTCATACATGCAAAGTTGCCAGAATGAGATTTTCACTCTGCAGCGGAGTGTGCGCTGATATGAAACTTACTGGCAGATTAAAACTGTGTGCCGGACTGAGACTCGAACTCGGGACCTTTGCTTTCCGGGGTAAGTTCTCTACCATCTTAGCTATCGAAGCACGACTCACGCCCCGTCCTCACAGCTTTACTTCCGCCGAGTTCGAGTCTCGGTCCGGCACACAGTTTTAATCTGCCAGGAAGTTTCAAAATATATGGAAATCGTGCTTTACTTTAACCTCGCACAGTTTTGCGATGGTTTCATATTAGCGAAGCTGCTAAATTTCGGGCAAAATCTTTTATTAGCCGTAACTCCGTAACTAAACACTTGCGGACCTATGTTTACAGGAACTTTTTTCTTTAGTTTTACTTGCAGAACAGCATATTAAAATATTTGCATGTCTTCCTGAAACACCCTTTATATTACTGATGCCTAACATATGTATCTGTTGTGTTCATTAAACTTACGGAAAAGCGCTACGAACGTATGCACCAACCTAGTATATCACTCTCCATTTTCGCCAGTGTGGTTTAACGTGTAAGTAGGCCGTTTAGGTTTTTATGTTGGTAACGCCACGTAGCGCTCTGTATGAAAATCTCTGACTGTGATGCGTGAAGTCTGTGACTGATTTGCATTGTTGGAGTATTCGCTATTGTAGCGTTGTGCAGTTGGATGTGAAGAGCGCGTAGCGATGGGCAGTTGGAAGTGAGCCGCCAGCAGTGGCGGATGTGGGGAGAGAGATGGCGGAGTTTTGAGAGCGGACGATCTGGACGTGTGTCAGCCAGAAAAACGAAATTTGTAAGGCTGGATGTCATGAACAGCTACAAAATGTGCGCTCGTACGGTCTATCCAATGACATACGCGGATGGATAGAAAGTTTTCTAACAGACAGGGAGCAGTATGTCGTCCTGAACGGGGTAACTTCAACAGAAACAAGAGTAACTTGAGGTGTGCCCCAGGGCAGCGTAATAGGTCCTCTGCTTGTTACGATTTACATAAACGATCTGGTTGATGGTACTGACAGTATCACACGAAAGTTGTGAACAAATCAATGAGGATTTGCAGAAACTAAATGCTTGGTTTAATGACTGGCAGTTATCTCTCAATATTAGTAAGTGTAACCTACTGCGTATAACAGGGCGAAAATCCCCATTAATGTACGCGTACAAAATAAATGATCAGTCTTTGGAAGCGGTAACATCAGTCAAGTATCTGGGAGTGACTATTCGAAATGATCTCAAATGGAATGATCAGATTACACAAGTATCAGGTAAGGCGAACTCTAGATTGCAGTTTATTGGTAGAATCCTGAAGCGATGTAGTCCTTCAACAAAGGAAATAGCTTACAATACGTTAGTTCGTCCAGTCTTAGAGTATTGTTCGTCTGTATGGGACCCTTACCGGATGGGTCTGATTCAAGAGATTGAGGAAGTCCAAAGAAGAGCGGCAAGATTCGTGACTGGTACATTTAGCCATCGCGAGAGCGTTACAAATCTCATAGAAAGTTTGAAGTGGGACACACTTGCAGACAGACGAGGCGCTAAACGGAAGGGGTTGCTCACTAAATTCCGAAATCCAATCTTCACCGAGGATATAGAGCATATATTATTACCACCGACTTTCAAAATGGTTCAAATGGCTCTGAGCACTATGGGACTTAACATCTTTGGTCATCAGTCCCCTAGAACTTAGAACTACTTAAACTTAACTAACCTAAGAACATGACACAACACCCAGTCATCATCACCAACTTTCAAATCGCGCAATGATCACCATTCAAAGATAAGGGAAATAAGAGCTCGTACTGAGGCGTTCAGACAGTCGTTTTTCCCTCGGGCGATCCGCGAGTGGAACATGGGGGGAGAAATATGACTTTGGCGCGAATTGTGCCCTCCGCCACATACCGCTCGGTGGATAGCGGAGTATATATGTAGATGTAGAACTTATATATATATATATATATATATATATATATATATATATATATATATATATATATATATATATTACGGCTTTTGAACACTATTAAGGTAAATACATTGTTTGTTCTCTATCAAAATCTTTCATTTTCTGACTATGCCTATCAGTAGTTAGTGCCTTCAGTAGTTAGAATCTTTTATTTAGCTGGCAGTAGTGGCGCTCGCTGAATTGCAGTAGTTCGAGTAACGAAGATTTTTGTGAGGTAAGTGATTTGTGAAAGGTATAGGTTAATGTTAGTCAGGGCCATTCTTTTGTAGGGATTTTTGAAAGTCAGATTGCGTTGCGCTAAAAATATTGCGTGTCAGTTTAGTGTTGATCAGAATAAGTACAGAGAGAAATGTCTTAGTACGTTCAGTGTTGCTCAGCTGTTTGAAAATTAAATAACGTAAGAGGTTTACCAGCACAGTAATTCATAATTTTCTAGGGGGACATTTGAAACGTAGATGGATTGAATTTCATGCCATACATATGTATCTGACATTGCTCATGCGCCAAAGGTAGCACTGTTTACCGGCGATATTCGTAGTGTTACAGTGTGTGTGTGTGTGTGTGTGTGTGTGTGTGTGTGTGTGTGTGTTTCGGAGGGCATCATACACACGCGCTGCTGAAGCAGAATGCTTCGCAGCCGGTGCGTGGACGGCAGTTTACAAAACACTGCCCGTCTTGTTTGCACAACACGAATCTCGCGCGGGGGTCCCTCGCAACTGGAGAACTCAGCCCGCACCGAGACTCACTCGCCCTGTTATGTTTTTCCGCTCTTTTCCCCTGACATACGACTTCGTCGCGCTACGTCAAAACTTCTGCCCACACGAGTCGCTGAACACGAAACAGCGCCGGCTGCTACAGACGTCGGACTGCATCAAAATACTACGAAATTACTCCATTACTCACACGACAACGACTCAAATGTTTTTATGACCACTGTAAGGAACCGTTCCGATTTTAATACACAGAATGCTAGAAAACTGTTTACGCACTACGCTCCTTCTGTTTGACAAACATAGGCGCTGTGCACCCAACAGATTGCAAATATACCGGGTGATCAGAAAGTCAGTATAAATTTGAAAACTTAATAAACCGCGGAATAATGTAGATAGAGAGGTACAAATTGACACACATGCTTGGAATGACATAGGGTTTTATTATAACAAAAAAAAAACAAAGTTCACAAAGTGTCCAACAGATGGCGCTGGATAGCAAAACGTCAGTGACTGCGCATGACAATCTTGTATAAAAGGAGCTGTAATGAGAGAGAGAATCAATCATCCTTTTCGGCGCCCCCACACTCTCCAACAGATATCCCTCGCCGCCCGTTCCATTTTCCACTTAAAAATGTACGCCACCTACTCCAACAACCAGGCCCATTTCACCTTCTCCCGCCTTGACACCCTCGTCTAAATCCCTGACATGGCACGACAGCACCATATCCTTTTCAACAATATCCGCTCCCTTCCCGCCAACATGAACCTTTTCCTGCACATCCTTACTGCCCACCGCATGGATGCCTTCCTCCTCAATGAAACCTTCCTCCAACCCCACCACACCGTCCACACTTCGCCCTACCTCCTCCACCGCTCCGATAATCCCCTCCCGATTGCGCGTGGCGGAGTTGCCATTGGGCACCACCGCCAAATCCCCGTTCGGCTCGAACCTCTCCTTCCCGACCCCACCGAACGCCTGATCCTTAGTCTCTTCTTCCCCGGCCTTACCATTACCTGCACCAACATCTATGTCCGCCCTAACGCCCCTATTCCCTTCGACTTCCTCTCCCGCATTGACCGTACCTTCTCCTCCTATGTGATTGCTGCCGACCTCAACATCCATAGTCGTTCCGCTGCCCAGTTACGGCGGTGGCATCGGTTCCTCTCCTCCCTTCAAGGCGACCTCATCCCCATCCCCCAGCACACCCATCCCGAATCCAACTCCACTCCCGATGTTATCCTTGCCTCCCCCAACCTTCTTGGCCGCATAACGGTGGATGTCCTGGAGCCTATTGGTAGCGACCATCTCCCTGTCCTCCTCACCGTTTCAGATGGTCGTCGCCCCCGCCCTGACCCTCGTCATGACCCTCCCCCTAAGTACGTCCATGACTATTCCCGTGCCAACTGGAATGCCTACCGGGATAGCCTCTCCAGCCAGGTCGATAGCCACCTCTTCACCTACCACCACCCTGACGATGTAACCCATGCTGCCTCCTTCCTCCAGCAGACCTTGTCTGAGGCTGTGGAGGCCCACGTCCCTACTGTCGCCATCCACCCCCACCGTCCTACCTTACCCCCACAGGCTGTCCTCCTCCTCCGTGAATCCCGCCATCTCTACCGTGCCTTCCTCCACACGCGTGACCTGGACACACTAAGACGCCACCGGCAACTCCAGCGACACATTCGTAATTTGCTCACAGACAGATGTGCACCCATTTAAATGGTTCCCTACCTATCAACTCGTCCAAGTTCTGGTCAGCCTTCCTTCGCCTTACCGGAACTAAACCCTCCCCCTACTATCCTCTTCTCCGTGATGATCACCCCTTCCCTGACTCCCTTAGTACGGCAAATCACTTTGCCTCTTACCTCTCTGATGTCTGTTCCATCCCCGATGATCCCCAGTTCGATTACTCCCTCTTCCCGGATGTCCGCGATCGAACTGACACCTCTGTCCCTCCCCTCGCTCCTGGTTTCCAGTACTTGGACAACATTGCACACACGGAACTCAATGCCCCTATCACTACACAGGATCTCATTGCTACACTCCGCACAAAACGCAAAACCGCTCTTGGTCACGATCGTGTCACCTACCGTCACCTTCGTGAAGCTCCTCTCTTTCCTCTCCACCCCGGCCAGGCTCTACAATGTAGTCCTGTCCACTGGTTACTACCCCGACCTGTGGAAAACCTCCTGTATCCTGATGTTCCTTAAACCTGGCAAACCGCCGTCCACTGTCTCTTCCTACCATCCCATCAGCCTTACCTCGGTCTTCAGCAAGGTCCTGGAATCCATCCTCATCTGACGCACCCACCAGCATCTCCACCAGCACCGCCTCCTTCCCGTTACCCAGTGTGGCTTTCGGCCGTCCTTCTCTTCTGATGATCTTCTCCTTCACCTCACTCATCTCCTTTCCAACCAGCTTAATTCCCGTCACTCCGCAATCTTCCTCTCCCTGGACCTCGAACGAGCTTATGACCACATATGGCATTCTGGTCTCCGAGCTCCAAACCTTCGCCCTTCCCATTAACTATGTCCGTCTGATCGGCTCCTTTCTCTCCCGCCGTCCTTCCTACGTCACCATCCATAACACAGACTCCTACACCTTTTTCCCCTCCGCCAGTGTGCCCCAAGGCTCGATCCTCTCCCCCCTTTTGTACCTTTTGTATACGGCGGACATACCGCCGCCATCACCCCCCATCCACCTCCTCCAGTTTGCCGATGACACCGCCTTCCTTGCCCTTGCCCCCACCCTGCAGCGCTCCCAACACCTTCTCCAATCCCATCTCGACCGGTTCACCACTTGGTACAAGCGGTGGTTGCTCAAGGTCAATCCCTCCAGAACCCAGGCGATCATTGTAGGCAAAACCACCCCTTCCTTCCACCTCCTCGATTTCTATCTCACCATCTATGGCCGTTCTATCGCCCTCACTCCCACCCTTAAGTACCTTGGTGTCACCCTCGACCATCGCCTCCCCCTGACTCCCCATCCTCAGACAATCCGAGCCGAGGCACACTCCTGACTCCGTCTCCTCGAGCTCCTCTCCGGCCGTACGTGGGGTCTGGACCCCTCCACCATCCTCCACACCTATAAATCCCTCATCCGCCCTATCCTCTGTTACGCCCATCCAGCCTGGATCTCCACCCCCCTCCCTACCTTTTACAAATCCCTCCAAATCCTTGAACGCCATGCTCTCCACCTCGCCTATCCGTCTCCCCTCCCCCACGCGGATCCTGTATGTTCTCATCCCCTTCCCCCACCTCCTCCTTTTCCTTGAAAGGATACGGATCCTGTACACCTCCCGCGAACTCGATCCTCCTCATCTGCTTGTCTCCCCCATCCTCTCCCACCCCCGCCCGCTGCCGCGCCTGTATTCCCATGCCCCACCCGGTCTCCATCTCTCCACCCTCCTTACCCTCTCCCAAGGTGGCTTCCGCCAGCTCCCCCTCCCTGATGATGTCCTCCTCCCCTCCATCTACCCCTCCTATCAACTTTGATCCTCCCCCCCACTTCCTGTGTCCTTTCCTTTAGGCACCCTCCCTCCCTTCTCTTTCCTTTTCCCCCATCCCCTCCCTCCTTCCCTCTTCCCCTGGGCTTCCCCTACCCCTTCCTCCCTTCTCACTATCTCCCCTGCCCATGGCATCTGCTCTCCCCTCTCCCCCTCCCGCCCCCTCCTCCTCTCTTGGCAGGTCCCTGGACGCGTACACGGTTAGTGAACATTCGCGCGCTGGAGATCAACGCCTCATGTTCTGTGTGTGCCGTCGTTTTGTGCGTAAGTGATTCAGTGATATTCGTTTTGTGCACCTACATTCACGTGTGACAATTTTCGTCTGTGTCCAAGTGTCTGAACAATTTTATCTTGGACTCTACGCCCGTGAACGGCACCTTGTATTTTAAAAAGTGTTTGTCTCCGTTTATATGTCCACCATGTTTTTTCTCTAAATGTCTTCATTTGTATCTTTTGTGTTTCTCTGCGGCCAAAGAGCGGCGTCGTATGCTGCTGCAGGCCTGCCTGTAATACAGGTTTCAAAATAACAATAAAGAAAAAAAAAGAGAGAGAGAGAGAATCAGATGCGCCAGCAGTCGCAGCGTGTTGACGTTACCTGAAAAGGCGCTTTTAGTGAAGCTGTATTATCAGAATAGGGACTGTGCTAGTTCAGCGTTACGACCCTATCGCCATAGGAAGGGGATTCGAACGGGTAAACGTCCGTTGACAAATGCAGCTGTGGCGAGAATGATTTCGAAGCCACGGGTTGTTTAGACGATAGATCCCGTAGTGGCCGACCGAGTAAAATGCTGCTGAGACAGTTCAGGAAGAAATGGAGACTGTAGCGGGTTCGTCTATGCACGGGGAAGTCAGCGCTCGTGGAGTCGCACGTCGCACCGGATTTCCATACACCTCTGTTTGGTTGGCACCCTCCGATGCTATCCGTACAAAATCCATCAGCATCGTGAACTGTTACCTGGCGATTTAGTGAAGCGGGGGGCATTTGGGGTGTGGGCGTTTCAAAAGATGGCGGAAGATGACGATAGGTCGAGTAACGTGTTGTGGACCGACGAAGCTCATTTCACGCTCCGAGGGTCTGTCAACGCCCATGACTGCGGAATTTGGGCTACCGAAAATCCTAGAACTGTCGTGGAAACTCCATTGCACGACGAGAAAGTCACAGTATGGATTGGATTTTTTCTTCGAGGAAATGCGTGATTCTGGTTTTGTAACTGCTACAGTGACGGATGAGAGGTACGCCGATATGTTACAGAATCGCATCATCCCCAGCCCGGCTGATAAACACCTGCTGGAACATACGACGTTTATGCAGGATGGCGCTCCACCCCATATTGCTAGACGCGTGAAAGATCTCTTGCGCGCGTCGTTTGGTGATGATCGTGTGCTCAGCCGCCACTTTCGTCATGCTTGGCCTCCCGGGTCCCCAGACCTTAGTCTGTGCGATTATTGGCTTTGGGGTTACATGAAGTTGCAAGTGTATCGTGATCGACCGACATCTCTAGGGATGCTGAAAGACAACATCCGACGCCAATGCCTCACCATAACTCCGGCCATGCTTTACAGTGCTGTTCACAACATTATTCCTTGACTACAGCTATTGTTGAGGAATGATGGTGGACATATTGAGCATTTCGTGTAAAGAACATCATCTTTGCTTTGTCTTACTTTGTTATGCTAATTATTGTTATTTTGATAAGATGAAGCACCATCTGTCGGACATTTTTTGAATTTTTGTATTTTTTTGGTTCTAATAAAACCCTATGTCATTCCAAGCATGTGTGACAATTTGTACCTATCTACATTATTCGGTGATTTATTCGGTTTTCAAATTTATACTGGCTTTTTGATCACCCAGTATGTTTGGTGGAATTGATCTAGACTTCGACACCTACTTCATCAGAATGTCATTTTAATAAATCGTAACATTACATTGCGAGAAATCTATGGTCACAGTTCAGAGCATCTGTGCTCAAGTCAAAAATAAAATAAAATGCGTTCCAGAGTTGTCACATATGGCTAGCTAGGCGTACCTGACAAGGCTGGAACGCATTTTATTTTAATTTGACTTGAGCACAGACGCTCTGAACTGTGATCATTGCTTTCTCGCAATGTAATGTCAAACGTCCCCATTGGAAAATTATAAAAATGACTGTGCTGGTAAACTTCTACGTTATTTGATACAAAGACAGCTGAGTAAAACTGAACGTACTCAGACACTCCTCTCTTTACTTATTCTGATCATCACTGAACTGACACACAATATTTTTAGCGCAACGCGGTCTGACTTTCAATAATCCCTACAAAAGAATGGCCCTGACTAACAAATGGTTCAAATGGCTCTGAGCACTATGGGACTCAACTGCTGAGGTCATTAGTCCCCTAGAACTTAGAACTAGTTAAACCTAACTAACCTAAGGACATCACAAACATCCATGCCCGAGGCAGGATTCGAACCTGCGACCGTAGCGGTCTTGCGGATCCAGACTGCAGCGCCTTTAACCGCACGGCCACCCTGACTAACAATAACCTATACCTTTCATGAGTCACTTACCCAACAAAAATATTTGATTCTCGAACTACTGCAATACAGCGAGCGCCAATACTGTCAGCTAAATAAAACATCCGCTCTCAAAACTCCGCCACCTCTCTCCCCACATCCACCACTGCTGGCGGCTCACCTCCAACTGCGCAACGCTACGCGCTGTTAACTGCCAACTGCCCAACACTACAATAGAGAATATTCCAACAATGCAAATCAGCCACAGACTGCACACAGCACAGTCAGAGATTTTCATACAGAGCGCTACGTGGCGTTACCAACATAAAAACCTAAACAGCCTACTTACAAATGTTACGATTTATCAAAATGTCATTCTGGTGAAGACACTACGTCAATTGTACCAAACAGATTTTTACAACCGGTTCTCCGTCTAATTCCTATGTTTAAAAATCGTATACGGGAGCTGAGAAACAGCCATGTATAAAACTGAAATCTTTCTGTTTCACTTTATGGTTAATGATGCACTTCTAATACAGGCGATCACCTGAAAATGACCAAACACTTTCGAAACTAGCTACCATCAACTCAAGTGTGATAGTAGTAAAAAAGGGAACTTCAAGCACCGGCCATCTTCGTTCTTTTTTTTTTTTTGCTTACGTCACTTCCATCGTTGTCACAAATGTGATAAGAGTTGTATTACCGAATTTGTCGATATCTCAGTTCGAACCTGCTAGCAGGGATTTTTTTAAATTTTTTGTTGACTTCCACATTTATTATCGAATGGCAATGTTAATAAAAAAAACCATGGAATATTGTTTGTTTTTATCTGTAATTACTATTCGCGTAGAAATGCGAACAGAGTATTACTCGTGTACATATTTATTTTTCATTCGAGAAATACGCATGTATGTATCAATTTGTAATTTATTTTATGTTTTCCGCGATTTCCCTAAATCGCTCCACAGTTGTTAAGTGATGATTTTAATCACGGCCGGTTTCTCTGCGTCTCCGTCCGCTAAACTATACTACTGGCCATTAAAATTGCTACACCGCGAAGATGACGTGCTATAGACGCGAAATTTAACTGACAGTAAGAAGATGCTGTGATATGATTAGCTTTTCAGAGCATTCACACAAGGTTGGCGCCGGTGGCGACATCTACAACGTGCTGACAGGAGGAAAGTTTCCAACCGATTTCTCATACATAAACAGCAGTTGACCGGCGTTGCCTGGAGAAACTTTGTTGTGATGCCTTGTGTAAGGAGGAGAAATGCGTACCATCACGTTTCCAATTTCGTATCGCGACATTGCTGCTCGCGTCGGTCGAGATCCGATGACTGTTAGCAGAATATGGAATCGGTGGCTTCAGGAGGATAATACGAAACGCCGTGCTGGATCCCAACGGCCTCGTATCACTAGCAGTCGAGATGACAGGCATCTTATCCGCACGGCTGTAACGGATCGTGCAGCCACGTCTCGATCCCTGAGTCAACAGATGGGGACGTTTGCAAGACAACAACCACCTGCACGAACAGTTCGACGACGTTTGCAGCAGCACGAACCCACAGCTCGGAGACCGTGGCTGTGGTTACCCTTGACGCCGCATCACAGACAGGAGCGCCTGCGATTGTGTACTCAACGACGAACCTGGGTGCACGAATGGCAAAACGTCATTTTTTCGGATGAATCCAGGTTCTGTTTACAGCATCACGATGATCGCATCCGTGTGTGGCGACATCACGGTGAACGCACATTGGAAGCGTGTATTCGTCATCGCCATACTGGAGTATCACCCGGCGTGATGGTATGGGGTGCCTTTGGTTACACGTCTCGGTCAGCTGTTGTTCGCACTGACGGCACTTTGAACAGTGGACGTTACATTTCAGACGTGTTACGACCCGTGGCTCTACCCTTCATTCGATCCCTGCGAAACCCTACCTTTCAGCAGGATAATACACGATCGCATGTTGCAGGTCCTGTACGGGCCTTTCTGGATATAGAAAATGTTCGACTGCTGCCCTGGCCAGCACGTTCCCCAGATCTCTCACCAATTGAAAACGTCTGGTCAATGGTGGCCGAGCAACTGGCTTGTCACAATACGCCAGTCACTACTCTTGATGAACTGTGGTATCGTGTTGAAGCTGCATGGGCAGCTGTACCTGTACACGCCATCCAAGCTCCGTTTGACTCAATGCCCAGGCGTATCGAGGCCGTTATTACGGCCAGAGGTGGTTGTTCTGAGTACTGATTTCTCAGGATCTATGCACCGAAATTGCGTGAAAATGTAATGACATGTCAGTTCTAGTATAATATATTTGTCCAATGAATACCCGTTTGTCATTTTCATTTCTTCTTCGTGTAGCAATTTTAATGGCCAGTAGCGTGTAATATAGCAAAACGTGAACGTGTAACGCGACATAAAGGTTTTTCTACAAAAAGTAAAACAGTAGCAGAGTAATACTCCGCCACTCTTAGGTACTAATTGGTACATAATTCGACGTGTGTTCAAGGAGCAATGGAGTTTTGTAATTTCGTGTGTTGCACGAGGGGCATTCAATAAGCAATGTAACACATCTTCTGCTGAAAGGTGGTTATTCTATTGATGATTCCAATACATTATATTACTTCCCACTCTTTTGGCTACAAAACCCTGTTTTTCAGCGTGATCTCTGTCCAATGTGACGGCCTTACGCCGCCTAATTTGGAGGGAATGAATGGCCGCACGGTACCACCCTACTGGTCGACTTTGGAGCTAACGTCTTGGTGCTTCACTAATCTCCCCATCACCGACGTACTGCGTCCCAGAGAGTCGTTTGTGAGCTGCTCTCGGGTGAGCAGTACTACCATCAGAGATTTCCAGTTGAGGTGTTCGGTTGGGATCCGGCGATCACCTCGATTGAGATTGTCCGCAAGTCCCTGCACTGCAGCAGTCACACATGTGTGCGGCCGGCTGGTACGCGGGAGATTGGACAGTCTTGTGCGACCTTGTTGCCATGACGACAGACGCTCCGCCCAACGACTCATCGTGCTTTTGTTCAGTGCCTTTCCGTAGACACCCGGCAAGCGCCTATGAATATCAGCGATGCTGTTGTTTTCCGCGAAAAGAAACAGTGACAGATCTCTGCTTGCAACGCGCCTCTGTTAGAGACGGCATTTTTTTTTAGCGCCCCCACCTACCTCAACTTCGTGAAATTGTAGAGGCTAAAGCGCGAATATTCCACGATGATACACAACAAATTCCGCACTTTTTCAGCCGAAACTGGCGTGTGCAGGCACTACCAGCAGCTGATTGGCCTCCACGGGTACACTTCTGCGAATGGTTCATCCGACAATGTGTCAATCCTCATTTGAGTGCAAATGTTCTCTTTACGGATGAGGCTTCATTCCTACGTGATCAAATTGTAAATTTTCACAATCGACATGTGTGGGCTGACGAGAATCCGCACGCAATTGTGCAATCACGTCATCGACACAGATTTTCTGTGAACTTTTGGGCAGGTATTGTTGGTAATGTCTCGATTGGGCTCCACGTTCTTCCACCTACGCTCAATGGAGCACGTTATCACGATTTCATACGGGATACTCTACCTGTGCTGCTAGAACATGTGCCTTTGCAAGTACGACACAACATGTGGTTCATGCACGATGGAGCTCCTGCACATTTCAGTCCAAGTGTTCGTACGCTTCTCAACAACAGATTCGGTGACCGACGGATTGGTAGAGGCGGACCAATTCCGTGGCATCCACGCTCTCCTGACCTCAACCCTCTTGACTTTCATTTATGGGGGCATTTGAAAGCTCTCGTATACGCAACCCTGGTACCAAATGTAGAGACTCTTCGTGCTCGTATTGTGGACGGCTGTGATACAAGACGCCATTCTCCAGGGCTGCATCAGCGCATCAGGGATTCCGTGTGACGGAGGGTGGATGCATGGATCCTCGCTAACGGAGGACATTTTGAACATTTCCTGTAACAAAGTGTTTGAAGTCACGCTGGTACGTTCTGTTGCTGTGTGTTTCCATCCCATGATTAATGTGATTTGAAGAGAAGTAATAAAATGGGGTCTAACATGGAAAGTATGCGTTTCCGGATACATGTCCACATAACATATTTTCTTCCTTTATGTGTGAGGAATGTTTCCTGAAAGTTTGGCCGTACCTTTTTGTAACGCCCTGTATTTTGCGAATGTAGTGTCAATAATGTTCCTTAGAGAAATGTATGCAAAGTGACCTCGGATGGGCTCCAGCTAACTAGCCTTGCATCTTCATTTCCATAAAACAAAAATTGCCTTTATTTTTCAACACACCTCATCATATATAAGAAGTGTGCATTTGCAAAGAAAAATTAGTTTTTCATCATGTCAGTGCAATTTACCCAGGAAGGTTTGTAACCTGATGGAGAGGTTTTACTAACCTTAATTTCATGCATGGAATTTACTCACAGGAAAGTTATGGTGGGCTAAATACTTGGGTATCGAAAGATCCAAAATCTTTAAAAATTTCAAAAATTGACCTGCAAAACATACCACACTGAGTAGCTTTTCTCTTTTCTGTTTAAGATGATGTATGCTGTACAATTTTTGTAAAGTGTAATGTTTTTATTCTAACCTGCGATTTTCTTTGGTAAAAGCCCTTAACACTATGTTTTTAGAAACTTTTTGATTATTTTGTATTAGAAACAAATAATAAAAAATTATATATAAAAAGAAATGAAAAATACCTTTTCAAGTTTCGTGGTGGCTACTACAAAAGCAAACTATCAATCAGTTATGCATGTAGTTATTTCTCTCATTCCATGTCTGTCTTCAGTTGGCTGTTGACACACAATAACCATAACACCTTTATGCTGGGTATTTTCCAGATATTATTGTGAAACTGAAATGCTCTGGTGCTCTGCTAGTGTATAGACTTAGGATGTTTTTTTAGTGTGTTTTCTTATATATGGCAACACATTTGATGATTTTTTAAATGTTTTTTTTTATACGTCATTATGATGTTTGGAATGGGACTTGCAAAACATTTTAAAACGTTTTATGTAGCACTCGAAAAATAAAATGGACAAATCAAGTTAGGTACAGTCATACATCACATGTAATCAAACAATCAACACTACTGAAAATGACAGAATGGCAATGAAACAAGTTTAGAAGCAGATAAACAAAACTGGAAAAATAATTGCAATTTCTACTGTCAGACATCCATGCACATTGTGTACATTTGTGTGTAAATGTGATTATATATGATGTGCTAATTTGTATATATCACTGTAATATATGAGACATGTCTTAAATAAATCTATAATTTAATACAATGGTAAACCAATATAATGCTGATTAAATAATAATAATAATAAATTCATTTTGCAGTCTGTGTCAGATGAACTTACAGATATGCAATAACTTAATAGACTTACAGAATCATATCAATACACCATAATCAGGGTAATAATAATTTATTTCCAAGGACCGTACACTGAAAACAAATATTATGGTATACAAGAATTGGTAGAACAAGCATATCACATTCTTCATACAATAACACATTTTTATCCCATTGCTACTTAAAACACTTAATCCTCAAAATTAAATAGGAGTTCTATAGAATAATGGAAATGCTATAGCAACTTAAAACTTATTTATTGAAAACAAAGAAGTAAAATTCAACAATGTGCTTGTTTAATGTGGACGGATTGAAAGTAAACTAACAAAATTTTTTTTTCTTTTTCCAACACATCCATGTCAGAGAAATCACTTCAGTTAATAAATAAATACTCTCATTAACACCAAGTTCAAAAGATATATTCTTGTTTCGAACTTAGACAAATAAATCCTGTATGTACAAAGAACTACACTGTTTTGAAATAAGATTGCACATTTTGATTGTAAAACTATAAATACCAAGAGAGATCCCAATTGTACTTACAATTAATGATAATGTTGGATGGATTATTGGACATGTGATACCATTTTCACACATGACTGACACATATGAGTACTAACTGATGACATAGAAATAGGATATAACAAGGTCCATACTTTACACCACATTGGCAATCCCACAGTTTTTCCAAACACTCCCCTACAATAAAGTGACATTTGATCTCTGTTATACTATGACAAGTTGAGAGATGATAACATCTACAATATAGGTAGCTGTCTGTTCATGAAAATATAATTTCACTATACATCAGCTACTTTGTGATACCCCAAGTAGCAAATAGCCTGCCTGTATGCAATGACATATACAATCTTTCAGTGAGAATAATTGTTTCGTGGTCAGCATTTGTGATAAGTTAAATATTGTTTCAGAAGTCTTGACCAAAGATATAATTTTAAAATGTCATGGTGACCACTCATCCAGGATATGACTGATTAGTTGATGACATGGGCCACCTCACAATAAACACACATTTTAACTAGTCCTCAGAAAAACAAAATAGCCATGTTTCTGCCATGTAAGTTTACACAATTGCAGAATAACATATTTCAGAGTTTCTAGAAGTGTGACAACTATTAGAAACATGTCTCTAATAAACTTCAGTTAGTTCAGATGTGAATTTTAAAGTTAGTGAGTGAAAAAATGGCAGTGTTTGGGAAGGTATGTTGTTTATAAGTGTCATTGAAGGAATGATTTAAAACTCTTTTATAAATAATTTAGATACAGAATCATTATTAGCCAGAGTTTTTAGCTTTTTTCTACTTTGTATAAAAATCTCTGCTGTATAGTTTTTATTATTCTTGTATGTCTGACAAGATATTCCAGTAATAAACAGTTGCATTCTTTTAAAAAATATTGATGTAAATAGTACCTGGAGCAATTTATCATGCAAGAAATACAGGACAACATTCTTGTTTAATTTGTATAGTTTAGACATACAATTCATTTTGATTTTCTCACTTTTCATTACATTGTCAAATATGTCGAAGGGGCAGCTAAAAATTCTTTGTATTAATTTTAAGTGAATATCTTTTGCCTCACTTCAAACAGTCTGCCAGATTTGTTAATTGTATCACGAAAGTCACTCTATAATGACAGAAAAATGGAGTTTCCCTACAGGAAAAAAAGTATAGCTGGACTAACAACATAAAATCTTGCTCTATAACATTCCATCCAGTGTTCTTGATTTGGTTGCATTATTTTCTAGTAAATTCTCACTGACAAATCTGTGAGTCTTTCGTAAGTAACAGATATGTGTTGCATTGGTATTAAAGTGCAAAGAATTGTAGAGAAAATTAGCACAATTAAAGCAATTAAGGAAGTGTCTTCTAAGTCACAGATCACTTCTCCACATCTCACTTTTATTAATTTTAGCTACGTTATCTGTATAAATGTTTGGTATTTACACTGTGGTTCTGAACACTGGAAATGCAGTGGTGGAAGGAGGAAACACATACGACACAGATAAATCACAGAAAAGTATCCATTGCAACTGAGAAGACTAATCGATAAATTATCTAATATATACTAATGGCAAAGGGAAAGTAAGCTTTCATAAACAAACACTTGCAGTTTTATTGCAATAAAGTTATGTACAAAGTGGGATAATGGATGCCAGCAACTCAGACACATTCGTTTATCTTGTCCACAGTCTTTCCTCGTTCGGCGTACGGTCAGAGGCATAACTAGCCAGTTTCAAAGGAAAGTTGTTAATTATTTAATGGGAGCTGAAAGTTATGTTTAGGTAAATATAGTCAGCCGACTGTAGCAACACGCTGGTTCCCTCCCCAATCAACCTGCCGTTTTACACGACGGGCCGTCGCTGCCTGTTTGTTTCTCAAAGGCCCAGGTCGTCTTTGGGTTCCTACACACGCTACAACTCTCGTCATCCTAAACGAGGTATCTTGTCCAACATACTGGCGGACAGCGATAAATTCTCGCGGCACGCCGTACCGGAATAAATATTTTTTAAAAATAAAGTGTGACGCCGTCTGCTTCTCGGAGCGGGAAGAGCGAAAATAAAAACCATTTGATTTCTCGTAATGCGCCCAATCCGAGGGCCAATTTCTCAGTTATTTTTTTTCTGTTTCTAGAGCAGGAAAGCGCAGCTCGTGACGGAGGAAAATAAAAATACGAAAACACAAGTCCTCCACCCTTTCCTCGCCGCTCTGAGGATTCGGTGCGGAGTAACTTAACGGGGAAGATATGACACTTGTCAGGCGACTCGCCCGCATGGGGGAGAAATTTATTGCGAGTTGCCGTCTGAGGTTCTTTGGATGCCTCTCTAAATGCCGCAGGCATTTGTTTTGTTGGGGTGGCAGTTGTCGCAGGCGGGGGCAGGAAGTAAAAATAACGCGCGCGACGAGACGAAAAGAGAAGAGGCGGAAAGCATTAAAGAGCACCACGCTCTTGGAGGTCCCGAAATGCGCTGGCGGACGTAACATACTCTCGTAACCTGACGCGCCGTAACGGAGTAAGGGATATGATGTATCCTAGACCCGGTCGAAGAGCTGCGACAACCTAGACTCTCTCGGCGGAAGCACTGCAGTTTATGTACGGGGTGTTTCCAATCGTAGGACACAATTTCATTTTCTATACAGGGTGTTTCACAAAGTACAGCACGAATTCATTTAATGTACAGGATGTTTCCAAAAGTATGACACGATTTCATAGTATGACACGATTTCATCCTCTGTACAAGGTGGTTCGACGAATATGAAGCTATTTCATTTTCCATTTCGGGTGCTTCGAAAAGTATGAAGTGATTTCATTTGTGTACCGGGTGTTATGGAAGGAATGATGCATTTTTCATATTCTGTAACCTTTAACAGGTGTTTCATAAAGTATCGCGCAATTTCATTTTCAGTTCTGGCTGTTTCGTAAACTACTCACAAATCCGTTTCACGTACAGGGTGTTTCTAAAAGCATTTTACAATTTCATTCTTTGTACAGGGCGTCTGGAAAAGTGTGAAACTATTTAATTTTGTGTGCAGGGATTTTATAAAAGTATGATCCTGGGTCTTTTCAAAAGTATAACACGATTTGCTGCCTGCACAGGCTGTTTTGAAACTTATGAAGAAGTTTTATTTTCCGTATAGGGTTTTTTTGGAAAGTTTTAAGCGATCTGAATTTGTGTACAGGGTGCTTGGGAAAGTGTGGTGTAGGTTCGTTCTTTATACAGGGTGTTCCAGAAGTATGACAAGATTTCATTAGCTACGCAGGGTGTTTCACAAAGTACAGCACGAGTTCATTTAATGTACAGGATGTTTCCAAAAGTATGACACGATTTCAAAGTATGTCACGTTTTCATCCTGTGTACAGGGTGGTTCGAAGAGTATGAAGCGATTTCATTTTCCATTTAGGGTGCTTCGAAAAGTATGAATTGATATCATTTACTTTACAGGGCATTATGAAAAGAATGATGCATTTTTCATATTCTGTAACCGTTAACGAGTGTTTCATTAAGTATCGCGCAATTTCATTCTCAGTTCTGGCTGTTTCGTAGACTGCTCACAATTCCGTTTAATGTACAGGGTGTTTCTAAAAATAATTTACAATTTCATTCTTTGTACAGGGTGTCTGGAAAAGTGTGAAACTATTTACTTTTGTGTGCAGGGTTTTTATACAAGGATGATGCGATCGTATTCCCTGTCCTGGGTGTTTTTAAAAGTACAACACGATTTGCTCTCTGCACAGGCTGTTTCGAAACGTATAACGAAGTTTCAGTTTCTGTATAGGTTTTTTTTGGAAAGTTTTAAGCGATCTGATTTTGTGTGCAGGGTGCTTGGAAAAGTATGATGTTGGTTCATTCCCTATACAGGGTGTTCCAGAAGTATGACAATATTTCATTTTCTACGCAGGGTGTTTCACAAAGTACAGCACGAATTCATTTAATGTACAGGATGTTTCCAAAAGTATGACGCGATTTCAAAGTATGACACGTTTTCATCCTCTGTACAAGGTGGTTCGAAGAGGATGAAGCTATCTCATTTTCCATTTCGGGTGCTTCGAAAATTATGAAGTGATTTCATTTGCTGTACAGGATGTTATGAAAAGAATGATGCATTTTTCATATTCTGTAACGAGTGTTTCATAAAGTATCGCGCAATTTCATTCTCATTTCTGGCTGTTTCGTAAACGACTCACAAATACGTTTAATATACAGGGTATTTCTAAAAGTATTTTACAGTTTCATTCTTTGTACAGGGTGTCTGAAAAAATGTGAAACTATTTACTTTTCTGTGCAGGGTTTTTATAAATTTATGATGTGATCATATTCCCTGTCGTGGGTGTTTTTAAAAGTATAACACGATTTGCTCTCTGCACAGGCTGTTTCGAAACGTATGAAACGTCTAGGGTTTTCTTTTGAAAGTTTTTAGCGATCTGATTTTGTGTGCAGGGTGTTTGGAAAAGTGTGATTTTTTTCTTGGGGGGGGGGGGGGGGCTTCATTCTGTGTACAGGGTGTTCCAGAAGTATGACAAGATTTCATTTTTCCGTATAGGGTATTTCGAAAAGTACCAAGAGATTTCAGATTCCACAGACAGTATTTCAGAAAGCGTGAAGAGGTTTATTTTGTGTGTAGGGTGTTTGAAAAAGTATGATGTAATTTCATTTTCTGTCCAGGATGTTTCGTAAAGTATGAAGTGGTTTCATTTTCCGTGTACAGTTTTTCGAGAATTGTGACGCGTTTTTCATTTTCTATACAAGGTGTTTCCAAAAGTATGATTGGACTTTATTCTCTGTGTGTGGTGTTTCCCAAGTAAAAACCTGTTTTCAATTTATGTACAGTATATTATCTTAAGTATGACCTGATTGTCATTTACCGTGCAGTGCGTTTCAAAAGCTGTGACACAATTTAATTCTCTATTCACGATGTTTTGAAAATAATGGACTGATCCGTTCCCTGCAAAATACAATGTGTTTCGAAAAGTATGAAGGTATTTCATTAATAATATAGCGTGCACAAAAAGTGATACGTAATCATATTTTCTTTAAAGGGTGTGTCTTAAAGTGTCGCCTAATTTCTCCGAATAACTTTTGATAATGTAGGCAAATTATAGTAAAATAGGGACCTAAGAAAATACGCTCTAGTGACTGAAGTTTTGTCATTCTTGCGTTCTATTTGCTCATTCCTTACAGTAAAGATGACAATGCAAGAGATAGAAACTACAGGCAGGCTAAAAAATTGTGGAACATCTTTATACTTTAAAATGAATTTACTGAAAATCGTGTGCAACGTCTTTGCCAGAGAGCTGCCAAGGAAAGAATCAAATCTGGTGCAACAGCGCAATGAATTTTATGTACAGCAAGTTGCCAAACGTGTGACTCTCTTTCAAACAGTCACTTTCCTTAAGAAAGTCATTTTAAAAAAATTGTACAAACTGTTTGAGTTTTTGATTCTTTGTCTTTGTCCTTCCTCGTCGATGCTTTATTCTACGGCCTTTTTTCGCTATGGACACTTTTAATTGGAATGTGGACGCTTCAGGTCAGATACACCTACATAATGGATTTTATCTGGAGGGCGTTTGAAGATGTGTAACTATTTCCAATGAATTATTTTTGTAGATGAAGGCATGTTACAGAAACCAGGACGTAAGAAATTTGCAAAATAGATCTGAAACTTCGTCATTCGTACATTCTTCTCAAACACTGCTGTAAAGATGAAATGCGATGAAGTCCTCAACATTGAGAACAAGGTTAGCTACTAAAACATAGCCCACTTTTTCCAAAGATTGTTTCAGAGTGTGAGGCTTGATCACAAACAAAATTTTTTCAGTTATGAATGCTACTGCAGAACCGCTATCGAAGATGAAATGTTAAGGACCTTCCATCCATATTGTTCGTGTGTACTTTGTATGAGCTCTATCACATCCGCCCCTATAGGGTGGCTGAAAATATGTGGTTTGGTTTCAGATAATAGTTTTCCTTAGGAAAATCGGAAATCAATGAATTTTGAAAAAAATTGCATAAGATTTTGATATCTATTCACACATACATGAATTCCATGGTGTCTCTATAGACACCGTTATGTAGAAATGAAATTTGCGTATTGAATGCGTTAGCACATGAAGTAATCTTTATAGAAACAAATTTATGTGGTTTCACTCCGTTTGTTATTTCCAGACGGTCATGATGCTATACGTAGAGACGGAACACTCTAACAATGTTTACGTTTTAAATTAAGATTTCTGAATAACAGCTGTGCGAATGATTCGCAGTGTCTCACTGTGACGTAATTCGAAAATGGTAAAAGATGTACTGTAATGCAGGACGCAAATGAATATCCACAACAATTTAACAACTCTTTCATGGAGGTATTTAAAACGACAGACATGTTGAAAAAATGTGGAACGTCCTCATACTTTAATGAAATTCGTGACCAACGTCTTTGGCAACACGAAAACTGAAATACGTATTTGTTAATATACACGTAGTGTCAAATTTACATATAATGTTACAGTTTTTATTGCGAAAAAAACGTTTCGTACGCTGCGGGTAGAGATGAAAACAATCTGACCGTTTCAAAATTTTACGCTGAAATTTCAAAGTTTACAGCAACGGTATCAACGTTTGCACGAAAGTTTGCAGTACCGTGTCTGTATGGGGTAGTCTGAAAAAAAAAGTAGAGCAAAAACACTAGCAAATAATACACATTTTACATCCAGTTACAGACAGAAGTTGAATCAAGACGATCAGATAACGAAATTTGCTACCAGATATCTACTTTGCTGTTCACCTTGAAGATAAGAATAACTATTTCTCGGTTTTGCAACTAAATTTTATCGTTTTTTTTATCCAGACGTATTTCATTTGCTGCGAATTGTTTTATGTGCCTTAAGTGACCTAAAAAGAAATGAAAGCAATAATTCTTTGTGGAACTATATGTATTTTGTTCTGTGATTTTTAGAGTACCAGCGCTTTTGTTGCGTATGGGAGACATGAAAGTGAGTTTTGAATGCACATTGTTTACTTATACATAATGTTAAGTTAAGCTAGAACTACAGCCACTGAACATTTTGCATCTCACAATAAAATACGTATTCAGCCTGGGCATATTGTCTTACGGAAACACAATAACCGTTTTGCATTTTTTTTATTACATGTTTCAGACTCTGTTGCCTCCAATGGTATATTGCAACTTTGTGCCTGTTCTGTCTGTATTTGGGGATGCATTGCTTTGAATCTGAACTCATCTCCTGGTTCGAACAATAAGGGCGTCGCATCTATTATGTTTTTTCACGTCAGCACGAAACGTCTGAGAGGGTCTCTATTACATTCTACAACGTCATTGAATAAAAAGTTCTCGGGCTTTCAACCGCGTCAAGTAATTAAAATTACAATTTATTGAGGCAGTTTGAAATCCGAGAACTTTTTATTCACTGTTGCCGCCGCCAGCCTCTGTATTCTTACATTACAGTATTATTGTTTTTAGTAAAGTAAGTCGTCTTTCTATTTGTCCGCTCTCCTGAGAAGCCCTCAATGAGTCGAGAAAAAGTACAATCAGTCAATCCCAGCTTTAGCCATGACAGACCACTCGAAAACACTCTATGGCTCTAAATCACAGGCTATCTAACACTCGTTAATTAGGTTTGTTTCCGTAATCATTTCGGCATTCAAATCCTCACAGCACTTCTTTGTTAACTCAAAAAATGCATAACGACGTAACAGTGCATAAAACAGTTGTAAAAATGAGTTTGTTTGGCACGTAACAATGAATTAGGAATCCAGGTTGCATAGCCTCTCCTGACAGCGAAATCGTACATTAGTCAAGGTTGTATCTTTCCTGTGAATTACTGCACAAACAAAAATCCGTAGATGACAACAGAATTGCTCAAAGAGTGGCTGTTGAGTCTGGATGAAGACATGAAAAAGATACAGATTTTTCTGGACAATTGTGCAGTTTACGCAACGATTCATTATTTTCCCTGCGAACACCACTTCGGCACTACGGCTACGTGCCCAGGGAATAATTCAGAATTTTAAATCTTTGTAACCCTACGAGGCTGTGACGTTAGAATTGGACAGCGTTGTAGACGATTAAAGAAACAGCATATAAGAGTTTTGGTAGCGATGAACACGGCTGATGAAGCCTGGAATAATGTTACACCCGACGATGATATTCAAGTGTTTCAAGAAATGCGAAGTCATCATCGAGACATAGAATCGACTGCAACTATGGGAGAGCAGATAAACAACACATTATATATATATATATATATATATATATATATATAATCTACTAATATATATTAGTAGAATTTGTTGAAGTGCTTAAATTTACAAAATTATAAAACAAAAAAAAATTTTTTTTTTTAAATTGAGTTCGAGGTTAATTTATATTTTCCTTCTTTGAGAAAAAATACGAAAGTTATTGAAACTACAGTATATATAAGATTTCTTTTTCTTATTTAATATTTTTTTAAAAATTTAAACACTTCAACGAAAGGTATGTACCATTCTACTAATATACATAAGCGAATCTTAATATTATTTTGCAGAGAAATCAGAGAGCATTTTCTGCTTCGGTCACCTCCAGCTTGCTTGGCGAAACACTTTCTTTATGAGACGAAAGCTGAAAGTATAACATTGTTCTGAGGGTGTAGTAGTGTTTTTTAAGTTTATTTTTGTAGAGACTCCCATTTTTCGATTTTTAAATTTATTTCGCCTTGATTAGTTACTTTCCGTTTAACCGAGCTCTCAACTAATCGAGTTATTTATGAGGTGCTTTGAACTTCGAACCATAGACATTCGACAATCGTCGTTAGCTAATGCTAGCGGAAATGTCACCTTTACCATATTTTGTATCTATGGACTTGCTGCAGCTCTAATTTATCGATAAGACATTATACAGTTCTTTCTCCCTTTGTACTATGATACTTCTGCATTTCTTTGTCTAGAATTATTTTCTTGTTAAGATCTATTACACTTGCATCATTTTTTGGAAGCTTAGCTACATTGCATGCGGTCTTGATTTCTTCTGTAGTAACTGTAACGTTTCTGAAATTAATGCCAGCCTGAATGTTACGTTGACACACATTGTTCAAGAAATCAAGTTTTTGGGTTAACAGTTCAGAATAAGGTGAGTTCGCCATACGATCATAAAAATTATGGTACGAGCGATTCATGGGAAGGTCTACTAACTGTAAGCAATACGAATATTTTCTTATTTTGCCTCTTCAAAATTTCCGTTATCGTAATTCACACGCTCGGTATCTTCATGCCTTACATAGTGTGTAAGTGCGACATTTCAATAATTGTCAGGTGGCATGAAAATACTGCCCTATTCAGTGTTGCCTTTTCTATGTACCTATCTCTGATTTCCAACCCAATCGAACGCCTTTTTGCGTATTCCTTCACGTTTTGCACTGTCTTTTTCTCATCCCTAACAGTCAGAGCTGTACACATGGGATAACGTAAGCTAAGTCAGGATTAGTGAAAAGAGAACTGCTGGATACGACTGAATTTATCAACAAAAATTGTATAGAAGGTTGCAAGGGAGGTCCTCTTACGTTTATTACTGGTCTGAAAAACATGTTAGCGGCATAGCGATTTTTTTAAGTTGCATGATACAGTCTGGGTGAAATGAGGAAAAATTTTAGAATTAAAAAAATATATTTTTGCGAAAGCAATCATTTCCTTGTAGACAAATGAAGGTGCCTTATAATAACTAGATGAAACACGGTGAAGTAAAATTCAGTTGAGTAATAGTTATTTATAAGATAAATAGGATATACTAAAAAAGGCAGATGTGTTCTTTCGCTAATTTTTTGTTTTTGCCCGTTGCAGTTCAAAGACTGTATGTAAGAGAAAGCGTAATATTGTATATGTGTTTTCTCATGGTCTTGTACTACAAGAGATTTTTTTTCGTCGTTCTCTAGTCACATAGTTTACACAGAGCGTTGAAAAATTGCGCGCAAACAGCGTTGATATGGCGGCTGAGAAAGAATGGCTGCGAATATTAACAAATATGAACGTCCACGTGTCAAACTAAATTGCAGTGACAACTGTACAAATATGTAGACGACATTCTGCGTCATCCTGTCTATTCGATGGGATCATAGGACGAGAGAAGTGTTTTATACCGCTGTATTACTTCAAATCGATGTACACTTGTTTACGTTCGCTACAAGCATTAGTATTATGTACTGTGCGCAAAGTGTGTCCTCTTTGGACATACTAAAAAATTTAAATAATTTCAAACTCTGCGTGCTGTCATCACGATTTTCTTTGATTTGTTCAATGTACGGCGGTTTTTGGGAAATGAATGCGTTTTTTCGTGTATTGTGGCACTTAACGCGTGATGTTTTAGATGTGCGAGGTGCTTCATTATTCTGTTGGCTACAGACAGCACCATAAAGTTTACCCGGAATTAATGTAATTTCTAATGTGTATACTGTATATGTGATATCGTAAATGTGTAGTTACTCACTTCTCTGGCTAAATGGTTAATGCCAAAGGCCAATAAATTATATATAAAATGTTCTGTTGGCTTTACTTTAATATATAAACACGCGCAATCTTTTTAATTGATGGTGGAGCTTTCTGTACAGTTAATGGCGAATTTAGAAAAAAAATAGTTGTCTTGTAGTCCTATTACGCAGAAACTGGCACATATTAAACATGACTCACGTAATTTATGGTCCACGGCATACGCTGAAAATGGAAAAATACGATACCAACAGTTATAAACGTATTTTACTTACAGTCAACAGAGATAACGCTACAGATCGGCCACAGAGTATGCGTACTGGTCTTTAGTGCAGAAGGTATTTTTTCCATATGTAATATAAATCATTATTTGGTTATATATTGGTCAGAAAGCGTGAAAGTAAAGGCCTAGCGATTGCTGCTCGTCGAAATCGAATGTTGAATCCCAACATTTGATCAAGGCAAAACTAAATGTAGAACCCATTGCAATTATAATTGAAAAACACAGAGTGAACTCGAAAGACTATGTCCATCACATGTCTAATAATAGGACAATTAAAAATGTAGTACTATATAACCCAACACAAAAGGGAAACGTTGGACTTCCCTTATTGTATGAACTATTCTGAGGCGAATCGGCCAGCAGTCTTAATTCTTGAAGTCGATGTTGATGATTAGTTACAAAGATACTCATTTCTATATTTAACGATTTTATTTTCTTATTCAAGAATGCATTTCTGCGGATGTTTCTACAGTATCCTCAAATAAACCAATACAACAGTGATACATAGAATAAAGCGCCTTTCTAATTTATATATAAACTTTTTTTCCGAAAAAGCATTGATTTGTGACAACAGCTGTACAGTTTTATTTATTCTGTACAGGTTTCGGAGATTGCTATCTTCTTTACAGGAGATACTGCAAGGTACAGAACAGGATAATGTAAGTATGCTATTTCCTACAGTCTTACGACATGAAAGTAGTGCAAACATTTTGAAGCATCGGATACTTACATAATGTACAATGCTGCAACGTCAAGTATAACGTGTGAGGAATCATCACAATATTTGTTTCACTGAATTTCCATTGTAGTAGATTTAGACAATCGAAGCACAATAGAATGTACGCACTTGATCTAAATTTCAAGTAACCACCACAAGCTCAGTCAGAGCATGATCTATTCAAGAATACACTTCTTCGTCGATATATAGTACACAGGCCATACATAATACATTAGAATATTCAAAATAGGATGGCATATGTTAGTAGTGGTCACAAGGGCACGTTACCCAAAAACGTACGTCACATTTGCATACAAAACCAAATAAGCCCTCAACATAGGTGTTTTTCACTGCCGCACTGGAGGAATCTACAGTAATCAACTAATCCATACGCATCGTGTGTTTACTATGTTACACAACACTGTGCAGAAATTACATTTTTGCGTAATGTCACCGCTACTAAAAGACGACCGCATAACTTGAATGTTTATCTACTTCATTTGTGATAAAAGAAACACCGAAGTAGCTTCATCGGTAACGCATAACATCAGCCTGATGTTCTTTGATGAACATGTAATGTCTTCTCCATTTAATATTTTAATTTTATCTTTGGACTGTATTATGACCTGTGTACTGTATATCGACGAAATAGTGTCATATTGTATCGATCGTGCTCTGACTGAGCTTGCAGTGGTTACTGGATGTTAAGAGTAAATGTATACATACTGTCACACTTGTCTTGTATAGATATACTGCCGTGGAAATTCAGTGAAACAATTATTGTGATAATTCGTCACATGTTACACCCGATGTTGCCATATTTGACAGCGATGTGTTTTTGACAAATTGATGTACAGTACCCGCTGTTTCGAAAATTTTTGCACCTGCACACATGTTGTAAGAGTGTAAGAAATCTCATACTTGTATTATCGTGTTTTGCGCCTTGCAGTATCTCCTGTGAAAAAGGTAGCCGGTAGAGAATAAATGAAACTGTAAAGTGTTGGGGCAAAAAATGATTTTTTTCCAAATGTTTATTGGCTGTAGATAACCACTGGAAGAAAGTTTTATTAATACATATACAGATAATGAATCAGTTTACAGATTTAAAAAAAAAAACACCCACTGTACGAAAGAGGAGTTATCTCTGTTGACTGTATGTAACTTATCCATGTAACTTTGTTATTGTGCGTTTCTGTTTCCAACGTGTATTGTGCCCTGTAAATTACGTGTCATGTATAATATGAGTGAGTTTCTGAATAACAAGACTACAAGGAAACTGCAAGTAAAATGCTTTTTTTTTTCATGTTCGCCATTAACTACTCATAAAGATCGATCATTAATTGCGAAATTGCGCCTGTTTATATGCATCAATAGAGACAACAGAATATTGCAGCACCTCATGCACTGAAAACATCAATGCTAAAATACACGGATGACGCACTTCAGAAAGGGAGTCATTTACCAATAAGACGTGGAGTACTGTGAACTAACAAATATATAACAGATTGTTAATATAAAACCTAAAAGTATTTCTTGTAGACAGTTCCTTCTGTTCCATAGAAGAATATTTATTTAAAAACTGAAGGGCTCAAAAAACAAAAAATGTGTTGTTGTAGAAGGGTTGGAAAACATCGTTCAAATAATCTATGGAATGTGTAACCAATTAACATTTCAATCTCGGTTACAAAATTACAACTTTTTTGAGAAAGTCTGTTTTCGTATACGACTGAAGATTGTCGTCTTCTGGCTAAGGCCGACATGTCGGCCGCGCCGAGAAAGCTGTTCCAGTTAGCCACCGCGCCGAATGGAACAATTCATTAGTGTTTCGTCGTTGTCTTTTTTTCAGACGTGCGTACATTGGAACAGAACAGGGCCAGAAACAATCGAGCAATATCTAAGTTTCAGATTGAACTTTCACGAAACTCCTAGGAAACATGTCAGCGATATGGCGCATTCCCGCGCTAAGCCACTAAAGCGTCGTATTTATCACGAAAACATGGCGCTCGCCTCTTCAAAGCGGCTAGTGGGTAGACGCTCATTTGTCTTTGCCTCCGCTCTGCCACCTGTCGGGCCATACGTCAACTAGCAGCACCGCCCGAAGCCAAGCAGTTGCGGGTCGGCCGTTTCTTTCTTTTGCTCCCTCTATATCTCTTTTTCTCCTTCTCCCGCGCGTATTCCTCCTCGTTTTTCTTTCTCTCTCTCTTTTCAGGGCCCCGACGACAGCGCTGAGTGCTGCTGTTAGCCGGGCACGTCCCGGTTTAGCTAAACGACCGTAAAATTAGGGGGCGTGATGTGTTGGCGCGCGTGCAACCCGAAGCGGTCAATTAATACGCCTGTCGCAGGGGCTTTCAGGGGCGGCGTTTTTTGCTCTCTCTCTCTCTCTCTCTCTCTCTCTCTCTCTCTCTGCTCCCTTCTTAGCAAGCCCCTTCCCGTGCCTACCGAACAAGCGTGGCACGTTTCCATTTCGCTGTGACTGTTACAATACAACAACGTGAATTCGCGAAACGACGTTATAAAACAGAAGCATAAGTAGACAGTCAAATTGGGCCTGCACGAAAAAAAAGAGAGTGCTTGTGAAGCTGAATAGCAATCCGGCGTTGTACGTGGAGCAATAATAAAGTCTTAATTATCAGCTAGAAACAATAAAATCACACATTTTTTTAACACCCATATTGCGCCATTATGGACTACCAGTCCATTTTCCCCTTGTTAGTCATTGCCTGGACATCAGTTTTAAAAAATCGCTTTTTAAGGTTAGAAAATTAACGAGCGCTGTTAGGTAGATAACATTTGCAGTTTATTAACACCGTCGCCTGTTGCGGAGTGTGTTGTATAGATTTTTGTAAGCGTCGAAGTACTGGTTCGAATCTCGCTAGTATTCATATATTTTTCACTTATAGTTACATTCCAACTTACTTTGATTTTTGAAAAAGCGTTTGACTGGGTGGAAAGGGAGAGCCTGTGGGAAATTATAGTAAAACATGGAAACCGAAATCACTTAATAAACTGCATCAAGAGTTTGTATAATGAAATATTATAGCTGACATCCCAAATAACTCAAGGATAAAGATTTTGATAAGCTGAGGTGTGCTACAAACATCTACTTTATCTCCTACTCTTTTCAATATTTGTCTAGAAATGCTATCATGAAATGGAAAGAATGGTGCCAAATGATATCACTATTAACCTGAATAAGTACATTAACACACTATTATATGCGGACAGCGTGGCAGTAATGGTAAATTCTGAAGACGAACTACAAAAATCAGTCCATCGTTCAAACGAGATTGGGAAGATTATAATTATAAGATAGAAGCAAATAAAACTAAGATAATGGCATTTCATGGGAAATAGTGCTAAATAAAACCAGTGCAGATCAAATATTGAAATAAATTCAAAAGTTTAATTTCCTAGGGAGCTATATTACCTTTACTGAGGATAAGGATGTAGATATTAAATTAGAGGTATATCGGAATATGTGTCATACCATTAGTGGAACATTGAAAGATACATGAAGAGACACAAAAATGGAATTCTCTAAAGTGAGGCAGTACCTGCTCAACTGTATGGCAGCGAATGGTGGGTTATCGAGGGTACTAATCACATGAAAGCGCTAATATTCAATGCAATTAAAATTTGTTACAAAAATACGAAATGTGAAATAGAAGATAAGATACTTCATCTGTAACCAGAAACTGAACAGAATTATTGAGGCATGTAATTTTGTTTCTATTACCGATAAGGTCTCTCCTAAGTATGTATGAAATTCTAATTTACTTTCACCTGATCAGTAATCAAAAACAAAAAGTTGTTACTAATTCTATTAAACAACTGTGATTCAAGATTTGTTAATTAATATTTCTGTTTGTTAATAAGTATGCAGTTTGTATGAAAGGAAAAAAAAGACGGATGTTGCTGTTAGAAAGATTAGAACCAGTGACTACACAGTTACAGACTTTTACACCATGAACTCAGCTACCAACAATGGCGTTGTTTACTTTTATAGTTAACAGCACTTTGAAATCTTAGATCTTCAAGGGCAATTCTTTTGACAGTTTGTTTTTACTGCTTTAGCAGATTAATCTATGAAATGCAGGAGAAGAAGGATATTACCAAATAGAAATGTTATTGAACAAATATCCAATCGTAATTTTTAATAAGAATAACATTTTTTTAATTACTAATCATTTAAAAATCCGAGTATTATGTTCAATTAAAATATGATGAAAAAACTGTGAAATGTCAAGTAGAAGGTAAAATACTGCAGTCATTTCTAGAAACTGAACAGTATTACTGATGTATATAATTTCCTCAATTAACAATAAAGCCTTTTGTAGGTCCTTATGAAATTTTAATTTATTTTCATCTGATTAGTAACTAAAAATAAAAAGTTGTCTCTAATTATATTGAGAAACTATTGCTCAAGAATTGTTAATTAACATTGATATTTGTTAATAAGTATGCCGTGTATATGAATGTAAATAGATAGTGAAATTATAATCATTGACTACATAGTTAGATTTTTATGGTATGAATTCAGTTACGACAACTATGTTGTTTGGTTTTATAGTTAACAACAGTCAGAAATCTTCAAGTCTTCAAAGGCAATTCTTTCAAGTTTTTGCTGTTGATATATATGTTTTTTGTGTTGATGTGTGTGTGTGTGTGTGTGTGTGCGTGCATGCGTGCGTGCATGTGTGTGTGTGTGTGTGTGTGTATGTGTGTGTGTGTGTGTGTGTACTTCATTAGAAAATTGATATCCAGGCATTGACCTTCAAACGCTATAAATATGAACAAAATCTTAGAGGATCTGTTAGTTTCTTTGAAAGTGATGATTAGTTTCGGATGTAATTGTTCATTTTCTAGGCACCACCTACGATTCAAATATACCATTAGTTCAAAAGTCAAATACATGAGTATACTAAAGTGTATAAATGGCTTTCTAGCATTGTGAACATTCAAATATCTGTGATTCGCTACAGCGGTCATTCTCATGTGAATAATGAAATAAGTCCATAGTATAACATCTACACTTTATGTTTTGAGATATTGCCAGTTGTCCACATTTGAACGTTCCATGTCCTTGATGCTCCTACTGTATACAGAAAAAGCTGTTAGTGAACTGTGGTTAGGACTATCAGACATGCACCATCTGCATGCAGTATAAATCCGTCTTTTCCAGGTGATAAATGCTCTTGTGTTTTTTAAGTCGGGTGTTAATGCTTCTTTTTGTAGCTTCTATCTGAACTTGAATGCATGTAGAAGTGATTTTATACACTCCTGATGTAGCAAGTACGAAAACAACTTTAACTGAAAGGGAAGAGGACTAAAACTAGACAAGCTATGGGCCTCAGTGCTACATAAAGCAAACAGTGCAGACTCTTCCCTGCTATACTACAACCTCTATAACACACGTCGGCATGACCCCCCCAATCTGTAAAAATGACTCAGCCATTGCATGGAAACGTATTAACAATTTGGCCTGCTGACCTTAAGTTAAAAACATGCTATCAGAGTCTTTGTAGCATCTGGTGATGAGTCCATCCCACCTGTAACTGTTGAATTTTTAATTTATACATGCTCTACAGCAGAATTCTGGTCTCGAACCATTCTCAAGTACCATTAGTTGGCTGTTTGGTTTTTGAGTTGCACTGGGTGACTGCAATTAAAGTGCAGGTACTCACAGAGGTCCAATGTGGGCTATAATTATCGTATGGCAGTGAAACTTGGTAGATATTCTGACGTGTAACTGGTTTACACTGGAAAAAAATTAGTTCCCATTTTGCCCACCATGTGAATATTGTACGCTGTACAGCACCTCATGATGTCTCCGGTGCTCATAGTGAATGAATTGTACAAGTGACTTTTGATAAGAACATCAGCATTACGCTGTTCTCACTTGTTTCACCTTTTCTACCCATGTCCTGTTCCTAACCCATTATGTATGGAAACGCTTCTATTCGTCTTTCTTGCATTCATAAAGTCAGATTTACAACTGGTGGCAAAAATTGGAACTAATTTTTTCCAGTGTAAATTCGCTTCCACATTAATACATTATATATCTACCAGGTTTCGCTGCCACAAGGTAATTACAGACCACACTGTACCTGTTTGAGTAGCTGCATTTTAATTACAGCCACCTAGTACATACAGCTGTTCATGTTGACCTTAAGCCTATATCTCAAGTGTGGCTATGTATTTTACTGTTATATTTAATTCTAGTCTAGTGACAAGTTACCATATCAATAATGCTAGCTCCAATGTTTGAACCATACATATGATGTCTGTTCTCAAAATTGCTACATTACATCACAATCTGTATGTATAACACATAGAACAAACCATTGCTGCAACATCACAGAATTTTAATTACAAAACAGACAATGTATCACTCTTCAGAATGGTCAAGGCCCAAAACTGTGCAGTACTACATAAATAAACAAAAATTCAACAGTTGCTGGTGTCGAGGGCTCACTTAAGATACATTACATGGTTTAAGAATAAGACAGAAAGGAAATATAATCAATGGAGATGCAGTTCCTACATAATGAACAGGTGCTTTGATAGTTATTTTTGTTTATAATGATAATTTGAATTACTTTTCAGTCCTATTACACTTGTTTTCAGTGTTCTAGTTTATGCTGAACTCAAACTATGCGAGAACTGCACAGGAAAGAAACAGTCTAAGGTCAGACATGGATTAAACACCCAAAACCTTCAACATTAATGTATTACCCTACAAAAGTAATTAAAAATAGTTTTCTAGCCTATGCAGATTTCAAAGGCTTTCGCCAAATAGGTAAATAGGAAACAAGTGGTGAAATACGTTAGCACAGCGATGTAAGTATATGAAATGATCAAATCAACTTATAGTGTTTTCTTAGGAAGGGATAGAGTCTCGCTCTTAGAGTACATCGCATTAGCTTGTGATAAACTACACCTCTTAACATTTGTTTTTTCGTTTGGTTAACTGCAAACGATGCCACATTGCAGTATGAGCCAACAGTCTTGAAACGATTTTGCAGAACGAACATGTTAAGAGCAAGTTTGCAAGTGGTCTATCCAGTTGTAATAAGGCTTATGAAGCTGACCATACTGATGATTTTTACTTATTAAGTGACAGAGCACTCTACTATGGAAGACAGTATCTCTTATGGAAGAGAGTATCCTTAATAGATTGTTGGAAAATTGAACACTTAATTGTGTGGTTACATTCTTTATGCAAATTAGAACAAAAACACTGCCACTGAGAATTCATTTCCTGTGAAAAAGAATGCTTATTTATGTCTCAGTTTAACGAATGTGCTCCTGAACATACAATACTTCTAAAACGATTCATAAATAAACTTTACTCAGCCACTTTGTCTGCTGAAGATAATGCCAACTCATGTAATTTAAGAATTCTGTATTGGAGTAGCATTCATTTTTATCATTTCTGTAAAAAAAATGTAATATTTCGGAATTTTATTATTTTCTGTATTTTATTGGAAAGAATGACTGCCTGATGTATTTCCTGACGAAGAAGAAAATTGTATGTAAGTGTTTTCCATTAATTCTTGTTATGTTTAAGTCTTATCAGACATTTTTTGAAAAGTCTAGCTGTTAACAGCATATTTATTTGTGCTCATATGCAAGTAACACATCCATCGTGTATGAGACAGTCGTCTCCAAACTCTTAGAGTCTGTTATCAAACATATCTTGGAAAATCTAATGATTGAGAGCTCAGTTGTTTGCTTTTCTATGGAAATAATGTCTCCCTCCCAGGATGAAACACTGGTCTTGAAACTCATTGCATTTGTCTTTTTGTAAAGTTTGTATATATTATGAGACACATCTTTGGAAAAATTGATTGTTGATACCTTACATATTTTGGCTTTTATGCAAATAACATATCCATAAGAACCAAACACTGATCTTAAAGCTCTTTCGACTATTTCTACATGGAGGAATCTACTAACACGTATTTCTTGGAAAATTTAACAATTAACAACTTAGTTGTCTGTTGTGTGTTTTCCTCCAAGGATAAAACATTGGTGAGGTTAGGATTATGAGAAATTTCTCGGAAAATTCAATAGCCTAGGTGTCTGTGGTCCTGTTGTAGATAATGCACTCACTGAGACTGAAACAGTGTTTATAGAATTCTTTTTAATTATTTACTTCAGACTCTTGGAAAATTTAATAATTCATCAGATTCTCGTGTCACTAGGGAAATCATGCATCCCTGATGATGAAATGCCGGTGTCAAAACTCTTGTAGAATAAACAGGTAGACACAAAGGTCGCACTGCTGTTGAAATTTCTTAGTGATAATGTCCTTTACCAAGTTCATCTTGTGTCACCTGTGATTTAGTGCATAGTGACAAGAATGCTCTAGTCCCTAACTGGCCATATATGTGTAGTTTATTTTTACTATATAGTGTCCTACATATGTATGAAATGGCACATTTAATGAGTGCAGAAAGAAAATGCAAGTGCGCGAATTACCATTTCATTTGCTACAGACGGCTATAACAGCAAAAGTGATATGTGTGTTCTTTGCTACGTATCTTTTGTAGCCAGCCTATTAGCCTGAAACATTTCTTCGCAATGACATACAAAGGCTCTTGTAAGAGAACTGCAGACAAAGAAAGGCTAGCATTTTCGTTTGGTCACCTCAGCACCTGACTGAATTTGATATTTTCTACTTCAGGTAGCTGTGATTGCAAACATGGAACTGTTTGGGAAGTAGAAAATTACATGAAAAAATACGGAAAGCAACAATTGGAGAGAACGATTGTCACCGCCACACAGAACTGGAGGATGTGCCGTCCATGTCAGCGTGTCCTCTTCTCTCCCTCTCACACTTTTCCTCTGTGGCAGAGTAATTTTTCGTGACTGCGCTGCAGACTCAACAGAGCGACACGTGCGCAGCCCTAGCGGCAGTCGTCGGAAGCTGGCTGCTTCGCCAGTGCGCGCCATCTTGTCTCGCCTTCCTCAGTGCGCCATCAGGGTGGGCAGCTGGCGCTACTTGCCCCGGGCGACACAGACGCGGCCGTAGACGGGTCCCACGCTCACATGTAGCATTTGGGCCTCGCTGATGTGAAGTCGAAGGATATCGTGGCAGCTGGCTCCTCTTTCATGGTAACCCCTGAAACAACACCAAAGTGGTGTGTTATGGTCCACTTATGCTCTCTTAAATGTTTACATTTTTACATAATACTCCATGCTAACACTATAGACATGTCTTGGACCACAAGTAACAGTTACTGAATTACTTCCCTTTATATATTCTGACCACCAGACATCTTCAAAGGACTACACTTTGAGAAACATAAGTAGGTACCTGCGCAATTCTCTACTGATACTTTACCGAATGAGGCGGTGCAGTGGTAAGCACACTGGACTCACATTTGGGAGGACGGCGGTTCAATCCCATGTCCGGCCATCCTGATTTAGGTTTTCTGTGGGTTCTCTAAATTGCTCCAGGCAAATGCTGGGAAGGTTCCTTTGAAAGGGCACAGCCAACTTCCTTCCCCATCTTTCCCTCACCCAATGAGACTGATGACCTCGCTGTCTGATCTCCTCCCCCAGACAACCCCCAACCCCAACTCTACCGATACTTTATAACTGTCTCCAGTATAAAAGCAGTGTATAAAGCAAAGTTTGGGAGTTATTCAACATTTGTATGGACCAATTGGAGTATAAAATTAACGTTCAAACATGTCCTGTTTTTTACAGTTATGAGTATATAACATCACACTGTCCACTCACATGAATGTCAACATCAACATCCAATAACCACTCACAACCGGCAGATGGTGGCACTCCCAGTGGAAGGTGCATAAAGCATATTGGGGGAGGTGGGGATGCAGAAAACAGTGCAGTCTTTGTAATAACGTAGAAATAAAGGGATTTATCTGACGTCTAAATGGGCACGATCATTGGCCTACAGGCCAAGGTTTGAATCATTTCCAAAATGGCTAAGTTTGTAAACTGCTCACATGCTGCCGTGGTTAAAGTATACTGTGCATGGCAAAATGGCACTATCCAAAATTGGCGCCGAGGCCAAAACAGCAAGAGACCAAGAGTGACAGGAAAACTGATTGAATAAGCACGGTGAGTGGTGGTGACGGTAGCCTGACCCCACTGTGAAATTGCGGTCTCCAGTCTCCATGTATTGCCATCAGATGCTGACCTCGCTGTACAAGTATGCATCCAATGTCAATTGTGTGGAGACATCCAACTGTAGAACTGTAGTTTGCAGCCTGGTGTTGCCACCACCACCACTACCACCACCACCACCACCACCACCACCACCACCACCACCACCACCATCAGCCACCTCGGTGACTTCACGGTTAGCAAAAAAAGTGGAGAGATGGAGCAGAATGTACATAGGATGGCAATGGGAGCAGAGTAGCCTTGTGTTTGCCGAAATATCGTGGAGAACTCACAACATGACCTCAGCGAAGACCTGAGAATTTTACAAGGCCTTTGTAATGAGAATTCATATGTATGCAGTGTTCTCGATATACAGTAGTAAACAATACACAACATTTGCAGTCTATAACAAACATATCAGATTTAGGCAACATATACCAGTAACACACTGCCCAGCCACTGTGACCACCTGTCAAAGGCCCGAATAACCACCTTCTGTGTACAGACTGCTGTGAGGCATGCAAGAAGAGAGTCAGTGAGATTCTGGAGGGTACTGACAGGGATGTGAAGCCATACCGCCTTCAGTGGCATGGCCGGCTATGCTAGGTTTGTCAATTGAGAACCCACTGTGCAAACCACAGTTTATGTGGTCCCATAGATTTTCGACTGAGTTTAAATCCGAGGATTTGGGTGGCCAGGAAAGTACGGTAAACTCATCCTAGCGCTCTCCAAACACACATGTGCATTGTGAGCTCTGTGACACATTACATTATCGTGCTGCAAGATGCTGATGCGCTGAGGAAAACCAGACTACATGTAGGGGTGGACTGGGTCCCAAGCAGAGAAGCATTCTTGTGTTGATCCATTGCGCCTTCCACAACAATGAGACCACCCAGTGAATGGCACGAAAATATTCCCAAAATTATGAAACTCCCTCCTCCGGTCTGGATGCACCCAATGATTGTTTCAGGGTGTTTGCTTTCAGATGTTTCTAGCCATACCCACCAACAGCCATCTCTGCGATGGAGCAGAAAACGTTATTCATCTGAAAAGCCCACCTTCACCACCCAGTGGACGTTGAGTTGTGGCGCTGGCATGCAAATTGCACAGTTCCTCGCCAAAGAACAGGAGTCAGAACTGGTGCACGAATGAGGTGACTGCTGTGGAGGATCATACAGAACAACAGTCGCTGAACGGTCGTTGAGGACACACTGTTGGTAGGCCCTCAGTTTACCAGTTGCTCAATGTTGCACGTCTATTCCCCCATACACATCCTCTCAGCCACCGTTCGCCCTTGTCATCTACGGACTGTGGTGCACTGACAGATGCCTCGGTGCCAGTTTTGGATGGTGCCATTCTGCCATGCACAGTGTACTTTAGCCACGGCAGCAATCGAGCAGTTTAAAAACTTAGCCATTTCGGAAATGCTTCAAATCTTGATGACCTGTAGGCCGATAATTGTGCCCCTTTGGACGTCAGATAAATCCCTTCATTTCTACATTATTACAAACACTGCACTGTTTTCTGCATCCTCACCTCCCCCAATATGCTTTATGCACCTTCCACTGAGATTGCCACCATCTGCCGTCTGTGAGTGGTTATTGGATGTTGATGTCAACATTTATGTGAGTGGACAATGTGATGTTATATACTCATAACTGTGGAAAACAGGACAGGTTCGAATGTTGATTTTATACTCCAGTTGGTCCATACAAATATAGAATAACTCCCAAACTTTGCTTTATATACTGCTTTTATACTGAAGCAGCGGCAATACCAGGATTCGTCTACCGGTGATAATGCTGAAGGGATTGGTGGCGTGCTGATCACAAGTCCCAGCATAACAGATCACTCCTGGCACTGCCTGATGTTTAGTTTTTACTTTACTAGTCCTAATAAATGTACCAGTCTAGAAAGTAACAGTATCGCTAAGCTCAAAGAGATATTTACAATGATGGGAAGTATGTAAGTGTAACATAAAATTCATGTGAATGTTTATTTTTTGTTTGAGGTTGCAGTATTTATCCTTTAATGCTTAACTTTATAGTTTCGTCAGCTCTGAAATGGTTGGTTGATTCGGGGGAGAGGACCAATCAGTAAGGTCATCGGTCTGCTCGGATTAGGGAAGAATGGGGAAGGAAGTTGGCTATGCCCTTTCGAAGAAACCATCCCAGCATTTGCCTGAAGCGATTTAAGGAAATCCCAGAAAACCTAAATAAGGATGGCCAAACATCTGAAATAGTTCATGAGATAATTCTATAATTTGCACATTGTAAGCGAAAAAAGCTGTTTTCTGTTAAAACTTAACTAAAACCCCCCCCCTTCCAGAGAGCCCATGAAGGCTCAGCGGAACCGACCGGCCGCCATGTCATCCTCAACCCACAGGTGTCACTGGATGCGGATATGGAGGGGCACATGGTCAGCACACCGCTCTCCCAGCCGTATGTCAGCTTCCGGGACCGGAGCTGCTACTTCTCAGTCAAGTAACTCCTCAGTTTGCCTCACAAGGGTAGAATTCACCCCGCTTGCCAACAGCATTCGGCAGACCTGGTGGCCACCTATCCAGGTGCTAGCCCAGCCTAACAATGGATAACTTAGGTGAGCTGATGGGAACTGGTGTTACCTCTGCAGCAAGGCCACTGGCATTCTCTATTAACGGAGAACGTGGCCAGTAGACAATATGTGGATGACTTCACACAGGCAAGATAATCGGAAACTGGAAGAAAGAGGAAGTGTGACGAGTGTAACCCAGGGGTTTGGTGTAGAGAGTGAAATGGGTATAAGTGCAAATATTTCTATTGATAACTCAGGACAGTGTATTGAATAATATTACATCAGTATTTACATCATTTGAACACTAATAATTCATTCATGTCCAGGAAAAAAGAACACCTTGAACGACTAGAGATAGGCTATTCCTGGACATGTTCATCAGTATGTTCTGCAGGACTGATCAGCATTTGAAACATGTCGGCCCACAGGTTCAAGGTCCATACCAATGTTGCAGCGCAATACCACCTTACAGTAAAATGTGCTTGCACGTCTCGCTGTTGCTATAAACTGAAGGTAATGGATCAGTGCGACCTCAGCAGACGTGCAGGATGCCTCACATATGTATAACTGAACCGAACTGTCAAATCAGTGAGATTGAAAGAGGATGCATTATTGACATCACAGAATGTGATGCATCAATCTGGGAAATTGCTACTCGTGTAGGACAACGCGTTTCGGCAGTGCAATGGGTGCGTACAGAATGGTTCATGGAAGGCTGTAGAACACTTTTCAGCAACCAGGCCACTCCTCAAAAAGATCTATGTCTCACCTGAACCGCATTGCAAGACAGATCTGCGTCCTCCTTCACTCTGGTGCAACAGTGGAACAGTGTAACACATTGTACAATACCAAGAGCGACAGTCCGCTGTTTATTATGGGATGGGTTTTGAGCATGTTGTCCATTTCTGTATCTACCTTTGACAAATGTGCAGAAACATGCTAGATGGTGTATGGAACAATATTGCTTGGGACAGATACTGTTTTTCGACGAATCCAGTTTATGTTTGAAACTTTCTGGCAGATTAAAACTGTGTGCCAGACCAAGACTCGAACTCGGGACCTTTGCCTTTCACGGTCCCGAGTTCGAGTCTTGGTTCGGGACACAGTCTTAATCTGCCAGAAAGCTTCATATCAGCACACACTACTCTGCTGAAGGGTCAAAATTTCAGTCAGGTTCTGTTTGCTTGAAAATGATGGCTGCATTTTCGTTCACCACAGACAGGGGGAGCAACATCACAGTGACTGCATTTGCACAAGATGTACAGCATCAATTCGAGGCCTTGTGGTGTGGGGTGCTAATTGGTAAAAACACAAATCACAGTTTGTGTGTGTCCAGGGCACTGTGACCAGTCTGACCCACGTGAATGACATCCTGTGACCCGCAGCCATACCCTTTCTGTACAGCACCCCAGACACCATTTTTCAGCAAGACAATGCACGACTACCTGTTGCCGCACGAGCATATGCCTTCTCAGTGCCACAAGATGTCAGCCTTTTGCACTGGCCTGCTAGATCACCCAACGTGTCGCCAATGGAAAATGTGTGGGATATACTGACCCTACCACTTATCTTAGAAAATAGATTAAGGAAAGGCAAACCTATGTTTCTAGCATTTGTAGACTTAGAGAAAGCTTTTGACAAGGTGTAGGGAAGCAGCCTACTCACGCCTTATAAAATTCTCATCAGTCTTTCCATTGTGTGCCAGCCGAGTCCGCTGTAACTAGCTCTGACGTCATAAATGTTGCGCAATACTTTTAAAATCAAATAAATAACCTGAAACGGTTCTAGCATGTCAGAAGTAATACTAAATCAATGTGTGTTGAATATCAGTTCGATAACTTTAACCATTTTCGAAATTTGGACATTTTTCTGTAAAAATCATTGGAGCAACAGAAAAGAGCTACAGACTTAAAAATTTATATTCAGATTCCGTTTTCATAATAATTTAATAGAAACAGTCTTGTGGATCTCACAAATTAAGATTTTAGTTGAAATTCAATATTTTCTGGTTTTTGTCTTAAAAATTAAGGAAGCAAGATAGATTAAGTAGGCTAATAAATAAGGCTAGGATGTTTGTATGTAAGTAGAATGGAGATCCGCTATAATAATAAAGAGGTGAGAAGTTTTAATTGAATAACTGTAAAACTATAGTGATAGCGTATCTCCAAAGGGCAAGTTCAGAGCTCGTCTACTGCGTGTAGTGTAATTAAATTCATTCTCTCGCCCAAAATATTTGACTTAGCCACGTCAGACTTTTATTATGATTACTTACCTGTGTGCTGAATGCACATTTAAATTGAGAGCAAAGGAAGCGATGATCTATTCGGTAAGTTAATGTGGTGCATTACTAGCCCAGCGGCTAGTAGGGAGAGCCGATTTGATCAGGCGTTCCCTTAGCCGTCCGCACCGCACCGCAGCTTTATATATAAGAACGCTGCGCGAGGAAAGGAGGCCCCAGTTCTCTCCAGACGCTGAATTGCACACCACCTGTGCCGGGAGTCACGTCGCGTCGGTATCATTGCTATAAACAGCCTCTGATGCCGTATTAAGTTACTCGGGATACGCGTAACCATGAAGTGTTAATTCAGGGATGACTTTAATGATCTATCTTCAGTTTGCGTATGTCGTATTTTCACGTGCTGTCGCGGGACAGACATTCTACCATTATTTTAGCGTGGCGTTTGATGAACATTATCATCAAATTATGGCGAGCATTCACTTAAACATTTAATTTGGACAGTTATAGTTGCATCAGCGCATTAGACTCTGAAGTGCTCTGGTAGCTGGATTGCGTGGATTCCTTTTTCTTTGATCTGTGACTTTCAGAATATACTAAACAATTTTTTAGAAAATGGTTTTTTGATTATGAATCCCAGACAATCTCCTAATTCCTCAGAGCTATAAGCTGTAGCTATAAGTGTATTTCTCAGATGAAGTGGGCACTAGGAATCCTAATTACAGGCTTCACGTATTGCTAATCACTTTCTGGTTGCCAAAATTGTAGTTAGAGAGCCAGTGTTGAGAACGGCAAAAGACAGCATAAATAATAGGAACATTTTAAATAACAATAATTATTCCTCCCACCACCCCACATATGGTTAATAGGCAGGGAAATGCATTCTTATCTACATTACAATTCTACATCTATACATTCATATAACAAAATTCCACCCGCCGCCCCACAATGGTTGACTGGAATAATCACTTTCAAATTCTGAAGATGGCATGGGTCCAATAAAGGGAGCGTAGGGCTATTTCCAATTTGTACAGAATCCAGTTATAAGAGACGAGGGACATGAAAGGGAAGCAGTGGTTGGGAAGGGAGTGAGACAGGGTTGTAGCCTCCCCCCAATGCTATTCAGTCTGTATATTGAGCAAGGAGTAAAGGAAACAAAAGAAAAGTTTGGAGTAGGTATTAAAATCCGTGGAGAAGAAATAAAAACTTTGAGGTTCGCCGATGACATTGTAATTCTGTCAGAGACAGCAAAGGACTTGGAAGAGCAGTTGAACGGAATGGACAGTGTCTCGAAAGGAGGATATAAGATGAACATCATCAAAAGCAAAACTACTAGGATAATGGAATGTAGTCGAATTAAGTCGGGTGATGCTGAGGGAGTTAGATTAGGAAATGAGACACTTAAGTAGTAAAGGAGTTTTGCTATTTGGGGAGCAAAATAACTGATGATGGTCGAAGTAGAGAGGATATAAAATGTAGACTGGCAATGGCAAGGAAAGCGTTTCTGAAGAAGAGAAATTTGTTATCATCGAGTATAGATTTAAGTGTCAGGAAGTCGTTTCTGAAAGTATTTGTATGGAGTGTAGCCATGTATGGAAGAGCAATATGGACGATAAATAGTTTGGACAAGAAGAGAATGGAAGCTTTCGAAATGTGGTGCTACAGAAGAATGCTGAAGATTAGATGGGTAGATCGTGTAACTAATGAGGAGGTATTGAATAGAATTGGGGAAAAGAGGAGTTGGTGGCACAACTTGACCAGAAGAAGGGATCGGTTGGTAGGACATGTTCTGAGGCATCAAGGGATCACCAATTTAGTATTGGAGGGCAGCGTGGAGGGTAAAAATCGTAGAGGGAGACCAAGAGATGAATACACTAATCAGATTGAGAAGGATTTAGGTTGCAGTAGGTACTGGGAGATGAAGAAGCTTGCACAGGATAGAGTAGCATGGAGAGCTGCATCAAACCAGTCTCTGGACAGAAGACCACAACAACAACAACAACAATGGTGAAACGATGGGTGTACCGCTGTGACCCAATGCCGACCACCACAGATGAACTTCGGAACCATGTGAATGCAGCACAGATGGATATACCACAGAATGCCATTCACACTTTATATGCATCAATGCCATCACGCTTGGAGGACCCTGTGCCTACTAGGCATCAAGGTGACTGAAATGCTAATCATTTTTGCAGAACACACTAATGTACATATCCTGTGAATATTAACGTCCTATCTACAGGGTGTTACAAAAATGTACGGCCAAACTTTCAGGAAACATTCCTCACACACAAATAAAGAAAAGATGTTACGTGGACATGTGTGTGGAAACGCTTACTTTCCACATAACATCTTTTCTTTATTTGTGTGTGAGGAATGTTTCCTGAAAGTTTGGCCGTACCTTTTTGTAACACCCTATATAGTCGTTAAAAAAAAAAAAAAAAAAAAAAAAAGTTTCACGCGCAGTTCGCATTTGTTACTACAACACTGGCGCTTTAAACTCTCACTATGCAGGGTCTATTCAACAAATCCCGGAACTTTGAAACTTGCTGTCAGATTAAAACTGTGTGCCGGACCGAGACTCGAAGTCGGGACTTTTCCCTTTCGTGGGCAAGTGCTCTACCGCGGATAGTTCTGCAAGGTTCGCAGGAGAGCTTCTGCGAAGTCTGGAAGATAAGAGACGAGGTACTGGCAGAAGTAAAGCTGTGAGGACGGGGCGTGAGTCGTGCTTGGGTAGCACAGCTGGTAGAGCACTTGCCCGCGAAAGGCAAATGTCCCGAGTTCGAGTCTCGGTCCGGCACACAGTTTTAATCTGCCAGGAAGTTTCATATCAGCGCACAGTCCGCTATGGAGCGAAAATTTCACTCCCGAAACTTTGTACACAAAACTTTTTTAGGCTTATCTTTTGCCTTAGCAAAAGATGTTGCTGAAAACCCAAGGAAATTCTGGTCTTATGTAAAATCGGTACGCGGGTCGAAGGCTTCTATGCGGTCACTCACTGATCAGTCTGGCCTGGCAACGGAAGACAGCAAGACGAAAGCTGAAATTTTAAATTTAGCACTTGAGAAATCTTTCACGCAGGAGGATCGTACAAACATACCGCCGTTTGAGTATCGTACAGATTCCCGTATTGAGGACATAGTGAGAGACATCCCTGGGGTTGTGAAGCTGCTGAATGGGTTGCAAATAAATAAATCGCCAGGTCCTGATGGGATTCCAATTCAGTTTTACAGAGAGTACTCTACCGCATTGGCTCCTTACTTAGCTTGCATTTATCGAGAATCTCTTGCCCAATGTAAAGTCCCGAGCGACAGGAAAAATGCGCCGGTGACGCCTGTATATAAGAAGGGTAGAAGGACGGATCCTCAAAATTACAGACCAATATCCTTAACATCGGTTTGTTGCAGGATTCTCGAACATATTCTCAGTTCGAATATAATGAATTTCCTTGAGACAGAGAAGTTCCTGTCCATGCATCAGCACGGCTTTAGAAAGCATCGCTCCTGCGAAACGCAACTCGCCCTTTTTTCACATGATATCTTGCGAACCGTGGATGAAGGGTATCAGACGGATGCCATATTCCTCGACTTCCGGAAAGCGTTTGACTCGGTGCCCCACTGCAGACTCCTAACTAAGGTACGAGCATATGGCATTGGTTCCCAAGTATGTGAGTGGCTCGAAGACTTCTTAAGTAACAGAACCCAGTCCTCGATGGTTGCTCGAGCGTTTGGGATCCCTATCAGGTCGGATTGAGGGAGGACGTAGAAGCAATTCAGAGGCGAACTGCTAGATTTGTTACTGGTAGGTTTGATCATCACGCGAGTGTTACGGAAATGCTTCAGGAAATCGGGTGGGAGTCTCTGGGGGAAAGGAGGCGTTCTTTTCGTGAATCGCTACTGAGGAAATTTAGAGAACCAGCATTTGAGGCTGACCGCAGTACAATTTTACTGCCGCCAACTTACATTTCGCGGAAAGACCACAAAGTTAAGGTAGGAGAGATTAGGGCTCGTACAGAGGCATATAGGCAGTTATTTTTCCCTAGTTCTGCTTGGGAGTGGAACAGGGAGAGAAGACGCTAGTTGTGGTACGAGGTACCCTCCGCCACGCACCGTATGGTGGATTGCGGAGTATGTGTGTAGATGTAGATGTAGATGCTTAATGTGGCATGGTCTGCTTCGAAATGCCGCCCTCCACAGTTGATACACCGCTCCCAACGTCATTTCGACTACCGTCAACAGTTTCGGTACGCCGCCTCTTGCTGGATCGCGCGAAGAGTCGTCTGCGAATTTTCTTTTATGTCATCCATCGTTGCAAATCATCTTCCTCTCCACGGGGTTTTCAGCTTTGTAAATAACAAAAAAAGACCGCATGGCCCAGGTCTGCAGAGTACGGTGGACGAGACACCACAGTGATTTCGTTTTCTGTGCAGTACTGGTGCACCAACAGGGGTGGACGTGAGGGTGCTTTGTTGTGATGCAACAGCCACGAATTGTCCCGCCACATTTCAGGCCGTTTGCTTCTCACATTTTCTCGCAGGCGCAGCCTCGTCCTCATAGTACCACCGATGGACAGTTTGTCCCTGTGACACGAATTCTTGAGGAACTAATCCTCCAAAGAAATGGCTTTGATAACCGTAGACCTGCTGCCCCTCTTCAGGAACCACACGTTTGTCTGGCCTCTCAACAGATACCCCTCCGTTGTGGTTGCACCTACGGTACGGCTATCTGTATCGCTGAGGCACGCAACCCTCCCCACCAACGGCTTTTGAGGCTCGCCGATGACATTGTAATTCTGTCAGAGACAGCAAAGAACTTGGAAGAGCAGTTGAATGGAATTGACAGTGTCTTGAAGAGCAGTTGAATGAAATGGACAGTGTCTTGAAAGGAGGATATAAGATGAACATCAACAAAAGCAAAACGAGGGTAATGGAATGTAGTCAAATTAAATCGGGTGATGCTGAGGGGATTAGATTAGGAAATGAGACACTTAAAGTAGTAAAGGAGTTTTGTTATTTTGGGAGCTAAATAACTGATGATGGTCGAAGTAGAGAAGATATAAAATGTAGACTGGCAATGGCAAGGAAAGCGTTTCTGAAGAATAGAAATTTGTTAGCATCGAGTACAGATTTAAGTGTCAGGAAGTCGTTTATGAAAGTATTTGTGTGGAGTGTAGCCATGTATGGAAGTGAAACATGGACGATAAATAGTTTGGACAGGAAGAGAATAGAAGCTTTCGAAATGTGGTGCTACAGAAGAATGCTGAAAATTAGATGGGTAGATCACATAACTAATGAGGAGGTATTGAATAGAATTGGGGAGAAGAGGAGTTTGTGGAACAACTTGACCAGAAGAAGGGATCGGTTGGTAGGACATGTTCTGAGGCATCAAGGGATCACAAATTTAGTATTGGTGGGCAGCGTGGAGGGTAAAAATCGTAGGGGGAGACCAAGAGATGAATACACTAAGCAGATTCAGAAGGATGTAGGTTGCAGTAGGTACTGGGAGATGAAGAATAATGCACAGGATAGGGTAGCATGGAGAGCTGCATCAAACCAGGCTCAGGACTGAAGACCACAACAACAACAACAACAAATAGAGATAAGGACATGTATGATTGAAATGTCATCTAAAGTCGACGTACAATTTTAAAACGTTAGAGATAAAGAATTGAAGTAATACAGAATGTTATGCTTGTAACGTACGTTGTTGTTCGACATTGTTTAGCTCTGGTATTTACAGGGTCACAGAGAGAGCGTCCTAGGTTTTGGAGGGAAAAGCCGTAATTGTAATGATCTGCACTACAACAGAAACAAGAAGCACAACTTAAGTAAAAATAATGTAATGTGTGATGCAGCACACAAGCGACGCTGAAGCAGATAGTTCCTGTGACTTAGTATGGCAGAGCTTGTATTAGACAACCGGAATAAATTAATAACTGGCTCTTTTTGCCGACCCCCGGTCTCACATGAGACGGTTGCTGAACAGTTCAAAGAAAACTTGAGTCTCATCACAAATAGGTGCGCTACTCATACAATTATAGTTGGCAGTGACTTCAATCTACCTTCCCTATGTTGACAAAAATACATTTTAAGACCCTATTGTAGATAGAAAACAACTTCTGTAATTGTTCTAAATGCTTTTTTAAAAATTATTTTGAACAATTAGTTCACGAGTCCATTCAAATTGTAAATGGTTACAAAAATATACAAAATATACTAGATAGTATTGTGGGGAAGGCGAGCCAGAGGTTGCGTTTCATTGGCAGGACACTTGGAAGATGCAACAAGTCCACTAAAGAGACAGCTTACACTACACTCGTTCGTCCTCTGTTACAATATTGCTGTGCGGTGTGGGATCCTTACCGGGGGGGATTGACGGAGGACATCGAAAGGGTGCAGAAAAGGGCAGCTCGTTTTGTATTATCACGTAATAGGGGAGAGAGTGTGGCAGATATGATACGCGAGTTGGGATGGAAGTCATTAAAGCAAAGACGTTTTTCGCCGCGGCGAGATCTATTTACGAAATTTCAGTCACCAACTTTCTCTTCCGAATGCGAAAATATTTTGTTGAGCCCAACCTACATAGGTAGGAATGATCATCAAAATAAAATAAGAGAAATCAGAGCTCGAACAGAAAGGTTTAGGTGTTCGTTTTTCCCGCACGCTGTTCGGGAGTGGAATGGTAGAGAGATAGTATGATTGTGGTTCGATGAACCCTCTGCCAAGCACTTAAATGTGAATTGCAGAGTAGTCATGTAGATGTAGACCTCTTAGCTACAAATAATCCAGAGCATCACGACGGATACAGGGATTAGTGAACACATAGTCCAGCGAGGCTCAATTCCCTAACAAAGAAATTCGCCAAAACTAAACGCGAAATATATCTATTTATAAAAGCAGCTAAAAATTCGGTTGACATCTTTCTAAGAGACAGTCTCCAATCCTTCCAAACTATGTAAGTGAAGACTATATGTGGCTGAAGTTCAGAGAAATAGTATCAACAGCACACGAGAGACTCATACCAAATAAATTAATAAGAGACGGAACTGATCCCCCGTGGTACACAAAACACGACAGAAAGCTGCTGCAGGAGCACCGAAAAAGGCACGTGTAATTTAGACGAACGCAAAATCTGCAAAATTGGCGAAGTTTTACAGAGGCTCGAAATTTGGTGCGGATTTCAATGCGAGATGCATTTAATAGTTTCCACAACGAAACTGTCTCTAGAAATGTGGCGAAAAATCCAAAGAGATTGTAGTCGTATGTTAAGTAAACCAGCGCAAAGGCTCAGTAAGTACCTTCACTGCGCGACAGCGATGAGTAGGTGGAGGAGGGGGGGGGGGGGGAGACAAGAGACCCAATCGTTCGGAGCAGATGAAATCGTGGCAAATGTGCGGCGTGGCAAACGTCCGCACACCGTATGTACCATGGAGGTAAAAATAAGAGGAGTTGTCATGACGTCACAAACTTGAAACCGACACAAGTGAAAATCCGCCATGTTAGCTACCCCAAAACATTCGCTGCTGGTGGTTTGATTCCGTGCAGTCGTGAAGTGTTTTGATGAAAAATGCCGGCTTGCGTCGCTTATAGGTGTACTAATCGTTCTGATTGTAGTCTGAAGTTTAAACAAACCACATTTCATTCGTAAGTGGACTTACTTAAGCGCTATTTTCTTCTATATACTTGAATTTCTGATGCACTGTAAAATTTTACAGTATTGTTTTTATTTCTGTGATTTGACTTTAGATTTCCTATCAATCCAACGCGAAGAGCTTTCTGGAGGTGAGCAATACACTTGGTTTTCATTGTTTGGGTATTGCCAAGTAACTGAAATTCCTGGCAAGAAATATCCTGGAAAAGGGGACTAATGTTTTAAAATGAAATAATGTAATATAAAAGTGATGTAGCTACATGTAGTTAATTAAATCTTCAGTAAAATGTGTGGAAGACCTGTTACAGTGGTTAAATTATAAGTACTTAAAGGGTTACATATTTGTTAAAGCAAAGTTCCCTATCTAAGTCCACGCTATTTACATCATTACATCAATCATTGTGTTCTCGTGTTCCCCTGTGAGTTGCTGTTATTTGCCACACTGAATGTCACTTGGTAGCTACAACTTAAAAACAAAGTAGATGTGTAAACTACAATGGGCTTGACTATCTTAAATTCAGTTCTTTTCGTTCGTAATTTAACGAATCTTTCACTTTGTTGACGTGACAGCTGGCTTGTTTATATCATCCCTGCATACATCTATGGGACACCAAAGGAAATATGGTAAGTTCCTTGCAAATTTGAACATTTAAAACTTGCATTTGACTTGAAATTGCAACGAATACAAATCGATCCCTCTAAACTATCAAGTTCTGACTTTATCAATTATCGACAAAAACACAATGAAAGTGAATAGAAATGGATTATGAAAGCACGCTTTCGTAATTACAGTACCGAGGAATTACAGTACTGTGGCCAGAAGCGTTATATTTTCGTGTCGTATTACTGTATCGAGTACGCATTTAACACCAGAAAAACGTCTGAAGTTGCGTTCCTTATGCTTTGTTGTTCACTAAAACAGTTTAACATTTACTATAAAAAACGAATATCGCGTACACACGACAGAAATAACGATCAAGAAGCAATTGTAAACACTCGTCTGCTAATGTTTTGGGGGATCCCAGATGGCGGCAGGTCCCACCCACTGGCTTCAAAACAACGTGCAGCGTTAAGTCTGTAGCGCCATCTCCCCTTATTCTACCTCCATGGCGTGTACGGCGGTGTTCCCTCTTCCCTTCCCGAATAGGGGAGCCGCTTTCCCACCGCGGCAGATCCCGTGGGATGCCCGGCGGTACGTCCCGCGGGACTCCTGTAGCTTCCGCCGCAACCGCGGGCGTCCCTGGGGAACTCCTGTGTTCCGGCTTCCCGTCTCTGCCATCCTTCCTTCCCAGCAACGTCACGATCTCTGCACTACAGGCCGCTTCTCTGGAGCGACTTAGCCACGCAAACTTATAGGCCAGCTGCTAACTTCTGAGTCAGACACTGTGCATGAAAAATGTGAAGAAATCGAAAAATAAATGCTTGTCGGCAGCACTGACTCAGCATATAGAAAAGTCAAAAGAGCCTTCGGTGAAATTAAAAGCAAGGGTGGTAACATTAAGACTGCAATGGGAATTCCACTGTTACACCACTGGCCATTACAATTGCTACACCAATAAGAAATGCAGACGATAAACTGGTATTCATTGAACAAATATATTATACTAGAACTGACATGTGATTACATTTTCACGCAGTTTGGGTGCATAGATCCTGAGAAATCAGTACCGAGAACAACCACCTCTGGCCGTAATAACGGCCTCGATACGCCTGGCCATTGAGTCAAACAGAGCTCGGATGGCGTGTACAGGTACAGCTGCCCATGCAGCTTCAACACGATACCACAGTTCATCGAGAGTAGTGACTGGCGTTTTGTGATGAGCCAGTTGCTCGGCCACCTTTGACCAGACGTTTCCAGTCGGTGAGAGATCTGGAGAATGTGCTGGCCAGGGCAGCAGTCGAACATTTTCTGTATCCAGAAAGGGCCGTACAGGACATTCAACATGCGGTCGTGCATTATCCTGCTGAAATGTAGGGTTTCGCAGGGATCGAATGAAGGGTAGAGCCACGGGTCGTAACACGTCTGAAATGTAACGTCCACTGTTCAACGTGTCGTCAATGCGAACAAGAGGTGACCGAGACGTGTAACCGATGGCATCCCATACCATCACGCCGGGTGATACGCCAGTATGGCGATGACGAATACACGCTTCCAATGTGCGTTCACCGTGACGTCGCCAAACACAGATGCGACCATCGTGATGCTGTAAACAGAACCTGGATTCATCCGAAAAAATGACGTTTTGCCATTCGTGCACCCAGGTTCGTCGTCGAGTACTCCATCGCAGGCGCTCCTGTCTGTGATACAGCGTCAAGGGTAACCGCAGCCACAGTCTCCAAGCTGATAGTCCGTGCTGCTGCAAACGTCGTCGAACTGTTCGTGCAGACGGTTGTCGTCTTCCAAACGTCCCCATTTGACGTGGCTGCACGATCCGTTACAGCCGTGCGGATAAGATGCCTGTCATCTCGACTGCTAGTGATACGAGGCCGTCGGGATCCAGCACGGCGTTCCGTATTACCCTCCTGAATCCACCGATTCCATATTCTGCTAACAGTCATTGGATCTCGACGGTCGCGAGCAGCAATGTCGCGATACGTTAAACCGCAATCGCGATAGGCTACAACCCGACCTTTATGAAAGTCGGAAACGTGATGGTACGCATTTCTCCTCCTTACACGAGGCATCACAACAACGTTTCAGCAGGCAACGCCTGTCAATGCTGTATGTGTATGAGAAGTCGGTTGGAAACTTTCCTCGTGTCAGCACGTTGTAGGTGTCGCCACCGGCGCCAATCTTGTGTGAATGCTCTGAAAAGCCAATCATTTGCATCTTCTCCCTGTGTTGCGCAGGTGCTGGGTGTCACTTCGTGGGATGGAGTTCCATGTCTGTTGCACTTGGACTGTCAATACAGGGACAGCTAATGCTGTTTGTGGATGACGCTGGAGTTGTCGTCCAATGAAGACCCATGTGCCATCGACTGGAGACAGATGCGGTTGCGAACCATGGATGAAGGGTATCAGACGCATGCCATATTCCTTGACTTCCGGAAAGCGTTTGACTCGGTGCCCCACTGCAGACTCCTAGCTAAGGTACGAGCATATGGGATTGGTTCCCAAGTACGTGAGTGGCTCGAAGACTTCTTGAGTAATTAGAACCCAGTACGTTGTCCTCGATGGTGAGTGTTCATCGGAGGTGAGGGTATCATCTGGAGTGCCCCAGGGAAGTGTGGTAGGTCCACTGTTGTTTTCTATCCACATAAATGATCTTTTGGATAGGGTGGATAGCAATGTGCGGCTGTTTGCTGATGATGCTGTGGTGTACGGGAAGGTGTCGTCGTTGAGTGATTGTAGGAGGATACGAGATGACTGGACAGGATTTGTGATTGGTGTAAAGAATGGCAGCTAACTCTAAATAGAGACAAATGTAAATTAATGCAGTTGAATAGCAAAAAGAATCCCGTAATGTTTGAATACTCCATTAGTAGTGTAGCGCTTGACACAGTCACGTTGATTAAATATTTGGGCGTAACATTGCAGAGCGATATGAAGTAGGACAAACATGTAATGGCAGTTGTGGGGAAGGCGGATAGTCTTCTGCGGTTAATTGGTACAATTTGGGGAAGATGAGGTTCATCTGTAAAGGAGACCGCTTATAAAATACTAGTACGACCTATTCTTGACTACTGCTCGAGCGTTTGGGATCCCTATCAGGTCGGATTGAGGGAGGACATGGAAGCAATTCAGAGTCGGGCTGCTAGATTTGTTACTGGTAGGTTTGATCATCACGCGAGTGTTACGGAAATGATTCAGGAACTCGGGTGGGAGTCTCTAGAGGAAAGGAGGCGTTCTTTTTGTGAATCGCTACTGAGGAAATTTAGAGAACCAGCATTTGAGGCTGACTGCAGTACAATTTTACTGCCGCCAACTTATATTTCGCGGAAAGACCACAAAGATAAGATAAGAGAGATTAGGGTTCGTACAGAGGCATATAGGCAGTCATTTTCCCTCGTTCTGTTTGGGAGTGGAACAGGGAGAGAAGATGCTAGTTGTGGTATGAGGTACCCTCCGCCACACACCGTATGGTAGATTGCGGAGTATGTGTGTAGATGTAGATGTGGTGATCGAGCTGGCCAAGGCAACATGTCGACACTCTAGAGCATGTTGGGTTACAACAGCGGTATGTGGGCGAGCGTTATCCTGTTGGAGTACACCACCTGGAATGCTGTTCATGAATGGAAGCACAACAGGCCGAACCGGCCGGGGTGGCCGAGCGGTTCTAGGCGCTGCAGTCTGGAATTCGAACCTGCGACCGTAGCAGTCGCGCGGTTCCTGACTGAGCGCCTAGAACTTCTAGACCACCGCGGCCGGCTTACCGAATTATCAGTTTAATAACACAGAGCTGCAAAACACTAACGCGAATTCTTTACAGACGAATGGAAAAACTAGTAGAAGCCGACCTCAGGTAAGATCAGTCTGGATTCCGTAGAAATGTTGGAATACGTGAGGCAATACTGACCCTACGACTTATCTTAGAAGAAAGATTATGGAAAAGCAAACCTACGTTTCTAGCATACGTAGACTTACAGAAAGCTTTTGACAATGTTGACTGGAATACCCTCTTTCACATTCTGAAGGTGGCAGGGGTAAAATACAGGGAGCGAAAGGCTATTTACAATTTGTACAGAAAGCAGATGGCAGTTATAAGAGTCGAGGGACATGAAAGGGAAGCAGTGGTTGGGAAGGGAGTGAGACAGGGTTGTAGGCCTCTCCCGGATCCTATTCAATCTGTATATTGAGCAAGCAGTAAAGGAAACAAAAGAAAAGTTCGGAGTAGGTTTAAAATCCATCGAGAAGAAATAAAAACTTTGAGGTTCGCCGATGACATTGTCATTCTGTCAGAGACAGCAAAGGACTTGGAAGAGCAGTTGAACGGAATGGATAGTGTCTTGAAAGGAGGGTATAAGATGAACATCAACAAAAGCAAATCAAGGATAATGGAATGTAGTCGAATTAAGACGGGTGATGCTGAGGGAATTAGATTAGGAAATGAGACACTTAAAGTAGTAAAGGAGTTTTGCTATTTGGGGAGGAAAATAACTGATGATGGTCGAAGTAGAGAGGATATAAAATGTAGACTCGCAATGGCAAGGAAAGCATTTCTGAAGAAGAGAAATTTGTTAACATCGAGTATAGTTTTAACTGTCAGGAAATCGTTTCTGAAAGTATTTGTATGGAGTGTAGCCATGTATGGAAATGAAACATGGACGATAAATAGTTTGGATAAGAAGAGAATAGAAGCTTTCGAAATGTGGTGCTACAGAAGAATGCTGAAGATTAGATGGGTAGATCACATAACTAATGAGAGAGTATTGCATAAGATTGGGGAGAAGAGGAGTTTGTGGCACAACTCGACTAGAAGAAGGGATCGGTTGGTAGGACATCGCGAAAGCGTTACGGAGACGATAGATAAACTCCAGTGGAAGACTCTGCAGGAGAGACGCTCAGTAGCTCGGTACGGGCTTTTGTTGAAGTTTCGAGAAAATACCTTCACCGAGGAGTCGAGCAGTATATTGCTCCCTCCTACGTATATCTCGCGAAGAGACCATGAGGATAAAATCAGAGAGATTAGAGCCCACACAGAGGCATACCGACAATCCTTCTTTCCACGAACAATACGAGACTGGAGAAGAAGGGACAACCGATAGAGGTACTCAAAATACCCTCCGCCACACACCGTCAGCTGGATTCCAAAGTATGTATGTAGATGTAGATGTAGATATTTAAAGCAAACGTGATTTTCATTCTACTTGCGCCCTATTAGCGCCAGTCTTATGCGACTGTCGCGAAATTTGGATAAACATCATGTTTCAGATGTTTTTGTTCCATTGTTGTTGTTGTGGTCTTCAGTCCTGAGACTGGTTTGATGCAGCTCTCCATACTACTTTACCCTGTGCAAGCTTCTTCATCTCCCAGTACCTACTGCAACCTACATCCTCCTGAATCTGTTTAGTGTATTCATCTCTTGTTCTCCCTCTACTATTTTTACCCTCCACGCTGCCCTCCAGTACTAAATTGGTGATCCCTCGATGTCTCAGAACATGTCCTACCAACCGATCCCTTCTTCTAGTCAAGTTGTGCCACAAACTCCTCTTCTCCCAAATCTTATGCAATACCCTCTCATTAGTTATGTGATCTACCCATCTAATCTTCAGCATTCTTCTGTAGCACCACATTTCGAAAGCTTCTATTCTCTTCTTGTCCAAACTATTTATCGTCCATGTTTCATTTCCATACATGGCTACACTCCATACAAATACTTTCAGAAACGACTTCCTGACACTTAAAACTATACTCGATGTTAACAAATTTCTCTTCTTCAGAAATGCTTTCCTTGCCATTCTCCATGGATTTTAATACCTAATCCGAATTTTTCTTTTGTTTCCTTCACTGCTTGCTCAATATACAGATTGAGTAACATCTGGGATAGGGTACAACCCTGTCTCGCTCCCTTCCCAACCACTGTTTCCCTTTCATGCCCCTCGACTCTTATAACTGCCATCTAGTTTCTGTACAAATTGTAAATAGCTTTTCGCTCACTGTATTTGGCCCCTGCCACCTTGAAAATTTGTAAGAGAGTATTCCAGTCAACATTTTCAAAAGCTGTCTCTAAGTCTACAAATGCTAGTAACGTAGGTTTGCCTTTCCTTAATCTTTCGTCTAAGATAAGGCATAAGGTCAGTATTGCCTCACGTGTTCCAACATTTCTACGCAATGGAAACTGAACTTCCCCGAGGTCGGCTTCTACCAGTTTTTCCATTCGTCTGTAAAGAATTCGCGTTTGTATTTTGCAGCTGTGACTTATTAAACTGATACTTCGGTAATTTTCACATCTGTCATCAGAAAGTGAGATTAACAGTACTTACCGTCAAGTGACCGTAGTAAGTGAAAGTAGTTATTTATTCAATGTCGAAAATGGACTTCATCTTTTTGTGTAGACACTGTGCCCGATTTGGGCTGGCGGCCGTTTTATTAAGCAAAACAGTTTATTGTTATAACAGGCTTTGTCTGATAAAAGATTCCAAAAGTAATTATTCTCACTGCTTTTCCCCCAAACTGTACGATTCGGAGAAAAATAGTTCGATACTTTACCACTGCGTTGAACACGGTTAAAATCTCTCTCCGAGAGTCGATGGTTTGGAATGTTAGTGCTGGGTAATTTTGTGGCGGTGTTCCTGCCACTACTTACTGCACAGTTCTGACATTCCGAATCGCGGATCTTCCATATTTACGGTGGTAGAACTCGAAAGTAACGTTGCATCTCGTCAGTATATTAGAAAAGATCAGGGTTTACATTGGCAGATCACCTACACTTGATTCCTGCTGATGTGACGACGGATCGTGCAGGTCGTTTTGTCGCTTACCTAATGGTGGGCAGGTTGGAGTCTGAGGCTGCATATAAACCTATTTAGCTTATTACCTTTCTACCGGGTGATCAAAAAGTCAGTATAAATTTGAAAACTGAATAAACCGCGGAATAATGTAGATAGAGAGGTACAAATTGACGACACACATGCTTGGAATGACATGCGGTTTTATTAGAACCAAAAAAATACAAACGTTCAAAACATGTACGACAGATGGCGCTTCGTCTGATGAGAATGGCAATAATTAGCATAACAAAGTAAGACAAAGCAAAGATGGTGTTCTTTACAGGAAATGCTCAATATGTCCACCATCATTCCTCAACAATAGCAGTAGTCGAGGAATAATGTTGTGAACAGCACTGTAAAGCATGTCCGGAGTTACGGTGAGGCATTGGCGTCGGATGTTGTCTTTCAGCATCCCTAGAGATGTCGGTCGATCACGATACACTTGCGACTTCAGGTAACACCAAAGCCAATAACCGCACGGACTGGGGTCTGGGGACCTGGGAGGCCAAGCATGACGAAAGTGGCGGCTGAACACTCGATCATCACCAAACGACGCGCGCAAGAAATCTTTCACGCGTCTCGCAATACTTTGGTTTTTTTGGGTTCTAATAAATCCCCATATCATTCCAAGCATGTGTGTCAATTTTTACCTCTCCATCTACGTTATTCTGTGATTTATTAAGTTTTCAAATTTATACTCACTTTTTGATCACCTGGTACATCTACATCTGCATCTACATGGATACTCTGCAAATCACATGTAAGTGCCTAGCAGAGGGTTCATCGAACCTCCCTCACAATCCTCTATTATTCCAATCTCGTATAGCGCGCGGAAACAATGAACAGCCATATCTTTCCTTTATTTTATCGCAGTGATCGTTTCTCCCTTTGTTGGTCGGTGTCACCAAAATATTTTCGCATTCGGAGAAGAAAGTTGGTGACTGGAATTTCGTGAGAAGATTCTCTCACAACGAAAAACGCCTTTTAATGATGTCAAGCCCAAATGCTGTATCATTTCTGTGACACTATCTCCGATATTTCGCGATAATACAAAACGTGCTGCCCTCCTTTGTTCTCTTTCGATGTACTCCGTCAGTCCTGTCTGGTAAGGATCCCACACCGCGCAGCAGTATTCTAAAACAGGACGGACAAGCGTAGTGTCGCCAGTCTCCTTAGTAAATCTGTCACACATTCAAAGTATCGTGCCAGCAAAACGCAGTCTTTGGTTAGCCTTCCCCACAACAGTTTCTGTGTGTTCCTTCCAATTTATGTTGTTCGTAATTGTAATTCCTAGGTATTTAGTTGAAATTATGGCCTTTATATTTCACTGATTTCTTGTGTAACCGAAGTTTAACGGATTCTTTTTGTCACTCATGTGGATGACCTCACACTTTTCGTTACTTAGGTCAACTGTTAATTTTCGCACCACTCAGATATCTTTTCTAAATCGTTTTGCAGTTTGTTTTGATCTTCTGGTGACTTTATTAGTCGATAAACGATAGCGTCATCTGCAAACAACCGAAGACGGTTGCTCAAATTATCTCCCAAATCGTTTACATAGATAAGGGTGCCAGGTTGAGATTCATTGGGAGAGTCCTTAGAAAATGTAGTCCATCAACAAAGGAGGTGGCTTACAAAACACTCGTTCGACCTATACTTGAGTATTGCTCATCAGTGTGGGATCCGTACCAGATCGGTTTGACGGAGGAGACAGCGAAGATCCAAAGAAGAGCGGCGCGTTTCGTCACAGGGTTATTTGGTAAGCGTGACAGCGTTACGGAGATGTTTAGCAAACTCGAGTGGCAGACTCTGCAAGAGAGGCGCTCTGCATCGCGGTGTAGCTCGCTGTCCAGGTTTTGAGAGGGTGCGTTTCTGGATGAGGTATCGAATATATTGCTTCCCCCTACTTATACCTCCCGAGGAGATCACGGATGTAAAATTAGAGAGATTAGAGCGCGCACGGAGGCTTTCCGGCAGTCGTTCTTCACGCGAACCATACGCGACTGGAACAGGAAAGGGAGGTAATGACAGTGGCACGTAAAGTGCCCTCCGCCACACACCGTTGGGTGGCTTGCGGAATATAAATGTAGATGTAGATGTAGAAGAAACAGCAAAAGACCTATACGAGTACTTTGGGGAACGCCAGAAATCACTTCTGTTTTACTCGACGACTTTCCGTCAGTTACTACGAACTGTGACCTCTCTGACAGGAAATCACAAAATCAGTCACGCAACTCAGACGATATTCTACAAGCACGCAATTCACTACGAGCCGCTTGTGAGATACAGTGTCAAAAGCCTTCCGGAAATCCAGAAATACGGAAACGATCTGAAATGCCTTGGTACACAAAACAGGTCCGAACGCTGTTGCAGAGGCAACGGAGAAAGCATGCAAAGTTCAGAAGAACGCGAAATCCCGAAGATTGGCTAAAATTTACAGGCGCGCGAAATTTGGCACGGACGTCAATGCGAGATGCCCTTAATAGGTTCCACAACGAAACATTGTCTCGAAATTCGGTAGAAAATCCGAAGAAATTCTGGTCGTACGTAAAGTACACAAGCGGCAAGACGCAGTCAATACCTTCGCTGCTCAGTGCCGATGGTACTGTTACCGACGACTGTGCCGCTAAAGCGGAGTTATTGAACGCAGTTTTCCGAAATTCCTTCAACAGGGAAGACGAATGGAATATGCCAGAATTTGAAACACGAACAGCTGATAGCATGAGTTTCTTAGAAGTAGATACCTTAGGGCTTGCGAAGCAAGTCAAATCGCTTGATACGGGCAAGTCTTCAGGTCCAGATTGTATACCGATTAGGTTCCTTTCAGATTACGCTGATACAATAGCTCCCTACTTAGCAATCATATACAACCGCTCGCTCACCGATAGATCTGTACCTGCAGATTGGAAAATTGCGCAGGTCGCACCAGTGTTTAAGAAGTGTAGTAATAGTTATCCATCTAACTACAGACCTATATCATTGACGTCGGTTTGCAGTAGGGTTTTGGAGCATAAACTGTATTCAAACATTATGAATCACCTCGAGGGGAACGATCTATTGATACGTAATCAGCACGGTTTCAGAAGACATCGTTCTTGTGCAACGCAGCTAGCTCTTTATTCGCACGATGTAATGGCCGCTATCGACAGGGGATCTCAGGTTGATTCCGTATTTCTAGATTTCCGGAAAGCTTTTGACACCGTTTCTCAAAAGCGACTTCTAATCAAGCTGCGGGCCTATGGGGTATCGTCTCAGTTGTGCGACTGGATTCGTGATTTCCTGTCAGGAAGGTCGCAGTTCGTAGTAATAGACGGCAAATCGTCGAGTAAAACTAAAGTGATATCAGGTGTTCCCCAGGGAAGCGTCCTGGGACCTCTGCTGTTCCTGATCTATATAAATGACCTTGGTGACAATCTGAGCAGTTCTCTTAGGTTGTTCGCAGATGATGCTGTAATTTACCGTCTAGTAAGGTCATCCGAAGACCAGTATCAGTTGCAAAGCGATTTAGAAAAGATTGCTGTATGGTGTGGCAGGTGGCAGTTGACACTAAATAACGAAAAATGTGAGGTGCTCCACACGAGTTCCAAAAGAAATCCGTTGGAATTCGATTACTCGATAAACAGTACAATTCTCGAGGATGTCAATTCAACTAAGTACCTGGGTGTTAAAATCACGAACAACTTCAGTTGGAAAGACCACACAGATAATATTGTTGGGAAGGCGAGAAAAAGGTTGCGTTTCATTGGCAGGACACTTAGAAGATGCAACAAGTCCACTAAAGAGACAGCTTACACTACACTCTTTCGTCCTCTGTTACAATATTGCTGCGCGGTGTGGGATCCTTACCAGGTGGGATTGACGGAGGATATCGAAAGGGTGCAAAAAAGGGCAGCTCGTTTTGTATTATCACGTAATAGGGGAGAGAGTGTGGCAGAATGATACACGAGTTGGGATGGAAGTCATTCAAGCAAAGACGTTATTCGTCGCGGCGAGACCTATTTACGAAATTTCAGTCACCAACTTTCTCTTCCGAATGGGAAAATATTTTGTTGAGCCCAACCTATATAGGTAGGAATGATCATCAAAATAAAATAAGAGAAATCAGAGCCCGAACAGAAAGGTTTAGGTGTTCGTTTTTCCCGCGCGCTGTTCGGGAGTGGAATGGTAGAGAGATGGTATGATTGTGGTTCGATGAACCCTCTGCCAAGCACTTCAATGTGAATTGCAGAGTGATCATGTAGATGTAGATGTAGATGTCAATAGCACTCAACACTTCATGTGAATAAAGAGCTAGTTCTGTTTCATAGGAACGATGTTTCCTAAAGCCATGTTGACTGTGTGTCAATAGACCGTTTTCTTCGAGGTAATTCATAGTGTTCCAACACAATATATGTTCCAAAATCCTGCTGCATATACACGTTAACGATATGGGCCTGTAATTTAGTGTACTAACTTTCTTGAATTTTCCAGTCGTTGGATACGGATCTTTCGTCGAGCGAACGGTTGTATATGATTGTTAAGAATGGAGCTAATGCATCGGCATACTCCGAAAGGAACGTAATTGGTATACAGTCTGGGCCGGCCGGAGTGGCCGAGCTTTTGTAGGCGCTTCAGTCTGGAACTGCGCGACCGCTACGGTCGCAGGTTCGAATCCTGCCTCGGGCATGGATGTGTGTGATGTCCTTAGGTTAGTTAGGTTTAAGTAGTTCTAAGTTCTAGGGGACTGACGACCACAGATGTTAAGTCCCATAGTGCTCAGAGCCATTTGAACCTTTTTTTTATACAGTCTGGACCACAAGACTTGCTTTTATTAAGTGATTTAAGTTGCTTCACTGCTCCGAGGATATTTACTTCTGCGTTACTCATGTTGGCAGCTGTTCTCGATTCTAATTCTGGAATATTTACTTCGTCTTGTTTTGTGAAGGCATTTCGGAAGGCTGTGTTTAGTAACTCTACTTTGGCAGCAGTGTCTCCGATAGGATCTCCATTGCTATCGCGCAGAGAAGGCATTGATTGTTTCTTGCCGCTGACATACTTCACATATCTTTGGAGGAAAAAGAAAGTTCAACAGTTGCTGGACTTAAGGTAGTCTGGCGTGGTGTCGTATTATAATGTAGGGTCCTACTGATATACACACACGCAGCTCCATATTTATTGAAGGCTGTGAAAACGCTTAATATATTTTATGGAAAGTTAGTGCATGTTACATGTACGGCTCATGCTTCGCAGCGAGCAGTAGAGACATCTACATCTACATCTACATCCGTACTCCGCAAGCCACCTGACGGTGTGTGGCGGAGGGTATTTTGAGTACCTCCATCGGTTCTCCCTTCTATTCCAGTCTCGTATTGTTCGTGGAAAGGAGGATTGTCGGTATGCCTCTGTGTGGGCTCTAATCTCCCTGATTTTATCCTCGCGGTCTCTTCTCGAGAGATCCCTCTGTCGTCTATTTCGATAGCTACCATTTTGTCATCTGTGCGACAGTCTAGAGAAGGAACTACAGTGCACTCTTCCTCTGTGAAACAGTTTTGGAAAAACACATTTAGTATTTCGGCCTTTTGTCTGTCATCGTCTGTTTCAGTACCATTTTGGTGACAGAGTGTCTGGACATTTTGTTTTGATGCACCTACCGCTTCGACATAAGACCAAAATTTCTTAGAATTTTCTGCCAAGTCAGTACATAGAACCTTACTTTCGAATTCATTGAATGGGAGTACATCGGGGGATGTCAGTTACTCGGCGCCTAATCACAGATCGCGAGTACATTATAGGGCAGAGCCAGACAGTTTAAGGGCCAGTATTAACACTGGGAGAACCTGAGGTTTGTAATCCTTACTTAGTTTCTTTAAATTGTTTTTATGATGATGAATAAATGTATTAAAATCACGGCATTTATCCTTTAGTAGAGGGCTATTACAAATGATTGAAGCGATTTCATAAATTCACTGTAGCTCCATTCATTGACATATGGTCACGACACACTACAGATACGTAGAAAAACTCATAAAGTTTTGTTCGGCTGAAGCCGCACTTCAGGTTTCTGCCGCTAGAGCGCTCGAGAGCGCAGTGAGACAAAATGGCGACAGGAGCCGAGAAAGCGTATGTCGTGCTTGAAATGCACTCACATCAGTCAGTCGTAACAGTGCAACGACACTTCAGGACGAAGTTCAGCAAAGATCCACCAACTGCCAACTCCATTCGGCGATGGTGTGCGCAGTTTAAAGCTTCTGGATGCCTCTGTAAGGGGAAATCAACGGGTCGGCCTGCAGTGAGCGAAGAAACGGTTGAACGCGTGCGGGCAAGTTTCACGCGTAGCCCGCGGAAGTCGACGAATAAAGCAAGCAGGGAGCCATTTTCATCTTTCAACAGGATGGTGCTCCACCGCACTTCCATCATGATGTTCGGCATTTCTTAAACAGGAGATTGGAAAACCGACAGATCGGTCGTGGTGGAGATCACGATCAGCAATTCGTGTCATGGCCTCCACGCTCTCCCGACTTAACCCCGTGCGATTTCTTTCTGTGGGGTTATGTGAAAGATTCAGTGTCTAAACCTCCTCTACCAAGAAACGTGCCAGAACTGCGAGCTCGCATCAACGATGCTTTCGAACTCATTGATGGGGACATGCTGCGCCGAGTGTGGGAGGAACTTGATTATCGGCTTGATGTCTGCCGAATCACTAAAGGGGCACATATCGAACATTTGTGAATGCCTAAAAAAACTTTTTGAGTTTTTGTATGTGTGTGCAAAGCATTGTGAAAATATCTCAAATAATAAAGTTATTGTAGAGCTGTGAAATCGCTTCAATCATTTGTAATAACCCTGTACATACTATTTTACTGTACCAGTTAATCTTGTCTCTTGTGTACATTATATAATTTATTCGTTAAAAGGGGGACTTATCCTGACATTCTATCGTATCCACAGGATATCCACAGGCTATCACATTACAATTTACATAATTAATGAGAACAACGTACTCCCACTGGGGGACGTATAAGTGTCAGGGCGACTTCAGTAGTGTTAAGATACCCGTTGCACAAATTATCACTTGCACGTACTCACGGCAAGTTCCCGCCATCAATAGCCAGTAGAAGACGTGGAGGTACGTTAGGCATGGGTGAACATGCCAGGATGAGTTCCTGTGAATCCTGAGAAACAGCCAGCAAAATTTGTGGATGTAACAATCCGAAATCTCAGCGTGAATAAAATATTTGCAGATTAATTGTGATTTCAGCTTGGTTGAATAATTTATGCACACAGGCGTAGAGTCACGCGTTTCATTATAGATAATTTAGTAATAATTCCATCTGTTGTCGCGCTTGACCGTCTGCTCGCTGGCTTAATTGTCTTTGACTAATTTGTTAGAGTTACTGCCGCACTTGAGCGTCTGATCACTGGCTGTAGTCGTTAAGGAATGTTTTATATACGTGTTTGTACATATCACTGCCCAATCACGACGTTGTCTTAACAAAATTAACTGATTATTAAATTATTTTCTTCTACGTGTGCTAGTGTCAATTAAGTAATTATTTGTGTAAGTGAAATTTGCTAAAAAATGGTTCAAATGGCTCTGAGCACTACGGGACTTAACTGCTGTGGTCATCAGTCCCCTGGAACTTAGAACTACTTAAACCTAACTAACCTAAGGACAGCACACACATCCATACCCGAGGCAGGATTCGAACTTGCGACCGTAGCAGTCGCACGGTTCCGGACTGCGCGCATAGAACCGCGAGACCACCGCGGCCGGCAGAAATTTGCACATGAGGGATAATATCGAGTACTCTCACTCTTCGTGCTAACGAGAAACAAGCAAATACTGTAGACAAGGTTAATAGTGAAATGGCGGAGGCAAATGGGAGTATCGAAAATCTGTGGGACAAGACAGAACTGAGAACACTAGGTGCGCAGGGAACAGATGAGATGAACGTGGGTGACAGGGAATTTCTGGAGGAAGGTAGGTTCAGTCAAGCCAGGGGAGGAGAATCTGATAGCGAGGAAGAAACTCGCGAACACGTGGATGTAGTAATAAACATCAGAAGCTGTGGTGTAGTTAGCCCATGTGGACACAAAAGCTCCAGTAATTACTGCAACCGACCACAATCGAATGCGCCGGCACGCAGTAACGCATCAGGGGTTATAGTAGTTATAAAAGACACGAAGAAATTGACAGAACCCAATACCGGTATGTCCGCGCTTGTTCAGAACCAATTGTGTCAAATAACGTGCAAGGTGCTAAAAGTGATAGATGAGGCAATGGAAAATATGAGAAACGAAATAAAAAGAACATGAGGGGAATTCATAACAGGATCGACAAAGTTAGTATGGATATTAACACAATTAAGATGGAAGCAAGAGATGTCAAAGACGAAGAAGTTACATTGCAACCCAAATTGACACGCGAAGGAACAGAGATAAAAAGAACTGCTAATAAAGTTAAATTAATAGCAAGAAACGCGAAACGTATTGCTAGTGTTACTAAGGAGCAGACACTACAAACACCAAACTAGGAAAAGGGCCAATACATACCGGGTGATCAAAAAACTTAATCAACCACGGAATAATGTAGATAGGTAAAAATGGACACACATGCTTGGAATGACATGGGGTTTTATTAGAACAAAAAAAAAAAAAGAAGTATTGCTCGACGCGTGAAAGATCTCTTGCGCGCGTCGTTTGGTGATGATCGTGTGCTCAGCCGCCACTTTCGTCACGCTTGGCCTCCCAGGTCCCCAGACCTCAGTCCGTGCGATTATTGGCTTTGGGGTTACCTGAAGTCGCAAGTGTATCGTGATCGACCGACATCTCTAGGGATGCTGAAAGACGACATCCGACGCCAATGCCTCACCGTAACTCCGGACATGCTTTACAGTGCTGTTCACAACATTACTCCTCGACTACAGCTATTGTTGAGGAATGATGGTGGACATATTGAGCATTTCCTGTAAAGAACATTATCTTTGCTTTGTATTACTTTGTTATGCTAATTATTGCTATTCTGATCAGATGAAGCGCCATCTGTCGGACATTTTTTGAACTTTTGTATTTTTTTAGTTCTAATAAAACACCATGTCATTCCAAGCATGTGTGTCAATTTGTACCTCTCTATCTACATTACTCCGTGATCTATTCAGTTTTCAAATTTATACTGACTTTTTGATCACCCGGTAAATTGCAGAGTAGCATAAGTCGCGTCAAAGAGACACAGTTGCATGCGAAAGAGACTACGCCGAATGAAGTACGTATTGCGAAATTAGAGCAACTCCGAATGAGCATGAAAAGGGCAATGAAACAACTATCCGAAGAAATAAAGTCTCAATACAAAAGTTCAGAAAATACGGAAACTCAGAGTGATAGTAGTGTAACAGCAGCGAGAACGATAGAAACCAGACCAAATTCGGTACAGCACAATCTTGTACAAACAGAAAGCGTAAACACAGTAAAGGAATATGGTGTGGCCAACTTTGACATGGAACATATAACGACACAAAATCTAACAACCTCGCTTGTCTCAAACCACGCGAATAATAACGCCATATTTGACATGGACAACGGTAGCCTGTTAATTCGTACTACCGCACGCCTGTCGAATAATACTGAATGCGCTGTAGAAATGGGGACTGAACACAGCCGGGACTGCGGACCTGAGGAGGCGCGCGAAAGACGTGAAATCCAACCAATGAGAGTAATTACACTACTGGCCATTGAAATTGCAACACCAAGAAGAAATTCAGATGATAAACGCGTATTCATTGGACAAATATATTATACTAGAACTGACATGTCATTACATTTTCACCCAATTTGGGTGCATAGATCCTAAGAAATCAGTACCCAGAACAACCACCTCTGGCCGCAATAACGGCCTTCATACGCCTGCCCATGCAGCTTCAACACGATACCACAGTTCATCAGTTCATCAAGAGTAATGACTGGTGTATTGTGACAAGCCAGTTGCTCGGCCACCATTGACCAGACGTTTTCAGTCGGTGAGAGATCTGGAGAATATGCTGGCCAGGGCAGCAGTCGAACATTGACTGTATCCAGAGAGGCCCGTACAGGACCTGCAACGTGCGGTCGTGCATTATCCTGCTGAAATGTAGGGTTTCACACGGATCGAATGAAGGGTAGAGCCACGGGTCGTAACACATCTGAAATGTAACGTCCACTGTTCAAAGTGCCGCAGTGCGAACGAGAGGTGACCGAGACGTGTAACCAATGGCACACCATACCATCACGCCGGGTGATACGCCAGTATGGCGATGACGAATACACGCTTCCAAAATGCGTTCACCGCGATGTCGCCAAACACGGATGCGACCATCATGATGCTGTAAACAGAATCTGCATTCATCCGAAAAAAATGACGTTTTGCCATTCGTGCACCCAGGTTCGTCATCGAGTACACCATAGCAGGCGCTCCTGTCTGTAATGCAGCGTCAAGGGTAACCGCAGCCACGGTCTCCGAGCTGATAGTCCGTGCTGCTCCTAACGTCGTCGAACTGTTGGTGCAGATGGTTGTCGTCTTGCAAACGTCCCCATCTGTTGACTCAGGGATCGAGACGTGGCTGCACGATCCGTTACAGCCATGCGGATAAGATGCCTGTCATCTCGACTATTAGTGATACGAGGCCGTTGCGATCCAGCACGGCGTTCCGTATTACCCTCCTGAACCCACCGATTCCATATTCTGCTAACAGTCATTGGATCTCGACCATCGCGAGCAGCAATGTCGCGACACGATAAACCGCAATCGCGATAGGCTACAAGCCGACCTTTATCAAAGTCGTAAACGTGATGGTACGCATTTCTCCTCCTTACACGAGGCATCACAACAACGTTTCACCAGGCAACGCCGGTCAACTGCTGTTTGTGTATGAGAAATCGGCTGGAAACTTTCCTCATGTCAGCACGTTGTAGGTGTCGCCACCGGCGCCAACCTTGTGTGAATGCTGTGAAAAGTTAATCATTTGCATATCACAGCATCTTCTTCCTGTCGGTTGCATTTCGCGTCTGTAGGACGTCATCTTCGTGGTGTACCAATTTTAATGGCCAGTAGTGTAAAAACTCCGAAGAAAAATTTTACTTTGAGCACTTCATTTCAGTCAGAAGGTCCCAACACTATAAAGATGACGGAAATATTTTACACTCCAAGACTTTTATAGGACAATTTGATCTGAGTTTACCACCCCACTGGCCTCTCAGATACCAATTACATTTTGTCTGCTCGGACATGGAAGGTGCAACCATCGAATGGATGAGAAACATAGGGAGAACTTGTGAAACACATGAAGAGTTCCGCACAGCGTTTCTGAATAGATACTAGTCGAGAGAAACATAAGACTGAATTAAGCAAGAGATGATAATGTCCAGTAATTTCGAAAATTCAGGGTTCCACAGTCCAGACAAGTTTTTTGAGAACATGGCGAAAAAGAACCAATACTTAGATCAACCATGCAATAGATACACACAGACACATGTACGAGTATATCCATTTTTATTATATGTATGTACTCAAATATTCTTCTCCAGACTTATTATTACAGCCAGTACAGGGTTATTACAAATGATTGAAGCGATTTCACAGCTCTACAATAACTTTATTATTTGAGATATTTTCACAATGCTTTGCACACACATACAAAAACTCAAAAAGGTTTTTTAGGCATTCACAGATGTTCGATATGTGCCCCTTTAGTGATTCGGCAGACATCAAGCCGATAATCAAGTTCCTCCACAACTCGGCGCAGCATGTCCCCATCAATGAGTTCGAAAGCATCGTTGATGCGAGCTCGCAGTTCTGGCACGTTTCTTGGTAGAGGAGGTTTAAACACTGAATCTTTCACATAACCCCACAGAAAGAAATCGCATGGGGTTAAGTCGGGAGAGTGTGGAGGCCATGACATGAATTGCTGATCATGATCTCCACCACGACCGATCCATCGGTTTTCCAATCTCCTGTTTAAGAAATGCCGAACATCACGGTGGAAGTGCGGTGGAGCACCATCCTGTTGAAAGATGAAGTCGGCGCTGTCGGTCTCCAGTTGTGGCATGAGCCAATTTTCCAGCATGTCCAGATACACGTGTCCTGTAACGTTTTTTTCGCAGAAGAAAAAGGGGCCGTAAACTTTAAACTGTGAGATTGCACAAAACACGTCAAGTTTTGGTGACTTGCGAATTTGCTGCACGAATGTGTGAGGATTCTCTACCGCCCAGATTCGCACATTGTGTCTGTTCATTTCACCTTAAGAAAAAATGTTGCTTCATCACTGAAAACAAGTTTCGCACTGAACGCATCCTCCTCCATGAGCTGTTGCAACCGCGCCGAAAATTCAAAGCGTTTGACTTTGTCATCGGGTGTCAGGGCTTGTAGCAACTGTAAACGGTAAGGCTTCTGCTTTAGCCTTTTCCGTAAGATTTTTCAAACCGTCGGCTGTGGTACGTTTAGCTCCCTGCTCGCTTTATTCGTCGACTTCCGCGGGCTACGCGTGAAACTTGCCCGCACGCGTTCAACCGTTTCTTCGCTCACTGCAGGCCGACCCGTTGATTTCCCCTTACAGAGGCATCCAGAAGCTTTAAACTGCGCATGCCATCGCCGAATGGAGTTGGCAGTTGGTGGATCTTTGTTGAACTTGGTCCTGAAGTGTCGTTGCACTGTTATGACTGACTGATGTGAGTGCATTTCAAGCACGACATACGCTTTCTCGGCTCCTGTCGCCATTTTGTCTCACTGCGCTCTCGAGCGCTCTGGCGGGAGAAACCTGAAGTGCGGCTTCAGCCGAACAAAACTTTATGAGTTTTTCTACGTATCTGTAGTGTGTCGTGACCGTATGTCAATGAATGACAGTGAATTTATGAAATCGCTTCAATCATTTGTAATAGCCCTGTACTTCGGTACTACCTTTTACGGCCTATGTGCTTGTTTCAACCATTGTTTAGTGTTAACTTCTAGTTAAGTATGCTGACAATATATGTGACATACGCATGAATTGACGATGCCACAGGAAAAACGCTTGTGTATATGACAGATGTAACTAATTAAAAAATAAAAACTATAATCTCATCAACATTTTTAAAATCCATTGACAGGCCTCACATACACAACACTAAAAAGCAGATAGTAATTGCGTCTTTCCAGCAGGCTGCGGTTGAAACAGGTTTGCAACTTTTGTGCGATTAGAATAACTGTTAGAGAAACCATCTTAAGTTGTGTATGAAGTTTTATTTATTTACTGATGATTAGTTTCAGACAGCTTGTACTAAATCATTCATGTACATAACTCTTACATTACAACCAGACTTGCAAGTAAGTCCCTGGCCACAAAACATATAACTGTAACAATACATAATGTAGCGTTCACACATGAACATCACTGTATGTCAAAACGTAAACATACAGTGATGTTTCTGTGTGGACGCTACAATGTGAGTTGTCATGTTTATATGTTTTGTGGCCAGTAACATACATGCATATCTGGCTGTAATACAAGAGATTCATACATGGATGATTCACTGCAAGCCATCCAAAACTAGCCATCAATAAATAAATAAAACTTCTTACGCAACGTAAGATGGTTCTTCTAACAGTTTCTGTAGGAAGTAAGTGTTTAAACTCGACTGCAATGCAGTGCTGATCATTTGCAAATCCAAGCATGTAGTACACTTCACCAATTATAAGTTTCCACTATTAAGACTCATAATGAGAGATTCTGCAACTCTGTTGAAATTTAAAATTTTCCTTTATTTTATCACCTCAGTTGCACATTTGATTTCATGAAGATAAGTTTCGATCAACATTTGATCATTCTGTATTGTGCGTACATGAGCAGAGCACAGTTTACAATTTCTTCGTGTAATATTGTAATGAATAGTCCCGTACAGATACAGTGGGTTGGTTACGTAACTACATAGATGAAGAAGGTGATCAAATATTCATTAGACTTGTCATTATAAAAATAGATGTTCAACTTAAGTCTTAGAAATAAGGATCAATTTAAATTTAAACTTCACTGCAGTTTTAATGGACAGCAGTGGAAAATAATTCCCCTGTTGCTCACATCCTGAAGCAAAAATTCTTCTGACTAGGTGCTACTTTGGCATCTCACATGGCAGTCTTATTTTCCTTTTCATCAAACACCTGCTACTTTGGGCATACCTTGAGAAACTGTGTCTCTTAACTAATTTCCTGTAATATACATCATCAGGAACCACACTGTGACATTTGTCATGGTATTTTATATGATCAGAAGCCCCATTCCTGAACTGACCCCTCTTGTCCAAGTAATTTAATGTCAAATAACTGAATGTAAGATCAAGACTGTAGACAATCAGAAGTGCAGTTGTCAAAGTTACCATTTCTATTACACAATATCAGAAACCTCAGTGCTGAAGCAACCACCAGCAGTGAAAGTGATCATATGCTGAACGGCTGAACTTAAGGTCAGGAGCGTACATGATCAGAAACCCACCTGTGGAAGTTACCATTTGTAACACGCAAGATCAGAAACTTCATTGCTGAACTCTCTATCTGCAGTCCAACTGATGACACAGCAAATATCTGATCACAAAGTCAACACATAGGGTCAGAAACTTCCATAGCTGAACTCACTTTTTGTAGTACAAGTGATGAACCACAAAACAGCTGAATGCATCATCGAAAATCTACATGATCAGAAACTCACTTGTGAAAGTTACCATTTGTAACATACATGATCAGTAACCTCAGAGCTGAACTGACCATCTGTATTCCAACGAATGGGAAATTAGATTGTTGAACATGCAGTCAGCAATGTATATGATCCGAAAGCCACTTGTGAAAGTTACCATTTGTAACACACATGATCAGAAACCTCATTGCTAAACTCACTATGTGTAGTCCAAGTGATAAGACACCAAACAGCTGAACAGATAGTCAACAATCTACATGATCACAAACCCACTCCTCAAGTTACAATTTTTAACACAAATGATCAGAAATCTCATTGCTGGACACAGCATTGGTAATTCACATGATGTGACACCAAATAGCTGAATGCATACTCAACAGTCTGAATGATCAGAAACTCACTTGTGAATGTTACCATTTGTAACACAAATGATTACAAATATCATTGCTGAACTCACCAAGTGCATTCCAAGTGATGAGACAGTGAACAGCTGATCATAACAATCAACAGTGTACACAATCAGAAACTCACCTGTGAAAGTTAGCATTTGTAACACAAACATTCAGAAACTTCGTTGCTGAATTCACTGTCTGCAGTCCAAGTGATGAGACATCAAATATCTGATCACAAGGTCAACAGTGTACACAATGACTAATCCACTTAAAAATTACCATTTGTAATATATATGATCAGAAACTTCCATTCTGAACCCACTTTTTGTAGTACAAGTGATGCACCACCAAACATGTGAACGCATCATCAAAAATCTACATGATCAGAAACTGACTTGTGAAAGTTACGATTTGTAACATACATGATCAGAAATCTCAGTGCTGAGCTGACCATCTGTAGTCCAAGTAATGGGAAACTAAATAGCTGAACACACAATCAACAGATTACATGATCTGAAAGCCACTTATGAAAGCTACCATTTGTAACACACATGATCAGAAACCTCATTGCTGAACTCACCATGTGTAGTCCAAGTTTTAAGACACCAAACAGCTGAACAGATAGTCAACAATCTACATGATCACAAACCCGCTCCTCAAGTTACAATTTTTAACACAAATGATCAGAAATCTCATTGCTGGACACAGCATTTGTAATTCACAAGATGTGACACTAAATAGCTGAATGCACAGTCAACAGTCTGAATGATCAGAAACTCACGTGTGAAAGTTACCATTTGTAACACAAATGATTACAAACATCATTGCTGAACTCACCATGTGCATTACAAGTGAACAGCTGATCATAACAATCAACGTTGTACATGATCAGAAACCCATTTGTGAAAGTTACCATTTGTAACACACATGATCAGAAACTTCGTCGCTGAACTCACTGTCTGCAGTCCAAGTGATGAGACAGTAAATATCTGATCACACACAATGACAAACCCAGTTGTGAAACTACAATCTGTAGTACATATGATCAGAAACTTCCACTGCTGAACTCACTTTTTGTAGTACAAGTGATGCACCACCAAACAGCTGAATACATCATCAAAAATCTACATGATCAGAAACCGACTTGTGAAAGTTACAATTTGTAACACACATGATCAGAAATCTCAGTGCTGAGCTGAACATCTGTAGTCCAAGTAATGGGAAACTAAATAGCTGAACACACAATCAACAGTGTACATGATCAGAAACCCTCCTGTGAAAGTTACCATTTGGAACACACAAGATCAGAAACCTCACGCCTTAAGCCACTACCTCTAGTCCAAGTGATGAGACACCAAACAGCTGAACGTGTGGTCAATGGTGTACATGATCAGGAACCCAATTGTGAGAGTGAATCATATGATCAGAAACTTCAGATTGCTGAACTCACCATCGGCTGTGGCCGCCCAGTAGGAGTACCGTGCGTCCTGCGCCGTTGTCACAGCCGCCCCCAGCCGGTTGCCACCCCCAGGTGACCCGTCTCCTCCCCCACCACCTCCAGAGCCGCCTCCACCGCCTCCAGGGCTGGGAGTGAAGCTGCCTCCCGGACTCCCCACTGAAACACACATGCGACCTCTCAATTGTGTCTGTGATTGGTACTTCTGTTGTTATAGCATATCAACATACAAGAGGAAGATAGGTTTGTATCAGGCAACTAATTGTATCGGTCAAGGGCCGTTCCTAAACTCCATGGATTTTAATACGTACTCCGAACTTTTCCTTTGTTTCCTTTAGTGCTTGCTCAATATACAGATTGGATAGCATCGGGGAGAGGCTACAACTCCCTTCCCAACCACTGCTTCCCTTTCATGTCCCTCGATTCTTATATCTGCCATCTGCTTTCTGTACAAATTGTAAATAGCCTTTCGTTCCCTGTATTTTACCCCTGCCACCTTCAGGATTTGAAAGAGAGTATTCCAGTGAACATTGTCAAAGGTTTCTCTAAGTCTACAAATGCTAGAAACGTATGTTTGCCTTTCCTTAATCTTTCTTCTAAGATACCCTAGAACTTAGAACTACTTAAACTTAACTAACCTAAGGACACCACTCACATCCACGCCCGAGGCAGGATTCGAACCTGCGACCGTAGCAGCAGCACGGTTCCGGACTGAAGCGTCTAGAACCACTCGGCCACAGCGGTCGGCTGACGTTGTTTACGTTTGGAAGCAAGTAATATAGCATTTTTATAGAGTCTTTGGATCCAACTGATATTATTCTCTGTATCGTAGGCTGTGAAAATGTCTATCCCACTGGAATGGAAATGTTAAACCAGCACAGCAGTACGTTCTGGTTGTATCGGAGAAAATAATGTCCGGTTATAGCGGAGAGAAAGGATAGTATGAAAATTAAAATATTTGCCTTTTTCCCTTTAATAGACAAAGATGGACAAGACACGGCCTAAATGAGATGAAAACAACATGAAGGAACCCGTAGAGAAAGTCAGATTTCTTGAAATGACAATCGGGGATGTGAATGAGAAATATTTATATATGAAAGGTACTGTAAGCGATAGACTTCAAGCTTAGGGAAAAGTAATGAGGTGGCCATGGAATCTGTTTTAGGAAATAACAACGGTTTATTGCGAACAGAAACAGTATGAATAGAAAACAGTATTATATTATCACGTTCAACATTTAGATATCTAGCTTAACCCTTTGGGTAATTTGTGAGTTCTCATATCCAGTGTTCAAATATACTGAGCAACTGAAAGAAAAACATCGGTTCAATAAGACAAAAATTAAAGTGCTTAAAGATGTTTTCTATGATTTTATGAAAAGTGGCGAAAATTTAAGACTGGGGACAGCTGAATCCATTACTTTGCAACAATCAGCAGGTGTCAGCAAAGAAAAGTTGACAGATTGTTTGACAAGACAGATGAGCTGACTGATGGACATGATGAAGATTGGAGTCACGTACAGTCCAAACAAATGTTTTTCCACCAAGATGACTCTTTTATATATTATAATGTAATATCAGATACAAGCCTATAAGGACTTAGACGACGAAAATGAAAGTGGTGGAAAAATCTGTAGATAATCAACGAACATATGTTCTTATGGCATCGAGTTTTATAATTCCATGAAGTAACGTATCACAGTTTTGTTTAGTGGGAAGGATGTTCCAATACGACCTTCAGAAGGTATTATAATTTGGAAATGGCTTACGTGATCGACGCAAGCCGACCATTAGCAACTGAAAGCACCAATCCACTTCATTCTTTCGTTTCCCAGATTCAGAAGACTTTAAATACTGCGATCCAATACTGCGATCCACGTAGACCTGTTTTATGTTTTCAGAAAGATTTCAGTGTAGTATTTTTTATTGGTCTTTCAGGTGTTCAAGTTCTTGACTGCAGTGGATAACCCTTAAAACGAAAATGCTTAACACGAGAAATCAACACTGCAGTTGCGGCGAAATACTATACGATCTCATGTGTTTTCTTTCTACCACACGGAACTAAATTCATTCTTCTGACGAACAAATCTACAAGTCCTTTCTGCATTGTCGACGTCACCCTTTAGTTAATGGCTTATTTTTTCGTTACATCTAATGAAATAAATAATAGTTGCTATCATTTCTATGTTACCACTTGTCTTTGGACATCGCCATTGTCAAAACCACCTAGTTTTCGAATTCGGTGAGATGCGTGTGACAAAGTTGGTAAATTGTGGACAAAGTCAATGTACTGGGTGATCAAAAAGGTATATAAATTTGAAAACGTAATAAACCACGGAATAATGTAGATAGAGAGGTAAAAATTGACACACATGCTTGGAATGACATGGGGTTTTATTAGAACAAAAAAAAACAAAGCTCACAAAATGTCCGACAGATGGCGCTGGACAACAAAACTGCTACCGTGACGGGTGAGAGGTACGCCGATATGTTACAGAAACGCATCATCCCCAGCCAGGCTGATAAACACCTGCTGGAACGTACGATGTTTATGCAGGATGGCGCTCCACCCTATATTGCTAGACGCGCGTCGTTTGGTGATGATCGTGTGCTCAGCCGCCACTTTCGTCATGCTTGGCCTCCCAGGTCCCCAGACCTCAGTCCGTGCGATTATTGGCTTTGGGGTTACCTGAAGTCGCAAGTGTATCGTGATCGACCGACATCTCTAGGGATGCTGAAAGACAACATCCGACGCCAATGCCTCACCATAACTCTGGACATGCTTTACACTGCTGTTCGCAACATTATTCCTCGACTATTCTGATCAGATGAAGCGCCATCTGTCGGACATTTCTTGAACTTTTGTATTTTTTTGGTTCTAATAAAACCCGATGTCATTCCAAGCATGTGTGTCAATTTGTACCTCTCTATCTACATTATTCCGTGATTTATCCAGTTTTCAAATTTATACTGACTTTTTGATCACCCGGTTTGTTGTTGTGGTCTTCAGTCTTGAGACTGGTTTGATGCAGCTCTCCATGCTACTCTATCCTGTGCAAGCTTCTTCATCTCCCAGTACCTACTGTAACCTACATCCTTCTGAATCTGCTTAGTGTATTCATCTCTTGGTCTCCCTCTACGATTTTTACCCTCCACGCCGCCCTCCAATGCTAAATTTGTGATCCCTTGATGCCTCAAAACATGTCCTACCAACCGATCCCTTCTTCTAGTCAAGTTGTGCCACAAACTTCTCTCCAATCCTATTCAATACCTCCTCATTAGTTACGTGATCTACCCACCTTATCTTCAGCATTCTTCTGTAGCACCACATTTCGAAAGCTTCTATTCTCTTCTTGTCCAAACTGGTTATCGTCCATGTTTCACTTCCATACATGACTACATTCCATACAAATACTTTCAGAAACGACTTCCTGACACTCAAATCCATACTCGATGTTAACAAATTTCTCCTCTTCAGAAACGATTACCTTGCCATTGCCAGTCTACATTTTATATCCTCTCTACTTCGACCATCATCAGTTATTTTACTCCCTAAATAGCAAAACTCCTTTACTACTTTAAGTGTCTCATTTCCTAATCTAATCCCCTCAGCATCACCCGATTTAATTTGGCTACATTCCATTATCCTCGTTTTGCTTTTGTTGATGTTCATCTTATATCCTCCTTTCAAGACACTGTCCATTCCGTTCAACTGCTCTTCCAAGTCCTTTGCTGTCTCTGACAGGATTACAATGTCATCGGCAAACCTCAAAGTTTTTACTTCTTCTCCATGAATATTAATACCTACTCCGAATTTTTCTTTTGTTTCCTTTACTGCTTGCTCAATATACAGATTGAATAACATCGGGGAGAGGCTACAACCCTGTCTCACTCCTTTCCCAACCACTGCTTCCCTTTCATGCCCCTCGACTCTTATAACTGCCATCTGGTTTCTGTACAAATTGTAAATAGCCTTTCGCTCCCTGTATTTTACCCCTGCCACCTTCAGAATTTGAAAGAGAGTACTCCAGTTAACGTTGTCAAAAGCTTTCTCTAAGTCTACAAATGCTAGAAACGTAGGTTTGCCTTTTCTTACTCTTTCTTCTAAGATAAGTCGTAAGGTTAGTATTGCCTCACGTGTTCCAACATTTCTATGGAATCCAAACTGATCCTCCCCGAGGTCCGCTTCTACCAGTTTTTCCATTCGTCTGTAAAGAATTCGCGTGAGTATTTTGCAGCTGTGACTTATTAAACTGATAGTTCTGTAATTTTCACATCTGTCTACACCTGCTTTCTTTGGGATTGGAATTATTATATTCTTCTTGAAGTCTGTGGGTACTTCGAGTGTCTTATACATCTTGCTCACCAGATGGTAGAGTTTTGTCATGACTGGCTCTCCCAAGGCCATCAGTAGTTCTAATGGAATGTTGTCTACTCCCAGGGCCTTGTTTCGACTCAGGTCTTTCAGTGCTCTGTCAAACTCTTCACGCAGTATCGTATCTCCCATTTCATCTTCATCTACATCCTCTTCCATTTCCATAATATTGTCCTCAAGTACATCGCCCTTGTATAAACCCTCTATATACTCCTTCCACCTTTCTGCCTTCCCTTCTTTGTTTAGAACTGGGTTTCCATCTGAGCTCTTGATATTCATACAAGTGGTTCTCTTCTCTCCAAAGACCTCTTTAATTTTCCTGTAGGCAGTATCTATCTTACCTTTAGTGAGACAAGCCTCTACATCCTTACATTTGTACTCTAGCCATCCCTGCTTAGCCATTTTGCACTTCCTGTCAATCTCATTTTTGAGACGTTTGTATTCCTTTTTGCCTGCTTCATTTACTGCATTTTTATATTTTCTCCTTTCATCAATTAAATTCAATATTTCTTCTGTTACCCAAGGATTTCTATTAGCCCTCGTCTTTTTACCTACTTTATCGTCTGCTGCCTTCACTACTTCATCCCTCAGAGCTACCCATTCTTCTTCTACTGTATTTCTTTCCCCCATTCCTGTCAATTGTTCCCTTATGCTCTCCCTGAAACTCTGTACAACCTCTTGTTCTTTCAGTTTATCCAAGTCCAATCTCCTTAAATTGCCGCCTTTTTGCAGTTTCTTCAGTTTCAATCTGCAGTTCATAACCAATAGATTGTGGTCAGAGTCCACATCTGCCCTTGGAAATGTCTCACAATTTAAAACCTGGCTCCTAAATCTCTGTCTTACCATTATGTAATCTATCTGATACCTTTTAGTATCTCCAGGATTCTTACAGGTATACAACCTTATTTCATGATTCTTGAACCAAGTGTTAGCTATGATTAAGTTATGCTCTGTGCAAAATTCTACAAGGCGGCTTCCTCTTTCATTTCTTCCCCCCAGTCCATATTCACCTACTATGTTTCCTTCTCTCCCTTTTCCTACTGACGAATTATTTAAGTATACTATCGAAACATCTGAAGAAATTCATTGAGTCACTTTCAAGTTTTTCGTTTAACATTTATCTTCATATTTTCTGTAATGTGAATATATGTCCACTTGTTGCAGCAAATCCATTGTATGTCCTTTATTTAGTCGGTGGAGTATTTTGACATTTTGCTCTATTTTTCCAAATAGGTGTCGTGCATTATGTACAAGTGTTGCTATGGCTGATGTAGTGTGTCTGTTGAGTGTGCAGGCTTTTATGTGTGCTTGTGTACCTAATGTTGAAATTATGGCCTGTTTGTCCTAGGTAGAACATGGAGCATTCCTGTAAGGCACGTATAGCTTCGGCCTGGTCGTGGTCTGTGACGTCACCAGAGCTTCGCCCAGCAAGAGTGTTTTCCATCACGTGACCAGATCTGATGTTTAAGCTTTAATTACATAAAAATAACAGATCTCTTGTGAGCATATTGACCGCTAGTGCTACTTGAATATTATAATCACAATAACAACAGTCAGAACCATATTTTTAACCCTTAACTACTGTGGTCTTTCACAGGAACAGTTACTACGAAGGGGTCTCACAGATCGCATTTTTACATTTTATATAACAAACCAGAATTTTGTGAATATATATACTTTCTTGATTTTCAGTCATGCATTACACTTCTCAGAGGTAGACTTTGTAGAAATTTGTTTTTTTTTTTAACAATGCAGTATTTTAAACGCTTCGACAATTAAAACAAAGCAAAATTTGGAGTATATTTTTATTTTATGAGTTACGAAAATAGCAGCAAATAGTTAGCTCTCTACTCACACACAGATTATCACCAGAGAGATTATATTACAAATTGTCAATAGTCAGTTTCCACCTACAAACACTTCACGCAGACCTTCCTGGAACACTTCAAACAAATCAGAACACCACACTGTTGACACGGATATCTTGTTTTCCTCTTCAGACGACGAGGGCAAAAGGCACACATTTTTCGATTTTCGAATTCTTCTTTCAGTGTCTGAGGCTCATCTTGTAAGTGCAGTATTCTTGTGATGGTGTCACTCAACTCTCGTGGCAAACATCCAGTAGAAATTCTACGCTTCATTTGAGGTTCAACTAGGTCTCTTGCTAGAGTCTTCATGAAGCTCAATCCCGACAATACTTCTGCCTTTGGATAAGCTCGATGTACCGTATAACAATTTACACCGCAAGCAACACCCACTAATGTGAAGAAAATGGCGAAAGGCCATCTTCTTGTCCGGCGACTTGACGAATAAGCTTTGGTCGGGACACTCCACGCCACCTTTTGTTGTGTTATAAAACAGGATGATCTCAGGTTTTCCTGATTCAGGATCATTGTTTACTGGATCAGTATTGCAGCTTTGGACTTCTTGGGCACAAAGGAAACCAGCCATGTCTTCTGTAACACTGTAAAGTCTTCACACCACGTTTCTTATTAGGTAAGAAGTTCTGTGGGATCTTCTCCTTTTCGTTCATTTTCGGTGTACCAAAGTATGTGAGACCTTTTTATTGAAAGTTCATGGACTGATGAGTAGCAGTTGTCACGTGTAACGTGTAACGTGTAACACCAATTGAAGAACAGCCTGTGTGGGGACTCTGTGACCTTTCTCATGGCTGGGAAGGGTGTGACCGTCGCTGCCTTTCCCAGAATGAATGACTGCACTGTACAAGTAATTTGTACGAGCGTCAGTCAAACACTGAACTTTCACGCCATACTTTGCCAGTTTGTTTGGTATGTACATTCTAAACCCGCACCTTCCACGAAAAGGAACAAGCATTTCATCGACACACACTGTTGCACCTACAGAGCAGCAAAGTCGACTGTTTTTGATGAAACACAGAAAGATTTGTGAAATTGCTGCTGATTTGTCTATTTTCTTTCTTTCTTCGCTATCATTTGGATTGTCAAATCGTAACGCAGGCAATAAAAAAGTAAAATCTTTCTTTGCTAACAGTGCCTGTTACATCGGTTGAAAACAAGCTGTAAACAGACTCGTTCCCCGACTTGAAAATGGCCGAATACACTGAAAGGTGGCTACACTGAGCCACAGCGCCAGAGATTGCGCCAAAGAGTTTTATTCAGCCGCCTCCACTGGCAGTGCTTGTCGAGATGTGGCAGTAGGGAGTGCTTGTGCAGATCTTGCTGAGAGGATATTGATAGCTGTGCTATTTGTGGCCATGTTGTATGCAGTTGTTTGATGGGCTAGACAGCAGATGTTGTTCGAATGGAGATATTGTAATGATCAGAGTGCTTTTCGTCAATATACAGGGTGATTCAAAAAGAATACCACAACTTTAGGAATTTAAAACTCTGCAACGACAAAAGGCAGAGCTAAGCACTATCTGTCGGCGAATTAAGGGAGCTATAAAGTTTCATTTAGTTGTACATTTGTCGGCTTGAGGCGCTGTTGACTAGGCGTCAGCGTCAGTTGATGCTAAGATGGCGACCGCTCAACAGAAAGCTTTTTGTGTTATTGAGTACGGCAGAAGTGAATCGACGACAGTTGTTCAGCGTGGGGCACTGAGAATCCGCGGGAAACAACTCAGTATGAACGTGACTCGCCTAAGGTGAACGTTTTCTGTGCCATTTCAGCCAATAAAGTTTTTGGTCCCTTTTTCTTCGAAGGTGCTACTGTAACTGGACTACAGTATCTGGAGATGTTAAAGAATCGGCTGTTCCCTCAGCTCGAACAAGAAGCACAACAATTCATATTTCAGCAGGATGGAGCGCCACCACATTGGCACTGATCTGTCCGTAACTACCTGAACGTCAACTACCCGAGGCGATGGATCGGCCGCCAGGCAGCCCGTGACAGAGCACTTCATCACTGGCCTCCAAGAAGCCCTGATCTTACCCCCTGCGATTTTTTCTTATGGGGGTATGTTAAGGATATGGTGTTTCGGCCACCTCTCCCAGCCACCATTGATGATTTGAGACGAGAAATAACAGCAGCTATCCAAACTGTTACGCCTGATATGCTACAGAGAGTGTGGAACGAGTTGGAGTATCGGGTTGATATTGCTCGAGTGTCTGGAGGGGGCCATATTGAACATCTCTGAACTTGTTTTTGAGTGAAAAAAGAACCTTTTTAAATACTCTTTGTAATGATGTATAACAGTAGGTTATATTATGTTTCTTTCATTAAATACACATTTTTAAAGTTGTGGTATGCTTTTTGAATCACCCTGTATATGAAGGTAAAAAAAATTCCTTTTTTTTTTAATTATCTCAATGTCTTAAATAATGCGTCATTACAGGTTCAGTCAACAAAGCACCTGGCTTGTGTTCTTGTATTAGAGTGTAATTCTGGTTTCCTTACGCAATTATAGTATTTCTATTTTTTTTATTACTTCAGTATAAATGGTATTTAAAATTTCTTGTCTTATTGAAGAAGAACCGTGCCAGATGTGTACGTTGAATCACACTTCCACACACAGAACAATTACACTTGTGCTTTGGTTTCGTACGTTTTATAGTTGCTGGGGACTTAATTAATTAATTGTGTTAACGGAAATTTTCATTTCATTCTTTGTTGTTGTTCTATGCAGTCAGATTGCGTACAAATACTAGTCAGGGCCAACCGTTTACGAGACTTCGTAATCGGACTGACAGCTACTAAAAATTAAAAGTATTTGCATTTGATATTTATATAATTAAGCCCCCATGCAACATTAACAGATCAATTAGAGCCTTCAATTCAGTGACATCAACGTCTTGTAGATAGGATAAGCGATCTTTAACATACTGCGCTCTAAGCTTACATATTTTCAGATTTGTCCATCCAATGATTTCGTCTGGAATTCCTGGTGTAAAGAACAGTTTCCATACTTCCAAAACAGCAGGGTTTTCTCTTAGAACTTTTCGCCATCTGTCGCAGTACAGGAAGCTGCAAGACGATGTTGTGTTGCCCTGTTCTTACGTTAGCTCATCGCTGCTTCTTTTGTCCATCGAAAACATCTGTTCTTACTGAAGAAGTAAGCTCCACATGTTCATCACTTTCAGTTTCCTGCTCTGAATTAGTGTCGTGATCACTAAATATCTCAAAATCAAGATCATTGTCGCTGTCATCAAAGTCTTCATCCGAAGAATCAATGGGGCGATCTTGAACATCCACATCCGTCTCACATAACACACGTTGCATAGAAGGTCCAGCTTTCCCTGCCAAGGAGAAACAGTACCATTCAACAAAAACGCGGCACGCAAACACTATGGAACGGCTGTGAGACCTCTCAAGGCTAATAATTACGAAACAAGGTGCAGAAAGAATGCTGGCACGTGAAGCTTGTCAGCCAATAGGAAGGTAGACGGAAGAGACCATTTGGCTTTGCACGGGTGTGAGAAATATCTCGACACATAAATCTGTAGCGGTCTGAGACACGGTCGACAGTAGTTAAGGGTTAAGACAGGAAAACAGCCTATTGTTACGTAACAATTGTACTGCGTCCTGTCAGATTCAATAGCTCAAGCAGAAGTGGTCGAGTTGAACAGCGGAACTGAAACGTCGCGGACATGCGTTCCTATTCTAACAAGGGAACCTCCCCATCGCACCCCCTCAGATTTAGTTATAAGTTGGCACAGTGGATAGGCCTTGAAAAACTGAACACAGATCAATCGAGAAAACGGGAAGAAGTTGTGTGAAACTATGAAAAAAATTAATAAAATATACAAACGGAGTAGTCCATGCGAAGATAGGCAACATCAAGGACAATCGTAGTCAAGGACCGCCGTGGTCTCCTGGTTAGCGAGAGCAGCTACGGAACGAAAGGTCCCAGGTTCAAGTCCTCCCTCGAATAAAAATTTTATTTTTTATTTTTAGTTTATGTGACAAACACTTTTTTGGGAGTGATTATCACATCCACAAGGAAACCTAAATCGGGCAAGGTAGAAGAATCTTTTTACCCATTCGCTAAGTGTACAAGTTAGGTGGGTCGACAACATATTCCTGTCATGTGACACACATGCTGTGGTGTCACCGCCAGACACCACACTTGCTAGGTGGTAGCTTAAATCGGCCGCGGTCCATTTAGTACATGTCGGACCCGCGTGTCGCCACTGTGTGATCGCAGACCTAGCGCCACCACAAGGCAGGTCTCGAGAGACGATATAGCACTCGCCCCAGTTGTACGAGGAGATTGCTAGCGACCATACGGACGAAGCCTTCCTCTCATTTGCCGAGAGACAGTTAGAATAGCCTTCTGCTAAGTCCATGGCTACGACCTAGCAAGGCGCCATTAGCCTTACCTACTTTGAGAGTTATAGTATAAATGTCTCAAGAAGAATGCTGTAGTCATCAAATAATAAAGTTAAGTATAAAGCAGCTACGTACTTTTCTTGCTACCATTCAATAGTTATCCTGTTCCAGAATTGACGCCCGTCGGCGTGAGTGTGTACGCGTGCCTTTCTATCGGCTACCCGTCACTGTGGACTGGCTGCCTTGTCAGTCCACTTCACATGCCGTCACCAGTGTTGTATAGAATGTATCAGACGTGTTTTCCTGTGGAGGAATCGGTTGACCTATGACCTTGCGATCAAATGTTTTCGGTGTCCATTGGAGAGACACGTCCTTTCGTCTACTAATCGCACGGTTTTGCAGTGCGGTCGCAAAACACAGACACTAAACTTGTTACAGTGAACAGAGACGTCAATGAACGAACGGACAGATCATAACTTTGCGAAAATAAAGAAAGTAAAATTTTGAGTCGAGGGAAGACTTGAACCGAGGACCTCTCGTTCCGCAGCTACTCACGCTTACCACGGGACCACGGCAGTCCTGAGTTCACATTTTCCTTGATGTTGTATATCTAGCGCATGGACTACTCAGTTTGTACATTTTGCTTATTTTTTTCATAGTTCCAGACAACTTCTTCCTGTTTTCTCGATTGATCTGTGTTCAGTTTTTCAAGGCCTATCCACTGTGCCAACTTATAACTAAATCTGAGGGGGGTGCGATGGGGAGGTTTCCTTGTGAGTATTGTGTACTCGCTCCCTTCTACAAGTCCCAGAAGTTCGCAACGGGAATTTTCCGAACACCCTGTACTTCAGAACTGCCCGTTGCCTCAATACAGGGCGATAATTAATCCGTTACGGGGCAGTGTGCGAGCGAAAGGCACGTGCTCAGACAGACAGACAGACAAGTGCTGAGAGGAGAGAGCTTAAGGCCCCCCTCCCCCCCCCCCCGCCCCCCGCCCACGCAAACACGCGACAACAAGCAAGCTGACAAACACGGTTTTCGTCCGTCGCTCCGTGCCTTATCGGGAACGCTAGCTGCAGTAGCGGATCTCGCGAGGACGTCTGTCTTATCTCTTCTGGCAAGAGAGAGGCTGGCAACACCTGCAGCAGGAAATGTGTCGAAAAAGATCTACGAGAACTGGTATTTGGCTTCTCGGTTGGAGATGAAACAAATAGGTGTTTGATTGGTTTTGGAAATTCAACCCCTGAGAGGGTGCAACAGGGTCAGACTGGTTCAGTGACTCATCATCTGCCGACCTGTAATGTTATGTGTGCCTCGCTGCTTTCTTTTTCCTTAACTAATTTGTGCCCGATTTTATTCTGAGAAGCTCAGTAATGTATGTAAATACCGAAAATGTAAGTGTGATTCAAAAACTACTTGAAGTGAAGCGCAGCTGTACAGCAAGAAACTCTTTAGCGCGCAATCCCCGTACCGATAGTATTAGAGAATCTTTGAGTATGGACTCTAAAAAAAAAGACAATTGATTTTATTAAAAAAAGACTGTTCATCTGTATCTTGTGGAAAGAGGACGTGTTGCTAGGTCATCGCTCAGAACGTATTGTTACATTTAATTTAAATTGATATTTTAGTGATAAAACAGAGTAAAGTATGTGTAAGAGTTGCCAAACATTTATGTATAAAAAAATTTTCTGGAAGTGAAGAATAGAAATGTCTTGTTTTTGGAAAAGGAGGTGAACTTCATTGTTGTCGCCGTCTATTAATTGACAGAATTGTAAGTGTACAAAGTTCACCAAAATACCGGAAAAGAAATGCATTCTCTATGGTTTTCATTCAATAAGTAACAACCTCTAATAATTTCTTAATTACAGTAATTGGATTATGTTCTTGTACAATAGTATGGTGCTAAACTCCACTGACCAATTTTGGTGTACCAGGGACGTGTAGTTTCAAGGAAGTTTGTGTGTCAAGCAGTCTCCTTTTCACACGAAAAGCAGACTGCTGTTTGATCTTACTTACTTAACAACAGTGGTCCCTTAGGTATGAAAAACTACGAAAACTTGGGCTCAAAGCTATCCGCAATACGGCCAAGTAACTAACAGAGTCGTATTTTAAAGAACAATAACTTCCTCCAAATTGCAATACGTCACCAACTGATGCAGAACCTGATCATTCAAGGAGGTAGCAACCAAAAATTCAGGTACCAGTTAGACTTGAAGTAAAAATCTCAGTCAAAAATCAATCTCTCTCTCTCCAAACATACATATAAATATTGATTTTATTAAAAAAAAGTCATTTTACAACCCCAAGCTGCTAAGGATAGGAAATACAGAGTGTATACGACCCGGAACAACCGGGAGATCCGGGAAAAACCTGGGAATTTTTTTCATTAGGGAGAAAACCGGGAAAAAACCGAGAATTTTTTTAGAATTCCGGGATATTTCTTTGTTTTAGTTTCCAGTTAAATTTTTTGTTATTTTTGACTGGTAAGAAATAATACTCTAACATAGAATATTACTGCATTCTGCTACTGCAAAATAATACTGCAGCAATAAAACATGAACGAGAGAAAAAAACTAAAATAAAAGTTGGAAAGGAAATGCGCCATGTAGACAAAGAAACACAGTGCTCGTACAAGCGTTTTGCCAGTAGCAAAATGTGTAAAAGGCTTTAGGAAGACTATGCAGTGCTACATAACAACAAATTGCCTCCGATGAGCATGACGTCACAACTGTCAACATTAGATTCTTGTGAGCAGTTGCGAGCGGGCTCATGTGCATGCGCAGTTGAGTCGCGGCATGTGCTTTCTGTTAGCTGTATAAGCGAGCAGCAAGATGACAACCGGAGAAATGTTACTGGCGGGCGGCGCAAGCTGCCATATTCACTGGGAGCAAACCGGGGTATCTGCCTCGGGAGGCAATTTCAGTCAAGCATTAACCACCTTGCGGAACAATGAAGTTATTTTCGTCGGTTTTGCAAAAGAAACATGGTTTTATTAATCTTTTCCGCTGAGGCAGTCAATTTATTTGAAACGAAGTGTATAATTCCACACTGTGGGCTACTTTCAACTGTTCGCTGCATTTTGAAAGAGCATGTTTTCATCTTCTAGCACGTACGGCATTATGCGATAATAAAGAACCAAAAATGAGATAATGCAGTACTGGTAGTCCAAGAAAATGTACAACCGAATTTGTACTTAGGAATGTGCGCTTCAAGCCGAATTATGCATTTTGGTATGGTTCACGAAATTCGTCTGACGTCTTGTTTCTGTTATGACATAATGTAAGATCTTCTAATGTTTTACACCTACGAACATACGGGCTTCCTGCGTCATCGTAGCTGCGCAAGCGCGGTCAAGCCTCTGGCAACTGCTGGAACAAACCTCTTTCTGAAAGGTCGCGCGGAAAATTTTGCGAATGATTGATTGAAAAGCGTTACTTTCAAAGTAAATTTCCTTTTACGCGAGATGAAATACGTGCGAGAATGTGCTATGAATTTCTTATTCTTAAATCACAGAGCGTTTGAGACTCTCATTTAAAAATCAACTGTTTGAGGACGGTCATTTAGTAAAAATTTCGAGCCCAGAAGATCAGACATTCCTGTCGGTATTAAAAATTTTAATGACACATTTGTGTCATGCATCTTAAAGTGTAACAGAAAAAGATCAACATTTTACGTGAAAGTTTACTTTCTCTTGCATTGGGAAGTACCCCCTGCTATGCACTTCACAGTGGTTTCCGGAGCAGTTACTTACATGAAGTGTGTGCCTTGATCTTTATTACCCAGTACTTTTGTTGTTGCAGAGAGCAGACACGATTGGAACCTCTCAGCTTCCCATGCACTGAGGGTATACGGGGCAGGCAAGAGAACCGTGTGTATGGATATAAAGGCAGTGAAAGGCACGTTCTACCACACATCGTCACTGATGGTCCAGGCACACAAGGCGATGCAGCTGGATTATGAGTTAGGACGGTACGTACAAAGAGCAAACCATGGTTACGGTAAACTGGTGGGTACTCACCGAGCGTCGACCCCAGCTGGGAGTAGCCGTTCACTGCCGCCTGCAGCTGCATGTTCTGGACCTGGTGGTGCTGGAGCTGGAAAAACACAAACACTCATGCTGCTATGTAAGTCTGCAGGCTTTCATGGCGCTAGTCACTCACTGGTGATGAAGTCTTCCGAGTTGTGAGGCCACGCCGTATTAGCCACAAGCTTCTTCACTGCTCGACGTTTTCTGTCCATCCGCCGCGGTCCTCTTCGCTCTTGGACTGGCGTCTCTGGATGAATGAGTGTTCAGACATCCGGAGACGCGAGTGGAATACTGAGGGAGATTGCAGCACATGGACCGAAACGTCGAGCAGTGAAGAAGCTTGTGGCGAATATGATGTTGCCTAACAGCTCGGGGGATTTTACCCTGAATCATACTACCGTCTCTGCTAACGAAGCTCAGGGCCAAATGTCTCACGAAATAAGCGTCAAACGAAAAAACTACAAAGAACGAAACTAGTTTGAAGGGGGAAACCAGATGGCGCTATGGTTGGCCCGCTAGATGGCGCTGCCATAGGTCAAATGGATATCAACTGCGTTTTTTAAAATAGGAACCCCCATTTTATTACGTATTCGTGTAGTACGTAAAGAAATGTGAATGTTTTAGTTGGACCACTTTCTTCGCTTTGTGATAGATGCCGCTGTAATAGTCACAAACATATGGCTCACAATTTTAGACGAACAGTTGGTAACAGGCAGGTTTTTCAAATTAAAAACACAACGTAGGTACGTTTGAACATTTTATTTCGGTTGTTCCAATGTGATACATGTACCTTTGTGAATTTATTTCTGAGAACACATGCTGTTACCGCGCGATTACCTGTAAATACCACATTAATGCAATAAATGCTCAAAATGATGTCCGTCAACCTCAATGCATTTGGCAATACGTGTAACGACATTCCTCTCAACAGCGAGTAGTTCACCTTCCGTAATGTTCGCACAAGCATTGACAATGCGCTGACGCATGTTGTCAGGCGTTGTCGGTGGATCACGATAGCAAATATCCTTCAACTTTCCCCACAGAAAGAAATCCGGGGACGGCAGATAGGGTTAACGTGCGGGCCACGGTATGGTGATTCGACGACCAATCCACCTGTCATGAAATATGCTATTCAATACCGCTTCTACCGCACGCGAGCTATGTGCCGGACATCCATCATGTCGGTAGTACATCGCCATTCTGTCATGCATCGGTAGAACATTAGGTAGCAAATCAGCATACATTGCACCATTTAGACTGCCATCGATAAAATGGGGGCCAATTATCCTTCCTCCCATAATGCCGCACCATACATTAACCCGCCAAGGTTGCTGGTGTTTTCCGTTGCCCAATGGTGCATATTATGCCGGTTTACGTTACCGCTGTTGGTGAATGACGCTTCGTCGCTAAATAGAACGCGTGCAAAAGATTTGTCATCGTCCCGTAATTTCTCTTGTGCCCAGTGGCAGAACTGTACACGAAGTTCAAAGTCGTCGCCATGCAATTCCTGGCGCATAGAAATATCGTACGGGTGCAATCGATGTTGATGTAGCATTCTCAACACCGACGTTTTTGAGATTCCCGATTCTCGCGCAATTTGTCTGCTACTGATGTGCGGATTAGCCGCGACAGCAGCTAAAAACACCTACTTGGGCAGCATCATTTGTTGCAGGTCGTGGTTGACGTTTCACATGTGGCTGAACACTTCCTGTTTCCTTAAATAACGTAACTATCCGGCGAACGGTCCGGACACTTGGATGATGTCGTCCAGGATACCAAGCAGCATACATAGCACACGCCCGTTGGGCATTTTGATCATAATAGTCATACATCAACACGATATCGACCTTTTCCGTAATTAGTAAACGGTCCATTTTAACACGAGTAATGTATCACGAAGCAAATACCGTCCGCACTGGCGGAATGTTACGTGATAGCACGTACTTATACGTTTGCGACTATTACAAAGCCATGTATCACAAAGCGAAAAAAGTGGTCCAACTAAAACATTCATATTTCTTTACGTACTACACGAATATGTAATAAAAAATGGGAGTTTCTACACTACTGGAAATTGAAATAAGAATACCGTGAATTCATTGTCCCAGGAAGGGGAAACTTTATTGACACATTCCTGGGGTCAGATACATCACATGATCACACTGACAGAACCACAGGCACATAGACACAGGCAACAGAGCATGCACAATGTCGGCACTAGTACAGTGTATATCCACCTTTCGCAGCAATGCAGGCTGCTATTCTCCCATGGAAACGATCGTAGAGATGCTGGATGTAGTCCTGTGGAACGGCTTGCCATGCCATTTCCACCTGGCGCCTCAGTTGGACCAGCGTTCGTGCTGGACGTGCAGACCGCGTGAGACGACGCTTCATCCAGTCCCAAACATGCTCAATGGGGGACAGATCCGGAGATCTTGCTGGCCAGGGTAGTTGACTTACACCTTCTAGAGCACGTTGGGTGGCACGGGATACATGCGGACGTGCATTGTCCTGTTGGAACAGCAAGTTCCCTTGCCGGTCTAGGAATGGTAGAACGATGGGTTCGATGACGGTTTGGATGTACCGTGCACTATTCAGTGTCCCCTCGACGATCACCAGTGGTGTACGGCCAGTGTAGGAGATCGCTCCCCACACCACGATGCCGGGTGTTGGCCCTGTGTGCCTCGGTCGTATGCAGTCCTGATTGTGGCGCTCACCTGCACGGCGCCAAACACGCATACGACCATCATTGGCACCAAGGCAGAAGCGACTCTCATCGCTGAAGACGACACGTCTCCATTCGTCCCTCCATTCACGCCTGTCGCGACACCACTGGAGGCGGGCTGCACGATGTTGGGGCGTGAGCGGAAGACGGCCTAACGGTGTGCGGGACCGTAGCCCAGCTTCATGGAGACGGTTGCGAATGGTCCTCGCCGATACCCCAGGAGCAACAGTGTCCCTAATTTGCTGGGAAGTGGCGGTGCGGTCCCCTACGGCACTGCGTAGGATCCTACGGTCTTGGCGTGCATCCGTGCGTCGCTGCGGTCCGGTCCCAGGTCGACGGGCACGTGCACCTTCCGCCGACCACTGGCGACAACATCGATGTACTGTGGAGACCTCACGCCCCACGTGTTGAGCAATTCGGCGGTACGTCCACCCGGCCTCCCGCATGCCCACTATACGCCCTCGCTCAAAGTCCGTCAACTGCACATACGGTTCACGTCCACGCTGTCGCGGCATGCTACCAGTGTTAAAGACTGCGATGGAGCTCCATATGCCACGGCAAACTGGCTGACACTGACGGCGGCGGTGCACAAATGCTGCGCAGCTAGCGCCATTCGACGGCCAACACCGCGGTTCCTGGTGTGTCCGCTGTGCCGTGCGTGTGATCATTGCTTGTACAGCCCTCTCGCAGTGTCCGGAGCAAGTATGGTGGGTCTGACACACCGGTGTCAATGTGTTCTTTTTTCCATTTCCAGGAGTGTATTTAAAAAAACGCAGCTGATATCCGTTTGACCTATGGCAGCGCCATCTAGCGGGCCAACCATAGCGCTATCTGGTTTCCCGCTTCAAGCTAGGCGAGTTTCGTTCTTTGTAGTTTTTTCGTTTGATGTTTATTTCGTGAGATATTTGGCCCGGCCACTATCAATGGACCACCCTGTATAAGCCACTCGGGCGTCTGCAAAGGACAAGGAAGAAAGAACCATGTGTACGTGCCGAACCGAATTTCTGAATAAAAACAAGGTTGACAATAAGAGGTTTAAAGTGAAATAGAACGCTGGAAATTGTGGTCAGAGTTACAGCACATTCTTTCTCGACTTCTGATTGATATACGGGGCATTCAAATGAAAACAAGGCAGTTCGAGCAAAAGTAAGTAAACTGATTAATTATTTGAGAAGTAATCTCCACAACTGTTGATAAGTTTATATCTTGTCGTGAGACAGACGGTTGACGCCCACCTGGAAAAATATTTGCGGTTAACTGCACAGCCATGCTTCTAGCCAGGGTGCATCTCTTCGTCTGAAGGAATCACGAACGTCGTTCTTCAGGAGTCCAAGAATCTACATCTACATCTACATCTACATGGACACTGCAAATCACACTTAAGTGCTTTTCAGAGGTTCATTGAGGCACTTTCACAATAATTCTCTATTATTCTTCTCTCGAAAACCGTGTGGAGAAAACTAACTCCTATATCTTTCCGTGCTAGTCCTGATTTCCCTTATTTTATAATGATGATCGTTTCTCCCTATGTAGGTCGGAGTCCACAAAATATTTTGGCGTTCGGAGGAGAAAGTTGGTGATGGAAATTTCGGCACAATTTTCCGCCGCAACGAGAAACAACTTTGTTTTAACGATGTCCACCACAAATCCTGTATCATTCGCGACAGTACAAAACGTGCTGCCCTTCGTTGAACTTTTTCGATCTACTCAGTCAGTCCTGTCTGGTAAGGATCCCACACCGCGCAGCAGTTTTCTAAAAAGAGGACGGACAAGCGTAGTGTAGGCAGTCTCCTTAGTAGGTCTGTTACATTTTCTAAGAGTCCTACCAATAAAACGCAGTCTTTGGTTAGACTTCCCCGCAACATTTCCTATGTCTTCTTTCCAATTTAAATTGTTCGTAATTGTAATTCCTATGTATTTAGTTGAATTTACAGCCTTTAGATTCGACTGATTTGTCGTGTAACCGACGTTTAACGAATTCCTTTTACCACCCATGCGCATGACACACTCTTCATTGTTTATAATTAACTGCCAATTTTCGCACCATACAGTTATCTTTTCTAACTCGTTTTGGAATTTGTTTTGATCTTCTGATGACTTCATTAGACGATAAACGACAGCATCATCTGCAAAAAATTAAGACGGTGGCTTGTGTCCTAAATAGTTTATGCAGATAAGGAACAGCCGAGGGCCTATAACACTACCTTAGGGTACGCCAGAAATCACTTCTGTTTTACTCGATTACTAGGAACTGTGACGTCTCTGACAGGAAATCACGAATCCAGTCACATAACTGAGACGATATTTCATAAGCACACAATTTAACTACAAACTCGTTGTGTGCTACAGTGTAAAAAGCCTTCTGGAAATCGAGAAATACGGAGTCAATTCGAAATCCCTTGTCAATTGCACCCAACGCTTCGTGTGTGTAGGGAGCTAGTTGTGTTTCCCAATAACGATGTTTTCGAAATCCGTGTTGACTGTGTGTGTCAATAGACCGTTCTCATCGACGAAATTAGTAATCTTCGAACATAATATACGTTCCATATATTGATGAGAGAATGCTTTTGACAAGGTTGACTGGAATACTCTCTTTCAAATTATGAAGGTGGTAGGGGTCAAATACAGGGGGCGAAAGGCTAGTTACAATTTGTACAGAAACCACATAGCAGTTACAAGGGTCGAGGGGCATGAAAGGGAAGCAGTGGTTGGGAAGGGAGTAAGACAGGGTTGTAGCCTCTCCTCTGTGTTATTGAATCTGTATACTGAGCAAGCAATGAAGCAAACAAAAGAAAAATTAAATTTGGAGCAGGAATTACAATGTATGGAGAAGAAATCAAAACTTTGAGGTTTGCCGATGACATTGTAATTCTGTCAGAGACAGCAAAGGACCTGGAGGAGCAGTTGAACCGAATGGACAGTGTCTTGAAAGGAGGATATAAGATGAACATCAACAAAAGCAAAATGAGGATAATGGAATGTAGTCTAATTTAATCAGGTGATGCTAAGGGACTTACATAAGCAAATGAGACACTGAAAGTAGTAGAAGAGTTCTACTATTTGGGGAGCGAAGTAAGTGATGTTTGTCGAAGTAGAGAAGATATAAAATGTAGACTGGCAATGGCAAGAAAAGCATTTCTGAAGAAGAGAAATTTGTTAACATCGAGTGTAGTTTTAAGTGTCAGGAAGTCGTTTCTGAAAGTATTTGTATGGAATGTAGCCATGTATGGAAGTGAAACATGGACGATAAATAGTTTAGACAAGAAGAGAATAGAAGCTTTCGAAAGGTGGTGCTACAGAAGAATGCTGAAGATTAGATGGGTAGATCACATAACTAATGAGGTGGTGTTGAATAGGATTGGGGAGAAGAGAAATTTGTGGCATAACTTGACTAGAAGAAGGGATCGGTTGGTAGAACATGTTCTGGGGCATCAAGGGATCACAAATTTGGTATTGGAGGACAGCGTGGAGGGTAAAAATCGTAGAGGGAGACCAAGAGATGAATACACTAAGCAGATTCAGAAGGATGTAGGTTGCAGTAGGTACTGGAAGATGAAAAAGCTTGCACAGGGTAGAGTAGCATGGAGAGCTGCATCAAACCTGTCTCTGGACTGAGGACCACAACAACAACAACATGTTGTTGCTGGAAATAGTATGGGATGAGGTCGGGACTGTACGGAGGATGTGTAAGGACTTCCACCCGAAACTTCTACAGCACAATCGAAACAACCCTGACAACGTGTGGGAGGGCATTGGCCTGCAACAGAATGACGACGTCGGTCAACAGTCCTGACGATGCGCTTCGGTGTTTGCAAAGCGTCCAGGTAGCACTGTGCGTTAATTGTGGCGCCGAGTTCCTGATAGCCAATGAGCAGCGGACTGCTGCAGTCATACAGAAAAGTCGACACGACTTTCGCGGAGTTGGCGTTGCTGTTGTTTCGACTACATTAAACAAATTTCGCTGGGAAGCTGTAAGGGGTCCATAGGCCCTTACTATAACTTTGCACTTGACACGGGTCGATAGGTCGAACAATCGATTGTGAGGTGTTGAGAGAGCGAGTGTCGAGATGCACCAGAGTGGTTGGCGGGAATGGTGTGTGCGTGTGTGTGGAGGCCATTATTGGAATACAGGTCTTTAACGGAGAAGGGTGTCGCCATCGCCGTGGTTAGACCCCTGTGTAATAGATTAATACCGGGAAAGTGATGAAGTATCTTTATAAAAGTGATCAGCGACTTTACTAGTGCCGATATTTGGTTTCGCGTCTACCGCGCCGGCCTAACCTTGGATTGCAGTGTCGGATGCAGTGATGGATTAGCGTGTGACGATAATGGAAAATGAAGAAAGCCTGTGCTGAGATTTGCTGTAATTAGATATGTGTGACGAAGGCAGTGGCTATCTCCTTTTTTTTGTGTTTTGAGAAGAATATAAGTTCGTAATTAGTAAAACTGTGTTGGTATTCCTCATTACCAGACATTCAGTATTATGGTACGAGGTGCGGCTAGAAAAAAACCGGACTAGTACTGGTGAAACAATAAAACGAATGCAATAAGGCTGAAAGTCGCGTGGCCTGTCACGTGACTCTCGCTCCGCCTACTGCTCGAGTTTCATCTGCCTCCTGCACTCAGTCTGCCCGTGGCGTCTCTTTTAAGTAGTTGACGTTTTGTCTGTGCGTCGGAAAATGTTGAGTGTGCAGAAAGAACAGCGTGTTAACATCAAATTTTGTTTCAAACTAGGAAAATCTGCAAGTGAAACGTTTGTAATGTTACAACAAGTGTACGGCGATGATTGTTTATCGCGAACACAAGTGTTTGAGTGGTTTAAACGATTTAAAGATGGCCGCGAAGACACCAGTGATGACACTCGCACTGGCAGACCATTGTCAGCAAAAACTGATGCAAACATTGAAAAAATCGGTAAACTTGTTCGACAAGATCGCCGTTTAACAATCAGAGCAGCGTCTGAGTTAACAGGAGTTGACAAGGAAAGTGTTAGGCAGATTCTTCATGAAAGTTTCAACATGAGCAAAGTGTGTTCAAAAATGGTTCTAAAGTGTCTCACAATTGAACAGAAGGAACGCCGAAGAATGATTTGTTCTGACATCCTGGAAAACATTGAAAGTGATCCCACCTTCTTACAAAATCGATGCATTGGAAAACTCTTGGTTCTCCACGACAAAAAAAAAGCACGAATGTCAAAATCGAAATTCAAGGCAATGATGATTGTTTTTTTTGACATCAAAGGGATTGTGCACATTGATTGGGTACCAGAGGGACAAACAGTGAATCAGCATTACTACATTAGCGTCCTGGCTACCCTACGTGAGCGAGTACGGAGAAAACGGAACGATTTGTGGAGAAAAAAGTCATGGATCCTTCACCAAGACAATGCCCCAGCTCACAGTGCGTTGTCAGTGAAGACGTTTTTGGCAAAACACAACATTCCCATCTTAGATCATCCACCCTACTCACCTGATTTGGCCCCCTGTGACTTTTTTCTGTTCCCTAAAGTCAAGTCAGCTTTGAAAGGAACTAGATTTGAGACTGTTGAAGCAGTAAAAGAAAAAGCGACGGAAGTAATGTATGGACTTACCGAAAATGATCTGCAGCATTGCTATGAACAGTGGAAAATTCGTATGGAGCGGTGTAGAGACCGAGGAGGAGAGTACATTGAAGGAGATAACATGAAATTGTAAATAATTGTAAATAAATGTTTTTTCCAGCATCAGTCCGGTTTTTTTCTAGCCGCACCTCGTATTGAGCAGAACGAACTGGAATGTACGAGGGCAGTTCAATAAGTAATGCAACACATTTTTTTTCTCGGCCAATTTTGGTTGAAAAAACCGGAAATTTCTTGTGGAATATTTTCAAACATTCCCGCTTCATCTCGTATAGTTTCATTGACTTCCGACAGGTGGCAGCGCTGTACGGAGCTGTTAAAATGGCATCTGTAACGGATGTGCGTTGCAAACAACGGGCAGTGATCGAGTTTCTTTTGGCGGAAAACCAGGGCATCTCAGATATTCATAGGCACTTGCAGAATGTCTACGGTGATCTGGCAGTGGACAAAAGCACGGTGAGTCGTTGGGCAAAGCGTGTGTCATCATCGCCGCAAGGTCAAGCAAGACTGTCTGATCTCCCGCGTGCGGGCCGGCCGTGCACAGCTGTGACTCCTGCAATGGCGGAGCGTGCGAACACACACGTTCGAGATGATCGACGGATCACCATCAAACAACTCAGTGCTCAACTTGACATCTCTGTTGGTAGTGCTGTCACAATTGTTCACCAGTTGGGATATTCAAAGATTTGTTCCCGCTGGGTCCCTCGTTGTCTAACCGAACACCATAAAGAGCAAAGGAGAACCATCTGTGCGGAATTGCTTGCTCGTCATGTGGCTGAGGGTGACAATTTCTTGTCAAAGATTGTTACAGGCGATGAAACATGGGTTCATCACTTCGAACCTGAAACAAAACGGCAATCAATGGAGTGGCGCCACACCCACTCCCCTACCAAGAAAAAGTTTAAAGCCATACCCTCAGCCGGTAAAGTCATGGTTACAGTCTTCTGGGACGCTGAAGGGGTTATTCTGTTCGATGTCCTTCCCCATGGTCAAACGATCAACTCTGAAGTGTATTGTGCTACTCTTCAGAAATTGAAGAAACGACTTCAGCGTGTTCGTAGGCACAAAAATCTGAACGAACTTCTCCTTCTACATGACAACGCAAGACCTCACACAAGTCTTCGCACCCGAGAGGAGCTCACAAAACGTCAGTGGACTGTTCTTCCCCATGCACCCTACAGCCCCGATCTCGCACCGTCGGATTTCCGTATGTTTGGCCCAATGAAGGACGCAATCCGTGGGAGGCACTACGCGGATGATGAAGAAGTTATTGATGCAGTACGACGTTGGCTCCGACATCGACCAGTGGAATGGTACCGTGCAGGCAGACAGGCCCTCATTTCAAGGTGGCGTAAGGCCGTAGCATTGAATGGAGATTACGTTGAAAAATAGTGTTGTGCAGCTAAAAGATTGGGGAATAACCTGGTGTATTTCAATGCTGAATAAAACAACCCCTGTTTCAGAAAAAAATGTGTTGCATTACTTATTGAACTGCCCTCATAACAACTTCCGCAGCAGTCAATTCCGATTGCCAGCCCCATTAGGTTCACGGTCGTGTTAATAATAAATATTGGACTGCTATTCGATCAGATCAGGTCGGGATAATCAAAATGGAGGTCTTACAAAGCCCTTACACAAGCTCTGTACAGTCCTGAAATCTCTCCATTCGATTTCGATATTTTTGGAGGTCTGGCTTGGCGGCTGTCGATTTCCTTCGGACGAAGAGGGGTACGGCTGCGTACAATCACGGTTCCGAAGGCACTGACCGTCTCGTAAAAACTGACCAACTCAGTACTGTATACTTATATGGAAATGGTGTCTGTTCTTTCGGACATGTCCATACAAGTAAATACACTCATGCGCATAAATTAAGTATAATGCTGATGCATGGTGAAACAACGCTCTGGCCGGCGGTTCGCGGGTTTAAATCACCTCGGGGTATGACCGTGCGATGCATTGACCTGCGGTCCTCGCACGGTGGCGCTGGCAGCAGTCCACATGCGCAGAGGTGTGTCGGTGCATGGCAGAGTACGGTGCAGCGAGTAAGTGTGCAGACGTTTTCAGACGTGCTAATGGTGACTCGAACCCAGGATCTCCTGCTTACAAGGCAGACGCTCTATCCATCTGAGCCACCGAGGGCACAGAGGATGGTACGACTGCAGGGACTATCTCGTGCACACGCCTCCTGCGAGACCCACATTCTCACCTTATACGTCCACACACTAAATTCGTAGTGCCCCTACCCAATGCACTGTTTACTCGTGGAAGACAATCTTACCATGACTCATAAGAGTTCGGGTAATATGTGTGCATCCACACAAAAGAATAAGGTTATAGCCAATATTGCCAGAACTACACTCATGTTCATAAATGAAGAATTATTGCAGAACGTGGCACTCCACAAAACTGGCTCTAATAGCATAGGCACATAGGGAACACACACGACACAGATCTGTAAGTCCACAGTATTGGTGAAAAGTTGAGAAAACCGTTCCGGAACGCATGTGCTGCAAAACGCCACTGTTTCCTGCGCACGTACCCCATCATCGATATGGGATATGATCACCGTGCACACGTACACAGGCCGCACAACGGGTTGTCATACTCCGGATCAGGTGGTCGAGCAGCTGCTGGGGTGTAGCCTCCCATTCTTGCAGCAGGGTCTGTCGGAGCTCGTGAAGTGTCCTATGGCTTTGAAGGCGAGCAGCGATACGTCGACTGAGAGCATCCCAGACGTGCTCGATGGGTTTTAGCTCTGGAGAACAGGCAGGCCACTCCATTCACCTGATATCTTCTGTTTCAAGGTACTCCTCCAAGATGGCAGCTCGGAGGGGCCGTGCATTATCATCCATCAGGAGGAAGGTGGGACCCACTGTCACCCATGGTGACGTCCCAGTAAACCTGACCTGTTACAGTTCCTCTGTCAAAGACACGCTGGGGTGTGCGTGCACAAATCATAATCCCATCCTACACCATCAAACCACGACCTCCATACAGGTCTCTTTCAACGACATTAAGGGGATGCTATCTGGTTCCTGGTTAAGCCCAGATGAAAACCTGGCGAGAATCACTGTTCAGACTATACGTGGACTCGTCTATGAACATAACCTGGGACCACTGTTCCAATGACCATGTACTGTGTTCTTGACACCAGGCTTTATGGTCTCTCCAGTGATCAGGGGTCAGTGTAATGCACCTTGCAGGTCTCTGGGAGAATAACCCGTGTCTGTCTGGAGACAACTGTTCCAGTGGCTGCGCTAAGGTCCCGAGCGAGGCTACCTGCAGTACTCCGTGGCCGTCTGCGGGCACTGGTGGCGAGATATCGGTCTTCTTGTGGTGTTGTACGCTGTGGACGTCCCGTACTGTAGCAACTGGATATGTTTCCTGTCTGCTGGAATCATTGCCATAATCTTGAGATCACACTTTGTGCTATGACCTGCTGTGTTTGACCAGCCTCCAGTCGCCCTTGTATTCTGCCCCTCACAACGTCATCAATATGTGTTCTCTGAGGCATTTTCGAGTTCTGGTCGGGGCACACATTTTCACCTGTCCCCGTTGATACATATCAACGCCCATCAGTAGCTGAAGATATTACTGTATAATTCTAACCCCGTACTGTCAAGGTCCACGTCTGTCCCTTATGGAAGCATTTATTCAGCTCGGCATTGATTGACAGGGTTTTGGATGTTCTCCTGAGGCATATCGTATCAAATTGTATCCAATTGGAACGTCACACCGCCAAAATCCCGAGCTAGTTGGAGCGCCCTGTCCAAAGTACTCGGAATGTGCTCAAGGTCCAGCGTCCTTGCTGGCCAAGGTAGGGCCTGGCACGCACGAAGACAAGCAGTAGAGTCTCTCGCTTTATGAGCGCCAGCGTTATCTTGCTGAAATGCAAGCCCAGGAGAGGTCGCCATGAATGTCAGTAGAATATTGTCGACATACCACTGTGCTGTAAGGGTGCCATGGATGACAACCAAAGGGTTCCTGCTGTGAAAAGAAACAGCACCCCAGAGCAGCACTCATGATTGTCAGGCCGTATAGCGAGCTGTAGTCTGGTTGCCATCCCACAGCTCTCTGGGGCGTCTCCAGACACTTTTTCGCTGGTCAATGGCGGTCGTGAAGAGGCTTGAACAGGATAGAGTAGCGTGGAGAGCTGCAACAAACCAGTCTCAGGACTGAAGACCACATCAACAACAAATGGCGGTCGAAGCAGGACTCACCACTGGAGACAATCCTGTTGTAACCGCGACCATTCGGGTTACGGGGTTGCCGTGAAGGAAAGCACAGTGGGACCCAGGGAGTGGCCCATGAACAACAACACAAACCGGAGAGGAGAGACACAAATAACGAAGGACAACTGAGCGAGACCTTACGAACCACAACAAGCAAGAAACAATGGTCACAAGAAAACCTCACGAATCGACCACGTCCACTCATATACGGTACAAAGTAACATAAATACGCTGTGTGAGGCGAGATGTCAATAGATGCATCCAAAGATTAGACTGACTGGCTGAGCTTTTTTTTTCTTTCCTTTATTGTGATTTCAGTCCCCTGCCCCATATGGGCAGGGGAGGGCTGTCAGCGGCACAATCCGTTGCTCTTCAGCTGAGTGACATGACAACTAAAACTGGGATAAAATGTTATATATAAGGTGATAAAAAATGGGAACATAAAACAGAGTAAGGGGAGAAAATGGAGGTAAAAATACACTGACATGGAGACGTTCATGGGGAACAATTAAAAAAGTCACCAGAAAGTTAAAAAAACACAGCTGGCGATTCGTAAAACACAAAGAAGACACTGAATGCACATGCACAGGTTAAACGTCAGCCACAGTATTAAAAACACTCCAGAACAGCACACTTAAAACCCACTTTGAGCACACATGATGAAGAATAAAACTGCCAGGTGGGACCTGCCGAGGGAAAGGTCAGAGAGGATGGAAAAGGAGGGGAGAGCAAGGGGCAGCAGGGGAGGGGGTGGGATGAAAAGACTAGGGGTGTCAGCAGGAGACAGGTGGGGCAGGAGATGAAGAGGGGAGACAAGGCAGGAGGGAGTGCAGAGACACTGAAAGAGAGAACAATAGAGGGAGGGGGAGCTGGCTGAGCGAGAGGCAGGCGCTTAAATACACGGTCAAGGACGCCGCTATTGGCCGCTGGGACCACGTGTCGCACCGTGGCGCCGTCACATTAAACGTGGGCCAGGAGGTGTGTGCCGTCACAGCTTACGGCACGATGGCGCAGAGGCCTCTGGTTGTCTTCGACGCCAGTGCCATCTGGTGCAGATTCAAAATCCGCAGCGCGTGGTGCCAAAATCCTCCTGCAGCCAATGAGACTCGAGGCCCAAGATGGGTAAGGAGACGCTCTGGACGGCAGCGGAGCTGTACCGACCCGGTTGTCGCCCGCTATATGGCCTGATAACCAGGAATTATGGTCTGGGGTGCCATTTCTTTTCAAAGCAGGACCACTTCTGTTGTCATCCGTTGCACCCTTACAGCACAGCGGTACGTCGACGATATTCTACGCCCCATTTTGTTCCTCTTAATGGCAAGCCGTGCAGGGCTTACATTTAAGAAAGATAATTCCCGCCCGTATACGGCGAGAGTATCGATCGGTTCTCTTTGTCCTCGAGAAAACCTACCTTGGCCAGCAAAGTCGCCGGATCTTCCCCCAGTTGATAGCTTTTGGAGCACTATGGGCAGGACCCTCCAACCGGCTCGAAATTTTGACGACCTAACGCGCCGCTTGCACAGAATTTGGTACGATATCCCTCAAGAGGACTCGAACAACTCTGTCAATCAATGCCGAGCCGAATAAATGCTTTCATAAGGGCCAGTGGTGGACAAACGCGTTATAGACTTACTGAATTTGTGACGCTCTTTTTCCTGAATAAATCACCGAGTTTTTGCTGAAATTTTAATCATTTCTTTGTCTGTATATGCACATGACATTTACTGTTTTGGCCCCCTTTGATAATTCCTTCGTGGTGTGTCTTTTTTTTCTTTACAGTATAGTAACAGTTATGGTCAATATTTTTGAAATGATAATCAGTTTACCTACTTTTTTCCATCTCGTTTTCACACAGATGATTTCAGAGTTTGCTAGTGTCGTTAAATCGTTGTATGTACAGGGCGTCCCATATATCTTCACCACCCAAGCAACTTTTGGTACAGAGGCAGAATAGAGGTATCAAGCAAATGTATACATACCAGGGGGACAGCATGACTGTCTTTCCTATAACTTTGTTGCTTACAGACATACGAAATACAGTCTCTCTTTTTCTAAATAACAAACTTTTTTTAATTTGGATTTCCACTCCCCCTCACCAAGATGTGTTCAGGAATATATCAAAGTGTTTGTGTGAGGAGGGGGAGAGGGACAAATTTTTTTATTTGCGTTTCTGCTTGCCCCCTTCAAGACCTGTTCAGAAACATATCAAAGTGTTTGTGTGTGTGTGATTCGGGGGGGGGGGGGGGGGGACCTAACCGTTTCTTTATTTAGATTTCTACTTCCCCTCTTCAAGACCTTTTGAGGAACGTATCAAAGTGTTTGCGTGTGTGTGAAAATTTTTTAATTTGGGTTTCCACTTCCCCTCATTGAGACCTGTTCAGAAACTTATCAAAGTGTTTGTGTGTCTGGGGGGAGGGGACAACCTTTTTATATTTGGATTTCCGCTTCCCAAATACAAGACCTATTCTGAAACGTATCAAAGTGTTTGTGTGTGTGTGAACCTTTTTTTTTATTTGGATTTCCACTTCCTCTCTTCAGACCAGTTCAGAAACTGTAAAAGTGTTTGTGTGTGTGTGTGTGAACCTTTTTTTATTTGCATTTCTACTTCCCCCCTTCAAGACCTGTTCAGGAATGTATCAAAGTGTGTGCATGTGTGTGTGTGTGTTTGTGTGTGTGTGTGTGTGTGTGTGTGTGTGTGTCTGAACGTTTTCTTATTTGGATTTCCACTCACCCTCGTCAAGATGTGTTCAGAAATGTATCAAAGTGTTTGTGTCTCTGTGGAGAGGGGGGAGGGATAACTTTTTTATTTGCATTTTTGGTTGCCCCCTTCAAGACTTGTTCAGAAACGTATCAAAGTGTTTGTGTGTGTGGTTGGATGAGGGGGGGTGGGGTAAGGGGGGGAAACCACTCTTTTCTTTATTTAGATGTCTACTTACCCTCTTCAAGACCTTTTCAGGAACATATCAGAATGTTTGTGTGTGTGTGTGTGTGTGTGTGCGCGCGCGCGAGCGCCTGTGTGTGTGTGTGTGTGTGTGTGTGTGTGTGTGTGTGTCTGAACGTTTTCTTATTTGGATTTCCACTCACCCTTGTCAAGATGTGTTCAGAAACGTATCAAAGTGTTTGTGTCTCTGTGGAGAGGGGGGAGGGACAACTTTTTTTATTTGCATTTCTGGTTGCCCCCTTCAAGACCTGTCCACAAACGTTTCAAAGTGTTTGTGTGTGTGATTGGATGAGGGGGGGTGGGGGGGGTGGAACCCACCCTTTTCTTTATTTAGATTTCTACTTCCCCTCTTCAAGACATTTTCAGGAACGTATCAGAGTGTTTGTGTGTGTGTGTGTGTGTGTGTGTGTGTGAACCTTTTCTTATTTGCTTTCCAGTTCCCCTCTTCAGCTCCTGTTCAGAAATGTATCAAAGTGTTTGTGTGACATTTCTTCGTTTGGATTTCCGCTTCCCCTCTTCAAGACTTGTTCAGAAATTCAGAAATGTATAAAAATGTTTTAGTGTGTGTTTGCATGTCTGAACATTTTTTTTTTAATTTCCACTTCCGGTCTTCAAGACCTGTTCAGAAAGATATCAGAGTTTGTGTGTGTGTGTGTGAGTGACCTACCTGCGCCTGCAGCGGGGAGAAGGCGCCGTGCGACACGCCGCCCCCGGGCGCGACGCTGGCCCGAGCCGCCACCACAGTGGGGGCGGTGGGGGCGGAGCTGCCGGGCTGGTGGCACAGCTGCGGCGGCGAGCCGTAGCCCGGCGTCACCGACACCGACATCGACGGCACCGCGCCTGCCGCCCCCGTCGACTGCGTCAGCGACCAGCTGCAACGAGGAGCACCGGGCGAACCGGTCAGTCGGCAGCCTGGGGCGGAACAGCGGGAGCGAAGGCAGCCAGAGGCGGGATCGATGTTTGGAAACAAGCTGCGTAGTGGTGTACTCATTGATCGAAGTGGGACCTCGTATGAAAGTAATCGATAGAAATTTCATGTGATGCCCTAGAGCCTTAAAAATGATAATGAAATCTAGAGTGGCGCCCAAGAGCGGTAGAGATTTTGAGTACGAATCACACATCAGCCGTATCGAAGTTTTTATTTAAAGCTCTTCATGGAACACTTTGAACATTTCTTCAAAGGTATAACCGCCATTCGACTGTACAACACGTTTTATTCAGAGTCCGCCAGAAAAATGTGTTCACACTTTAGGGAGCAAAAAGTGTTACTCATGTGTTTATTTTACAAATACACTACTGGTCATTAAAATTGCTACACCATGATGATGACATGCTACAGACGTGAAATTTAACCGACAGGAAGAAGATGCTGTGATATGCAAATGATTAGCTTTTCAGAACATTCACAAAAGGTTGGCGCCCGTGGCGACACCTACAACGTGTTGACATGACGATTTCTCATACACAAACAGCAGTTGACCGGCGTTGCCTGGTGAAATGTTGTTGTGATGCCTCGTGTAAGAAGGAGAAATGCGTACCATCACGTTTCCGACTTAGATAAAAGGTCAGATTGTAGCCTATCGCGATTGCGGTTTATCGTATCGCGACATTGCTGCAATCGTTGGTCGAGATCCAATGACTGATAGCAGAATATGGAATCGGTGAGTTTAGGAGGGTAATACGGAACGCCGTGCTGCATCCCAACGGCCTCGTATCACTAGCAGTCGAGATGACAGGCATCTTATCCGCACGGCTGTAACGGATCGTGCAGCCACGTCTCGATCCCTGAGTCAACAGATGGGGACGTTTGCGAGACGACAACCATCTGCACGAACAGTTCGACTACGTTTGCAGCAGCACGGACTATCAGCTCCGAGACCTTGGCTGCGGTTACCCTTGACGCTGCATCACAGACAGGAGCGCCTGCGATGGTGTACTCGACGACGAACCTGGTTGCACGAATGGCAAAACGCCATTTTTTTGGATGAATCCAGGTTCTGTTTACAGCATCACGATGGTCGCATCCGTGTTTGGCGACATCGCGGTGAACGCACATTGGAAGCGTGTATTCATCATCGCCATACTGGCGTATCACCCGGCGTGATGGTGTGGGGTGCCATTGGTTACACGTCTCGGTCACCTCTTGTTCGCACTGACGGCACTTTGAACAATTGTAGGTGACAAGGCAGCATTTGTCGAAAATATATCTGTACTTACATAAAGATGAAGCGTCATTATTATAATTATGCTGTGGTGAGACTTTTTCCGTTTAGTTGCACTTGTGTTATGATTTTGACGTCCATATTTCAGTTTTATGAAGTTTAGCTGCATATTTCACTATTACGGTATGCACTCGTGAAAAACACTGTATTTACATACAAACATGTAGGCTATGGTCAAATAACTTAGACATTGGAGGTATAAAGATGTTGCTCGTACAGAAACATGTAGGTTATGATCAAAGAACTTAGTCATAGGAAGTGCAAGGATGTTGCACATATGGAAACAGTAAAAACCACTGGCTCGAGAAGAATAAGAAGAAAAAGACAATAAAAACAGGCGATGAAAACGGCAACCTTTTAAACTATAAAACGGCGGAAAGTTGTGGAAGTTAAAATTACTAAAACAAAGGGTTGGTGATGTTAATTAAGACAGAGAGTAAGCCAACAGACAACTAAAAATCACAGCAACAGTGTGGTATATCGAAATATTTATTTTTTTATACCTGAACAATCAGGTAGGCTGGCAGCGGCATGCTACTCTGCTCTTCAGCCTTAGCGTTGACAATGATATAACACAGAAAGAAGATCCAGAATATACATAGTGACGGGCAATAAACAGTAGACACAGAAATACAAAAAACATGGAGGCGTTCACACTCGACGATAACGGCACTGAAAACATGTTGACAGGGCGCACATAACACTGATGAATTCGACGGCACAGGTGAATGTATGAGAGTGACGGTGGACACTAAAAAACCCAAAACGATGGCACACACACGCGAAACTGATGGTGATGATCTCCGGCGCGCAAATGTCCACATAACGTGTACGAGTCTGGGGACCTGCCAAGAGGGGAAGAAGGGGGAGTGGGAGGGAGAGGGGTGAGCGAGGATGCCAATGGCGGAGGAGACGGTAGGAGGAACGGAGGAAGGGCTGGAGGGGAAGCCCGGGGGAGGAGTGGGGAGAAAGGGAGGAGAGAGGAAAGGGGGAGAGAACAGAGAGAGGGTGCCCAAAGGAAACAAACACAGGAAGAGGGAGGGAGGATCAAAGTTGGTAGGAGGGGTAGATGGAGGGGAGGAGGGCATCATCAGTGAGGGGGAGCTGGCGGAAGCCACCTTGGGAGAGGGTAAGGAGGGTGGAGAGATGGAGACCGGGTGGGACGTGGGCATACAGGCGCGGCAGCTGGCGGGGGTGGGAGAGGATGGGGGAGACGAGCGGGTGAGGAGGATCGAGTTTACGGGAGGTGTAGAGGATCTGTATCCATCCGAGGAAGAGGAGGAGGTGGGGGAAGGGAATAAGGTCGTACAGGATCCGTGTGGGGGAGGGGAGACAGATGCGATAGGTGATGCGGAGAGCACGGTGTTCCAGGATCTGAAGGGATTTGTAAAAGGGAGGGGGAGCGGAGATCCAGGCAGTGTGGGTGTAGCAAAGGATAGGGCGAATGAGGGATTTATAGGTATGGAGGATGTAGAGGGGTCCAGACCCCAAGTTCGGCCAGAGAGGAGTTCGAGGAAATGGAGTCGGGAGCATGCCTCGTTTCAGATCGTCCGGAGGTGGGGGTCCAGGAGAGGCGACGGTCGAGGGTGACGCCAAGGTACTTAAGGGTGGGGGTGAGGGCGATAGGGCGGCCATAGATGGTGATGTAGAAATCGAGGAGGCGGAAGGAAGGACTGGTTTTGCCTACAATGATCGCCTGGGACTTGGCAGGATTCACCTTAAGCAACCACTGGTTGCACCAAGCGGTGAACCAGTCAAGATGGGATTGGAGAAGGTGTTGGGAGCGCTGCAGGGTGGGGGCAAGGGCAAGGAAGGCGGTGTCATTGTCGTACTGGAGAAGCTGAATATATCGAAATACGTATCTTCGGTTATATAGACCAATTTTGTCAAAAGTAAATGCGACAACATTTGTGTAATAAGCTAAATTACTGGCAATTAGGTTGACTTATTCACTTCATATGGTTGCAGAATCAAAGAGACGACCAAATCAAAGGTTTTGAACTTCGCTACACCTTGTCTACGTAACCACTGATTTTTGACAGCTGGTCTTTTATTGTGACTGGTAGCGGAATTTTTCTACAGCTTATAAAGGAACAGCCACAGAGTTCAACAGCGTCCCCTCTCCTCCCCCTCACTCCTGCTGAGCGGCTTTCCCCTCCTACTCTCCCTCCCTCTCCTGTAATCCCCTTCAGTGCCTCTGCGCTCCCTCCTGCCCTGTCTTTCCTCTTCCTCTCCTGCCCCACGTGTCTCCTGCCTCTTCGTGAACCCACGGTTGCCCCTCCTCTCTTCATCCCGCCGCTTCCCCTGCTGCCCCATGCTCTCCCCTCCTTTTCCATCCTCTCTGCCCTTTCCCTCGGCAGGTCCCGCCTGGCAGTTTTATTCTTCGTCGTGTGTGCTCCAAGTGGGTTTTAAGTGTGTTGTTCCGGAGTGTTTTTACTACTGCGGCCGACTTCTAACGTGTGCATGTCCACTCAGTGTCTTCTCCGAGTTTTGAAGACTCGCCAACTGTGTTTTTTAACTTTCTGGTGACTTTTAACTGTCCTCCATGAACGTCTCCGTGTTAGTCTATTTTTTACCTCTATTTTCTCCCATTATTCTGTTTTAAGTTCCCCTTTCTCGCCTTATGTATGTAACATTTTATTCTTGTTTTAAGTTGTCATGTCACTCGGCTGAAGAGCGGCGGATTGTGCTGCTGACAGCCCTACCCTGCTCATATGGGGCAGGGGCATGAAATCACAATAAAGAAAAAAAAAAATTCAACAGCATCCACTATGGATGAAATTCACTATTCTAAGATGTTTGCGCGAACCTGGCTACCTCGCGATGTCGGTGAAGTCTGTCGCACTGCGAGGTACTGACCTGTGCTCGTACCTGGCGTAGTGCGGGTAGGCGGGGGGCGGGACGGCGCCGCCCCCGACGGCGACGCCTCCGCCCCCGACGCCCCCGCCCCCGGCGGCGGCGGCGGCCTGGAGCGCCGACGGCCCGAAGAGCGAGCGCGCGGCGGCGCCCAGCAGCTGGGGGTGGACGGCCAGCCCCGCGTGGGCGTGGCCGGGGTGGTGCTGCTGGTGGTGCGGCTGGTGGCCGTGGTGGCCGTGCAGCGGGTGCTGGCCGTGGCCGTGGCCGGGGTGCTGGTGGTGCGGGTGCGCGTGGTGCGCCGCCACCAGGTGGTGGTGGTGGTGGTGGTGCGCGTGGTGCGGGTGGTAGGCGGCGGCCGCGCCGTACGGCACCGCGGGGGCGGCCACCGCCCCCAGGCCGCCGCGGAACGGCCGCTTCATCCGGCGCCGGCGGCGGAAGTTGCCGTTCTCGAACATGTCCTCGTACTGCGGGTCTGCAACACCACCGCACAGCCGGCGTTTCCAGGGCGGCTCCCAGACAGCTCCGGTTGAAAAATGGTTCAAATGGCTCTGAGCACTATGGGACTTAACTTCTGTGGTCATCAGTCCCCTAGAACTTAGAACTACTTAAACCTAACTAACCTAAGGACATCACACACATCCATGCCCGAGGCAGAATTCGAACCGGCGACCTCAGTAGCCGCGTGATTCCGGACTGGAAGCGCCTAGAACCGCCCGGCCACAGCGGCCGGCTAAGCAGATGGTCATCATGTTTTGGCTCATCAGTGGATGAAGGACCACTTACAATGGTGGTGGTCTGGCGTGCCTCAGGAAATTCACCCACCCCCTTCGTAACTACAGTCAGCCGTTTGCAACTACAAACTAGACATTTCCAGAATTTTTGTACTTTTCTTGTTTTTATACACTGCTGGCCACCGTAAATGCAACACCCTGAAGGAAACATCCGAATCAAGTGAAATTTACACCATGGGTATGCAACTGATTAGAATTTCAGCGCAGACGCACATCACGCACGCCTGTGGCGCCACCTCATAGCGCCATTTAAGGCTTGGCGATTTCGACGAGTGTACGTTCGGCACGTGTGTTTACCTTGTGGTTGTTTCACGAGACGATCAGTTATGCCTCGTAGACAACAGCGAACATCTTTTGATCAAGTATCCGAGTTCGACAGAGGAAGGATAGTGGCTTACCGAGATTGTGGATTATCATACAGAGAAATCGCTAGTCGTGTTGGACGAAACCAAACAACTGTAATGCGGATACGTGACCGTTGGATGCAGGAGGGTACGACGGACCGACGTGGTCGATCGCATTCACCTCGGTGCACCACTGCACGTGCTGATAGGCAAATTGTGCGCATGGCAGTAAACGGGCGCTCAGTGACATCCCGAACCACAGCACAGCACATTGCGTCTGTAACGCATCGTCCAGTGTCTGCGCGTACCATTCGGCGCCGTTTACAGCAGAGTGGTCTGTCCGCAAGACGTCCATTGCTTCGTCTACCATTGACGCAGAACCACAGACGTCTCCGTCGCCAATAGTGTGATGACAGACGGATGTGGACGGCAGAATGGAATGACGTTGTCTTTACTGACGAGGCACGCTTCTGTCTGCAGCACCACGATGGTCGGATTCGAGTGTGGAGACACCGTGGAGAGAGGATGCTGGACAGCTGCATTATGCACCGCCACACTGGTCTTGCACTGGGTATTATGGTATGGGGCGGTATTGGATATTACTCTTGCACGCCTCTAGTACGCATTGCCGGTACTTTAAATAGCTGGCGCTACATATCCGAGGTGCTGGAGCCAGTTGTCCTTCCTTACCTTCAGGGCTCGGCCACAGCCATATTTCAACAGGGTAATGCGCGACCACACGTGGCACGCATTGTCCAAAGGTTCTTCGTCAATAACCAGATTGAATTGCTTCCCTGGCCGGCTCGCTCTCCGGATCTTTCGCCGATAGAAAACATGTGGTCCATGGTTGCTCAACGAGTGACCCAGATTACATCCCCAGCTGCCACACCAGATGATCTTTGGCAACGTGTGGAAGCTGCTTGGGCTGCTGTACCCCAGGAACCCATCCAACGTCTCTTTGACTCAATGCCGAGACGTGTGGCAGCGGTGACCTCGAGCAATGACGGCTACTCTGGCTACTGATTCTTGCAGGAACCACATGTCACAGACGTCTGTAAACGTAATCATTTGATACTTGGTCAACATGTTATCTACAAAATAAATCTTGTTGTGCTACCTCTTGTCTTTCTTGGGGTTGCATTTACGGTGGCCAGCAGTGTATAATGAAACCGTGAAGTATAAAAACAAAATCAAAATCACACAAGATCTAGGAAGTAGAATTTGGGAAAGGAAAGAAAAAAAACAGATTTCACTTTATTATTAAGAGGAAAGTAGCGCTCGAAAGGAAAGACCTAGATACCAAGAGGTGGCCCTTTACGTAGCTATTTTATTTGAGAGGGCTTCGATAAACACATGGAGCCCGTCTGAAATTGGTTCAAATCGCTCTGAGCGCTATGGGATTTAACTTCTGAGGTCATCAGTCCCCTAGAACTTAGAACTACTTAAACTTAACTAACCTAAGGACATCACACACATCCATGCCCGAGGCAGGATTCGAACCTGTGACCGCAGCGGTCGCGCGGTTCCAGACTGTAGCGCAGCTCCGGTTCAACCCTCTGTGTACCACTGGGGCATACACAGTTGGACACAAAAGTTGTAAACACCGATAAACGTAACCATTACCAGCCCTAGTACTGTACCGAGCGAGGTGTCACAGTGGCCAGTAGGCTGGATTTGGGAGGACGACAGCTCAAACCCACGTATGGCCATCGTTGTTTCTTTTGTTTTGTTTTGCAGTAGGGCGCAAAAAACAACTGGGGCCAATGTGCCCAAGTAAAGCTAAGCAACACGAAGACAGAGAGGAGTTAGAAAACGACTATACGTCAGTCCCAAGTGACATAAGAGAAGATAGCTAAAAACAGGGAAGTGGAGAAACGGCTAAAAAGGACACCATACAGAAACGGAGGTCCAAAACTAAAACATCGCCATATTGCTTTGGCGGATAAAAAGTAAAATACCTGGAGTCATTTCCAAAAACGGCTGATAACTCATATGGCAAACCCAAGTAGGAATGAGATTTTCACTCTGCAGTGGAGTATGCGCTGATATGAAACTTCCTGGCAGAGTAAAACTGTGTGTCGGACCGAGACTCGAACTCGGGACCTTTGCCTTTCGCGGGCAAGTGCTCTACCATATATCAGCGCACACTCCACTGCAGAGTGAAAATCTCATTCTGGAAACATCCCGCAGGCTGTGGCTAAGCCATGTCACCGCAATATCCTTTCTTTCAGGAGTGCTAGTTCTGCAAGGTTCGCAGGAGAGCTTCTGTAAAGTTTGGAAGGTAGGAGACGAGATACTAGCAGAAGTAAAGCTGTGAGTACCGGGCGTGAGTCGTGCTTGGGTAGCTCAGATGGTAGAGCACTTGCCCGCGAAAGGCAAAGGTCCCGAGTTCGAGTCTCGGTCGGGCACATAGTTTTAATCTGCCAGGAAGTTTCGTACCAAGCAGGAATGTTATCTGTAAGGGTACAGTACCCTTACGTAGTATCGATTATGCACTATGCAGAGCTCATATATGGTTTAAGCAAAGACTGCAGTGCAGTCGACAATGTGCGAGTGGGTAAGCGGGAGTCGAGTGTTGCAGTCCGTGGGTGGAAGTCGGGTGTGAGAGGCTAGAGAGAGAGGTTGCTCGATAGCGAGACCGGAGATGAGTGGCAGAATGGCACACAGTGTTTGATGTTCATAAATGTTTATAAATTGAGTGATTTAATTAATAAATTCCAGCATTTAAGAAAGGAGTTGTAATAATTTAGTACACTCCTGGAAATTGAAATAAGAACACCGTGAATTCATTGTCCCAGGAAGGGGAAACTTTATTGACACATTCCTGGGGTCAGATACATCACATGATCACACTGACAGAACCACAGGCACATAGACACAGGCAACAGAGCATGCACAATGTGGGCACTAGTACAGTGTATATCCACCTTTCGCAGCAATGCAGGCTGCTATTCTCCCATGGAGACGATCGTAGAGATGCTGGATGTAGTCCTGTGGAACGGCTTGCCATGCCATTTCCACCTGGCGCCTCAGTTGGACCAGCGTTCGTGCTGGACGTGCAGACCGCGTGAGACGGCGCTTCATCCAGTCCCAAACATGTTCAATGGGGGACAGATCCGGAGATCTTGCTGGCCAGGGTAGTTGACTTAACACCTTCTAGAGCACGTTGGGTGGCACGGGATACATGCGGACGTGCATTGTCCTGTTGGAACAGCAAGTTCCCTTGCCGGTCTAGGAATGGTAGAACGATGGGTTCTATGACGGTTTGGATGTACCGTGCACTATTCAGTGTCCCCTCGACGATCACCAGTGGTGTACGGCCAGTGTAGGAGATCGCTCCCCACACCATGATGCCGGGTGTTGGCCCTGTGTGCCTCGGTCGTATGCAGTCCTGATTGTGGCGCTCACCTGCACGGCGCCAAACACGCATACGACCATCATTGGCACCAAGGCAGAAGCGACTCTCATCGCTGAAGATGACACGTCTCCATTCGTCCCTCCATTCACGCCTGTCGCGACACCACTGGAGGCGGGCTGCACGATTTTGGGGCGTGAGCGGAAGACGGCCTAACGGTGTGCGGGACCGTAGCCCAGCTTCATGGAGACGGTTGCGAATGGTCCTCGCCGATACCCCAGGAGCAACAGTGTCCCTAATTTGCTGGGAAGTGGCGGTGCGGTCCCCTACAGCACTGCGTAGGATCCTACGGTCTTGGCGTGCATCCGTGCGTCGCTGCGGTCCGTCCCAGGTCGACGGGCACGTGCACCTTCCGCCGACCACTGGCGACAACATCGATGTACTGTGGAGACCTCACGCCCCACGTGTTGAGCAATTCGGCGGTACGTCCACCCGGCCTCCCGCATGCCCACTATACGCCCTCGCTCAAAGTCCGTCAACTGTACATACGATTCACGTCCACGCTGTCGCGGCATGCTACCAGTGTTAAAGACTGCGATGGAGCTCCGTATGCCACGGCAAACTGGCTGACACTGACGGCGGCGGTGCACAAATGCTGCGCAGCTAGCGCCATTCGACGGCCAACACCGCGGTTCCTGGTGTGTCCGCTGTGCCGTGCGTGTGATCATTGCTTGTACAGCCCTCTCGCAGTGTCCGGAGCAAGTATGGTGGGCCTGACACACCGGTGTCAATGTGTTCTTTTTTCCATTTCCAGGAGTGTAGTTTTCACAATAACGGAAGTGGACAACAATGAGTCTCATGATGAGGAGGAAAGATATACAGGGTGTTACAAAAAGGTACGGCCAAACTTTGGAAACATTCCTCACACACAAAGAAAAATAATATGTTATGTGGACATGTGTCCGGAAACACTTACCTTCCATGTTAGAGCTCATTTTATTACCTCTCTTCAAATCACATTAATCATGGAATGGAAACACACAGCAACAGAGCGTACCAGCGTGACTTCAAACACTTTGTTACAGGAAATGTTCAAAATGTCCTCCGTTAGCGAGGATACATGCATCCACCCTCCGTCGCACGGAATCCCTGATGCGCTGATGCAGCCCTGGAGAATGGCGTATTGTATCATAACCGTCCACAATACGAGCACGAAGAGTCTCTGCATTTGGTACCGGGGTTGTGTAGACGAGAGCTTTCAAATGCCCCCATAAATGAAAGTCAAGAGGGTTGAGGTCAGGAGAGCGTGGAGGCCACGGAATTGGTCCGCCTCTACCAATCCGTCGGTCACCGAATCTGTTGTTGAGAAGCGTACGAACACTTCGACTAAAATGTACAGGAGCTCCATTGTGCATGAACCACATGTTGTGTCGTACTTGTAAAGGCACATGTTCTAGCAGCACAGGTAGAGTATCCCATATGAAATCATGATAATGTGCTCCATTGAGCGTTGGTGGTCGAAACTAAAATGACCTTTAACATGGAAATTAAGCGTTTCCAGACAGATGTCCACATAACATCATTTCTTTATTTGTGTGGGGAATGTTTCCTGAAAGTTTGGCCGTACCTTTTTGTAACTCGCTGTATATTATGCTAAAATAATTGAAATATAGCTTCACCTACAGCATATGCGAATAATATAGTTCGGTGCGAAACTGGGGGGAGGTTACATAACGGTTAAAAAAATGGGCATTCCATCAGGAAGTGACGGGAAGTTAAAACTTGGGCACAATGCGTACAAAGTGGTCGGGTAGCGCCACTTATCCAATGACAATGACCAAAAAGGCAGTGCCCAATACGCAGGCTACTGAAATAGACCTCCTCCAGTTTGGTGGGTCCAGAGGAGGTCGTCCAAGCCGCTGGCAGAGGCTTAATAAGCCAGAGCTTGTTCCTGTGAAGGGAGGACCACTGGCGATGCCAAAGGGACACCACTTCCGGACAGACGGCAACAGAGATATCATCGGAAGGAATATAGGGACTAGTGCGCAGATGTACGAGGACTGCAGCCTCGGCAGCACGGTCAGCAGCCTCGTTTCCTGGCAGACCGACATCACCAGGAAACATCCTGATGTAGGTGTTCCGCGATTTCCCTAAAACGCTTCAGCCAAAGGCCACGATAGTTTCTCAGATTTCCTTCGCCATCCTTCCCTAATCCGATGGGACTGATGAACTCACTGTTTTCTCCTCTCCCCCAAATCGACCAATCAAGCTAGTGGAGAGTAGCAAGACAATTGGCATACAAAACACCTTCCAGTCACCTCAGAATGGATAAATACAGCTCGAGTATGATGGTCAAGCGATTGTTAAACCATTCTTCCTGCAAGATAGTGACCAGTTCAGATAACTATGATGAAGGTGATTGGCGATCACTCACCCTTAACTCCAAAGTAGACCAGAAACGCTCAGTAATATTGAGATCCGGTGATTGCGGTGGGCAGACAAGATAGCACAATTTATCCACGTGCTCACAAAATCACTCCTGGACGATGAAGCTCCGCGTGAACAGGGACCCTGTCGTCTCGGAAGACAGCAGCACCATTGGGGAATAAACTCAGTACCATGGGAAAGACCTGAACAGTTAAAAATGGTCACATAATCCTTGGCAATAATGAAACCTTGCAGAGGAACCACGTGACCTATGGAATACCGCGATAAGGCTGTCCAAATCATCACCAGACACAAACGACACTCAGAGGAGCATGCCAGTAGGTGGACTAAGTATGTTGTGGTGCATTTTGTTACTGCAGGTTGCCTACATCAGGGGCAGGTATGTACTCAGGGGTAAACCAACTGTTCTCCTTTGATTGACAGGTTTAACCTATTGTTGTGCTAAAAGGATCCTTTTAGCAGAGCAGTAGGTTAAGGGTCTGTCAATCAAAAGGAAGGATCCTTTTAGTAGAACAATAGGTTAAGTACCTGTCAATCAAAGGAGAACAATAGGTTTGTCCCTGAGTACATACCTGCCCCTGATGTAGGCAACCCGCACTAACAAAATGCTCCACAAGATACTTAGTCCCCCTACTCATACCAATTCACACATTAGGGACCTCCTGCCTATGTGAACCACCCATCATCATCTGTATGAAGAAGTCTCGAAATCTCTATGACAGGGCTTCCACTCTCACCCACCAACTCATTCGTCAGTTGGGAACGCACTACCCCCAACACAACGTGCCCCTTTGGCTGTCTTCCCTAATGCAGGATTCTGTGAAAGCACCCAACCCAAAAGTAATTCGGTTTGAATCGTGGTGGAGGAAAAAATTTGCAGTACCAGTATTTGGCCAGCAGCGCGAGACCTGCTTTAAATACCAAACCTCTCCACAGCATCTTATCAAGTGAGGGCAAACGACACTGTCGATGGTGATCCGTTCTTCAAATAGGGACATTAAACTCATTGGCCCTGTTGGTGCTATTCACCAGGAGTAGGCTATGTGCCGGCACTGGATTTCATCCTCTCCCTTCAATCATCACCATCATCATCATCATCATACAACACAAACCTTACACTAAACTCCACACACAAACACACACCACACACAAACACACACAAAACACATACACAAAGTATTACAAATATTGTAATGGAGCTTGTTCTACATAAATAAACAAAAAAAAATACCTCATCACTTCTACATCTACATCTACATCCATACTCCGCAAGCCACCTGACGGTGTGTGGCGGAGGGTACCTTGAGTACCTCTATCGGTTCTCCCTTCTATTCCAGTCTCGTATTGTTCGTGGAAAGAAGGATTGTCGGTATGCCTCTGTGTGGGCTCTAATCTCTCTGATTTTATCCTCACGGTCTCTTCGCGAGATATACGTATGAGGGAGCAATATACTGCTCGACTCCTCGGTGAAGGTATGTTCGCGAAACTTCAACAAAAGCCCGTACCGAGCTACTGAGCGTCTCTCCTGCAAAGTCTTCCACTGGAGTTTATGTATCATCTCCGTAACGCTATCGCGATTACTAAATGATCCTGTAACGAAGTGCATTGCTCTCCGTTGGATCTTCTCTATCTCTTCTATCGGCCCTATCTGGTACGGATCCCACACCGGTGAGCAGTATTCGAGCAGTGGGCGAACAAGCGTACTGTAACCTACTTCCTTTGTTTTCGGATTGCATTTCCTTAGGATTCTTCCAATGAATCTCAGTCTGGCATCTGCTTTACCGACGATCAACTTTATACGATCATTCCATTTCATATCACTCCTAATGTGTACTCCCACATAATTTATGGAATTAACTGCTTCCAATTGCTGACCTGCTATATTGTGGCTAAATGATAAGGGATCTTTCTTTCTATGTATTCGCAGCACATTACACTTGTCTACATTGAGAGTCAATGGCCATTCCCTGCACTGTGCATCAATTCGCTGCAGGTCCTTCTGCATTTCAGTACAATTTTCCATTGTTACAACCTGTCGATGTACCACAGCATCATCTGCAAAAAGCCTCAGTGAACTTCTGATACCGTCCACAAGGTCATTTATGTATATTGTGAATAGCAACGGTCCTACGACACTCCCCTGCGGCACACCTGAAATCACTCTTACTTCGGAAGACTTCTCTCCATTGAGAATTACATGCTGCGTTCTGTTATCTAGGAACTGTTCAATCCAATCACACAATTGGTCTGATAGTCCATGTGCACTTACTTTGTTGATTAAGCGACTGTGGGGAACTGTATCGAACCCCTTGCGGAAGTCAAGAAACACGGCACCTACCTGTTAACCCGTGTCTATGGCCCTCTGAGTCTTGTGGACGAATACTTCAAGTAAAAGATGCGTCTCTACACTTACCAGACAAGTTAAGTTATAACAGATTACAGACAACAGTTATTTATAAAAAGAGTCATTCATATCAATAAAAACCGACATTTTCAAACATCTTTACAGCTAGAGGTCTGACAGGTGTGGGCCTTTGGCGTTTCTATGACAAACACTTGACAAAGGACAAGGAGTGCTCAGTGGAAAGCTCATGCTGTTTTAACAACTCGACGGGACAGGATGTCGAGGAACACTCCATTCAATCAGCGACGAGTGTAGTACGAGATGGAGAAGGTGACGCCACGCCCAGCTGCGACGCCATTGGCTGGCCAGCCAGCCAGCCAGGCGGGGTGGACTCACCGAGCGTCCAGTAGTTGCCCTTGCGGTCGCCGCCCTCTCGCGGCACCTTGACGAAGCACTCGTTGAGCGACAGGTTGTGCCGGATGGAGTTCTGCCAGCCCTTCTTGTTGCGCTCGAAGTAGGGGAAGCGGCTCGTGATGTAGGCGTAGATCTCAGACAGAGTTGCCCTCCTGCCAGGCAGAAGAAGGTAGTGGTACACACACACACGGCTCAGTCCGGGACGTCCAAGAAAGCAGAGTCCGAGGGCACTTCTTCGCACCTTTACAAAGGGTGTCCAACAAGTGCCCCTAGCCCTCTCGAAAATGCACTATTGAACAAATAAATAACCGATTTACAATGATTACCTAATACTGTCTGCTGTTAAAATTTTTCGGAACATTGTTCCAGGAAAACAACGATCTGTTAACATCATAATTTACACTACTGGGCATTAAAATTGCTAAACCACGAATATGATGTGCTACAGACGCGAAATTTAACCGACTGGAAGAAGACGCTGTGATATGCAAATGGTTAGCTTTTCAGGAGAAATGCGTACCATCACGTTTCCGACTTTGATAAAGGTCGGATTGTATGTAGCCTATCGCGATTGCGGTTTATCGTATCGCGACATAGCTGCTCGCGTCGGTCGAGATCCAATGACTGTTTGCAGAATATGGAATCGGTGGGTTCAGGAGGGTAATACGGAACGCCGTGCTGGATCCCAACGGTCTCGTATCGCTAGCAGTCGAGATGACAGGCATCTTATCCGCACGGCTGTAACGGATCGTGCAGCCTCGTCTCGATCCCCGAGTCAACAGATGGGGACGTTTGCAAGACAACAACCATCTGCACGAACAGTTCGACGACGTTTGCAGCAGCACGGACTATCAGCTCGGAGACCGTGGCTGCGGTTACCCTTGACGCTGCATCACAGACAGGAGCGCCTGCGATGGTGTACTCGACGACGAACCTGGGAGCACGAATGGCAAAACGTCATTTTTTCGGATGAATCCAGGTTCTGTTTACAGCATCACGATGGTCGCATCCGTGTTTGGCGACATCGCGCTGAACGCACATTGGAAGCGTGCATTCGTCATCGCCGTACTGGCGTATCACTCGGCGTGATGGTATGGGGTGCCATTGGTTACACGTCTCGGTCACCTCTTGTTCGCACTGAAAAGAAAAAGATGTCCACCTGGTTGCCAGATGAGAAAAAGCTGTTTGCTTCGATGCAATGAATTAGACGTTACCTGTAAGTACCTTTCAATTTCATAAAACAACGTTGAGGAACTGCTTTTAAATCTATAACCTACATGTGAAGCCATAACCCATGTCTAAAAATGGACAAATCATGTAATATTTCACGAAACCCACTGAAGATGCCTTGTAAAAAAAGGTGAAACGCGTCTGGGCGCATAAATAAAAATAAAAATTTCGATGTACAGCATGCAAGAAAGGCATTTTCTTTGAAACAACTGCAATTTATGTACAACTGCTGCGAAAATGGCCATTACAAGAAATGTGTAATACATCGTGTTTTCGGGCACCACCAGATGTCAACACTCTTCTACGACACAAGATTATGTCTTCATAATACAGTGTTAGAGATTTTTAATTTTTTTTCAATTTTTGAATTTTTACGTATGTAGAAGTCCATAAAAGTAAGAGGATTATATATCTAATTTCACAAATCTGTACATTTGGAAAACCAGATATTATTTATTTACATTGTATTTCGTAGACATAATCTTATGTACAATATTGCAGTACCTGTGTTATTCTGATTACGATGCAAAATTCCCTTGGACATGCATGCATCTTGCCTTGTCAGGCGTTGAATTACCTCCTTTCCTATGACTCCTAGGATCTAGGAAAGTCGGAAATTTGAGGCAAGATCTTATGGGACCAAACTGCTGAGGTCATCGGTCCCTAAGCTTACACAATACTTAACCTAACTAAATTATGCTAAGGACAACACACACACACCCATGCCCGAGGGAGGAATCGAACCTCCGACGGGGGCAGCCGCGCGAACCGTGACAAGGCGCCCGAGACCGCGCGGTTACACCGCGCGGCACGGGTCTTGTTAGGCACTGTTTCTGAATCTGCAAAGGACACTTTAAACATGTCATCACAAACAACTCCACTGTGCGCTACATACACGATCAATTTAACTATCAAAGTGTCAATCCTGATCTTGTGAGTCACCCACAATGTCTTCTACACCCCTTGCTGACGCACTTGTAATGTTTGTCGACGAAAATATTTTACAAGACAGACTTGACAATTTCATGATAATAACCGAGTGATTAACCATTTTTAGCAATGGTTGTAACTCAACACGTCACAAAAAGATTGGTTCAAATGGCTCTGAGCACTATGGGACTTAACATCTATGGTCATCAGTCCCCTAGAACTTAGAACTACTTAAACCTAACTAACCTAAGGACAGCACATAACACCCAGTCATCACGAGGCAGAGAAAATCCCTGACCCCGCCGGGAATCGAACCCGGAAACCCGGGCGTGGGAAGCGAGAACACTACCGCACGACCACGAGCTGCGGACGCGTCACAAAAAGACAGACATTTCAAACGAACGAAGAGAGAATTATTTTTTAATCTGAATAGCAGACTGACAAACGAAGGAAATGCTGTCTCATCTTAGGGCACATGCACATGTGGTCTAGGGGTAGCGTCTTTGATTAGGAATCAAAACGTCCTAGGTCCCGGGTTCCAACCCAGTCCTGCTCAAAATTTCGTATAAAAATCGTCATCAACGGCCTTTTCAAAGAGAGCGGACGGAGGTTCAGGACATTGTGTTGCCCTTGCAGTCGGAAACTGCCTCTAAAAGGCGGAATAATCAGCTTTGATCAATGGTACAAGGATGCAGAAGGCAATGGAAACCGCTGCGTTAATGACACGTAACGTGTATCCACAGGACATGTGACCTGTAATTGAAAAAGTGTCATGATGATCTCTCCATTGGCAAAAGGAGGGGTCTACAAACGTGGACGTGACGATAAGAAAAGGACTGAATAACTGGCAAAAGGGTAATGTTCTACGAGTTGGAGCGTGGAATGTCAGAAGGTTGAGATTGTGGTAGGAAAGTTAGAGAACCTGAACAGGGAAATGCTACGGCTCAGTCTAGATACAGCAGGGGTCAGGGTCAGTGAAGAGAAATGGAAAGAAGAGGTAATATCAACAGCAGCAAAAAGTGGTATAAGGGGGGGTAGGATTCGTCATGAATAGGAAGGAAGGGAAGAGAATGAGTTACTGTGAACAGTTAGTGATGGGGTTGCTCCCATCAGAATCGACAGCAATCTAGCATTGATAACCTTAGTTCAGGTATATATGCTGATGCTGAAGGCTGAAGATGGAGAGATACAGAAAGTGTATGAGGATACTGAATTCAGTGAGTGCATGGAGATGAAAATGTAATACACTACTGGATATTAAAATTGCTACACCAAGAAGAAATGCAGATGATAAACGGGTATTCATTGGACAAACATATTATAATAGAACTGACATATGATTACATTTTCACGCAATTTGGGTGCATAGATCCTGAGAAATCAGTACCCAGAACAACCACCTCTGGCCGTAATAACGGCCTCGATACCCCTGGACATTGAGTGAAACAGCTTGGATGGTGTGTACAGGTACAGCTGCCCGTGCAGCTTCAACACGATACCACAGTCAGCAGTCGAACATTTTCTGTATCCAGAAAGGCCCGTATAGGACCTGCAACAAACGGACGTCCATTATCCAGCTGAAATGTAGGGCTTGGCAGGGATCGAATGAAGGGTAGGATCCACTGGTAGTAACACATCTGAAATGTAACGTCCACTGATCAAAGTGCCATCAATGCGAACAAGAGGTGACCGAGACGTGTGACCAATTGCACCCCATACCATCACGCCGGGTGATATGCCAGTATGGCGATGACGAATACACGCTTCCAATGTGCGTTCACCGCGATGTCGCCAAACACGGATGCTACCATCATGATGCTGTAAAGAGAAGCTGGATTCATCCGAAAAAATGACGTTTTGCCAATCGTGCACCCAGGTTCGTCGTCGAGTACACCATCGCAGGCGCTCCTGTCTGTGATGCAGCGTCAAGGGTAACCGCAGCCACGGTCTCCGAGCTGATAGTCCGTGCTGCTGCAAACGTCGTCCAACTGATCGTGCAGATGGTTGTTGTCCTGCAAACGTTCCCATCTGTCGACTCAGGGATCGAGACGTGGCTGCACGATCCGTTACAGCCATGTGGATAAGATGCCTGTCATCTCGACTGCTAGTGATACGAGGCCGTTGGGATTCAGCACGGCGTTTCGTATTACCCTCCTGTTTGTGTATGAGAAATCGGTTGGAAACTTTCCTCATGTCAGCACGTTGTAGGTGTCGCCACCGGCGCCAACCTTGTGTGAATGCTCTGAAAAGCTAATCATTTGCATATCACAGCATCTTCTTCCTGTCGGTTAAATTTCGCTTCTGTAGCACGTCATCTTCGTGGTGTAGCAATTTTAATGGCCAGTAGTGTAGTCATGGAAGACTGGGATGCAGTTGTAGGGGAAGGAGTAGAAGAGAGTTACGGGAGGAAAGAGGCCTGGTAGTAGGAATGACAGAGGAGAAAGACTAATTGAGTTCTGCAATAAATTTCAGCTAATAAAATCGAACTCTCTGCTCAAGAACCACAAGAGGAGGAGGTATACTTCCAAAAAGCCAGGAGACATAGAAAGATTCCAGTTAGATTACATCCTGGACAGACAGAGATTCTGAAATCAGATACCGGATTGTAAGGCGTTCACAGGAGAAATACAGATCAGATCACAGTTTAGTAATGATGAAGAGTAGGGTAAAGTTTAAGAGACCAGTGAGGAAGAACCAATGTGGAAAGAAATGCGATACAGAAGTGCTAAGGAATGAAGAGATAGGCTTGAAGTTCTCTGGGGCTATACGTACTGCGATGGTGATTAGTTCAGTAGGCAGTCCAGTTGAAGAGGACTGACGTCTCTATAAAGAAGAGCCACAAAAACTGAAAGGAAAAACACAGGTACAAGGAAGGTAACAGCAAAGAAACCATGAGTAACAGAAGAAATATTTCAGTTGGTCGCGAGAGAAGGAAGTACAAAAATGCTCAGAGAAATTCAGGAGTATAGAAATGGAAGTTATGAAATAAAAAGTGCAGGGAAGCTGAAGCGAAATGGTTGCATGAAAAATGCAAAGAAATGGAAAAACAGATGATTGTCAGAAGGACAGACGTAGCATATAGAAAAGTAAAAAAACCTTCAGTGAAATTAATAGCAACGGAGGCAGCATTAAGAGTGCAACGGGAGTTCCACTGTTAGATGTAGAGGAGAGAGCAGATAGGTGGAAAGAATGCACTGAAGGCCTTAATGAGGAGGAGGACTTGTCCGATGTTGTGATCGAAGGAGAAACAGAAGTCAACAGGGAAGAAATAGGGTATCCAGTATGAGAATCAGAATTTAAAAGAGCCTAAAATCCAATAAGGCAGCAGAGACACATAATATTGCATTGGAATTTCTACAGTCGTTGGGGGAACTGACAACAAAACGACCATTCATGCTGGTCTGTAGAATGTATGAGACTGGCGATACACCATCCGCCTTTCAGAAAGACATCAGCCTCACAATTCCGAAGGTAGCTTGAAAGGTCTCTGTTGGATTCCTTTCAGGTTAATTTCTTAAATCTGTTCTCATTTACGGCATAAATTCCTCTTCTAAATTTACTGTGGTGTTTCTGACTATCTGGGAGGAGACTGAGCAGTGGAACGTGTTACTTTTACACATAAACAAGAATGATCTGCCACACTACTACACTTTAAAACACAGTTTATATGTAATTCATGTCACACAGTCTCATATGGAACCTACATCCGCTTGCTTTTATATACTGTATATGATAAAATACTGTCATCCCCCTTCCCTACTGTGTGAGAGGATGAATGAGCAAATGTATTTCTAGTTGCATGCTGGACGATAGCAGACAAGCCTGTCTGCTAGAGAACAGTAGGACCAACGTCGGAACAGGTAGCTACGCTTTCTAAAAGCAAAGAGGTTTCTATCCTTAGTACGGTCCTGTCCGTCTCTTGTCATGTTGGTATAGGAAGCTGCCCCTCTGGCCACTTCCGTTTGTATTTGTGAGCCACCCTCAGAAAGGGACCAGGGCAGTCTGTCCGTGGCGAGCGTCTGAAGTGGTAAGATCTCCGGCTAAGCGCGTCTCTGCTAAGTCCGTAGGACGATGGATTTCTCAAGTTCAGCCTAACAGAAAATTTAATCACCTTTATTTCAGGTTTAGCTCTAAAATATCTCATGTTATCTTAAATTGCAACGCAGTGTAATTCGGGTGTGAAGTTCAGAATATTTTCCGGTAGTTGCTTTGTCACTACTTTGTGAGTAAAGTGGAACCACGTGTTGATCAGTAACTCTAACTATGATCATCAATCTTAAATGCGAGTGTGCGTGAGATTATAACGTCTCGTCTTGACAATATTTATTTCATATAGCAACTTTTCTTTGTGTTCAACCCACGTGGGGTGTACTTTGTGAGACCAGTACCACGTGCTTATACAACTGTTTGACCCATCAGGTTAATAGTAAGACGATAGTAATCAGTTCGAGGTTTTTCTTTAGTAAATTGCGGTTCGATGTAATTTATTTTAATTATCAAAATTATTGTGGAGTTACACTGTGTGTAAACCAAGTTGACCACGTGAAGCATGTGGTGTAATCATCAAAGTAGCCATCAGCTATTCTTTTCCAGACGATTTCACAGAGAGTTAGTATGAATTTAGTATACCAGTGTGTGGTAATTACATGACGGACAGGATTGCGCTACGAACGTAACTTCTTTGGGTGAAAATTGAATCGGTTGGTTGTGGTTAATTTCCTCTCGTATATGTTTCAACGTTCTTCGTGTGTTATTTTATGAATGCAGTGTTGTATGTAGTCTCCCAATCTTGGCTCCCTATTTGATGTGTTCCGTAAGATTACAATCTCACATTTTCACAATCGTAAATAAGGCACCAGTTTAGTTATGAATCAAGTTTAATATGCTGAAATTTCAATGATCAATGTTAAAATAAATTTCCAAATATAAACTGATTTATTTCTTTTTATTTAAATTCTCTTTTATATATATATATATATATATATATATATATATATATATATATATACATATATTACCGGTTGTCATATGACTATTAAAAGATTATAATTAATGTTAGTCTGGTTGGGAATTTGGTAAGCTAGACTAGATACCTGGTGAAACAGTTGCGCAGTAATGCAAGGTTAACTTCCCCAGACGGCTCACAGCTTTTAACCCGCTTTTATGGTCTATCAGCACCGCTTTCATAGCAAATTAAAGTAACAACGTTACAAGCTGACAAGTGCGAGAATTATTGTGCACTTAGTTTAACATCTCATGCATCCAAGCTACTGACAAGAATAGTATACAGGAGAATGGAAAGGAATATTGAGGATCAGTTTGGTTTTAGGAAAGGTAAATCCAATGGAGAGGTAATTCTGATGTTGCAGCTGATAACGGAAACAAGACTGAAGAAAAATCAAGACACGTTGGACTATGTAAAACGGTAGAAGATGTTTGGAATTCAGAGAAAAATAGAGGTAATGTATAGAAAAAGATGGGTGGTATACAATACTGTAAGTACAAAAACCAAGTGACTGGAAGACCAAGAACAAAGTGTTTAGATTAAAAAGGATGTAAGGCAGGGATGCTGTCTTTGGCCACCTCCGTTCAACCTACACATCGAAGAGACAATGACAGAAAGAAAAGAAAAGTACAAGAACTCGATAAAAAGTTAGGGTGAAAGAATATCAATGATGAGATTCAGTGATGGCATTGGTCAATAAAAACAATACCAATCGCTGTTATATAGTTTTATTTCTAGGCAACCAGTTTCGACGTTACACTACGTCATCTTCAGGCCAAACTGCTCCAATCCTGTCTTGCCTTGAAGATGACGTAGTGTAATGTACAAACTGGTTGCCTAGAAATAAACCAATATAACGGCGATTAGTATTGTTTTTACTGAACATTGAACAGCCTTAGTCCCATACTCCACCAGAAGATGGATACCATTGATGACATTGGTATCCTGAGTAAAAGTGAAGCAGAATTACAGGATCTGTTGAATGGACTGAAGAGACTAAAGAATACAGAATATGTATTGAAAGTAAATCGCAGAAAGACGAAAGTAATGAGAGGTAGTAGAAATGAGAACAACGAGCATCACAAAGCAGACGAAATTAAGGAATTCTGCAACTAGAAGCCCATGATGGATAGAGTCAGGACATAGAAGGCAGACTAGCATTGGCAAAAAGGGCATTCCTGGCCAAGAGAAGTCTAATAGTATCTAACAAAGGCCTTACCTTGAGGAAGAAATTTCTGAGAATGTACGCCCGGAGCACAGAATTGTATGGTAGTGAAATGTGGAATGTGGGAAAATTGGAACAGGAGAGAATCGAAGCACTTGAGACGTGGTGCAACAGAAGAATGTTGAAAATTAGGTGGACTGATAAAGTAATAAATGAAGTGGTTCTCCACAGAATTGGCGAGGAAAGGGATGCATGGGAAACACTGACAAGAAGAAGGGACAGCATGGTAGTACGTCTGTTAAGACATGAGGAATAAGTTACATGGTACTAGAGTGAGCTGTAGGGGGCAAAAACTGTAGCGGGAGACAAAGACTGGAATACATTCAACAAATTACTGAGGATGTAGGTTGCAAGTGCTACTCTGAGATGAAGGGGTTGGTTCAAATGGCTCTGAGCACTATGGGACTTAACATCTGAGGTCATCAGTCCCCTAGAACTTAGAACTACTTAAACCTAACTAATCTAAGGACATCACACACATCCATGCCTGAGGCAGGATTCGAACCTGTGACCGTAGCAGCATCGCAGTTCTGGACTAAAGCACCTAGAACGGCTCTGCTATCGTGGCTGGCTGAAGGGGTTGGCACAGAAGAGTGAGTCAGGGCATACCACATGAAACCTACCCGAAAAAAGACTGCCGACAAGAAAACCTCTGGTACTTGATGATGTTAGATTGAGCAGTTAACCTGAGACAATAAATGGAAATGACATGTGGTTTGGGCCTCCCATTGGGTAGACCATTCGCCTGGTGCAAGTCTTTCGAGTTAACGCCACTTCGGCGACTTGCGTGTAGATGGGGATGAAATGGTGATGATAAGGACAACAAAACACCCAATCCCTGAGCAGAGAAAATCTCCGACCCAGCCAGGAATCGAACCCAGGCCGTTAGGTATGACATTCCATCGCGCTGACCACTCAGCTACCAGGAGCGGACATACTGAGATGATGAGGATAGCTGGGAATTGGAATGAATGGAGAAGTAAGTGATGGAGTATTTACTTCTGATGACCAAAACAGCAGCACCTTATATCTACTGTATGTGTATGAAACCATGCAGAGTGTCGAACTACAGTGGCGTTAAAGATGGTGTAGTGTATTTTCATCAAGGGAGTTGAAACTGTGCTGCAGTGCTACCAACCTGTGCGGCGATTGCGCTATGGCCATAGCGATGAGTGCCACGTAGGAGAACGGCGGCTTCGTGTTGGCAGTGCTGGCCGAGCCAGCATCGCCGGAGCGCTGCTCCTCGCCCACTCCGTTGGCAGCACTGCCCGTGGTGGTTCCCCCACTTTTGTTATCAGTGCCGCCACTGGCGCTGTTGGCGGTGCCATTGGATACGGAGGTCGGAGTGGCTGCGTCGCCCGGCGACGTCGTCGTGTCCGACGCCGGGGTGTCGTCCTCGCAGCGGCCGCCGCCAGGGTGGGACGAGTCGGGGGCAGCCTGGCCAGTGCTGCCAACCTCGGAGACTGACAGGCTGGCCGAGGTAGGGGTGGTGGTGCTGTTTTAAGTGCGACAAAGACAGATTTTAGCGGTTAAAGACGTGAGGAGGTCTATAATGTTTCAAAAAAGGCACTGACATGGTAAGATAGACACTTGGAACTGAAGCCAAAACTAATCTCATTGGGGTTGGGGTTGGGTTGGGTTGGGTTGGGGAAGGAGACCAGACAGCGAGGTCATCGGTCTCAGCGGATTAGGGAAGGATGGGGAAGGAAGTCGGCCGTGCCCTTTGAGAGAAACCATTTGTCTGGAGTGATTTAGGGAAATCACGGAAAACCTAAACCAGGATGGCTGGACGCGGGATTGAACCATTGTCCTCCCAAATGCGAGTCCAGTGTCTAACCACTGCGCCACCTCGCTCGGTACTAATCTCATTCTGGAAACTAAAGTAGTAATGCAAGTTGGCAAAGAGAATGGGCACTTCAGTACAGTCAGTGGAACATATGGAGTTCTTCCAAATATCAGGGAGAGAATAAAAATTATGTGTTTTCACTCATCCAGGAGAGTGATATATTACATGGCTCTCATAGATGATGTTCTACATGTTTCATTGTTCATCTTTTTTATATGGCCGACACTTCATTCCTCTCCTGTATCAACCTCATCATCTCTGGGTCGCACTTGCACACTATGTCCTCAATTACTTGTTAGAATGTATTCCATCTCTGTCTTCCTCTACAGTTTTTAACCTCTTCAGCTCATTCTAGTACCATGCAAGTTATTCCATGATGTCATAACAGATGCCCTAACATCCAGTCCCTTCTTCTTGTCAGTCCATTCCACATATCTGTTCCTTCGCCGATTCTGCACAGAATCTTCTCATTCTTTACCTTATCAGTCCACCTAATTTTCAACATCATTCTACACTGAAGCGCCAGAGACACTGGCATAGGCATGCGTATTCAAAAACAGAGACATGTAAACAGGCAGAATACGACGCTGCGGTCGGCAAGCGCCTATATAAGACAACAAGTGTCTGGTGGAGTTGTTAGATCGGTTACTGCTGCTACAATGGCTGGTTATCAAGATTTAAGTCTGTTTGAACGTGGTGTTGTAGTCGGCGCACGAGCGATGGGACACAGCATCTCTGAGGCAGTCATAAAGTGGGGATTTTCCTGTACGGCCATTTCACGAGTGTACCGTGAATATCAGAAATCTGGTAGAAAATCAAATCTCCAACATCGCTTCACTATAGCTGGGAAAAGATCACGCAAGAACTGGACCAACGGCGACTGACAAGAATCTTTCAACGTTACAGAAGTGCAACCCTTCCATAAATTGCTGCAGATTTCAATGCTGGACCATCAACGAGTGTCAGCCTGCGAGGCATTCAACGAAACATAATAGAAATGGGCTTTTGGAGCCGAAGGCCCACTCGTGTACCCTCAATGACTGCATGGCACAAAGCTTTAAGCCTCACCTAGGCCCGTCAACAGCGACATTAGACTGTTGATGACTGGAAACATGCTGCCTGGTCGGACAAGTCTCGGTTCCAGTTGTATCGAGCGGGTGGAGGTGGACAGGTATGGAGACAGCCTCATGAATCCGTGGACCCTGCATGTCAGCAGCGGACTGTTCAAGCTGGCGGAGGCTCTGAAATGGTGTGGGTGGTGTGCAGTTGGAGTGATATGGGACCCCTGATACGTCTAGATACGACTCTGACAGGTGACACGTACGTAAGACTCCTGTCTGATCACCTGCATCCATTCATGTCCATTGTGGATTCCGAAGGACTCGGGCAATTTCAGCAGGAGAATGGGACACCCCAAACGTCCGTAATTGCTACAGATTGGCTCCAGGAACACTCTTCCGAGATTGAACAATTTCGGTGGCCACCAAACTCCCCAGACATGAACATTATTAAGCATATCTGGGATGCATTGCGACGTGCTGCTCACAAGGGAACCTCCCCATCACACCCCCCTCAGATTTAGTTATAAGTTGTCACAGTGGATAGGCCTTGAAAAACTGAACACAGCTCAATTGAGAAAACAGGAAGAAGTTGTGTGGAACTGTGAAAAAATAAGCAAAATATACAAACTGAGTAGTTCATGGGAAGATAGGCAACATCAAGGACACTTAGAGCATAGGAGCGTCGTGGTCTCGTGGTAACGTGAGCAGCTGCCGAACGAAAAGTCCTTGGTTCAAATCTTCTATCGAGTGAAAAGTTTAATTCTTTATTTTCAGTTTATGTGACAAACTCTTATGTTTTCATCACTTTTTTGGGAGAGATTATCACATCCACAAGAAAACCTAAATCGGGCAAGATAGAAGAATCTTTTTACCCATTCGCCAAGTGTACAAGTTAGGTGGGTCGACAACATATTCCTGTCATGTGACGCACATGCCGTCACCAGTGTCGTATAGAATATATCAGATGTGTTTTCCTGCGGAGGAATCGGTTGACCTATGACCTTGCGATCAAATGTTTTCGTTTCCCATTGGAGAGGCACGTCCTTTCGTCTACTAATCGCACGGTTTTGCAATGCGGTCGCAAAACACAGACACTAAACTTATTACAGTGAACAGAGACGTCAATGAACGAACGGACAGATAATAACTATGCAAAAATAAAGAAAGTAAAATTTTCAGTCGAGGGAAGACTTGAATCAACGACCTCTCGCTCCGCAGCTGCTCACGCTACCACGGGACCACGGCGCTACTGAGCTCCTACTCTCCATGATGTTGTATATGTAACACATGGACTACTCAGTTTGTATTTTTTGCTTATTTTTTCACAGTTCTACACAACTTCTTCCTGTTTTCTCAATTGATCTGTGTTCAGTTTATCAAGGCCTATCCACTGTGCCAACTTATAACTAAATCTGAGGGGTGTGCGATGGGGAGGTTCCCTTGTCAGAAGAGATCTCCGCCCCCTCGTACTCTTAGAGTTTGATGGACAGCCCTGCAAGATTCTGTGGTGAACTCCCTCCAGCACTACTTCAGACATAAGTTGAGTCCATGCCACATCGTGTTGCGGCACTTTTGTGCTCTCGCAAGGGCCCTACACGATATTAGGCAGGTGTACCAGTTTCTTTCGCTCTTCAGTGTATAGCAGCACATCTCAAACAGTTCGATTTTCTTCCGTTCCCGTTTTACATGATTTTTGATTCACTATCGTACAAGGCTGTGGCCCAGACGAAAATGCTCCCAAATTTCTTCCTGACATCAAAGCGTGTCTTTGATACCAGTAGGCCCCTGTTGGCCGGGAATGTCATCTTTGCCTAGGCTGGTCTACTCTCTTGTCTTGCACGCTTCGTTCACCATG